>NC_047084.1:70348765-70973765 GCF_902459505.1 Geotrypetes seraphini | reverse complement strand
GTCAGATGGGCTGGGGAGGGCATCAATGGGAACTCCACTAACTTGGAACACGAGGCTGTAACTGGCCAGAGACTTTATGGTAGATATCCTGCAAACAGGATGGTAGGATAGGCTGGAGTGAGCAACTTCAGCTTTTGGAACTTAGGACAATACCAGGTGGACTTTACAGTCTATGACCCAGAAATATTAAAGAAGAGACAAGTTAATTTAATTATGTATTTTGAATAGGTATACCTAATGGGCAGACTGGATGAACCATTCAGGTCTTTATCTGCTGTCATTTACTATGTTACTATGTAAATAGCTATAATCTACTTTTGCATTTCTTGAACTTCTTCAATGGTCAGTATGTAAGTTCTTTGAAACGTTGCTGCTATGCTACATCCTAAATGATTTCATAATAAGGATGAATCTCGTCGGCCTTTAGTGCACAATAGTAAAGCAAAGTGAGACTGTAGGTTTCTTTCCTCCTCAAGCAGATTCAGCAATAGACTAGAAATGTAACAGCTAGCACTGCTCAGAACCGTTCTCAGAGACAGTAAAGCATTCACCTACTTTGGCTATGTCCAAATGCATATATAAATGACCTCTTCAAAAATACTGATTCATGCAAAGGTACATGCCCTGAAAAAATGGCGCATACTTTGCCAATGAGGATACACAGGGATGCAGTTTGGGCACAATGTGTGTGGTGCATGTTAGTACATGTATAGATACTATAATAGGCATGGCTATTTATTGTACATAAACTCTAGGACTGATGTCACTTTTTGGGGGGAGGGGGGATAGAGAGAAATATGGGCTTTAATCCCATTAACAATTTTCCTGCCAGCTGCTCCTTTTCCTACTTGCAGAGTGGCCAGTGACCTACTGCCACTCTTGCTATCCGTACTAAGTGCTCGTTAAAAGGCAGAGAGTAACTACTTCCTGTTTCACAAGGGACTTTAATAAGCATCTCATGCCAACAAAAGCTGGCCAAAGTCAGGCAACGCGTTTGTAACAAAAAGATACGCTTTTGTTGCTCTGCAGGTAATATAAAAGTACAGGGCAAATTGGAGATGGGGATTAGGGCCGAGACATAAATCTGTTTCTGGGGAACGCAGAGAGAGAGGAGACATGATTGAGACGTTCAAATATGTCACGGGCCGTATCGAGGTGGAAGAAGATATCTTTTCTCTTATAGGACCCACGGCAACAAGAGGGCATCCGTTGAAAATCAGGGGTGGGAAATTTCATGGCGACACCAGGAAGTACTTCTTCACCGAAAGGGTGGTTGATCACTGGAATGTTCTTCCACTACAGGTAATTGAAGCCAGCAGCGTACCAGATTTTAAGAAAAAATGGGATAGGCATGTGGGATCTCTTCATGGAGGAAGTTAGGGGGTGGGTCATTAGAGTGGGCAGACTTGATGGGCCGTGGCCTTTTTCTGCTGTCATTTTCTATGTTTCTAAGGAGGACTGGGGACTGACAAGGGGGCATTTGGGGTTTGGAGCTAAGTCTGATACAAGGCATGGGGCTGGGAGTTGAAGAGGGACAAAATAGGGCTAGGGCTTGGAGACAGGTCTAATTTAGGGGCTGGGGGCTGATGTTAATTGGGAATTGATATTGGCAGATGGTGGAAGTGAGAGAAATGGTCTGAAGCTGGGGGCAGGTGCCAGAAGGGGCCTAATGCTAGAGCTGGGAGAAGAATCTGATATTGGGAAAGGAAAAATGGGATTCCGAGCTAACAGACAGGGGTAGGGATGGGAGACGGGATCTAATGCTGGATCCGAGAGGAGGGTGCTAAGGTATGAGAAAGGGCAAATGGGAAGTGTGATTTGGTGGCTGAAGCAGGGGAAGGGAGTGGGAGAAGGAAGGGAAAGATACCAGATACTGGGGGAGGGAGCAATGGCATATGCAGGGAAAGGTGAAGATGGAGGGGCAGAGGGATGGGGAGTGGAGTTAAGGTAGAGGAAAAATAGGGTAAATAAATATTGAAGAAGGTAAGTGGTTTGGCCATGGTTGGAAACAGGATACTGGGCCTGATGGACCTTCAGTCTGTCCCAGTATGGCAATTATTATGTTCTTAAGTGGGCAGGTGCTAGGGAGGGGGAGAAGGAAGTAAGAAGAGGCAGGGACAAAAGATGCTGGGCAAAGGGGAGACAAAGAGAAGGGCTATGAAGAGACTGAAGAACAAAGGGGACATTTGTGAAGAGAGTGAGAAAAGTTAGAACTAGGAAAGGTAAAAGGAGACGTGGGAGGCTGAATAAAGGGGTAAGACATAAAAGGGAAGGAGCTGGGATGGCGAGAGAATGAGAAGCAGGGATAGATAAGCTGCAGAGGTAATGCATACAAAGGTTGGAAATGGGAGACTCAAAAGTGGGTGAAAAGATAGAGAGCACTGCGCAAAAATTTTTTACTTTTTTTCTAGGGCAAGAAGAAAATGAGGTTTACTTTATAGAATTTGACCTCCTGGGTATTAAAATAGCCTCAGTTTTCTATCACATATAGTTTTTTTTAGCAAATCGTAAATATTTATAGCATGAGAAGTCATAATGTAACGCTTTGCACCAATTTAAGAGTTCCTATAAATATTATTTTCTAGAAATGTTTTATTGTTAAAGTGCATTTATAAATGAGATTAGGAGCATCTCTATGTCCTCCCCCTCCTCAAGTCAGCCAACATTGATGAATTCCATCGTTTCTCCATTGTAGCAATGTCCTGGTGAAACTGTTCCCCATGCTCATCACATACACTACCAAGATTATCAGGGGAAAAAATCCAGATATGAGTGGAGAAAATGAATTTTTAGTGACATGTTGCATTTGAGATCACAGAATGCTTTAAGCATTGTCTCCACTATTTGGACATAGTCTGGTGCTTTCCTATTCCCCAGAAAATTCTCAATTACATTCTTTAATGCTATCCATACACTTTTCCCACTTTAGCTTAAAAATCTAATTTGAGGCAAACTGTTTTAATATTTCAGATTTTGTTATAATGCTTTTTTGCCAAAAATCAGAAGGTTATACCCAAAGATTAAGGTCAGTTTTGAATTCAACAACCCCAAATCTCTATAGAACACCCACTATAATTCATACCCCATACGTGGCTTTGTAAAAGGAGCCCTAAGTGACTTGCCCAGAGTCACAGTGCTACTATCAATCAAGTGAACTTTGAACTTTACACCCATGGCTGAATTGACATCTCATTCTCACGACTCCTTAGAGAGGGACAGATTCTTCAGACTGGCAGGGGCAACAAAAACTAGAGGGCATTCGGAAAAATTGAAGGGAGACAGTTTCAGAACAAATGCCAGGAAGTAATTCTTCACTCAGAGGGTGGTGGACACCTGGAATGCACTTCCAGAGGAGGTAGTAAAGTAGAGTACGATTTTGGGTTTCAAAATGGGACTGGACAAATTCCTGAAGGAAAAGGGGATTGAAGGGTATAATTAGAGGGGTAATATACAGTACAAATGCTTTAGAGTAATAGATCATTGACCTAGGGGGCCATCACGGGAGTGGACTGCTGGGCATGATGGACCTGTGGTCTGTCTCGGCAGAGATGATTCTTATGTTCTTAACAATACTCTGACTGGAAGAGCGTCACCAGTGGGGTGCCGCAGAGCTCGGTGCTTGGATCCGTGCTCTTTAACATCTTTATAAATGATTTGGACATTGGTACAACAAGTGAGTTGATTAAATTTGTGGACGATACGAAGTTATTCAGAGCAGTGAAGACACAGGGGGATTGCAAAGATCTGCAACGTGACATAATCATGCTCGAGGAATGGACATCAACATGGCAGATGAGGTTCAATGTGGATAAGTGTAAAGTGATGCATGTCAGTAACAAAATTCTCATGCATGAATACAGGATGTCCGGGGCGGTACTTGGAGAGACCTCCCAGGAAAGAGATTTGGGAGTTATGACCAACAAATTGATGAAGCCGTCCGCGCAATGTGCGGCGGCGGTGAAAAGGGCGAAGCGAATGCTAGGAATGATAAAGAAGGGGATCACGAACAGATCGGGGCTCTTCCGGAGGCTGTTATAGGGGAAAACACCCTCCAGGGATTCAAGACAAAGCTAGACAAGTTCCTGCTGAACCGAAACGTATGCTGATAAGGCTAGACTCAGTTAGGGCACTGGTCTTTGATCTAAGGGCCGCTGCAGGAGTGGACTGCTGGGCATGATGGACCACTGGTCTGACCTGGCAGCAGCAATTCTTATGTTCTTATGTTACAGGCCTGTGGCAGTAGCCCGAGCTACTGGCTGCTGGGCTCATCAAGGGATGAGCGGTAAGCCGGCAGGCCTGGTGGGTCGGATGATCCTGGACAATGGGGCATGTGGAGACCTGCCACCCCTCGGACCCTTGCTAGCATGGCAGTGTCGGGGTCATTTAATTGTTATAGTAGCTCGGGATCAAGTTGTGTTATTGTTATACAATAATTGTTTTGTTAAATAAGGTCAATAATGTATTAAATTATAGGTTTATTTCAATAAACAGGGCTGCGGTCAGGTTCACCAACAGAGTGGCATGTGTTATTGAGGAGGGGGAGGGGGCACGGGTGTGAGGAGGTTTTTTTGGGGGGAGCGGGCTGCTCCAGGTTCCGCTGTTATACTTATTACTATTACCTGCCACTTGCTAGGATTGCTTTGTTTCTTATGTATGGCTTACTGTGCTGTTTATAAAAGTTACGTATTCCTGGTTATATTTTTCCGTTTATGTTTATGAAAACTTAATAAATAAACAAAGACTTAAAAAAAAAAAATTAGTGCACACTATTCTTCAGTCAATGTGAAATACAGCTGTGGCATCTGTTGCTAGAGTATGCAATCTACGCTACTAAAAAAAGATGGTGAATTGTTTTCTGAAGACAGTTCCATTAGCAATTGTTAGCTTTCTGGCAGCACTATAGAAATAGTAAGTAGATGTAATAGTAGCAGCAGTCTTTAAGCAACAGACAAAGAATCTCTCCATTAGAATCTTTCAGTCTGCTTGTTTCGAAAAAAAAACATTTTTTTTTTTTAGATTGACAGAGGCATTGCCATGCAAGGACTAAGAACATAAGAAGTTGCCTCCGCTGGGTCAGACTAGAGGTCCATCGCACCCAGCAGTCCGCTCCCGCGGCGGCCCATCAGGTCCATGACCTGTAAGGTGGTCCTTATTTAAATCATTTAATCCCCCTTGTCCTTCTATCTATACCCTATCATAACCTATCTCTACCTCTATTGGTATCTCTCAATCCCCTTAGCCTTCAGGAATTTATCCAATCCTTCTTTGAAACCCGGTAGTGTACTCTGTCCTATCACAACCTCCGGAAGCGCATTCCAAGTGTCCACCACTCTCTGAGTGATAAAGAATTTCCTAGCATTTGGTTCTAAACCTGTCACCTTTCAATTTCCCTGAGTGCCCCTTTGTTCTAGTGGTTCCCAGTAGGCTAAAGAATCTGTCCCTTTCTACCTTCTCTATGCCCTTCATGATCTTGAAGGTCTCTATCATGTCTCCTCTGAGTCTCCGCTTTTCCAGGGAGAAGAGCCGCAGTCTTTCTAACCTGTCTGCGTATGAAAGGTTTTCCATACCTTTTATCATTTTCGTCGCTCTTCTTTGAACCCTCTCAAGTATCGCCATGTCTTTCTTGAGGTACGGTGACCAATATTGGACACAGTATTCCAGATGTGGGCGCACCATCGCACGATACAGCGGCATGATGACTTCCTTCGTCCTTGTTGTAATACCCTTCTTAATAATATCCAACATTCGGTTCGCTTTCTTTGAGGCTGCTGCACATTGTGCTGTTGATTTCATTGTTGTGTCCACCAGCACACCCAAGTCTTTTTCAAGGGTACTTTCCCCTAGCATTGATCCCCCCATTTTGTAGCTGAACATCGGGTTCTTTTTCCCTATATGCATGACCTTGCATTTCTCTATATTGAAGCTCATTTGCCATTTATTTGCCCACTCTTCCAGCTTGTTTAGGTCCCTTTGTAGGTCTTCATAATCTTCCGCGGTTCTAACCCTGCTACAGAGTTTCGTGTCATCCGCAAATTTTATAATTTTCACACTTTGTCCCTATTTCTAGGTCATTTATAAATACATTGAACAGCAGCGGTCCGAGCACTGACCCCTGCGGGACACCACTCGTGACCCTCCTCCAGTCCGAGTAGTGGCCCTTCACACTAACCCTTTGCTTTCTGCCTGCCAACCAGTGTTTAAACCATCTGTATACGTCCCCTTCCACTCCGTGGTTCCACAGCTTCCTAAGTAGCCGCTCATGAGGTACCTTGTCAAAGGCTTTTTGGAAGTCAAGATAAATGATGTCTATGGATTCCCCTTTGTCCATCTGGCTGTTTATCCCTTCAAAGAAGTGCAGTAAGTTCGTTTGGCACGATCTTCCCTTGCAGAAGCCATGCTGGCTCGCTTTCAGTTGTCCATTTTTTTCTATGTGCTCACAGATGCTGTCTTTTATCAGTGCTTCTACCATCTTGCCTGGAACTGAAGTCAAGCTTACCGGCCTGTAGTTCCCCGGGTCACCCCTCGATTCCTTTTTGAAGATAGGTGTGATATTTGCTATTTTCCAGTCCTCCGGGATCTCCCCAGTTTATTTCATACAAAGAAGAGTGAAAATAAAAGATCAAACAGGACAGAAGATTCTTTACCTCCTCTCATGCGGGCATATTATTTGCCAATATTGGCTCAAGACTAACAGGAAGAACATGATGAGCAGCGAGAAACACCATTAGATATTACCACAATGCTAGAATCTTCAGATTGAGGGGTAGCTAAACCAGCTACTCTCTTAATTACAGTGGCACTATCCCCAGATAAAGATTGGATTTTGAAACGGTTTTTCAGAAATAGAATGAAGGAATTTCTTGGACTGAACATACAAATATTTCCAGATGTTTTGAAAGAAACAGAAAAGGCGACGTCAGTTTCTTTTGTTAAAACCTGAGGTGATACAGATTGGTGGAGTCTTTTTTTCTCTGTTACCCATGCAAGTGCATAGTTAGGTACCGTTCCCTAAAATATGTTATCTTCGATCCATTTCAGCTGATGAGTTTTTTTTTTAATCTCAAAAACGTGTGGAAAATGAAAGATCAACAACTTCTCAAGAATAAATTTCAGCTTCTTGCCTAGCAGCAGTCATATTTTTCCTTTACAAAATTAATCTACTTTAAACATTACTCAAATAATTCTTGGATCTGATTTTGAGGACTTGAGTCTTTGTTTTCCTTTTCTATGCTTAAAATGCAATTCTCTTTATTATTATGTTTTAATCATACTATCCGTACAAGATTTATATGCTTGAAAGTTATTTTGAAATGTAATAAATAAATAATTTTTTTAAAAAGATCAAATAGGAACTTGTATGCTGTCTTGTGGTTTTGGCATTCAAAGCTGACATTCAAAACAAACTTAAGAGACCCGACCACATTGGTTTATTGAAAAATCTCCTGCAGAGTAGTCACAGGTGTACTGCCTTTCAAAATGATTTTAATTATTCCCTAGCAAAATGGATTGTCCTATATACAATTTGTTTATCCTTTAAATGTTTTTTATGTTTATATTAAATACTTCTGTATAGTATTTCTGTATTATATATCTAAATGAGTTGTTTTATATATAGTTTTAGATACAGTTTTATTACCCTTGAACTGCATTCTTGGTATATACTAAATACTTTGTATAGTATATATGCATAATACACCCATTTCTCATTTTGCATTTACTTCTTGTAATGTTCATAAGTTTTCAAGTTTGTCACTTGATTCGCCATACATGTTTAGATATGTTTCTTTTTTTATCTGTATATGTTTGTTTATGTTTTTAATGATAGCTTCAATATAGTTGGAAGACACTCTGCAAATGTATAATAATATCCTTCTTTTAGTGTTTTTTAAATATATATTTTGGGTAGTTGTAAATGGGCCATCTTTATGTAAAGTACATATTCTATTTCATATTTATTTTTATGTTTGTTTCTATATAATGCTTATTTGCATATTTTTATATTTTAATCTATCTGTGGATGTTCTTATTCCAATGACTACTATTAGCGCGCGCTAATCCGTAACGCATGCATGTTAGTCTATGAACATGTTAGCATTTAGCGTGTGCTAATTTGATTAGTGCGCGCTAATCAGTTAGCGCACCTTAGTAAAACAGGGGGTATATGTTTAATCTATTTGCAGATTCCAGAAGAAGGTATAGTTTTCTGTACCAAAACGCCTGCAGCATCGAGTCTTTTTTTAACATTTACAGAACTGAATCTCTGCTTTTAAAAAAGAGCCCAAGAGCTTGTCTCGATGGGTGACTATAACAATGGGCTGGATGGCTCAAGTAGTTGCCCATGCAGAGACAGTTTGCAAGGGCATGGGGGAGGTAGTTGGGTAAGAGTGGGTCGGAGGTAGAAAGGAGGGACTTGGTTTCCCGCCCGGAAGGGATTGGTTGAGCAAGGGGAAGCAGGGCATGATGGGAAGGGGTTTAGAGGTTGCATGCCTCCGAGGAACAGCGGGCATCCCTGTCCCTCGGAGGCAACTTTCCCACCCACCCTCACCTTTGGATATAGGGTTCACTCAGGTGATTTTGGGGGTTTCGGGTTGTCGCAGCGACGGTAACCCAAACTACAAGATTTTGGCTCATCTGAAGATGAGCGGGTATTTGGCAGTCAGTTCAGTTGAGTGGTGATGTCGCAGGTCAGGTGACTCTGTAAGGGGGGGGCATGGCGGTCCATGCCTATACCCCTAGGCTCATCAGGGGATGAGCAGTTAAGGGTAAGGGAGCTCAAGTGAGCGAATATGTCTTGAGGCCCGTGACACAGAATAGGGGCATGGAGATCCATGCCACCCCCTAGGCTCTTGCTGATATGGCAGGGTCATTGGAATACAATTGAACTTAAAAAAAAAAAAAAAAAAAAAAATTGCAATGTCTTGTAGCTCAGGATAAAGCAATTGTTCATTGCTTATTAGTAGTCCCAATAAACAAAGCTGCAGCCTGATTATTACCATCAATAAAGTGTCTGTGTTTTATTTATCGTTAACATTATTGCTGAGGATATAAGTGCGTGAGTACAGCAAGGGGGATTTTGTAATCAGGGGGTTGGTGATGGGTGTGAGGGGACGACAACTTGGCCATTCCAGATCCATATGTTATAGAAGTTTGTGTTTGGAAACATCTTTAGTTTCCCACTTGTTTTTTTCTTTTATTTTGGATACTCCCTTATCTCTGATGTTGATTGCTATACCCTATAGTATAAAATAATTGAAAAACTTTCAATGCAAGTACCTGAGGTCATTTCATCTTTCTGTTTTTACATACTATATGAAAGTGGAATAGAGGAGGCTGAATGCAGAGCAGGAAAGAAAAGAAAAGAATAAGAACCGATTCATCAAAACCATTCGCTGTACCTAAGTCATCCAATTTCTAGGTGAAGTCTTATTAAACCTGGTATTTTATCATGAAGGTGTCCATTTCAAAATTAAGTTTGTATCCAATAAGCCCAACCAATAGCCAATCTGTCGATCAGATAGAGATGGATTCCGGAAGACTGGAAGGTGGCGAATGTTACGCCGATCTTCAAAAAAGGTTCGAGAGGAGATCCGGGAAACTACAGACCGGTGAGTCTGACCTCGGTACCGGGAAAGATGGTAAAGGCGCTGATAAAGGACCGCATCATTGATCACCTTGACGGATACGATCTGATGAGGACCAGTCAGCACGGCTTCAGCAAAAGATGATCTTGCTCGATGAACTTGCTGCACTTCTTTGAGGGGGTAAACAGGCAGATAGACAAGGATGACCCGGTCGACATTCTATATCTGGATTTTCAGAAGGTGTTTGACAAGGTTCCGCATGAACGACTACTTCGAAAAATTGAGAGCCATGGAATAGAGGGTGAAATACTCACGTGGATTAAAAACTGGCTAGCGGATAGGAAACAGAGAGTGGGGGTAAATTGGCAATACTCAGACTGGAAGAACGTCACCAGTGGGGTGCTGCAGGGCTCAGTACTTGGACCCGTGCTCGTCAACATATTCATAAACGATCTGGAAATGGATATGACGAGTGAGGTGATTAAATTTGCAGACAATACGAAGTTATTCAGAGTAGTGAAGACACCGGGGGATTGTGAAGATCTGCAATGCGACATAACCACGCTTGAGAAATGGGCAGCGACATGGCAAATGAGGTTCAACGTGGATATGTGTAAGGTAATGCATGTATGTGTCAAAAATACCATACACAAATACAAGATGTCCGAGGTGGTACTTGGAGAGACCCCCCAGGAAAGAGACCTGGGAGTACTGGTCGACAAGTCAATGAAGCCGTCTGCGCAATAATAATAATAACAGTTTATATACCGCAGGACCGTGAAGTTCTATGCGGTTTACAATGATTAGAAAGATGCTACAAATTGAGTGCAATGTGCAGCGGCGGAGAAAAGGACAAACAGAATGCTAGGAATGATTAAGAAGGGGATCACAAACAGATCGGAGAAAGTTATCATGCTGCTGTACCGGGCTATGGTATGCCCTCACTTGGAATACTGCGTCCAGCACTGGTCGCTGTACATGAAGAAGGACACGGTACTACTCGAAAGGGTCCAGAGAAGAGCGACTAAAATGGTTAAGGGGTTGGAGGAGTTGCCGTACAGTGAGAGATTAGAGAAACTGGGCCTCTTCTCCCTTGAAAAGAGGAGACAGAGGGGACATGATCGAAACATTCAAGATAATGAAGGGAATAGACTTAGTAGATAAAGACAGGTTGTTCACCCTCTCCAGGGTAGAGAGAACGAGAGGGCACTCTCTGAAATTAAAAGGGGATAGATTCTGTACAAACGTAAGGAAGTTCTTTTTCACCCAGAAAGTAGTGGAGAACTGGAATGCTCTTCTGGAGTTTGTTATAAGGGAAAACACGCTCCAGGGATTCAAGACAAGGTTGGACAAGTTACTGCTGAACCGGAATGAACGCAGGTAAGACTGGTCTCGGTTAGGGCACAGGTCTTTGACCTGGGCGCTGCCGCGTGAGCGGACTGCTGGGCACGATGAGCCCGCGTGAGCGGACTGCTGGTCTGACCCAGCAGTGGAATTCTAATGTTTTTATTAGCTAGTAATTTGAAGGTACTTGTACTTAGGTTTAATCATTGTAAAATCATTTACGCTGGCTTTTACAAAGCTGCGGTAGAGGATTCTGCTGCGGGCGTGCAAGGTAAATGCTCCGATGCTCGTAGAATTCCTAGGAGCGTCAGAGCATTTACCTCACCAGCCCAAGTTAGAAACCTCTACCGCAGCTTTGTAAAAGGATCTCTCGGTGATCTTTTTTTTTTTTTTAAATAAAAATTATGAATGCTATCAACATCCATATCAACCCTCGAAGATAATCAGGAAGAATTAATGATTAACAAAAATATTGAAAAATTACCTGATGAAGCAGAGGTATGCTTCATTTATGGTGATGAATACAAAACACCATGGATAAGATTTATGTTGATTATTTAATCCCACTCAAAAGCCTAATGGCACATTCTGAAACAAGATTTCCCAAAGAATTTGCGATCAACAAAGAAGCTCAATTCAAGTTCCCTGAAGTTAGACATTGTCCGGCAATGAATAGCAAAACCCACAGAATAGCCTCTCACTTACCTTTAGAAGGCAGAACTGATCTTACCAAAGAAGGACTAAGCAAATGAAAGGCAGAACTCAGAAATGGGAAAGAAGTGCTTTGACAATGAGCTCCTACCTACAGAAACAGCCTGCCTTTTATGACTACAGTGACAATTTGTGAAATAATTTTTAAAAAAGACAGATGAGAATGGCATCTGTAGTATTTATTATTGTTTCAAGTGACAAATGAAAAGAAAATGTCATTTTCTTTTGCATTTTTATGGTTATGATGTAGTATGTGTCAGAGTCTGTTCCAGTTCAGTGACTCATAAAGTATGGGGGGGAGGGATGTCTCTGGTTACATAAACAAAGTCAAAGTAAAAACCAGGCGAGAAACCTCCACGATATTGCTGCCCGATTAAGGAAAAAAAAATTTGATTCGATTCAGCCTATTGAATTGGTTTTTCGATTCGATTTTCCTTCCCAATTGGGTGTTTTTTCCAAATGTCCTGGTGGGTTTATTTTATAGTCACTTCACCCCTTTTGCCTTCTCCTAATCACACTGGTGCTGTGGTGTAAACAAAATCAACAGACAAAAAAGACTTTTCATCTCTCTGTTAAATCCTAGCTCACGTTTGCGGTCTAACACTAGCTCTGGCAGGATACACGTTTCAAATCTGGCATATTATAATTAGAAAACAGAAAATAAAATTATTTTCCCTACCTTTTGTTGTCTGGTCATTATTCAAATCTTGTTGGTCGCAGGCTCTGGTTGTCTTCTGATAACTTGCTTGCCAGGGTCTCCTTCTTTCTTCTTTCTCCGTGCTAACTATCCACCTGCCATCTCTGTCCTCTGGCATCTTTCCTTTTTTTCGTCTCCCTCCACAGATCCACCTTTTCTTAACTACCTTTTCATCCAGCATCTCTCCCTCCTTCCCCACCACCCCAGGTTCCACCATCTCTCCCTTTCTTTTCTCAACTACCCTCCTATCCAGTATCTCTATCCCCCTCCACACCATCCCTTGTATCCAACTTCTCTCCCTTTCTGTTCCTTCCCTCCCTAAATCCCATTGTCCATCATCTCTCTTCTTTCTCCTCTATTTTTAGACCCATTATTTCTTCCCCCCCCAAGTCCAGCATATGTACGTCTCTTTGAACCCCCTTCCCTCCCTCCCTCCGTGTACTTCTACACCAGGGCCCCCCCTCCCTTGAAGGCCTGTCTCCCCCCCTTGAAGGCTTGTCCCCCCCCCCGAAGGCCTGCCTGCCTGTCCCCCCTGAAGGCCTGTCCCACACCCCACACTGAAGGACTGCTTACACACATACACACACACACACACCCCGGAAGGCCTGCAAGTTCCCTTTGGCCTCCCACTGGTGTCCGGCTTCCCCCCTGGCTTTCCTGCACGGTTTACCTTTGAAGAGCAGCCTGCACAGAAGATTGCAGTGTTAGCGATGTTTGCAAACAGCTTCGGAGCTGTTTCCTCTGCCGCGGTCCTGCCCCTCCTCTGACATCAGAGGCAGGATCGCGGCGGAGGAAACAGCTCAGAAGCTGTTTGCAAACATCGCTAACACCGTGATCTTCTGTGCAGGCTGCTCTTCAAAGGTAAACCGTGCAGGGAAGCCAGACGCCAAGGGGGGTAGCGGACACCAGGGGGGGAACTGGACAGCAGCACTTCATGACTGACCCTCCCCCCTTGCCCTCTAAAGCAGGTGCGGCAGTGGCCAGCCAACAAGAGCAGCGCTGCCTCTCCTGCTTTAGGGGGTGAGGGGGGAGGATTAGCCGAATTGGGAAGCCGATTTTTTTTATTTTAAATCGATTCGAATCGGTGAACCGATTCGAATCGTGAATCGGGCAGCACTACTCCACATACACAATCAGAACCAACAAACAACAGTGGCCAAAACACGTGTGTGTCGAGCCACCGCACAAGACTATGATTTGTTGAATAAAATTGCACACCATCGTTCTCGAACCTCCACTGTTGTATGTTGGTTCTGATTACATAAAAGCATAAGAATAGCCTTACTGGGTTAGACCAAAGGTCCATTAAGCCCAGTACCCCATTCTCAGTGGCCAATCCAGATCACTAGTAGCTGGCCAAAACTCAAAAAGAGAAGCAACATTCCATGCTACCGATCCAGAGCAAGAAGTGGTTTGCTCCATGTCTTTCTCAATAACAGACTATGGATTTTTCCTTCAGGAAATTGTCCAAACCCTTCTTAAAACCAGCTATGCTATCCACTCTCACCACAACCTTTGGCAATGAGTTCCAGAGCTTAACTATTCTCTGAGTGAAAAAAATTTTCCTCCTATTGGTTTTAAAAGTATTTCCCTGTCACTTCATCGAGTGTCCCCTAGGTCCTTGTAATGTTTGATGGAGTGAAAAAATTGATCCACTTGTACCCATTCTACTCCACTCAGGATTTAGTAGACTTCAATCATATCTCCCCCTCAGCCGTCTCTTTTCCAAGCTGAAGAGCCCTAACCTTTTTAGTCTTTCCTCATATGAAAGGAGTTCCATCCCCTCTATCATCATGGTCGCTCTTCTTTGAACCTTTTCTAGTGCCGCTATATCTTTCTTGAGATAAGGAGACCAGAACTGAACACATTCTCCAGGTGAGGTCACACCATGGAGCAATACAGAGACATTATAACATTCTTAGTCTTGTTAACCATCCCTTTTTAAACAATTTCTAGCATCTTGTTTGCTTTTTTGGCCACCACCACACATTGGGTGGAAGGTTTCATTATATTGTCAACAATGACACCCAGATCCTTTTCTTGGGCACTAAATACCAAGGTGGACCCTAGCATCCGGTAAACTGTGATTTGGGTTATTCTTCCCAATGTGCATCACTTTGCATTTGTCCACATTAAATGTCATCTGCCACTTGGATGCCAAGTCTTCCAATTTCCTAATGCCCGCCTGCAATTTTTCACAATCTTTGAACAGTTTAGTGTCATCTGCAAATTTATCACCTCACTCATCGTTCCAATTTCAAAATCATTCATAAATAAGTTAAATAGCACCGGTCCCAGTACAGATCCCTTTGGCACTCCATTATTTACTCTCCTCTATTGAGAAAAATGACCATTTAACCTTACCCTCTGTTTTTTATTCGATAACCAATTCCTAATCCACAACTGAACTTTGCCACCTATCCCATGACGCTTTAATTTTCTAAGGAGCCTCTCATGAGGAACTTTTTCAAAAGCTTTCTGAAAATCTAGATACACTATATCAACCGGCTCACCTTTATCCATACCTTCAAAGAAGTCAAGGAAATTGGTGAGGCAAGATCTTCCTCGGCTGAATACATGCTGATTGTCTCATCAAATCATGTTTGTCTATGTGTTCCACAATTTTATTTTTTATAATTATTTCCACCATTTTGCCCTGCACTGAAGTCAGGCTTACCGGTCTGTAATTTCCTGGAGCTCCCCTGTTTCCTGCCTGGGGGGAGGGAGGGATGCATGGGTAATGATATAAAATAAATAAGGGAGCAGGATGTTGCAGAGTAGTCAGCATACACATGGCTGTAAGGTTCCATACTGTCTTCTGATGACTGCAGGTCCCTAAGAGGCCACGCTGCAGCTGCTGTTTAGGTCAGAGGAAGTATACCCTACATTCAGCAGTCATCAATAAAACAGGTATTTATGATGGAGGCTGGTGTTTTGTTCTGGGTGGCTCGGGGACAGGGGCTGTAAGGAGCTTACAGCCAAAGTCAGCGTTCCCAGTGCGCCTGCTAAGACAGCACCTGGGACCTCCACGCCTCCCCCTTTACTTTGCTACCGATCTTCTTTTCCTCATGATTTAGCCCCTTGCTGCAAACATAAAAATAAGCCTGGCACTTCAGAATGGTTCCTAGTGCTGACGGCAGAAATGGAAGACCATCCGGATCCCAGGAAAGGAGCTAAATGTTATTCTGTTTATGCTAACATTTCAATTTGCACGTTTCTTAAGTGAGCTGTATCTTTTGCAATAGGGCAGTGGATTGTTTGAACTAATATGAGAGGGATATTGGGCAGGAAGAGCTCTGTAGAGGACAAATTTAAAAAGATCAATTTAAGCTAAATATCTCTTATAAGATCCCCTCATCCTATCCATCATCCTGTTTTCTTATATAAATTGTTTTGTGGAGTGAAGATTCCATTCTTATGACATTATTCAATGAGAAAATGATCCCTTTCTTCATTAAGTGCATCCAATAGCTTATCTTTGACACTTTAAATATTTTCCTTCATTCACGCCTCTATGCATATGCTATAAGCTCCATGGATCAGGGACAGTCTTTTATATGTCTCCATCAGAGCTTCAAACACCTTGTGGCACCCTATAAATATTTTAAAATAGTGGTAGTGAGAAAGAGCTCAAAGAAAGAAAAGCCTGACCAAAAGTATGTGCCTTGGACATTTGTCAAAGAAGAGAATGCATAACATCAGGAAGGTAGTCATACCGAAGACACAAAGGCCCATATTCACTTGAAGTTAGGCGCCTAACTTACTTCTACTACTAACTTAATCGGTAAAAGCAATTTAAAAAGGTTTCTAAAATCTTTTAAAAATGTAGATATTTATAAGTATGAAAAAATGAATTCAGAAATATCGTGTCATAATAAACTATTTAAATTAACATGGGGATCCATTGACGAATTTTGTTAACTCTGATTAGTTGGATTATGCCTTTATTTCCTATTTGATTTGACATCCAGGGAGGGGGGGTAATATATTTTGTTTTATTCATTGATCAATTGTAAGTGCTGTCTATGATGTTAATTGTATGTATATATTTAATGCACTGTTCTCGAATTGAAAATTTATAATGATTTATAAAAAATAAAATAAATGTAGATGCCTTCCAGTACCCTAGAAAAACAGCACCTTCATCATGTCTACGGAGACACCTAAGAACATCTAAGGTCGAAGTACGTGTGGTTAACACCAGAAATGACCTTACACATTCTAAGGCACATCTGTAGATGTGATTCTCGTCAAACGGAAATGTAGGTCTTTAAAATCCTGGCCTACATTTCTGGCGCCTACTTTAGATGAAAGTCGTGATTCTATAAACAGTGCAATTGCGTGACTGACACATGATCAACAGCTATTTTTAGGAAGCAGCTGATAATGGTGCCATTTACAGAATCTGGCCGAAAATGTCAACTCATCACATCAATGGCAGCAACGACCACCACCATATACCACCAAAGCAAGTTCAGGTAACTAACTGACAATACCATTTTGTACCCCTTCTTCCAAATCCATTCCCCCACCTCTGTAGTATCTACCAAATCACCAAACAAGTACCGTATTTTCACGCAAATAACGCGCACCCGTATAAAACGCGCACACGGGTATAGCGCGCAGAAATCACGATGATATGTACAAAAACTTTGGTATACCGCGCTCACGGGTATACCGCGCATGCTGCCCGACGCTCCTTTCGCCCGCCCTGACTTTCCGTGCGCTGTCCCGACTCTCCGTTCACCCCCCCTGACTTCCGTGCACTGTCCCCCCTTGAAGGTCTGTCCCCATCCTGAAAGCCTGATGCCCCCCCCCCCCCGACGTCCGATACATCCCTCCCCCCGAAGGACCGCCGACTCCCCAACAATATCGGGCCAGGAGGGAGCCCAAATCCTCGTGGCCACGGCGACCCCCTAACCCTACCCCGCACTACATTACGGGCAGGAGGGTTCCCAGGCCCTCCTGCCCTCGACGCAAACCCCCCTCCCCCCAATGACCGCCCCCCCAGCCGACCCGCGACCCCCCTGGCGACCCCCACGACCCCCCCACCCCCCTTCCCCGTACCTTTGGTAGTTGGCCGGACAGACGGGAGCCAAACCCGCCTGTCCGGCAGGCAGCCAACGAAGGAATGAGGCCGGATTGGCCCATCCATCCTAAAGCTCCGCCTACTGGTGGGGCCTAAGGCGCGTGGGCCAATCAGAATAGGCCCTGGAGCCTTAGGTCCCACCTGGGGGCGCGGCCTGAGGCACATGGGCCCAACCCGACCATGTGCCTCAGGCCGCGCCCCCAGGTGGGACCTAAGGCTCCAGGGCCTATTCTGATTGGCCCACGCGCCTTAGGCCCCACCAGTAGGCGGAGCTTTAGGATGGATGGGCCAATCCGGCCTCATTCCTTCGTTGGCTGCCTGCCGGACAGGCGGGTTTGGCTCCCGTCTGTCCGGCCAACTACCAAAGGTACGGGGAAGGGGGGTGGGGGGGTCGTGGGGGTCGCCAGGGGGATCGCGGGTCGGCTAGGGGGCGGTCGGAGGTTCTTGGGGGGGGGCGGTCGCTGGGGGGGAGGGGGGTTTGCGTCGAGGGCAGGAGGGCCTGGGATCCCTCCTGCCCGTAATGTAGTGCGGGGTGGGGTTAGGGGGTCGCCGTGGCCAGGAGGGTTTGGGCTCCCTTCTGGCCCGATATTGTCGGGAAGTCGGCGGTCCTGCCCGGGGGGGGGGGATGTATCGGACGTCGGGGAGTCGACCGGGCAAGAGGGCTTGGGCTCCCTCTTGCTCCGATCGTGGATGCGGGTGCGGGTGGGAGCGCGTGCGAGCGGTCGTTCGGGGTGGGGGTGCGAGCGGTCCTGCTGGGGGGGTGAATCGGGCGTCGGGCGGGGTGGGAACTATGGTTTAAAACTTTTGTATACCGCGCTCACGCATATAACGCGCGAGGGGTATGCGCGGTAGGTAAAAACGCGTATAACGCGCGCGTTATATGCGTGAAAATACGGTAGTTGTGCCAGTGAGCCATGGACCAGAAGTAGAAAGGATGAAGAGAGTCATCCAACCCTGAGTAGTAAAAGACTACCTGATCAAACTTCTTCCTAGTTCTCATAATTTAGAGAGCAAGTTATGACTCTACAGATTTTGTAAATTGTAATCGTAGTTTTCATAAAATTAGCAATAGGAAAAAAAAGAGGGGGTTATTTTAAATTTTATTCAAGTGAATTTATACGTTAGTTGTTGATCAGTCGATGGAGAATAGCGTTATGGATAGATTTTTTAAAAATGGAGTTTGTATTTTGGAGTTTTTGGAAATGTTCTCCATTTTGCGTATTTTTCAGATTGTTTCACACATTCATTTTAATAAAAATTCGTTAACATGCACAAATTGATTTAGCACACTTTAATTCATAGCTTACCCCCTCTTCTACTAAACCGCGCTAGCGGTTTTAGCACGGGGAGCCACACTGAATGGCTCCCGACGCTCATAGGAACTCAATGAGCTTTGGGAGCAACATAGGCCATTCAGCGTGGCTCCCCGCGCTAAAACTGCTAGCGCGGTTTAGTAGAAGAGGGGGTTAATGTGCAGTAAATTGATTTTGTGTGCACTAAGGGGTCCTTTTATTAAGGTGCACTAACGGATTTAGCGCGCGCTAATCTTTAGCACGCCTTAATTAAAGGACCCCTAACTTTTTTTAAATGCACATCTAGAACAGTGAATAAAATGTGCTATATATATATATATTCAACACCAGACTGGCATCACTTTCACAGTCTTTAAAAAAAAAAAAAAAGACAGTATTGGTTCTGTATTTAAGACTGCTAACAGACTTTAGGAGGACCAAAAATGGATTTTATAATAGATCACACTTTATTTCTCTATTCCTTCACATAGTTATACCCTAGGTCTTGGACCATATACATTTTGTTAGACAAGTGAATTTCCAAAAGACATTTTCTTCTGAGTGAGCTACGAGTCTCATTTCTCTATAACAGCAAAGCATTTCACTTTCATAATCTACATGGAGTTGTATTCTATGAGACTGGTATTTAAATTACAATATGGATCATTTAAAAACACCATTTTAATTCAGCATTGATAATTTAATTTAAAAATTCATGAATTGCCTTTATATAAGCTGCCTAAGGCAATACAGGATAGCAAATAAACACATCAAAACAAGTGCAAAATCAACAAAATACAGAATGCAATTACACATACAAGTCAGTCTTTTGCTAATGACAGTCAAGTTAAAAGCAACAAAATATTAAATGAATAATTTCAACAGTTCATAAAGCCAGAAAGTCATGGAGCCATTATTTTTTTTTAATTTTGTGCATATTGCTTTGGTGTCCTTAATGAAAGGTGGTTAATCACGTCAACAATCCTTAAACCTTATTAGCAACACATATAACTACTACAAATGATTAGGTCAAAAATATATTAAAAATGCCAGGTTTAATAGTTGCTTGAAAGCCAGGTACCGTAATCTTTTTACAATAGCTGAAGGGGGGAGGGACACTCCAAATAACTGAGGCCGCTGTAAATATCATCTCTTTTCTTGTACGCAAAAGTGGGGCTTCTTCTAAAGAGAGTGAACATAAAAAAGCATTATATGGATCATAAAAATCTTATGGGTTGTATTTTTCCAAACATATATGTAGAATTGTGGCACTGGAAGAAACTTTCTATTTGAAGTTTCTGTACAAGTGTCTGGTTACCTTTGTAGGGAAGAATTGTGTGTTCTTTGAGCCATCTCAATTGGAAGATTTTGTTTCTTAGAATATTTTATTGTCTTTTGTTATGGTAAACTGCGATAAGGGAGATGGATATATTTGTGAGTATGTAAGATTTATAGTACAGTTTAATAGGTTTGTAGGATCCTTTATTTTTTCTTTATTATATTGATTTTCTCTTTCAAGATGTGGATTTATCAAATATATTTTCCTGTGAATTATTTTCTTTTTTCATATGATATAATTTTCATTTTCACCTGTATTGTAGTAAAGAATAATACCCCCCTCCCCCCAAGAAGTAGAATTGGACTAATTTACTATACTGCCCATGGGCATCAGAATGGGGGAAACCACAGGGGCCATGGCTTCCCCCAAAGATTGGCGGTTGACAGTCGGTTATGGCTCTCCTTCCCTCCAACCTTTTCCCAGTGCTGTACTTTTAAATCTTTGGGCAGCCACCGCGTACCATCAATGAGCAGGCCTGCCCCAGAGCTCTTCATTCTACTTCTGGGGGCAGCCCAGCTCGTTGATGCTGCACGGTAGCTGCCTAAAGATTCAAAAATACAGTGCCGGGAGGAGGTGGGTGGGGGAGTCAGGAGCTGATGAGAGGTCATACCACAAGACTCTTCTGTAGCTAGAGCGGAGCCCATGGGCACCCCCCAAACAAAACAGCATTCCGATGCCTATGATACTACCGTCTATGTAGAAGTAAGGCCATGATGGTTACATGCTACCAGTGAGAACTAATGCACCTCCCAATAAAACACAGAAGATGAAAAATGGGATTCTTTAGGAATAACCTCAATAGAAATTAACAGTGACTAACAGCCCCAAGTGTGGGGGGACTGTAAAAAAAAACCAAAAAAAAAAAAAACGTATCCTGAGAACCCTTGAAAAAGCCACAGAAAACGGCGAAACGGGTCCCCGTTGGGCTTGTCAATACTCTGCACACTTTAAAGAAAAGTGTTGATTTGCGGTGTATAAAAAGAACAGTTAAAAGAATAATGAATTTATGATAGAGTAAAAATTGGTTACACAAATAAGGAGGTGGAGGTAATTTGGTCAGTGATGGTAATCTTAAAACCTGCATGATTTGGGCATTGGATGGAAATATCCTGGGATTGAATTATCCCTATCCAAGTGGGTTACTGAGACCATTTTACTCCATGATCCCTTTCAAATACCCTTCAGTGGGATTTAGGGCTCCTAGTACCTTAACGCAGAACAGCGCAGGCTAAATTGCCGCATGCGCTAGCCGCTGCTGCCTCCTTTTGAGCAGGCGGTAGATGTTTGGCTAGCGCGCGCTATAGCACGCGCTAATCCGGTGCCTGCGCTAAAACGCTTAGCGCACCTTCGTAAAAGGAGCCCTTAGTTTGTATTGAACTAATGCATCTCCCTCAGTAGTGGTGTCTAGTCCTCCGAAATCTCTGCAAGCTTTATCCAGGGCAGTTCCGATTACAGCATTTGGCACAGCCTCAGACTTATACAGAAGCTTTTACAGTATCTCCACAAAGTGAGTAAACATTAAAGACTGGTTACGAAGTCTAAGCTTGTCAACGTCTAAATAGAGCTGCAGCTGCTCAACTAGCCATAATTTGGTAAAAGCTATCCCAGCAGTTTTCTATCCTGAACAATGAATAAAAAGTATCCCAAAGGCTAGGTAGTCTTGTCTTATTCTCACAGACAGAACTGTTAACCACTAGTTTTTACTTCCAGAGTCAGAATCAAGGAGTCCCTCAACCACGATACCTTAGTTTTATTTCCACTCAGTTAAAGATTGTTTGCTGACATCTAGGCTGAAATAGCAGCAAAATATAAGAGCACAAGAATTATCATACTGGGACAGTTTCCAACAGTGGCCAACCCGGGTCACAAGCACCTAGCAAGATCCACATAAGCATTGCCTCTGCCGAGTCAGACCATAGGTCCATCATGCCCAGCAGTCCGCTCCCGCGGCAGCCCCGCAGGTCAATGACCTGTAAGTGATCTATTACTCTAAAGCATTTTGTACTATATAGTAACCCTCTAATTGTACCCCTGGATTCCCTTACCCTTCATGAATTCGTCCAATCCCATTTTGAAACCCAAAATCGTACTCTGCTCTACCACCTGCTCTGGAAGCGCATTCCAGGTGTCCACCACCCTCTGAGTGAAGAAGAACTTCCTAGCATTAGTTCTGAACCTATCCCCCTTCAATTTGTTTGGGTGCCCTCTAATTTTTCTTGCCCCCGCCAGTCTGAAGAATCTGTCCCTCTCTACCTTCTCTATACCCTTCATGATCTTGTAAGTTTCTATCATATCCCCTCTAAGTCTCCGCTTTTAGAGGATATGATAGAAACTTACAAGATCATGAAGGGTATAGAGAAGGTAGAGAGGGACAGATTTTATGTTGCTTATCCTAGAACAGAAAGTAATTTTTATCTCCTGTTATCACAATACTGTAGTGTTACACTATGGAAACATTTCTACATTGTTAACTTTTAAGCTATTGTTACATAAATAATCATTTTAGGGCTCCTTTTATTAAGGTGCGCTAACGTTTTTAGCGCGCACTCAAGATTAGAGCACGCAAACCACGCGCTACACGAGAAATACTACTGCAAGTTCTATGGAGGCATTAGCGTTTAGTGCACGCAGCATTGTAGCACACGCTAAGTGTGCACTAAAACCACTAGCGCACCTTAGTAAAAGGAGCCCTAAGTCTTCATGTTAAGGCACACCAAAAACAATCTTTTTAACATAGGGTAGCAAAGAAATTTAACTAAAAAAAAATAAAATTTTAAATTACTGTGGAATAAATAAAGTTTCTCTTCAGCTTTTGATAGATAGTATATTCATCATTTAGGCCCCCTTTTATTAAACTGCACTAGCAGATTTTAGCGCTAGGGGCCGCGCTGAATGCTGCATACTGCTCCCAACGCTCATAGGAACTCTATGAGTGTCAGGAGCTGCGCGGGACATTCAGCATGGCTCCCTGTGCTAAAAATCGCTAGCACGGATTAATAGCAGGGGCCTCAGTAAAGGTTGAGCACAGCTTGCCATTCATCTCAGCTCCAAGAACCACTCTCCCCCCTGCCCCCCCTGAAAGTCACAAAAAACCCTGAAAAAAACCCCCAATAAATATACAGACTCCATCTGGCTCACGTGCACAAGGGAAACTGAAGGGGGTAGCAGAGCCCTCTGGAGAAGGAGGAGTTTCCAAGTTTATTTAAAATTTCTTATACCGCTCAATCAGACTTCTCAGTAGCGTACAATAATAAAAATTATAAGCAGCATACATCAACAGTAAAACGAAGTTAAAACTTGATGATATATGGCATCTGGGGAAGTTAGTAAAACGAAAGACTTAAACCAAAGACAAACGGAAACAAAAGGGAAAAAGGTAAACATAAGAACATAAGTAGTCGCCTCCGCCGGGGCAGACCAGAGGTCCATCCCGCCCAGCGGTCTGCTCACGCGGTGGCCCATCAGGCATATTGCTTGAGCATCGGTCCCTGACTAATTTTATACCTACCTCTACACTTATCTCTAAACCTTCCACAGCTCTTATCTGTACCCCTCAATCCCTTTGTCCTCTAGGAACCTATCCAGGTCTTCCTTGAAACCCTGTACTGTGCTATTTCCTATCACGGCCTCTGGAAGGGTGTTCCATGTGTCCACCACCCTCTGTGTGAAAAAGAATTTCCTTGCGTTTGTTCTAAACCTGTCCCCCTTCAATTTCATCGAGTGACCCCTTGTTCTTGTGGTTTCTTTCAAATTGAAAAATCTGTCCTTGTCAACCTTTTCGATGCCCCTCAGGATCTTGAAGGTCTCTATCATATCTCCTCTGAGTCTCCGCTTTTCCAGGGAGAACAGCCCCAGCTTCTTCAGTCTGTCAGTGTATGTAAGGTTTTCCATACCCTTAATCAGTTTAGTTGCTCTTCTCTGGACTCCCTCAAGCATTGCCATGTCCTTTTTGAGGTACGGTGACCAGTACTGTACACAGTATTCCAGATGCGGGCGCACCATAGCCCGGTACAGTGGCAGGATGACTTCCTTCGTTCTGGTCGAGATACCCTTCTTAATGATACCTAACATTTGGTTTGCTTTCCTTGAGGCTGTGGCGCACTGTGCCGACGCCTTCAATGTCGTGTTTACCATCACTCCCAGGTCTCTTTCCAGCTTACTGACCCCTAGCATTGATCCCCCCATTTTGTAAGTGAACATCGGGTTCCTTCTCCCTATATGCATGACCTTGCATTTCCCTACGTTGAAGCTCATTTGCCACTTTTTCGCCCATTCTTCCAGTGTCGTAAGATCCCTTTGGAGATCCTCGCAATCTACCGTGGTTTCAACCTTGCTGAATAGTTTGGTGTCATCTGCGAATTTGATGACCTCACATTTTGTTCCCGCCTCCAGGTCGTCAATGAATATGTTAAACAGGAGCGGTCCCAGCACTGACCCTTGAGGAACCCCGCTCGTGACCCCTTGCCAGTCCGAGTAGTGGCCCTTTACACCAACCCTCTGCTTCCTGTCTGCCAGCCAGTTTTTGATCCATCGGTGGACCTCCCCTCGCACCCCGTGATTCCATAGCTTCCTGAGCAACCACTCATGTGGTACCTTATCGAAGGCTTTCTGGAAGTCTAGGTAAATTATGTCTATGGGTTCACCTTTGTCCACCTGGCTATTTACCCCCTCAAAGAAGTACAACAAGTTTGTGAGGCACGACCTACCCTTGCAGAACCCATGCTGGCTCAACCTTAGCTGTCCATTTTTTTTGATATGATCACAGATGCTGTCCTTAATCAGCACCTCCATCATCTTTCCCGGGACCGATGTGAGGCTCACCGGCCTATAGTTTCCCGGGTCGCCCCTTGAACCCTTCTTGAAGATGGGCGTGACATTAGCTATTTTCCAGTCCTCCGGGATCTCTCCAGTTTTTAGGGATAGGTTGCATATTTGCTGAAGTGTCTCTGTTATTTCATTCCTTAATTCCTTGAGCACCCTTGGGTGAATGCCGTCCGGACCTGGCGACTTGTCGCTCTTTAGCTTGTCTATCTGCCTAAGGACATCCTCCTGGTTCACCTCTAGTTGGACCAGCTTGCTATCTTGATCTCCATTTTCTATTGCCTCTGGTTCCGGAATGTTGGATGTGTCCTCCCTCGTGAAGACCGACGTAAAGAAGTCATTTAACTTGTCAGCTATTTCTTTTTCCTCCCTCACTACTCCCTTTCTATCCCCATCATCCAAGGGCCCCACTTCCTCCCTCGCTGGTTGCTTTCCCTTTACGTACCTGAAGAATGATTTGAAATTTTTTGCCTCTCCCGCTAGTCTCTCTTCATATTCCCTCTTTGCTCTCCTAACCACTCGGTGGCACTCCTTCTGGCTTTCCTTGTGTTCCTTTTGGTTGGCCTGCGTTTGGTCCTGTTTCCATTTTTTGAATGATGCTTTCTTGTCACTGATCGCCTTTTTTACAGCAGCCGTTATCCATGCTGGGTTCTTTATTCGATTTTTCTTGCACTCTTTTCTGAATCTGGGGATGTACAGGTTCTGTGCTTCGTGCACCGTACGCTTGAGCAGGGTCCAGGCGCTTTCTACGGACTCTATCTTCCTTGTGCTGCCATTGAGTTTCTTCCCCACCATTTTCCTCATTGCATCATAATTCCCTTTTCTGAAGTTGAGCGCTGTTGTTGTGGTTCTTTTCACCCTGGATGATCCCAGTTCTAGTCTGTACTGGATCATGTTATGATCGCTGTTCCCCAGTGGGTCTAATACTGCTACTTCCTTTGCAGGTCCCCCCAGTCCACTGAAGATTAGATCAAGAGTAGCTTCTCCTCGTGTAGGTTCCGTGACCAGCTGCTCCAGGAAACAGTCCCTCGTGGCTTCCAGGAATTTGGTCTCTCTCACGCAACTTGAGTGCCTGATACTCCAGTCTATCCCAGGGTAGTTGAAGTCCCCCATCACCACCACACTTCCATTCTTGCATACCTGCCGCAGTTCAGTCTCCAGGTCCCGGTCGATTTCTTCCGATTGGCCAGGCGGACGATAGTATAGACCCAATTTGATGTCTGCTCCAGATCCTCCTGGTAGCTTAACCCATATTGATTCCAAGCCGTCCGCCCTTACTGTTGTTTCCATTTTGGTTGAGGGTATGGAGTCCTTTATGTATAGCGCTATTCCTCCACCCTCCAATATTCTGAGAACAGAGAACAATAAGGGACAAACAATAGGTGGAGAAGTACGTTTTAAAGAAAAAACGATGTGAATTTAAGCCTTACAAGGGCAGTTAAGAATCAAAAGCATCTTGGAATAGAAATGGTTTTAGCTTTGTTTTGAAGTGAGCTAGGCATGAGTTGAAAACCTAGAGTGGATTCCTTCTACATGGCTCACACGCATGGGAAGAATACCCTACAGTCCAGAATGACACACCTATTGCACTAGAAAATATGTTTTCAATAGCCATGACTTAAGTGCGTGGCAAAACTGCACATAAATTGCTTGTCATAAATCAAGCTGCAAAGACGTTCATAACTCTTGACCAATCCCATAACTCAGGCCCATACTCCAATCTAACCATTACAACTTATGGTATAATTAGTGAGCCTTCCAAACCCCATCCTAATCCCACTGTACCCACATATAAGTGTCACCTAAGGACCATTGGTGTGGTGTACAGTTGTATCCAGTGGGTGAGATGTGTACCTGAGAACTTTTATGTGAATTTCACCACAGTGCCCAACTGCTCTGCTGGGATCTCTGTGTGTGGCCAGTCTACTAAGAATGCCGACACCTCCTGCAAGGATTTCTCTGCTGCACTGCTCTCTTCTTTTCCTGAGGCCATGGAATGGAGGGGGGGAGGGGAAGGGGGAAGCTGAGGCCCTTTCTTTAGGGAAGCTGAGAATCGAGGAGGGGAATATGGGGTCCTTTCTTTGGGGATGCTCTGGGAAAACTGAGAATCATTGGGGGGGGGGGGGGCTGGGTAAGGGGAATATGGTAGAGCTGCCCGATTTCCTTGATATTGCCTTGGTTAAATAAAATGACACTTAAAAAACTATGTCATTGAAAGTGAATCGAATCAACAGGGTGAATCAAATCGATTAAACAGGGTGAATCAAATCAAATCGAAATATTCTTCACTGAATCGGGCAGCACTAGTAGGCACCCCTGCTCTAGGTGATAGCATGGTGTTGGGCTGTATCTGAATGAGGTTCCCAGGCATATTTATTTATTTATAACATTTCTATACCACTTATAAACCTAAGTGGTGTACATTTAGGTACTCAAGTGCTTTTCCCTATCTGTCCTGGCAGGCTCACACTCTGGCTAATGTACATGGGGCAATGGGGATTAAGTGACTTGCCCAGGATCACAAGGAGCAGTGTGGGATTTGAACCCACAACCTCAGGGTGCTGAGGCTGTGGCTCTAACCACTGCACCACACACTCCTCACCATAGTTTATGGTTTAACATCATTTGATACACCTCCTGGATGTGTTTTATTTATTGCCCTGAGGAAGTTCTTTGATGGTATTCCAAGGATGGTTTTGTAGAAGGGAGTAGGAGAAAACCAAACAGGGTGGTTTTACATGCCATATGTTAGGGAGGGCTGGTTGTTTCTTTCAACATATGCTTGTTTGGTTGTTGCCATTTTTATCATATTATTAATCTTTCAGTAGTGTACACTACTTCTGATAGCTGGTTTCAGCTGGTGATATGGTTAATAAGTATGTTGAAATAAATAAATACATTTTACAGGCTGGATGTTCCCAGCTGAGGAATTCAGATAGTTAATTAGAATAAGGTGACAAGTGGAATTCCAGAGGGGTTGGCACTAATGCAGCTGCTCTTTAATAATTTTAGCAGAAGGAACATGCAGAAACAATGGTAATTATAATGACATTAAGCCATGATGAACTGTAAACACGCTGAAGGACTTCCACAGAGGAACATGGGTGAGACATAGGAGCCCTTTTACTTAACTGCAGTTAAAATCTGCTATTACCGCATATGAGCTGTAACACGGAATATGAATTATCTGCAAAACTTTTTAGTAACTGTTGAGGGGTGTCTAGCATCTTCTCATTCATTTAGTATGGAGTCAATGCACATACCATACACTTTTTTTTTAATAAATTATGTTTTGATGTTTTGTACGTTTTAGGATGTTCAAAGTACGTTATGTGATTTTAGTATGTTGTAAAGTGTTTGTTTAATCTGAATTATGAATGTGATTAAATAGCATTTTCCCTGTCTGTCCCGGTGGGCTCACAATCTATATAATGCACCTGAGGCAATGGGAGGATTACGTGACATGCCCAGGGTCACAAGGAGCAGCGTGGGTTTGAACCCACAATCTCAGGGTGCTAAGGCTCTAGCTTTAACCACTGCACCACACTCTATTTTGTAGACGGTAAGGGTTTCCGTGCTAATGAATTTGCGCTGTCATGCCTATTTTTTAGCCTGTGGTATACATGCGTAGAAAAGGGAAATTTACTGCAGGACACCAGTGTTCATCCTACAGTAAGCCTTTGTTTAATATCTGTTCAATGTATGCTTGCATTTACCTCAGTTTAGTACAAAGACTCCTTTGGTCTTAAACTATGGGCTCCTTTTACTAAACTAAAAATAGGAGTATAAAACTTGCTAGATTGCTGGTAGCACTATACAATCAAAACAAATATTACCAGCTTCTTCCCAAATACTAAAAATAAATGTATAAATCAATAAATATTTAAATATTCGATGAATAAATTATATATTAAAAAATGTGAATATAAATATATGATTTTTATAAATAATGAAAAGTGCTCAGTGTCATATCTCTTACATGCGAGCCACATAGAAATCAGAAAGGGACCATCATATCACTTTTCAGTCCCTGTTCACAAGAGGAACATTGCATACTATAATCAAAAAATAACAAGATAAAAAGAATGTAACACTTATCTTGTATGATGGTCTGTAGTTGTGGCTCTGCAGAAAGTTAAATCACATAATAGGTGATGAAAATCATTTTCAAAACAGTGAAGTAGTGCAAAAACAGGAATCAATCGGCTCCTGTGTGGAAAAGCTAAACTCCTCAACTCAGTGGCTGAGTTTCGCCAGAGAGGCTTCTTCAGGAGGAGTGAAACCGTTAGTAAATATCAAAACGCTAACGTGAAATGTCTCCGTCCGTCTAATCCGCACTGCGTGGAAAATACTAACGCCAGCTCTATGGAGGCGTTAGCGTGTAGCGCGTGCTAAGCGCACACTCCAAACCTCTTAGCGCAGCTTAGTAAAAGGAGCCCTATATCTCTGAGAACTCTTGACACGCTGTTCTGAAAAAGAAAATGTAAACATTACAAAGCTCGTATTCTATATACACGTTGTGGAAGTAAGCACAGATAGCAGCACACGGTAACATTAGTGCTTATGAGTAAAGTCATTAAATAATATATGCAAATAAAGCATTAATGAAGCGAGAGAGGGGCTGCTCCAAATTCATATAATGCTACAATACCCGCAGCTAAACTGGGTCCTTTGACTTACCGTAGTTACCGCAACCTTTGTGATACTAGGCAACAGTTTTCACTTTTATTAATACAAGACATAATGAACTTGTTTGCAAAATTTTTAATTTAATTCTTATATACCGCTAATAACCGTGAGGTTTCTAAGCGGTTTACAAAAATGATGCATTAAAAAGATACAATAGATAAAAATAAATAAGATAGGTACTTGGAAATTTCCCTAACTGTCCCAAAGGCTCACAATCTAACTAAAGTACCTGAAGAATTAATGAAAAGTAAAGATAAAAATATAAAGAGAGAGGTAGAGATAGAGATAAATATGAATATTCCAACAAGTAATGTATAAATAACTATTTTACATCTTACAATTGAAAATATTCTAACATCAGCGAAATATCAGGATACAATTATGAAGAGGGAATTTTTAGCAGACAGGGAATGTGGATACCTAGTGTGAGGAAGAAATTCAGGGTAAGGTGTGGAAGTTATGTTTGCGGGAGAGTGTCTGGCTAGGACAAGAATTTCTTAAACAAAGTGGTCTTTAGTTCTTTCCGGAAGATGCTGTAGGTCAACCTAGCGGTATCGATGAGATAGCCTAGCCATGATTGCTGTCTACCAGCTTGAAACTTGAAAGTTCTGTCTAGGAAGAAATTGACATCGGATAAAGCTTAAAACATTTTCCTCCTTGATTTTACAAAAGCCAGATCCTGAATTATATCCTCAAATGACGGGCTACGCAGCTCATTGCTTTCTGTGCACACGATGCTACTGTAAGTGCAGACCATTTTTCTTGAGACATGGGGCTCCTTTTATAAAGCTGCGTTAGGGCTTTAACGCGCTGAATTGCCCCGCGCGCTAGACCTTAACGCCAGCATTGAGCTGGCATCAGTTCTAGCCGTGTAGCGCGCGCCAAAATCCTGCGTGCGCTAAAAAAGCTAGCGCACCTTAGCAAAAGAAGCCCATGGTTGCTCTCAGTTCATTTTGGATTCTCTTTAGCTGCGAAAATGACCCTTCTCCTGAACAATCTGTTACATTTGAAGCCATTTTAAAAAGTGCAGATTTATTTTATTTATTTAAAAACTTGTACCCCCACTTAAAGCTAAGCGGTTCACAAAATACATGCATAATCAAGTGACAGTACAACGATAAATCATTTGCATTCATCTAAAAGCTCTTCAGAATCAAAATCATAAAAAACTAAAAATTTTCAAAAGCAAGTCTCTAGAAATAAGGTTGTAATTCTACCTCTTCAACATTAACGGCCTCTTTTACAAAGCCGCACAGCAACAGCCCTGAAGCCCTTTAAATCTCTATGGGCTTCGGGGCCGTTAGCGAAGCGCAGCCGCTAGCGTGGCTTTGTAAAAGAGGCTGTAAGTTCGATAAAAGGCCAAGTAAAATTTTCAGAGCCCTCTCCCCAAAATTCTGAACTTTTGTGAGCCTTAAGCTGTAGCTTATTTAGCTTATAGGTAAATCCGGCACTGATAACTTTAAATGCCAAATAGTGTATGTTAACAACTTCTGAGGAAGCTGTAGAATATGTGCCAAGTTCATTTTTCAGGGAGGGGGGGATTTTAAGTATAACATCTTATATAAAGTAATTTAATTACTTATTATGAGGGGGTGGAAAGGGAGGGAGATAAGATTTTATGATTGGTATTATTGCTGAATATTAAGTGATATTCTCAATGTGCAAATGTGTTTATGTATTATCACACTTTTTGTACGTATAAAATGAATAAAGATTTACAAAAAAAAAAAAAAGAATATGTGCCAAGTATATTAACAACTTTTGTATGTGAAATAGCCCCCAAATTCTCTTAAGTGGCACCAGTGTTATAGTAAAGGGGGGACTGAATTGGGCGCCATCTTGGTGGGGGCACCAGCATCTCTCTGCCCCCCACGCCACACTCGGGCCCTTCCTTCCTTGACCCCATCCCCCAGGTACCTCTTTAAAATCTTCACCAGCACAAGCCATTACTCTATCTTGCTGCTTCCGCTGGCCTGGCTCCCGCTGAAATCACTTCCAGGTTGCGGGGCCAAGAAGTGACATCAGAGGGAAAGCCAATGCCAGCACAAGCAGCAGGCTGGAGAAGCTGCTTGCACTGGTGAAGATTTAAAGAGGGGGGGGGAGGGGAAGGCTCTCCCGGAATATGAGTTGTGCAGCCGAATTCTGGATGGATTGGAGGGGAGCGAGATGGCTAAGCAGAAAGCCTGAGAGTCATGAGTTGTCTCTCAAACTGTGTGCCACACAGCACAGTGGTGTGCCCCAAAGAGTTTCTGGGTGTGCCATGAAAGATTCCAGAATTTGACTTTCTTTTAAAAAATTCCCTTCATGTCACTAGAATAGGTGATATGTTCGCCACGTACGCAAGAGTCTGTCAATGTTATGAGTTTGTGTGCGTAATGATACAACTGCCTAGACAAGCATCATTCTTTGACATGATTGATCCTTGAAAACAAAAGGCATGTAATTTTATTTTTATATTTTAAGCGGTAGATATCCTAACTTGAGTTACCATTTGGATCTTATCTTTGCAAATTTGGATTTTTCAGCTCTGACAGAAATAAAAAATTGATAAAAAGAGAACAACTGCAGATGGTGGATGATGAAATTCGTGCTTGCTTGTCGACTATCGAGCCGTATTTTGAGTTAATTTGCACTCAAAAACAAGCTCGTCTATCGCATTGATTAGAAATTCTATTCTATCTACTTTAAACTCCCCTTTTACAAAACCACATAAGAGGATTTTAATGCCAGCTGGCGCGCTGAATGCTCTGCGCTGCTCCAACGGTGATAGAGTTCCTATGCGTTTCGAAACAGCACATAACATTCAGTCACAGTGCATCGTCCAGTGCTAAAAAAACTTTTTGCGTGGCTTTGTAAATGAGTGCGCAGGGGGGAGGGGGGGAGGTAGTTTCACGTTGTTACAATTACCCATACATAGCTTTAAAAGACTTTGAAGACCAACAAAAATTAAATTTGTGAGTTATTTATTTAGACTTCAGTTGATCCAGAATACTGTGGCTAGGCTGATCTTTGCAAAAGGTAAATCTGATCATGTTTCTCCACTTTTGCTAAAACTTCACTGGCTTCCAATTATTTCTAGAGTCTTTTTCAAATGTGCTTGTTTTACATTTAAGATCTTGCATGGCATCTTTCCTTCCTTACTTCCTCTATTTTGGAATTCTACAAGATCTAAGATTACCAGACCTACCGGTAATCAAAAACTTAAATTATCCTTTCCTATGCTGAAAAGCGTTATCTATACTGGAAAACTAGGGAAGTGTCTTCTTTTCAAAATTACTGAGCTCTGGAATAATTTTCCTGTCCAGTTGCGGGATCTGGGCTCTCTCCAATTAATCCGAAAACATCTGAAAACTTGGCTTTTTTTCAAAATTGTGATCTTCATTTCCTTCTATATTATCCCTATACCTATTGTATTTTTTTCTTTAATTTTCTGTAAACCGTGTCGAGCTCTATTTTCATAGAGAAGATGCAGTATATAAGCGTGGAGGGGCATAATCAAAAAAAGCGTCTAAGTCCCCTTTTGGCCTAAGTCCTTAAACGTTCAACCCAGAAGCAGGGAAAGTGTCCATAACCAAAACAAACGTCCTTGTTTTGATTATGGCCTTCCTCTGGCTAAACACACAATCACCACTACGTCTAAAAGTACACCCACACCACGTCTACACTTTTCAGCCATAATGAAACAAAAAAACGCCTAAGCCACAAACGTCCAACAGAAGGGCTTTTAGGCGAAGGAGGAGCCAGTCCTTTGTCTAAAAGCTGGATTCTGTAACTGGTGTCTGTCTAAAACAACACCGGTTACAGAATCCCCCCCCAACCATCCATGCAGGAGGGTGCCCAAGCTCTCCTGCCATGTCAAACACGACCCCCCCCCTTTCCGACAACATCGGGGCAAGAGGGAGCTCAAGCCCTCTTGCCCCGGCCAACCGCAGCACCCCCGACGATATCAGGGCAAGAAAGAGCCCAAGCCCTCTTGCCCTGCCGATTAACATCGGGCCAGGAGAGAGCCCAAGCTCTCCTGGCCCCAGCAACCAACCCCACCGGGGCTGGCTTGGGCCAGGAGGGAGCCCAAGCCCTCCTGGCCCTGGCGACCCCCCCGCCGCTACTCGATTGGGCTAGGAGGGAGCCCAAACCCTCCTGGCCCTGGCGACCCCCTACCCCCACCCTCCACTATATTACGGGAAGGAGGGATCCCAGGCCCTCCTGCCCTCGATGAACCCCCCTCCCCCCAACGTCCACCCCCGTCAGAACCCCCGATCGGCTCCCCCCCAGCCGACCCATGACCCCCCCGGCCGACCCAGCGACCCCCTTTCCCCGTACCTTTTTAACATTGGCCGGACAGATGGGTGCCAAACCCGTCCATCCGGCAGGCAGCCCACAGCAGAATGGGGCCGGATTGGCCCAGCCGTCCCAAAGCCCCACCTACTGGTGGGGCCTAAGGCACCTGGGCCAATCAGAATAGGCCCAGGAGCATTAGGCCCCTCCTGTGGGCGGGGCCTTAGGCACATGGCCCGGGTTGGGTCGGACGGGGGGGTCACGGGTAGGCTGGGGGGGGCCGAACGGGAGTTCTGGGGGGGGGGCGGGTGTTGGGGGAGGGGGGTTCGTCGAGGGCAAGAGGGCCTGGGATCCCTCCTGCCCGTAATGTAGTGGTGGGTGGGGGTAGGGGGTCGCCAGGGCCAGGAGGGTTTGGGCTCCCTCCTGGCCCAATCGAGTAGCAGCAGGGGGGTCGCCAGGGCCAGGAGGGTTTGGGCTCCATCCTGGCCCAATCGAGTAGCGGCGGGGGGGGGGATCGCCAGGGTCAGGAGGGCTTGGGCTCCCTCCTGGCCCAAGCCAGTCGCTGGGGGGGGGGGGTCGCAGGGGCCAGGAGAGCTTGGGCTCTCTCCTGGCCCGATGTTAATCAGCGGGGCAAGAGGGCTTGGGCTCCCTCTTGCCCCGATGTTGTGTGTGTGTGGGGGGAGTGCCGCGGCAGGAGAGATGCCTCATTTTTCCTATCGCGATGCCATCACTCCTCTACCGGAACTGCTGCGGGTCGCGGCAGTTCGGGTAGAGGAGTGATGGCATCGCGGTAGGGGAGATGAGGCATCTCTCCTGCCACGATGGTTAGGTTGCCGGGCCACTGAACTGATGGCGCCAGCGGCCATCAGCTCAGCGGCCCCTTTTTCGGCACTTAGACCTGGTTTTATTTTGTCTAAATCAAAAAGATGTAAGTGCCGACTAGGCAACCTTTAACTGTTTTGGTTATACCTGTTGTACGCCTAGGTGTAGGTTGGCCCACCTCCAGCCCACTGCCCGCCCTTTCCCCTCCTCTAAACACACCTCTTTTCTCTCTGTGCATTTAGTGGCAGGGGAAAGGTCTAAGCTGTTTTTAGATACATCTAAAAACCAGCTTTGGTTATGGGTACTTGGACGATCAGGCTTTTTGATCGTCCAAGTAGCCACTTAGGACACTTTTTAGACTTTTTTTTTAATTATTATTACCCCCTTAAGGTTTAGTTTAGTTTAATTATAATGTGCCGTGAAAAACATTTGATCCATTTAGTGTGCCTGAGCTAAAAAAGTTAGAGAGACACTGCTCTGGAGGGAACAGCTTGGTGGGTGAGAAAGAAATTCTGCCCCCAAGTTTGTGACACCTTTGGATCCTGATTGGCTTTTACAAATAATACTGCCAAAAGTTGCTGTTTTTAAAGGCACGAGGATACCTGTCCACCAGAAACAAGACTGTGATCAGCTATTCCTCTGACACGGATTTGTACCATTGACCCTGAAGTAAAAAAATAATAATAATAATATAGGCTTCATAACCCTATTACAATTCCCAGAAGCTACATTTAACTTAATACAAAATCTTGATAATTGATTAAACAGCTCTTTCAGTTTGAACAGTTGAACTGTGACTTTTTTTTTTTTTTAAAGATATGCCATTATTTAAAAATCAACATATTTATGTATCTCACAAGCAGCAGTTTTCTTTGTGTACTTCAGACTGAACGCAAGGAATCCCTTCACCCTTTGTCACTTCACATCATTAAATAGACTAACATAAGGACCTTGTCTCCCTATTGGTATCTGAAACCAGAAACCAGACCAACAACTTGCTAATGAATAACACTGCAGATATTATCCATCCAAAATTATGCAACACAAAACAGTCTCCTACACCACCCTTCACTTAAACTGGAAGTTCTCCTGTTGTCAGAAAAAAAAACCAACTATACAAAAGAATCACTCAGACAAAGGTTACCTTATTAAGATGTCTGAAAAGCTTTAGCATGGCCCCTACCAGAAATCTTGTAACCCAGAGAAACCAAATTCTAACAAAATATTTTTTTTAAACTTCAATGCCCACAATAGAAAAAGACTGACCAAGCACTGGAAGGCAATAAAGAAAAGCAAAGGAATAAGAGAAAAGACTGTTAAAGACTAATGCCCTCTTTTACAAACTTATAGCATGGGTTTTAGCGCTGGCAGTGGGGGTAACTGCTCTGATGCTCATAGGAATTCTACGAGTGTCGGAGCAGTTGTCGCTGCTAAAAAAAAACACGTTATGCGTTCATAAGAGGGGGTAAGATATGAGTTGCATTTCAGTAGGATGTGTTATTTACCTTCTTGTTGAAGCACTAAAAATGAATTCCCACAGAGAAAATCTGTGCCACACACTTAATTAAAGCTTTTTTGAGGATTATCTTTTTATTTATTTACCCTCCCCCCTTTTACAAAACCACAGCAGTGGTTTTTAGTGCAGGCCAGCACGCTAAATGTTCTGCGCTGCTTCCAACACTCAGAGTTCCTATGAGTGTAGGGAGCAGCGCAGAGCATTCAGCACGCCAGCCTGCACTAAAAACCGCTATTGCGGTTTTGCAAAAGGGGGGTCATTCTTCACGACAACACTCGCCCACACATAGGGAATGTCATTGCAAAACTATATGAATACGGCTGGCATGCTCCCTACAGTCCGGACATGAGACCACCAGACTTTGACCTTTTTCCAAAGTTGAAACAACCTATGCATGGACATCGTTTTGCATCCCTGGAAGATCTTTCTTCTGCCGGTACCCGAACCATTCGGCAACTGAACTAAAACCGTGTCTTGGATGGAATAATGAAGCTTCCCGGATGTTGGGACTCGGTCATTGCAAAACAGGGAGACAACATAGGGAAATGCAAGGTCATGCATATAGGGAAAAAGAACCCGATGTTCACTTACAAAATGGGGGGTTCGCCGCAAGGGGTAAGCAACCTTGAAAGAGACCTGGGAGTGATGGTGGACACAACATTAAAGGCGTCAGCGCAGTGCGCCTCAGCCTCAAGGAAAGCAAACAAAATGTTGGGTATCATTAAAAAGGGTATCACAACCAGGACGAAGGACGTCATCCTGCCACTGGATCGTGCAATGGTGCGACCGCACCTGGAGTACTGTGTTCAGTACTGGTCGCCGCACCTCAAGAAGGACATGGCAGTACTTGGGAAAATCCAGAGAAGAGCAACTAAACTAATAAAGGGCATGGAGGACTTCTCATATACTGACAGACTGAAAAAGTTGGGGCTTTTCTCCCTGGAAAAGCGGAGACTTAGAGGAGACATGATAGAAACCTTCAAGATCATGACGGGTAAAGAAAAAATAGACAGGGACAGACTTTTCAAATTAAGGGGAACCACACGTACAAGGGGGCACTCAGAAATTGAAAGGGGAGAGGTTTAAATCAAACGCCAGGAAGTTCTTCTTCACACAGAGGGTGGTGGATACATGGAATGCACTGCCGGAGGATGTAGTAAGCAGGAGCACGCTACAGGGCTTCAAAGAAGCTTTGGATAGGTACTTGGAGGACAAAGGGATAGAAGGGTACAAATAAGAATAGAGGTAGAGGTAAGTTATAAAATTAGTCAGGGACCACTGTTTCAGGCAATAGGCCTGATGGGCCGCCGCGGGTGCAGACCGCTGAGCAAGATGGACCTATGGTCTGCCTCAGCGGAGGCAACTCTTATGTTCTTATATTGAAGGATTGTAAAGAAATACTTGGGGGAAAAAAAAACACGTAAATTAAAAAAAAAAAATACTGTGCATTATTTATGAAATGACCCTCGTATGTTAAAAAAGGGTGATAATGCATTTAGCTGCAATAGTAAACCTAGTATTACATGTGTACATACATAGGACAACTGATTTGGTATAAACATGTGCATATAAGTAGGATGATGGATTAAGTCATAACCATACCAGTATTAATAACTCTGTAACACCACCACAGAGCTCCATGCATTTCAGTACAAAGCCCATGCATTGTAACACCTCACAACTCCTTATGATAACTTCTCTACAGAAGCTAATATATCAAAACACCTTTACAGAAGCTCATGTAGTGTAGCACCTTTGCAGACTGCTCTGAATTGACTCCCCAGTCATTAGCAGCGGTATTGAAGCTCTCAGTAATCATAATCATGGGGTCCTTTTATTAAGGTGCACTAAGAATTAGCATGCGCTAAATGTCAAGACATCCATTATATTCCTACGGGCATCTTAGCATTTAGCGTGCACTAAATCGGTTAGCACACCTTAATAAAAAGGACCCCCAATATTTGGACTTTGTTTTCAAAAATGCAAAAAACAAATATTTGACCAATTGGCCCTTCGGCTTACATACTTATTATGTGCTTAAATCCAAGCTAAAAGCTTATTTTTTTTGCAGCTACTTTCAACTCCTAATTCCCACTCACTGTAAAATTACCTATGTCCATCCTATCATTCTCTCTGCGAGAAACTCCCCAACCGCTTTATGTCCTGTCTGTCTGTCCAAATTAGATTGTAAGCTCTTCCAAGCAGGGACCATCTATTGCATGTTAAATGTACAGCGCTGCATACGCCTTTCAGCGCTACAGAAATGATAAATAGTAGTAGCAGTATTTTTGATATTCAAACAAGCACGTTGCATTATTGATGTTGTTTACTGGCCTCCTGGTCCATCAAGGCTTTTCTCCTGCTCTGTACCTATGAGGAAAAACAGTAAATCTGGCCCTTAAATCAACAGGAGATACTTAAATGCCAAAATAAGAGCCCAGCTTGAGTATTGCTACAGCTTTTACTAAGGTGCGTTAGCGTTTTTAGTGCATGCAGCATTTTAGCGCACGTTAAACCCATGCTACGCGACTAGAACTAATGCCAGCTCAGTGCTGGCATTAGTGTCTAGCACGCGCTATTCCATGCGTTAATGCCCTAACCCAGCTTAGTAAAAGAAGCCCTGAATTTGCTCACCTTTCAAGGCAGAATTCATCTTTTGAAATATAAATAAACTAGTGTTTAAGCCCGTTACATTAACGGGTGCTAGTAGAGCCTCCTTCCCTCACATGTGCCCTATTTTCAGCCCCAGCTCCAAACCCATTTTTACGCCCCTCCATCCCACCACGGTCCAACAGCACCTCTTCCCTGCGCCCCTGGTCAGCAGCACCTCTTCCCTGCTCCCCCGGTCAGCAGCACCTCTTCCCTGTTCCCCCGGTCAGCAGCACCTCTTCCCTGCTCCCCCGGCCCCTCTTCCCTGCTTCCCCGGTCAGCAGCACATCTTCCCTGCTCCCCCGGTCCCTCTTCCCTGCTCCCCCGGTCAGCAGTACCTCTTCCATGCTCCCCTGGTCAGCAGGACCTCTTTCCTGCTCCCCCAGTCCCTCTTCCCTGCTCCCCCGGTCAGCAGCACATCTTCCCTGCTCCCCCGGTCCCTCTTCCCTGCTCCCCCGGTCAGCAGCACCTCTTCCCTGCTCCCCTGGTCCCTCTTCCCTGATCCCCCGCTCAGCAGAACATCTTCCCTGCTCCCCCAGTCTCTCTTCCCTGCTCCCCTGGTCAGCAGCAACTCTTCACAAACCTCTCGCCTCTAGCAGCAGCCGCAGCACTCTACACACGCTGCTTCGCGGCCTTCAACTGCCCTGATTTGATTTGCCGCATCTCTGATGATGTCATCAGGGACGCGGTGGAGCAATCAGGGCAGTTGAAGGCCGCGAAGCAGCGTGTGTAGAGTGCTGCGGCCGCTGCTAGAGGCGAGAGGTTTGTGGGGACCGCGTGAAGGGGGGCGGCAAGGGAGTAAGGGTAGCGGTCAGACCGCGTGAAGGGGTTCGTGTGCGCCGGGGGGATGGGGGTGACGACGACGATCTGGCTTACACGGAAACCGACTCCTCCTGGGGTCCGCGAGAAGGGAAGGGTGGGGTGGCAAAGGACTTGGGTCCCGGGCGGCGGGGTCAGTTTTTCGGTTCGTCCTGGGGGGGGGAGGAGGCGGTCTTTGTACCCCAGTCCCGGCTTGTGGAGGCGATCGTCGGCTGGCTGGGAGCAGGCTTGTGGAGGCGATCGTCAGCGTGTAAAGAAACTTCCGTATTGTGAGGTGGCTATGACGTAAAACCTGCGCATGCGCACTCGAGTTTTCGCGACGGATCAGGGAACACGTTTTTTTAGTGCGCATGCGCGACCTATCATTTTATTATATTAGATAAATATAAATCTTGAGTCACCAAATTATCAAGATACTTATGATATATAGATTTTACAGATATTTAAGAGTAACTTACTTACTATTCAATAGCCAGGAAAAAAAAAAAGTTTCCCTAGTTGGTTTTAGCACAATTATATTATCATTCAAATTACTGAACAATACAGAAGGAGTTTTACAAAATGAGTAGCTAATTCTTCCCCCTAGTCTGCTGAACTAATTATAGGTCTTTTACTCATGAGTTTTTAGTAATCCATTCAACCAACAGGAATTTTACATGAATTGTGAAGCTATTGTTTCTTCAGTTTAGCATAACAAGGACCTTAATCCATCTATCTCTCAGTCTAGCCAGAGCCATACAGAGAGGGATAGAGAACGATAGATGCAAAGCAAAGATCTGTAGGTAGATATCAATAGAGACACATATATAAAGAGATTATGTGCCTACCATGGTAAATTCTTTTCCAGTAGATAGATGAGACATTCTAGACAAGCATCTCACTTGTCTAGAATGTCCCACCTACTGGAAATGAAATTATATGAATCTAATCTAATCCTTAGGTTTGTATACCGCATCATCTCCACGTTCGTAGAGCTCGACGCGGTTTACAGTAGGAGAAATAGGAAGGAACTACAACAGAGGGTTAGAGGTAGAACACAGTAGACTCTCAATTAACTGGCATTTATGGGGATTGATAAATGCTGGGTAAATGTAGTTTCTGGTTGCTTTTGAGTTACTATTAAAAATAGGTCTAACTAATGCTATACCCTATACCAGTGGTAGGCAAACTCATTAGTCAAAAGAGCCAAAGATCAGCAGTACAACGATTAAGATTTCTTTTGAGAGCCATACCCCGCACCCGCTTGACATCCCAATTGCCCGCACGTAGTCGAAATCGATTCATGGCAGAACCTAGAGAATGACACGGGGAAAAAAATTTGTCACCGTCCCTGCGAGCTCAGTCCACGTCCCCGCAAACCATCTGATCCCATCCACACAAGCCTCGAATAGTTTTATATTGAACTTATTATATTAAAGTATAAAAAGAAACAATATTCTGTACAATTGTCAATTTATAAATCTGCGTCTTCTCCCCACTCTCTCTTCCCCATTTCCCTTCAGCGTCCTCAGCCCACTCTCTCTCCACTTCCCTTCAGCATATGCACATAAAAATAAGCAAGCAATTTTATATCATTTTCATTCTATTCATTCATAGAAATTAAAGTCTAAATAATGCCAGTCACATAACATAACATGATTTTACAAAAATAATTCCCTGCACAGTCAAGCCTGCAAAAATTAATAGATGTCTTTCAACAGCTCCCCTCCCTCCCTCGTCTTTCAGCAGCTCCCCTCCCTCCCTCCCTCCCCCTTACCTTCGTGGCCAAGTCAAAATGATCTACCAACAATAAAATTTTATAAAACACAAAGCACACTGTACATAGAGAAAATGTTAATTATCATTTATATTCTTTGGGTTTTCAAAGAGGTCAAGGCAGATACTTTATGCAATGTCACCTCAGTAACAACTATACAAAAAAAGAACAAATATACCCCATCCCTTTTTACTAAACCACGATAGCGGTTTTTAGCGCAGGGAGCTGCCCTAAATGTTCTGCACTGCTCTCGATGCTCATAGACTCCCTGCGCTAAAAACCACTATTGCGGTTTAGTAAAAGGGATCAATAGTGCAAAATATAGACAGCAGATATAAATTCTCAAAACGGACACATTTTGATCACTAAATTGAAAATAAAATAATTTTTCCTACCTTTGTTGTCTGGTACTTTCATCAGTCTCTAGTTGCACTTTATTCTTCTGACTATGCACCCAATATTTCTTCCCTTCTTTCAGCCTCCTGTATGCTTCCTCTCCTCCAGACCTCATTCCCTCCCCCAACTTTTTCTTTCTTTCACCATGCCCCCTTCTTTCTTTCTCTCTCTTGCCCCCTTTCTTTCTGTATGTCTATCTTTCTCTCTCTCCCCGTGCCTCCTTTCTTTCTTTCTCCATGCCCCCTTTCTTTCTGTCTGTCTCTCTTTCTCTCTCCATGACTCCTTTCTGTCTGTCTCCCTATCTTTCTCTCTCCATGCCCCCTTTCTGTCTGTCTCCCTGCCCCCCTTTTTTTCTTTCTCCCTGCCCTTCCCCAAGCCACCACCATTGGGGAACAGGCCGCTGCCACCGCCACAGCTGGGGAACAGACCACTGCCGAGTTCTGAGCTCTCCCTGCTTCCCTTCCCTGTAAAGAGGACGCTGAAGCACCGGGCCGACGTCAATTCTAACGTCTGAGAGGAAGTTCCAGGCCAGCCAGGCAGCGATTGGCTGGCCAAGAACTTCCTCTCTGACGTCAGAATTGACATTGGGTGGCGAAGGTTGGTCAGCCCGGTGCTTCAGCGTCCTCTTTACATTGTCAGGAAGCAGGTTGGACACCCCTGCTCTAGCTAGCTGAGCTGCAAGCCGCACTCAAGTGGCTAAAGAGCCGCATGCGGCTCACGAGCTGCAGTTTGCCGACCACTGCCCTATACTATGCCATATTATAAACTGTTAAAAAAGATATAAGGCTGGAAAATGGGGTATCTCCTTGAAACAGCCCTAGCAAATCATGGATCCATGTTGGAGCCCCATTCAGCTATATGATAAGCTAAGTTATTATACTAATTTATTGAATCAAAATATTTAAAGTTTTATGAATTATGATTGAAAATCAAAATAAAATAAGAATTAATTTATTAATAGGACGGCGGCTGGGATATGACCAATGAGGAGGCTACCTACGTTTGAATTCTGTACTATGACAGATCTGATTCTGTACAGATGTAGCCACTGAGGTCTATTTCTTTCTATCATTGAAAACTATGAATTGAGTATATAAGAACACAAATGAATTGCTATTTGCCAACTAAGGAATACTGAAATTGATTAGATATATCAGAAAGAATTTTTGAAAATAAGCTTTTTGATCACCGTTTGATACATAACTAAATACGAACACTGATTTTTGATACTATAAATTGTTCCAGGCAAACTACTGGACATGTGGTAGGCAAAGCGTGGGCATACTCAGCTATGGCATGCCAAGTTTACACTTAAATTTCTGCCAGAAAATTATTTTATTTTCATTTTTATTGAAAGTATTACAGTATTTCTTTGATTTTTTTTTTCTGGTTGCTTGAGTTCCGGTTAATAAAGAGCCTACTGTACATATAGATGGAATACATACGTATACATATTGTACCAGAATTCATACAGTTTCCTATTATTTCTTGAAGGTACACAACATACTACTGTATTTACCGATTTATATAATATTTTCACTAGCTTCGCCGAATACATTCAGAATGTTTTAGGCACACAAATACAAGTTTTGCACAGCACATAGGTTAGCATCTGTTTCTGCAAGCTAGTTACAGGGCTGTTAAATAACATCCATTACTACTAGTTAAGGAGCAAATCTCGGCTCAGATTATTAAACATAATTGACTCTCAATCCTTTGCTTCATTGTTCTTCTGCTGAAAACGTAGATTCCACAAACCCTGCCATACGCTACGTTGCGATTGCAAAAAAAAAAAAACAAAACAACAACCAGGTAGATACGATCCGAGAAACAGGTTTAACCACATTACTCACTTTTTCCTGCTCAGGGAACGACTTCCGAGGTCCATAAGAAGTCCGGAGCGATTCCCGCTCGGACACATGAGAATCCCTCATCTGACACCCCCCCAACACGGAAGACGTCTTAATCCAGCGGGGAACGACTGCAAGTAGGAACGCGAGAGACGACGAAAGAGAGCAGACGTGAAAGGTTCTCCCCCTCTCCGCCAGTGGCACAGCCTGGGCGCTCTGCGAGGGCTCAAACTACCAGCACAGCCTTCCTGCGAGGGGCGGAGTCAGTGTCGCAACGTTTCTGTTCCTAGCTTCGGGCGAAACCCGAGTGTGTTCAGCCTGCAAAATGTCTGGAGCCTGCGAGTTTTCCAAGGTTAGGGAAGCGTATCATAGGGTGTGCACGACTGGGGGGGAGGAAGAAACAATGAGAGAAGAAATGGCATTTAAAAACCTCCAAAGCAATTAGGCATCCTTCCTACAATCTGCTGGCAATTAGAGTTCACAGAAAAAGACTATTTATTTTTTTTTGGTCCAGTGTCCTGAAGAAGGGTTTTCGTGGGCTTTCAATATTTTCTGAGGAAACCAATATATGCGTATCTTTTTTATGTGAAGTGCTCCTAACTGGAGAAAAAAGAAGTGACTCAGACCTCCTACTTCTCTGATAAGAAATCTAATTAAAATTTAGTCGGGACTGAGTACTTTGTGGGGGTAAATTTATAAAGGCCTTTTCAGAGGCATACACCAGTATATAGGCAGAGGAGTGGTGTGCAAAAGGGCTGGGAACCAGAGGGCCCAGTTTCAAATCCCACAACAGTTCCCTGTGACCCTAGCCAAGCTACCCAACCAGTGGTGTAGTAAGGGGGAAATGTCCACCCTGGGCGCCAGCATCCATCCTCTCTGTCCCCCTACTCCTTCCTGACCCCTCCCCTGCCACACACATGTACCCCTTCCCTCGTACATCTTTAATTTTGGCACGGGCAGCATCACAAACTTGTGCCTGCATCGGTGTTGGCGCTCTCTGACATCACTTCTGGGTCCAGCATCGGTGTTGGCGCTCTCTGACATCACTTCTGGGTCCTGCACCTTGGAAGTGATGTCAGGAAGAGCAGACATGATGTGGGCAGCAAGGTTGTGATGCTGCTTGCACCAGGAAAATTAAAGAGGTACAAGGGAAGTGGGGCACACGTGGCAGCGGGGGGGAGGTGCCACCACCCCGCGTGCCACTGTACCCAAACCTCCACAGCTCCTGGATGGCAAAGGGCTCTCTAGCATCTCGGGTCTGCCACTGACACTCAGTTGTCACAGTCCCATAAGCCATTCATAGTTTGTGGGCAGCTAGGAGATGCCAGTATTCCCCACATTCTAAATACTGCACCCAACCTTGGGCTAGATTCACTAAAGATAGCGACTCAAACGCTGTTGGCCGATTCTCCAACAGCGATTGATTCACTATCAAGTTTGCCATTGGATGCCCCCCTCTTCTGCCCCCTCCATGGCCCCGTACCTGGAAGTTGGGAGCAGGAGGTACTAAAAACACCTGCTCCTCCTGCAAGGACCCCAGTGCATCAGGTATACATGGGGAGGGGCCTAAGGCCATGATTGGCACAGATGCCTTGGGCTCCTCCCTTGGGAGGGGCCTGAGGCATCTGAGCCAATCAGGGACTTCATTAGGCTCCTTCCTAAGGAAGTCCCTGATTGGCTCAGATGCCTCAGACCCCACTCACTGGAGGGGCCTGAGGTGTCTGAGCCAATCAGGAAGTTAGGCCACTCCCCGTGTATCACATGATGCACCAGGAAAGGGCCTAACTAAGGCCCAGTGTCATCTGGAAGGAGCCTAAGGAAGTCCCTGATTGGCTCCTTCCTCAGTTAGAATACACATTTTTTGTGGATATCTTTTATTTCTTAAGTAAATCAAGGAAAATTTGTTGTTTATCTGCAATTACATCACTTTCTTTTCCAGAGGTAAATTAAAAAAAAGATTTGACATCGATATGTGAATATTTCTTAAAATTTTTTTTTTAAACCCATATCAAATAGCTCACATTATTGGGAGGGAATAGAGATAAGCGTAAGGCAATTATTTTTAGGTAAATTAAGGTTTTAAAAAATCAAAACTAATCATGATAATACATTAGTTTCCACTAGCACCTCTTTCCTTACTATAGAGAAACAGGAAAAATAGATTAATGCAAATATTATGACTTTAATCTGAAATTAATTTGTGAGTAATAAATCCTTCCAATTGATCAAGTTCAAAAAATATGTAACTTCTCAGTAAAGGTGACTAAACATTTACATGGAAATTTCAAATAAAAAGTGCCACCCATTGCTAAATAGTTCTCAGCCCAGCCAACCAACTTCCTAAATTCTGAGTTATTTTGCTACTGTAGCTGAAAAGACTGTTATTATATTTTGTTAAGTGTCAATGTGCAGAAACAAAATTCTATGGGCTCCTTTTATCAAGCCACACTAGCAGTTTAATGTGTGTAATAGCGCACGTTAAACCGCCGGCTGCGCTAGCCGCTAGCACCTCACTTGAGCAGGCGGTAGTTTTATGGCCAGCGCAGGGGATAGCGCGTGATGAAACGTCGTGCGCGTTAACCCCGCTAGCGCAGCTTGATAAAAGGAGTCCTATAGGTTGACATTGTTTCAGATCAATGATTGAGCCATATCCACATTATTCTTTTCTTGGTTGGGCTGAGAACTTTTCAGCACGCCTTGTAGACACAATTTTAGGACCAAATTATGTCCTAATTGGGCTGAACAAGCCACATCTTGGAAAAAGTTGCATTTTTTGACCAGATAAGGAAGTATTCTTATTCAGAAAATAAGCTTTCAGAACCAAACTCTTACTGGTTTCAGACATAAAGGTTACAAGTAATGTAGCTCTTTTAGAAATACTATCTTGAGAATTTTCCGGAAATGCAATTAGATTGGGACTTTCAGGAGCGCTTAAAACAGTTTTCCCCATCTGAATCACATTTGTTGGAAGGTAAAATAATCTTGAAATATTTATATCTTTTGAATCTAGTAGTTTCAAAACCTTTGAAAAATATTGGCTTGATAAAAGATCCGTAACAGGAAAATTTAAGAACCTCAGGTTTTAAGCTCTAGTTAATTTTTCTACCAATTCTAATTTTCTATGAAACATTAAACTGTCCTTAATAGTGGACTGACCAGTAGCATTCAAGGTTTTTATCTGGCTTTCTACAAAGCAAAAGATTTTCCTAACTGTTTGGATTTCAAGTCCGATTCTTCATTTTTTTTATTTCTGCAGTAACCTTTGAAAAGGTGCTTGGTTGTGACACAGTTCCTTTCAACGTGGACTCAATACAAGTGACTACCAACTACATCACCTAAGGTAATATCTGAGCCTTTGTCCGCGTCCTTCCCAGGGGTAATATTTTGCATATCTACAAAGGAAACCAGCTGAGGCAAAAGCAAATTTATATCCCCTGGTTCTCCAGAAACAGTCTCTTTTTTCTAAGGATTTTAAGACCCCTGAATCTTCATAGACCGTTTTGATCTCGAGTTGGGAGACTAAAAGATGAGGAGGGGTGGATCTACCTTCTGGACTAAGAAAGGGGCCAGGATCTAGTGAGGAGAAAGATAATTGATGTGTGCTGCCTACTGCTCAAGTTACATGTTTCTACATAGGACCTATATAATTTGGCCTTCCGCTTACCCCTTAATTGTGATGTCCAACATAAAAAAAGGCTCAGTTCTAAATTCTGCTTGTCGCATCTCCTTGTGGCTCCAAGAGGCTCTAAGGGATGCTCCCCTTAGGTCAAACCCCAATGGTCACGTGCCATTACTGGTGCTTGGCTTTATGGAGGCTACCTCTGACATCAGCTGTTCTGGGGTCAGCACCAGCAGTGCAGAATCTCTCAGTAGGTAATGGGACGCACTCTTCAGCACACACTTCTATTCCCTCCACCCAAAATATGATATTTTAATTACTAAAAATCTGTGAATTCTTTGCAGTATATGTTAATACTTTATTTATTTATTTATTCATTCATTCATTTAGCCCGTCCTCCCAAAGGAGCCCAGAATGGGTTACAAGATTACATTCACAGTATAAGTAAGACAAACTTTGTTGGGAAAACAAACTTGGTGTACATAGAGGTAACTTGTTTTGAAGCCAATAAACAGGATATCAGAGTCTGAATAAAATAGAATAGAATCCCTTCCCTCTGGTCTACTCCACTCTCTTTTCTCTGTTTACCTGTACTCTGAGCTCCTTCTCGCCCTCTCCTTTCTTCTATCACCCATCCCCAGTCCTTACATCAGTCCCCAGGCTACTCCAACTAGCTCCAGCATCCCCTGCCTCCCTCTCAGTCCCAGCCTCTGTGTTAGCCCACTGCCCTCAGTCCCACTTCCAAATTAGCCTTCTATACACATCTCTTAGCATCTGCCCTTTCTCTTATCTGCAGTCCTCTGTTAGCTCTAAGCCCTCCTTCACCGTTGTCCTAAATACAAAATAAGTACCTTTAAATAATATGTTAAACCAGTGTATCGCAAACTGTGTGCTGTGGTGAGATTCCAGATGTGCCACAAGAGGCACATCATGTAGGTGAGTCAGTCGGCACCGGTGCCTCTCCTCCTCGCAGGTGCCTCTCCGTACCTCTCCACTGGTGTAGTCATTTTAGGGTTAAGAAGATCAGGGCCCCGTCTGGAGGGCCTCCATGCATGCACAGTTATTGACGTGAAGACGCCACACATACGTGTGGCATCATCGTATAGATGTCCATGCATGTGCCGAGACTGTCGTATCGTGGCCCTGAGTTTAGTGTGCTGCGGCTTGGAATGGTTTGTGAGACACTGAGGTTAAACCATTTAGATTGTAACCCATCCCCTTTCCTTTCTCTCAGCCCTAGCATCAAACCTTTCTCCAGTCCTAGTATGAACTTCTTTCTACCATACATCACAAAACCACTGGTGAATGAAATAACCTTGTAAGGTTATATTCTATTGGGGTTAAAAAGCCTCAGAATCTGGAGTTATGTACCCAATTTGGGTTATATTGTGAAAGTCTTAACATACTCCTGTTCATGTCACAGGTTTTCACCATCCCTCCCCCCCCCCCCCGCCCTAATTTTATTATTTTTTTCTTTTCTTTATTAAACTTATTCTTAAATTATTTTTTTTTTAAACTACAAATTCTCTATTCTTGCCTATATGTACCAAACAGCCAATTTTTCTCATACTGCTGGTTTACGTAATAGTTTATTTCAATATAGAACCGGCAGACCAGTGCAAAATATACTTCAGAAATGGTGATAACTACTGCATTCTGTATAAATCAATAGATCATCAATCGGTACTTATTTTGAGAATGCTCTACTGTCTTTTATGAGCTTTTCGTTTCACAAAAATAGCTGTTAAAGTGAGCCGTGAGCCGTTGCTCTTTGAACTAGCTTTATTCTGACGCTGCCTGCGTTTCACGGGGCCATCTCCACTCATGCTGTGTCAGGAAAAAATTTGGCAATGGTATCTTATGAATGCAGTGCAACTCTGTGTGCCAATTCTATTCTATTCTACCATGCCACATTGTCACTATTTACCAACATGAGTCCCCTTTTCTCATCTCTCTATATGCCTTCTTCTGCTCTCCCCAGCCATGTGTCATCCCCTAGCCCTTTCTCCCTTTTCTCCCACAGCCCATATCAGCCTATAACCCTTTTGTAGGGGTGGTTACGGATGATACCAATGTGTACAAATAGGTGTATAGATAACAACAGTGCATCTATGGAATAAACACACCTGATCACTGGTCCCAAGGCTCCTCTTATATACTGAAAAAAAATATATGAACCATCAGAATACCATAAAGTATAATATATGGGCATAGTTTGATTGTTTCATGGGGGGAGGAAGTTAGGGTATAGCATAGGAGCCAGCTCTGTGGGTGCTTGAGCACCCCTAATATTAAATATGCTCTTTGATTATATCCAGGGATAGGTCATTTCAGTTGAGTTTAGTACCTCCAATAATTTTGAAAAGTTGGCGCCTCTTTCCAGCCTATCATGTCAGATTTAATGGCTTTTAGCAGGACCTCATAATTTGAAGATTAAAGAGATGCCTCTAGCATACCAAGGGTGGAGTGGTAGGAGTGGTCCATCCCAGGTAAAGGGATTTGGTGGTTACTAGAATGGTCACAGAGCTCTGGTCCTTCTGCCCATGTTGACGGCTCTCTCAGCCCCTGACCACTCTAACGACTTCTTTTGCTGGGGCAGGGGACCAACAGAGCTGATGACTGTCTGCAGGTAGACCACAACCCCGCAACTGCTGCAGCTCCTCCTACTGCCTAGAGGAGGGGGTGCTCTGCCCCGGGTAGGCAGCAAGCTGAGTATTATTTATTTATTTATATACTGCCTATCAATGGAGGTTGTCTAAGCCACTGTTCTTCAACCGCCGGTCCAAGGACCGCTGCCGGTCCACAGGAAATTTCTGCCGGTTCGCGCAGGGGCGGCAAGATTAAAATGACCATAGGTCCGTTTTCAGACCTCCTGTCCCGTTGTCCCCACACACAGCTTCGGGACAGCGTCCCAAAACTATGCTCAGGGACAACGGGACAGGCAATCATTTCCTGTCCCTCCCTCCTTCCTTTCCCAGGGTCCCCTTCTCTTACCGCCCTGCCGCTACTGCTAAAGCCGACAGGAAGTCTTCCTTCCGACATCAATTCTGGCTCATAATATCCTCTCCAATGTCAGAATTGACGTCGGAAAGAAGATTTCCTGTCGGCTGTAGCAGCAGCGGCAGGGTGGTAAGAGCAGGGGAAAGGAAGGAGGGAGGCTTTTTTTTTTTTTTTTTTTTTATTGCGGGACAGGGAGGGAAGGTGGTAGGCAGGCTAGCAGGCTGGCTTTGGCCAGGGAAGGAGGAAGAGAGGTAGACAGGCAGGCAGGCTGGCTTCGAGGCTGGGGGTGGGACAAAGTGTAGAAGGCAGTGAGAGGGACATGGGAAGGATGCACTGGGGGCACTAAAGACATGGAAAGGATGCACTGGGGGCACTAAAGACAGGAAGGGGCACTAAGGACATGGGAAGGAGGCACTGGGGGCACTAAAGACATGGGAAGGAGGCACTGGGGGCACTAAAGACATGGGAAGGAGGCACTGGGGGCACTAAAGACAGGAAGGGGCACTAAGGACATGGGAAGGAAAGAGGGAGGGAATAGAAAGGGACAATTCTTGGGCCTGAGTGCAGAAAGAAAGAAATGAAAGAAAGGATACACAGAGAAGGAAACGCAACTAGAGACTCATGAAATCACCAGACAGCAAAGGTAGGAAAAATGATTTTATTTTCAATTTAGTGATCAAAACGTGTCAGTTTTGAGAATTTATATCTGCTGTTTATATTTTGCACTATATTTGTCTATTTTTCTATAGTTACTGAGGTGACCGAGCTCATGGAGATGGGGCGGAAACGGTGTTTTTAAATTTTAGTCCTAGTAGTTTGCCGGTCCACAAAATAATTCTTTTATTTCTGCCGGTCCACGGGTGTAAAAAGGTTGAAAAACACTGGTCTAAGTGGTTTACATTCAGGTACTCAAGCATAATTCCCTAACTGTCCCAGTAGGCTAAAAATCTATCTAATGTACCTGGGGCAATGGAGGATTGAGTCCAGGGTCACAAAGAGCAGCACGGGCTTGAACCCACAACCTCAGGGTACTGAGGCTATATAGCTCTAACCACTAGGCTACTCCTTCCACTGAGAGAAGCCAAGCTATACCAGATCACTAGTCCCGGATTGCTACTGTAAATTTAGAGATTATTTGCAATCTCAGGCTAGTAAAACTCCACACCCTAGGCATCATATATGAGTCACAAGATATAACCACTGACTTAGAACAATTAATGATATAATGCGCTAAAGTCCCCAAAGTTCATCATCAATTCTAACAACATAGATAGAGATCTAATAGGGTCTCTCTCATTATGAGCATACAAAAAAAATCATATGTGTCTCCCTGCCTATACATATGTCTTGAATCATATTTGTATATCTAATGAGTACCATGAGAGGTTCAACAGCTATAGCAAACAAGAGAGCAGCCCTACCGTGTGTCACAGCCTAGATGAAGTAGGGCTGAGACCCAACTATCAACAGAAACTGATATAGATGGGAATAAGTACAAATTCTTGATCTAATTAACAAAATTGCTGCCAAACTCAAATCCAAATCATAAGAACATAAGAATAGCCTTACTGGGTCAGACCAATGGTCCATCAAGCCCAGTAGTCCGTTCTCACGGTGGCCAACCTAGGTCACTAGTACCTGGCTAAAACCCAAGGAGTAGCAATATTCCATGCTACTGATACAGGGCAAGCAGTGGCTTCCCCCTATGTCTTTCTCAATAACAGACTACGGAATTTTCCTCCAGGAACTTGTCCAAACCTTTCTTAAAACCAGCTACACTCTTACCACATCCTCCAAAAGCATTTTCTACATCCCTTAAGAGTATTGCCGACTCAATCTTCAACTTTGAAGAAAAATGATATAATCAATCGCTGAATATCTGAGCCATATCTTCCTTTTATGAAGTCCATATGGTCTGGATAGACAACTTGAACCAAAAAATTTTCAATATACATACTCAAGTTGTTTGTAAATATTTTATACTCAGCATTTATTAATGTAGTTATCCTGTAGTTGGCCTGTAGTTAGTGCATAATTCTAGGTCTTTACTTTTTTTATAGGACTGACCATGACCAACCTTAGAGATAGATAGTCTCTCATCTGGTTGCATAACTTGGCTGGCATTGATTGCATTCTGCTAACGTATTACTCTCCAGTGAGAAAATAGTCTTAATTATCTCTTCCAGCATATTAAGCCTATAAATAAGCATCTTAGCCTCTTTGTCAAATATGCTTCTATATAATTCACAATAGAGTACTGTGATACAGGAAGCTGGGAGAAATATAGTATTTGGCAGTATTCTGTCAACATCAGGGATTTCCTCTAAATTAGATACTAATGTGCCCACGTTAGTCTTTATCAGCTCACTGTTTTACATTCATATACTGTAACTGCTACAGTGGCACATTATTTGTTCTATTAGCAAGTTGTAGGTGAGGTGTGGCTTAGTGGTAGAGCTGCTGCCTCAACACCCTGAGATTATGGGATCAATTCCCAGCACTGCTCCTTGTGACCCTGGGCAAGTCACTTATTTTGGCCCAAATTCACTAAGCAAACCGATCGTGTACCGATGGGTTTACGAGCCCTTTGCGACCAAATTTCCCTCCAACCCCATTCACTAAAGCCTGTAGTGATCCTCCCATGCAAATTAGCAAAACCCCATGCAAAATAGCCAAGCGATTGATTCACTAACAATTGCTTGGCTATTTTGAATTGGGTTTTACTATTAGCAAACCTGATTGCTGTAGACCTGTCGGTAACTGAGTTACCGTCAGGTCTGCAGGTTTTTTGACAGGCCTGCCTGTCTTTTTTATTCATTTTTTTCCATGGCACAGATATTTTGCATGTGTTACACACGCAAAATATCTGCCCCATAAAAAAAATTAATAAAAGACATGCAGGCCTGTCAAAAAATAATGTACCCCCACACACAAACGTGCCCCCCAAGCATGGCCACCCTCGCCCCCCTCCCGGCACAGCCCATCCATCCCTGGCATCAAAAAGTTGGGAGCAAGAGGGGTGCTCATTCCCTCCTGCTCCTAGGCCTCCCACCTCCCCGCCCACCCCTGGTCGGCCCAGGAGGTCGGGTCCAGCCCGGCCCGGCCCACCCCGGTACCTTTACATTTTTGGGAGAAGGAGGAGTGCCCGGACCCTCTTGCTCCTTCCGACAAGAAGGCTGTTATCTTCGGGAGCAGGATGGGTGCCCGGACCCTCCTGCTCCTACGCCAATCTTCTGGAGCAGGAGAAAAGTCCTCCTGCTCCTGCTCCCCGGACCGCCGCTGCATAATAGCGGCCTTAGGCCCCACCCCGGCGCATCATCTGGTGCACGGGGAGGGGCCTAAGGCACTGTTTGGCTGAGGCACCTCAGGCTCCTCCCAGGCAGTGCAGGCAGGGAATGGCAGCATAGAGCAGGAGAGTCCAACGAGCAGGCAAGAGAGATTGGGGCAGGGCAGGCAGGAGAGATCGGGGCTGAGCCCTGACAGCAGTGACAGGAGGCTGCTTCTCCTGTCACTACTGTCAGGGTGTGCACATGAGTGGGGATCGCTCTCTAGTGATCCTGGCTGTGGGTAGGTGGCGTGTTAACGATCGTCCCCATTTACATGCAGGCCTTTAGTGAATTCGTCGTCCGGCATGCAAACAGAAACGGATCGCAGACGGTTTGGAGGTTTAGTGAATTTGGGCGTTTGTATGTGGAGTAATGGAGAATTAAGTACCTATACATATGTAAACTGCTTTTAATTTATAACTACAAAAAGGCAGTATAATCCACTTTCCCTTCAAAGACAGAATGTTTGGTCAACTTAAATAGTATTCAGTTTGTACAGACTTCAAAGCTACAAGATCTACAGTACTTGGGCCCAAATGCACAAAACTCTACGACTATCTAACGATCATTGCTAAACCCATTTAGCAATGACCTAATTTGCCAACCCATAGTACAAAATGGCCCATCGTATGCTTTTCCATGAATTTGCTTATTGGCTGACTCTTCCATGCAAATGAACATAAGAACATAAGAAATGCCTGCACCGGATCAGACCTTGGGTCCATCTAGTCCGGCGATCCACACACGCGGGGGCCCAGCCAGGCCTACCCTGGCGAATACCTTAGTTACTCGTAACCCTCAATGTGTCTTTCAAGAAGATGTGCATCAAACTTGCCCTTAAATCCTTGAATGGTGGTTTACTCCACAACCTCTTCCGGGAGAGCGTTCCAGGTGTTCACTACTCGCTGTGTGAAGCAGAACTTTCTGACATTTGTCCTGGCCCTGGCCCCCCACAGCTTCAATCTATGACCTCTTGTCCGAGTCACCTTTGACAATATGAATAAAGTTGTTTCCTGCTCTATTTTGTCGAATCCTTTCAGTATTTTAAAAAGTCTCTATCAGATCCCCTCGCAGTCTCCTCTTCTCGAGGGTGAATAATCCTAGTTTTCTGAGGCGATCTTTGTAGCTCAAGTTCTCCATACCTTTTAAAAGCTTCGTCGCTCACCTCTGCACCCTCTCCAGTAGTATTATATCCTTCTTTAGGTAGGGAGACCAATGTTGGACACAGTATTCCAAGTGTGGTCTTACCATCGCTCTGTAAAGCGGCTTTATGACATCTTCAGATCTATTCGTGATACCCTTCTTTATCATGCCCAACATCCTGTTTGCTTTTTTTGCTGCCGCTGCACATTGAGCCAACGTATTAAAATGAGGTTATTAATATTAAACCCAGCCCCCCCAATTGATGCGCTAACATCACTTCATTATGCTCAAAAAATATTGATTAGTTTAAATAACCCAAAAAAGCCAGCAGGTGTTATCAACAGGTCTACCATATTGCCGCCTGAAAGAATAGAGAGGCAGGATGGATGCCTACTCCCTCCTGCCTCAGAAACCCAGACTCCCACGCTCCTAACCCCCAATGCTCCCAAACCTCCACCCATGAAGATCATGGGCAGGAGGAATACCCATTCCCTCCTGCCACTGGGTGGCCCCCCACCAAACTGACCCCTGATGCATGGACCCCCACCCATGCCTCAAGCCCCCCATGCTGTGACCCCCTCCCACTTATGCCATGAACCCCCATGCCAGGACCCTTCACCCCTTTCCCGACCCCTGTACTTAAAAAAAGTCAGCAGGAGGGATGCCAATTTCCTCTGGCCTTGGCCACGTGGCCCCTCCAGCTCCCCCTATGCCTCCTGCCCCACCCCCATACCTTATAGGAAGAGATAGCAGGCGGTTTGCCCAGTCCCTCCTGCCCATCAGGCCCGCCTCTCCAAAATGTCAGACCTTCCCCTTCCTAGTGCAACCTGGGATGAATCAGGAGGGGCCTAAAGCCCTGATAGGCTCTAACTCCTAAGGGCCAACCAGGGGAGAGGCCATAGGTGTCTGAGCCAATCAGGGCCTTAAGCATCCCTTCTACTGTCTCTTCTTATAATGTATAGGGGCAGGATGGGAGGTATGGGGGGAGCTAGAAGGGCTGGGGGAGGGGATCGTGGAATGGGGGGGGCGGTCCTGGCATAGATGGGGATCCTCATGGCATGGAAAGCGATGCAGCATCGGTGGAGGTTGTGGCATTGGGGGACGATTCAGTAGGGGGGCCACCCGGTAGCAGGAGGGAGTGGGCATCCCTCCTAAAGGTAGCTGTGTAGCTGAGGAAGGAGGTAGTGGGCTTCCCCTCCTGCCGATTTTTTTTTTTTTTTTTTTTAAGTTTGGGGCCATCCTCGGGAGGCTATAGTGAACCAGCCTCTGAATGTGAGCCAGCTCAAATAAAATTACAGCGCCTAACCAAACTTACCTGCTATAGGGTACTAATCTCTGAATGTGAGTTAACTCAAATACATCTACAACACCACCCAATCTATCTTCTACAGTGAACTAACAAAAATGAGTTGATATCTCATAACAATTCTCTGCCTATTGATTAGCACCAGACAAACCAAAGCCTACTTCATCCTTCCCAACAGTAGATCAGATAACCCCTCAGAACACACAGTCCCATCATGGAGGCACTATATGATAAACTGTGCTGATCACATGCACTGGGTAATCCCAATGCTGGTTGGACCCTCCAGACACCAAAAACCACACCACACCACAATCACATCACTAAACCAAACCTGGACAAACTAATAAGAATCCTAACCACTTACACTAATGAAGTCATACTCACCTCAATTCCACATGGATATGTTTAAGCGAGATCAGTGATCAACAACACTGAAATCATAAAAGATCTGCTTGATGAATTACAAGGATACCAATGTAAGATGACCCCAGATTACAATTACTGAATTGGTTGCAGTTGGGCAATACTGCACAAATCATCTTTTCACATCAAAATCATGGAATCTATAACTCTCACCTCAGTAGAACTACTAATGGTAGAAATAAACAGCGACTCTTCCCAACACCCCATCTGCTAGAAGTGAAAGTGGCTAGAAGCTGAACTGCATTTCTCACATCATCTCAAGAACCACAGTACTATATGACTCCAATTTCATCATAGGAGACCTCAATCTCCACCTAGACTCAGTCTAAGATTCTCAAACCCTGAAATTCCTTGACCTCTTAAATGAGCTAGACTTTAAACCCTTGTTTCAACAACCCACACATGAAAAGGACCATCAGTTAAATCTGCATTTCAGCAAAAAGCACAAGCTACCTAGAATTTATTCCCATCCAAAGTACCTTGGTCAGACCACCTACTCCTAGAATTCACCATATTGTGGAAAGAGATATTAAAAACCAACTCCCCCGAGTAGCCTCTTATTATAGAAACAAAGTAGTCCCTGAATCATACTGGAATGAAATAGATACCTTATTACTATCCTTCCCCATTCTTGACTAAGACTTCCTGGACATTTGGAAAATGATCAATGAACAAATCCTAAACACACTAGCCCCACTCAAATGCAGCAAAAAAATCCAAAGATCATCAGAGAAGTGTTTTGATTCAGCACTTATGTCCCTAAAAAGAGCTTACCATCAAGCCGAGCAGTACTGGCATAAACACCCCTCCACAGAAAACAAAACTAAGTGGCGGCAGAAAATCCTAGAATATAAATCACTACTAATGTATAGGAAGAAAGAGTACTATTCTATATAGATCATCACAGAAGACAATCTTAAAATCAACAAATTGTTCTCAATATTAGATAACCTAACCAACACAAACAAGATCACAAATGGTGATAATCCTTTTATCCCAACAGCCTCAGAACTAGCTAACTATTTTCAAACAAAGGTTCAGTCCACATGAGACCAGCTACCCCCACCAATCCAGATAACCCCACCACAACAAAACCACCTATGAAAATACCAGCAGAAAGATCTTGGAACGATTTTGAAGAGATTAAATTCAAAGACACAAAATGGCTTCTCTTAAAATACTCCAGAGCATTCTTTAGCCTCAACACCTGCCCAGTTCACCTGATCAAAGCAGCCACGCCAACAACCATGGAAAAATAATTCAACGGCTCAACTATTGCCTAAAAACTGACTGGCCTTTTCCCCAAATCAGGAGGAGGAATTGTCTTAACAACCATTCTGAAGAACCCAAAAGTCAGCCTCCAATCTCCATCTCTCTATTTATCAAAATTAAGGAAGGATATGTCACAGAGCAACTTGATTGCTACTTACAGTGCTTCACTATCTTCCACCCTTCACAATTGGGATTCAGGAAAAATCACAACACCAAGATGGTGGTCACAGCACTGGTAACATATGGCAAAGAAATACTAAGCAAGGGTCACAGAGCAATCATAATCCAATTCGACCTAAGCAGTGCATTTGATCTAGAAGACTTTGATCAAATGTCTGAGATCTTCAGTGATTTTGGATTTAGCAGTCCAATCCTCTCCTGGTTCCAAGGCTTCCTAACCATTCGGCACTATTCTGTATGTAAGGATGGTGAACTTCTTGACAGCTGGCACCCTCTCAGTGGGGTACCCCAAGGATACCCATTTCACCATCTGTATTCAACCTTCTAATGCAATCCTTGGGAGCCAACCTAGTTCTCACACAAATAAAACAATTCACCTGTGTAGACATCATAATGATCATGCTACCTGTAACAGCTGCATTAACCAACACCCTCACCAATGTCAAAAAATGTGTCCACATCATAGAAAACTGGACCTCAGCCCACCACCTCAAACTAAATAAGAACAAAACCATATTCTTTTGGCTAGGACCCTCAACTGAACCACGCTACATTCCAAAGATTAAAGTAGATGACATAGACTTTTCACTAGAACTACAATCTTGAATCTTAGGAGTAGAAATTGATAACCACTTATCCATGAAGAACCATGTACAATCAATAATAAAATAATCTTTCCTTGTGATGAAAAAGCTAAGATACATCAGAAAATACTTTGAAACAGAGGTTTTCTGAATCTTAGTGCAATCCCTAATCCTATCTTGATTAGACTACTGTAATGTAACACTAGTTCTTTGCTCTAAAGTGTTGCTATTGCAACTACTAGTTCAAAATGCAGCAATGAGACTCATATATGGACTATGGAAATCAGAACACCTAAAGCTCTACTATATAAAACTACATTGGCTGCCCATAACCACAAGGATCAAGTTTAAATTAGGCATCACTTTCTTTAAAATCCTGACAAGCAACACCCCACAGCTATCTAACAGGCCCACCTTTTTATCAAGCTGTGTTGCTGAGCTGCCCATAGGATTAGAATGGCAGCTCAGCATTAAACTTGTGCTGCTTGGTAGCACGGCTTGATAAAAGGGGGGTGGGGAAGGAGAGTTGGCCATCCTACTCCAGTGTGTCTCCAAAAGATATTCTACGAGAAATCTTTTCCACTTAAATTCCCAGGATGCAATAAGAACAGAAGCTAAAGACCAGAACGCAGAGTATAGCATTCTAGGAGATCCTGCTGGTACCCAGGGCCAACGAGAAGAGGCAGATGGAGCTGCAAGCAGTCAACACGTGGATGTGGTGCTGGTGTGAGGAAAAAGGAGTCCGCTTCGTTTGCAACTGGATGATGTTCTAGGGGAAGAGCAAGTTATTCAGGAAGGACAGACTCCACCTCAGCAGATCCGGAACGAGGATACTTGCAAGCAACATCAAGAGAGAAGTTGAGAAGTTTTTAAACTAGAAAGAAGGGGAAAGCCGACAGTCGACCGAGAGAGAAAGAGAGCATGGTTTGGGAACCGATATACCCGGAGGATACCATGCAGGAAGATAGAGGGGAAGACTCATCGGATCACAGGCAAGACAGATCGAACGGGACACAAGAGGAAAGGAAATGCAAGAAAGGAACAGGCTGCAAACTCAAGTGTATGTACACGAATGCAAGGAGCCTAAGGAATAAGATGGGTGAATTAGAAGCTATGGCACAAAAAGATAAAGTGGACATCATCGGCATCACGGAAACATGGTGAACTGAGGAAAACATCTGGGACATTGTGCTACCGGGATACAAACTATACCGCAGAGACAGAATGGCTCAAAAAGGTGGGGGCATTACCATATATGTCAAAGAGAGAATTGAATCTACTGGAGAGAAACGCCACAACAGACGGATAAGTTAGAGTCTCTATGGATCAAAATTCCGGGAACAAATGGACTGGAAACGAAGATCAGCATCTACTACCGAACCCCAGGGCAGTCCAAAGAAACTGATGGAGAAATGATGGACAAGATTAAACGCAACTGCAAGGGAGGCAACGCAGTTATCATGGGCGACTTCAACTATCTGGGAATAGACTGGAACCTTAGCACCTCCGGCTGTGCTAGGGAGACCAAGTTCTTGGATGCTGTAGGCCAGGGATGTCCAACCTGTGGCCCGATGGCCGCATGCAGCCCCGTGAAGTATTTTCTGTGGTCCCGGTTGAGGGCAATGCAGTGTTTTCCTCTGCTGCCCCCGGGTGTTTACAGTCTTGCCGGCTCCCTCCTCTGTCTTTCTGCAGCATTTGCGTGATTGTGTGGCCCCAGAAACATTTTTTTTTTTGGCCAATGCAGTCCAGGGAAGGCAAAAGGTTGGATACCCCTGCTGTAGGCGATTGCTTCCTGGAACAACTTGTCAAGGAAAATACAAGAGGAAATGCAATTCTGGACTTAATTCTTAATGGACTGCGAAGACCGGCACAAGGTGTAGAAGTAGAAGGGACGCTGGGAAACAGCGATCACAACCTGATCTGCTTTGACATGGATGCAAGGGTGAAACATCAGTCCAGAATGACAGCCACAGCACTAAACTTCCGAAAAGGGAATTACAAAAGGATGAGACTCATGGTGGTGAAGAAGATTAAGAAGAGGATAAGCACTGTAAAAACGCTAGAGCAAGCTTGGTCCCTTTTTAAGGACACAATCACTGAGGTACAAAATCTATATATACTGCGTATGAACAAGGGATCCAAGAGAAAAAAAGAACAAGGAACCAGTGTGGCTCACTGTAGAGGTGAAGGAAGCGATCAGAGACAAGAAAACTTTGTTTAAGGAATGGAAAAGGTCAAGAACGGACGAAAACAGGATAAGCACAAACATCAACGCAGGTGTCATAAGGCGGTAAAAGGGGCCAGAAGAGGCTACAAGGAAAAAATAGCCAAGGAGGCAAAAAACTTCAAGCCGTTCTTTCGATATATTAAGGGGAAACGACCTGCAAAGGAAACGGTGGGACCGTTGGATGACCATGGAATAAAGGGAGTGCTAAAGGAAGACAAAGCAATCGCCGACAAACTGAACACATACATGAAGAAGGACACGGTACTACTTGAAAGGGTTCAGAGAAGAGTGATTAAAATGGCTAAGGGGCTGGAGGAGTTGCCATACAGTGAGAGATTGGAGAAACTGGGCCTCTTCTCCCTTGAAAAGAGGAGACTGAGAGGGGACATGATTGAAATATTCAAAATACTGAAGGAAATAGACTTAGCAGATAAAGACAGATTGTTCACCCTCTCCAAGGTAGGAAGAATGAGAGGGAACGCTCTAAAGTTGAAAGGGGATAGATTCCGTACAAATGTAAGGAAATTCTTCTTCACCCAGAGAGTGGTAGAAAACTGGAACGGTCTTTCAGAGTCTGTTATAGGAGAAAACACCCTCCAGGGATTCAAGACAAAGTTGGACAAGTTCCTGCTTAATTGGAACATACGCAGGTGAGGCTGGACTCATTTAGAGCACTGGTGCTTGACCAGGGGGCTACCGCGTGAGCAGACTGCTGGACATGATGGACCACTGGTCTGACCCAGCAGCAGCAACTCTTATGTTCTTATGTTCCTACTGGGTCAGTCCAATGGTCCATCAAGCCCAGTAGCACGTTCTTCCGGTGGCCCATCCAGGTCCCTAGTACCTAGCCAAAACCCAAGGAGTAGTAGCAACATTCCATGCTACCAATCCAGGGCAAGCAGTGGCTTCCCCCATGTCTTATTCAATAACAGACTATGGACTTTTCCGCCAGGAAATTCTCCAAACCTTTCTTAAAACCAGCTACGCTATCTGCTCTTACCACAACCAGATAGCATAGCCGGTTTTAAGAAACTTTTCCTCTAGGAAATTGTTCAAACCTATCAGGCAAATTAACTTATCCATCTAATATCAATTAGTAAAATGCTGGAACCAACTAACACTTACACTATGATCTTGTGACCACTCTCTCAGATTCAGAAAACTTTTAAAAGCATTTCTATACCAAGACAGCGAGTATACCCTGAAGAAACTAAAATGGTAATTGTAAAAGCACATCTCTAGACTGTCTAATGCAGTGTCTCTTAAACTGTGTGCCATTGCACAGTGGTGTGCACCAAAGAGATTCCAGGTGTGCCACGAGAGATTACAGAATTTTACTTTATTTTAAAAAATTCCCTTCATAAGTATACACTAGAATAGATGACATGTGCATCACGTACGCAAGAGTCTGTCAATGTTATGAGCATCTGTGTGCATAAGAATACAACTGCCCAGACAAACATTGTTCTTTGACATGATTGGTCCTTGAAAATTAACGACAAGTAATTTTATTTTTGTTTTTATATGCAGAAGTTATCCTAACTTAAGCAACAAAGCAATCATGCCTTTGTTACCATTTGGATCTTCTTATCTTTGCAAACCTGGATTTTCAGCTCTGACAGATATTAAATTGGCAAAAAAGGGAATAACTGCAGATTTATTTATTTATTTTCTCATTTATTTAGCCCGTCCTCCCAGAGGAGCCCAGAACTGGTGGATGATGAACTGTGTGTTTGCTTGTCAACTATTGAGCTGCGCTTTGAGTTAATTTGCACTAAAAATAAGCACCTCTATCACATTGATTAGCAATTCTATTCTCTCTACTTTAGTTTCACCATTGTTACAATTACCCATACATAGCTTAAATAACTTTAAATAAATAACTCTCAAATTTAATTTTTTGTTGGTTTTGCAATTTTATAATTTCAATTATAATGTGCTGCAAAAAAACATTTGCTCCATTTAGTGTGCCAGAGCTAAAAGGTTTTGAGAGACATTGCTATAATGCAAGCCCTGGGACATAACAATGAGCCAATGATGACCTATTTGAGCTTGTAACTATGTATTTGTAACTATGACTTAACTGTATTAGTAACTGTACTGATCTATTTGTACTTGCAACTCTATTGAATGTTCGTGTCAGACTGTCCATTGTAACTTCCTGGGTAACTAATCCAACCACTTAAAATGTAATCCGACCTTGAACTGAATAGGTAAAGGTGGAATATAAAATCTGGAAAATAGTGGTGTGAATAAATTTAAACATTTGAGGTTAATGTATTAGTTATTAACCTGTGATCTCTTTTCCTTGTAAAAATAATCTAGATGTGGTAGCTTGAAGCCAGCACAGTTTGAATCTGATTCAGCAAGACTCATTTGTCCTCCCTATACAGCCATATGTAGAGCTAGTACGATGCTGAATGGGCAGGACTTTATTCTATATAAATTAGAGTGTAGGTATGATTCATTAGATGAAGCTCCAAAATAATTATCGGATGAAATCTTGCCACCCAAACTTAGTGCAAACCTTCTGTGAAACCAGAGAGTTTTGATTATGCATGTACATAATTCTTCCCATGCAACCCTAGAATGTTTGACCCCTATTTTTTTGCACTATAATGAGATGCATAAAAGCAAGGGTGCTCAAAAGGTCGATCGCAGTCGACCAGTCGATTGCAAAGGCAACGCGAGTCGATCGCGTACAGTGTTCTTTGTGTTTTTTAAAATTTTATTGTTGGTAGATCATTTTGACATGATCATTTTAAAAGTAGCTCACAAGCCATAAAAGTGTGGGCACCCCTGTATTAAAGCTTCAGGTCTAATATTTACTTAACATGCTTACTATACTGGAATTACTACGTATTTAACTTCCTACCTAACCAGGTTCACTGAGAATTCTTTCAGTTCCTCCGCATCATACCATTTCTGCTTCAGTTGCAGCAGGGGTGCCCACTTTTTTGGTTTGCGAACTACTTTTAAAATGACCAAGTCAAAATGATCTACCAATAGTAAAATTTTAAAAAAACACAAAGCACATTGTACACAGAGAAAATATTAATTATCTTTTATATTCAGGTTTTTTTTTCAAAGAAGCCAGGGCAGATGACTTTAAAATATGAATGTCACCTCAGTAACAGCTATACAAAAATAGACAAATATACCTCCTCTCTTTTTACTAAACCGCGATAGTAGTTTTTAGCGCAGGGAGCTGCACTGAATGCCCCACACTGCTCTCGATGCTCATAGGCTCCCTGCGCTAAAATCCATTACTGTGGTTTAGTAAAAGGTGGCCACAGTGCAAATTATAGACAGCAGATATAAATTCTCAAAATGGACACATTTTGATTACACTAAATTTAAAATAAAATCATTTTTCCTACCTTTGTTGTCTGGTGATTTCATGAGTCTCTGGTTGCACTTTTTTCTTCTGACTGTGCATGCTTTCTGCCTCCTGCATGCTTTGTCTCCTCCAGACCTCATTCCATTCCCCAACCAACATCTCTGTCCTTCCATGAGTCCAACTTTTTCTTCCTCTCTCTCTCTGCCTGCCCCCTGCCACCTGACTCACTCCATTCCCTCCCCCTTTTCCTTCCTCTCTCCCTGCCCCCTCCCCTTTCTTTCTTTCTGTCTCCCTATCCCCCTTTCATTCTGTCTCCATGCCCCCCTTTCTTTCTTTCTGTCTCCCTGTCTGTCTTTCTATCTCCCCGTTCTACCTCCCTGTCTTTCTGTCTACCCTTTTTTTCTCCCCAAGCCACCACTGGGGCAGTCGTCGGGAAACATGCCCCCAAGCCACCGCCAACATCTGGGAACAGGCCCCCTCAATCCACCACCGCTGTTGCTGCCAAGTTCTCCCAGTTTCCCAACGCCGCAACAGGCCAGCAGCCTTCCCCCCAACGTCAGTTCTGACGTCGGAGAGGAATTTCCGGCCAGCCAGGCAGTGATTGGCTGGTCCGGAACTTCCTTTCCGACGTCAGAATTGACATCGGGGGGGGGAAGGGGGCTGGCTTGCCCGGCACTTCTATAGTCGCTGCTGGCCTGTTGTGGCATCAGGGAACAGGGAGAACGCAAAGGCAACGCGAGTCTATTACGGAGCCCAGGATGGGCTCCGCAATCAACTCACATTGCCTTTATGATCCACTGGTCAATTGCGATCGACCTTTTGGGCACCCCTGAGGTACAGTATAGCTCTTGTATCTTCTTTCATAAAGACCAAAGCCTTTCTACTATGGCATATTCCTCCCTAAGTGCCCCTTTTGCTCCTTCATGATCCAACGGTCCTGCGGATTCCTTCACAAGCTTTCTGCTTTTGATATACCTGAAAAAGTTGTTAATATGAGTTTTTGCCTCTTTGGCAAGTTTCTCTTCATATTCTTTTTTAGCCTTCTTTATCAATGCTTTGCATCTAATTTGCCAGTTCCTATGTTGCTTCTTATTTTCTTCATTTGTATCCTTTTTCTACTCTTTGAAGGATGTTCTTTTGGCTCTAACAGCTTCTTTAACGCCACCTTTTAACCATGCCAGCTCTCGTTTGCTCTTCTTTCCACCTTTGTTAATATATGGAATACATCTGGTCTTGGCTTCCATGATGGTATTTTTAAATAACATCCATACCTGATTTAACATTTCAACTTTTGCTGCCAGTCCTTTTAGCTTCTTTTTAACCAATTTCCTAATTTTATCATAGTCACCCTTTTGAAAATTAAATACGGCTACAGTAGATTTTCTGATTTTGAAAAGTCAGAATTTGGACATTTCACACTGCAGTTTATCCAAATAGCAAGGTGTGTGTGTGTGTGTGTATGTGTATTTTGGCCTTGTTTTAGACGGCACTAAGGAGGACCCAAAAGTTGGAGGTCAATAACAATTTTTGAATGGGAAGAAATGTTCATGTCTAAAATGAAAGATGTTTTTATCTAGACCTGTTTCAGTTACATCCAAATTACAATATGGTGCTCTGAATAGCTGAACACTTGGAGGGATAAGGCATGTCCCCTCCTTAATCCCCCAGTGATTGCTGTCCTCTCTCCTAGTAGTGAAACCAGAAAGGAAAACCAGGCCATATGTCAGCTGCAGGTGTTATGACTATTTTGAAGAAAGTAGCAAGCAGATTTGGTTAAAATAGGTGCCATAACTAACAGCTTTAGTAGGTGCCCTATTATAGTATTATCCTCCTTGGGGTAATTTTAAAAAATACAGCTTATATTAACACAAGGGGAGTCTTTTCCAAGGTAAATGCACCAAAGCTCATTCAACTCATATGGGCTTTGGTATATTTACCACAGCAGCATCGCTACTGTGGCTTTGTAAAAGGGGCCCAAAATGTTTGTTCAAACCAGTTTACATGCAAACACATATAACACTCAAATACAACTAAAAAACAAACACAAAGGTAAAATATAAAATATCCAGCTCTCCAAAGTTGCTTTAAAGTCTCATTAAGCTGTGAACAGCCATGTTTATAATTTCTTTTTAAACTGTTTCACATTATTCTCCAGCCTTAGCTCAATAGGTAAGCTGATCTACCAAACAGGCACCAAAATAGAGAACATTCTGAATCTCAACTTTTTTCCTTTTCATTTCTTTTATAGTAGGGACTTCCAACAAAAAACCCTGGCCTGATCTCAATGCTCTTCCTGGGACACGCTTTGCTAATTTAGTATATAAATAACTAGGACATTCATTCCTCAAGGCATTGAAAGTCAGCAGGATCTTAAATTTAACACATGAAAGGATTGAAAGCCAACATATTTCCCTGAAAACAGGAAAAATGCTCTCATGTTTAGGAATACCCAATAGGAACTATTGGCCTGATTCTATAAATGGCACCTATTCACGCCTAACTGGTAGGTGTCTTTATGCGCAGTTGTCAATCAACCATTAGGAGCCACTTATAGAACCACACCTAGTGGCGCCTAGGCATGCTTAAGTGATAAGAACATAAGAAGTACCTCTGCTGGGTCAGACCAGAGGTCCATCGTGCCCAGCAGTCCGCTCACGCGGCAGCCCATCAGGTCGAGGACCTGTATAGTAATCCTCTATCTATCACACCCTCTGGAAGCGCATTCCAGGTGTCCACCACCCTCTGGGTAAAGAAGAACTTCCTAGCATTGGTTCTGAATCTGTCCCTTTTTAACTTTTCCGAATGCCCTCTCGTTTTTGTAGTTTTTGAAAATTTGAAGAATCTGTCCCTCTCCACTTTCTCTATGCCCTTCATGATCTTATAAGTCTCTATCATGTCCCCTCTAAGTCTCTGCTTTTCCAGGGAAAAGAGCCCCAGTTTCTCTAATCTTTCAGCATATGTAAGGTTTTCCATACCTTTTATCAATCGCGTCGCCCTTTTCTGAACCCTCTCGAGTAACGCCATATCCTTCTTAAGGTAAGCTAAGCGTCCTGGTTGTAGGCACAGGTATATTAGGCCAGATTTTACCTGGCCTAATTTACTGGAGCCTAAGGGGCTCATTTTCAAAGCATTTAGACAAACTACCATAGTAACCTTTGGAACATTGTGCCTACGTGCTTTGAAAATACATTTCTAACTGTGACACCTAGCAACACCTAAATCAACCATATCTATTCTCCACCCCTAACCATGACTACTTTTCAGGTAGTTGTTAATAGGCGTTGGAGGATGCTTCAACATAGGCATTGCATGGATATCAGCATGCAACCTAAACTGTTTAAATCTTTATTGATTTTCAAACTTTGATAGTGCAATACAATTGGTAAATGATAAATACTGCATAGAATGCACTAATAACTATACAATTATTACATTAAACAGTCATTTACTCCCATCCTCATCTTATACAATAATACATATGATGCAACCTAAACTGTCAATTAAAAAAATTGTTTACTAATGGGTATTTAATGGTGTGGTCAATTACCACATCATTTAACCCATTAAAAATATTAAGTTGTTTGTACATTTTAATATGTCTGTTTTGATGGTATTGATGCATTTTCTGGGCAATTGATTTTATGTTAGACTGAATATGTCTGTTTTATCTTCTTATTTTTGTATGGATTCTTAACTTTTTATGTATGTAACTCCTTGTAAACCGTTTTGAATAAAAACGGTATAGAAATTTTAAAATTAAATAAATAGGTGTCCATGATTAGGGTACTTAGCTGCACCTAACATAAGCATTGTTTATAGCAGTGGTTCTTAACCTGGGATCGACCGAGCCCCAGGGGTTTGGTGAGTCAGTCTCGCGGGTTCGGCGGAGGTCAAAACACACCTCCGACTCATATAGCGCTTCGGTCACGTTCAATCATCTATCAGTTATTCAGTGATTTTGATCAAGACTGATCGTGTACTCGGTTTCTTGATCTATCAATCTGTAACTAACGCCTTATATACATCAATCAATTCCTGATCAAAATTTGTGATTTAACTGATAGATGATTGAACGTGACCGAAGCGCTTATGATTTGTGATGATACGCCCCGCTTGTCCATAATTGGCTGCAGGTGATCACGCAACATCGTTTGGCCTATCTGTGCTGCAGGGGATTTGATGCGCACAGTAGTCGAATTGTAACTGTTGTGATGGTACGTCGTGTGATACCTATCTTAATATTTTAATCCCTTACTAACTATGTCGAGCAAAACACGAAAGTGGTCGGACGAATATGTACAATATGGATTCACATGTATAACGGAACGTGATGGGAGTCAGCGTCCTAATTGCATGATTTGCAATGCCAAGTTGAGTAATTCTAGTCTAGCTCCGGCAAAACTAAGGGAATAAAGAAGGGTTCGGTGAACACGCATATGAATCTGGTGGGGTTCAGTACCTCCAACAAGGTTAAGAACCACTGGTTTATAGAATCAGGCCCTGTGTTCCCTGCATTTTGTACAAGTTGTTCCTAATAAATCGACATCTTAGAGAGCCCCAAGAATACTAAATAACAATATGCACTTTAAAGGAGTTATGAATATGAAAGTACATGGGATGCGAAAGGCACATGGCTGCTATAACTAGGGAACCAAAGAAACAGCAGGAGAGATAAAGAAACAAACCAGTTTATGCTGTTCAACTACATAAGAATTGCCATACTGGGACAGACCGAAGGTCCATCAAGCCCAGCATCCTGTATCCAAAAGTGGCCAACCCAGGCCCCAAGTGCCTAGCTAGATCCCAAGAAGTAACACAGATTTTATGCTGCTTATCCTAGGAATAAGCAGAGGATTTCCCCAATCCATCTCAATAACGACCTATAGACTTCTTTTTTAAGAAATTAGCCAAGCATTTTTTAAACACTGCTAAGCTAATTAATTTCACCACATTCTCTGGCAACGAATTGCAAAGCTTAATTACTCTTTGTGTAAAGAAATATTTTCTCCAGTTTGTTTTAAATCTACTGCTTAGAAGCTTCATCGCATGTTCCCATAGTCCTAGTATTTTGGTAAAGAGTGAACAAGTGATTCACTTCTACCCTTTCCACTTCACTCAGTATTTTATAGTCCTCTATCATATCACTCCTGAGTGGGCATCCCTCCTGTCGGGGGTTGTTTCAGGGTTGGCAGCAGGAGGGAGTAGGCATCCCTCCTGCCGGGAATGTTGGGGAGGGAGTGCTGGCAAGAGGGATTGGGCATCTCTTCTGCCAGGGAATGTTTCAGGGGCATCCCTCCTGCAGGGGATGTTTGCGGGGGCGGGGTTTCCCTGCCACAGCCGCTGAGCTGATCATGGCAGGGAGATTCCCTTGCTGTGATCAGCTCAGTGGCAACCCGATTCTCTAACTGGTGCCTGTGGCATGGGTAACGGGGTTCATAGACAACGGCACGGAAGACAAAGGCGCGCGCCGACAACTGAGCGCAAAATGGAGGCGGCGCCGAAGAAAATTACAGTTTTTAGGGGCTCCAATGGGGGGTTTTGTTGGGGAACCCCCCCACTTTACTTAATAGACATTGCGCCGGCGTTATGGGGGGTTTGGGGGGGTTGTAACCCTCCACATTTTACTGTAAACTTAACTTTTTCCCTAAAAACAGGAAAAAAGTTAAGTTTTCAGTAAAATGTGTGGGGTTACAACCCCCCACACCCCCCACAACGCCCCCACAACGCGGCGCGATGTCTATTAAGTAAAGTGGGGGGTTCCCCCCGCGCCCCCCCGTCGGAGCCCTAAAAACAGTAATTTTGAGCGGCGCGTGCCTCCGTGCTGCGCTCAATTGTCTGGGAGCACCTTTGTCACGGTGCGCTTTTGACCTGACACCGATAACGGTTACAGAATCTGCCAGGTTAGGTGGATAAGACACAATCGCAGTATCTCATTGGTTAGCTTCCTACTACCAGGTCTCTGAGATGCGTGTTACACCTACCTCTTCATTTAGTGCCTTGTTTAAAGGTGGAATATAAATAATAAACTACATATCTTAACTCTCCCATCTTATTTTTTTAGGGTTATAGCATTTATGTACATTCATTTCAAATTTTCTTTTATGTTTGTTATTCACATCCTTCTTATCAGTTGATGAGGATAATCTGAATTTTTACTCTCTGTTCACTCTTCCCTTAAAGGTACTGTACTTGGTTTATTTTGATTTTGTGGCAACCTAACCTCACTGTTTTGATAGCATCCTGAAGAGTTCTGAGAGAACCTGCTGGTGAGTATCTTATCTGCTGGGAAATTCAATATAATCTTGGGAAAAGGTAAACTTGAGGTTAAATAGATAATTTCGTTCTCTTTTTAAAATTACTGTGCTTATTTAGCAAAGTCAGTTTAGACAATACTGTAGAATTTAAAGTCTGCTTGCCCTAAGATTTTTTTTTTTTTTTACCTCCCTTTCATAACAAGAGGTGACCTAATTTAAGCTCTTTTCAAGTCCCTGCACTTCTAAGGATTTACACAAAAGAGAAGAGCTGTGCTTTTATTTATTTATATTTATTTGTTTATTTAGCCCATCCTCCCAAAGGAGCCCAGAATGGGTTACAATGGTAAATTCATAGTATAGAAGGACAAAATTATTGAAAGACATTTTTGGCAGACATACCGTATTTTCTCGCATATAACGCGCACGTTATACGTGGTTTTTACGTACCGCGCACACCCTTGCGCGTTATATGCGTGAGCGCGTTGTACAAAAATTTTTTTACATAGTTCCCCCCCACGTCTGATTCACACCCCCCCCCTCGCAGGACCGCTCGCACCCCCACCCCGAAGGACCGCTCGCACGCACCCGCACCCCCACCCGCACCCACACCCCCACCCTGAAGGACCGGTCGCACCCCCACAGCCTCCCGACCCCCCCCCCATCATGTAGAAGCTCCTACCGGTGTCCTGCTGCTTCCTCTTGGCGGTCCCGACACGATCGGGGCAAGAGGGAGCTCAAGCCCTCTTGCCCCAGCCAACCGCGGCACCCCCGACACGATCGGGGCAAGAGGGAGCTCAAGCCCTCTTGCCCCCCTGACTCCCCGACACAATTGGGGCAAAAGGGAGCCCAAGCCCTCTTGCCCCGCCGACTCCCCAACTCCCCGACAATATCGGGCCAGGAGGGAGCCCAAGTCCTCCTGGCCCTGGCGACCCCCCCCCCCCCCGCTAGTTGTTCGGGCCAGGAGGGAGCCCAAACCCTCCTGGCCACGGTGACCCCCCTACCCCCACCCCGCACTACATTACGGGCAGGAGGGATCCCAGGCCCTCCTGCCCTCGACGCAAACCCCCCTCCCCCCAACGACCGCCCCCCCAAGAACCTCCGACCGCCCCCCCAGCCGACCCGCGACCCCCCTGGCCGACCCCCATGACACCCCCACCCCCTTCCCCGTACCTTTGTATAGTTGGCCGGACAGACGGGAGCCAAACCCGCCTGTCCGGCAGGCAGCCAACGACGGAATGAGGGCGGATTGGCCCATCCGTCCCAAAGCTCCACCTACTGGTGGGGCCTAAGGCGCCTGGGCCAATCAGAATAGGCCCGGGAGCCTTAGGTCCCACCTGGGGGCGGGGCCTGAGGCACATGGGCTCAACCCGACCATGTGCCCAAGGCCCCGCCCCCAGGAGGGACCTAAGGCTCCTGGGCCTATTCTGATTGGTCCAGGCGCCTTAGGCCCCACCAGTAGGCGGAGCTTTGGAACGGATGGGCCAATCCGGCCTCATTCCGTCGTTGGCTGCCTGCCGGACAGGCGGGTTTGGCTCCCGTCTGTCCGGCCAACTATACAAAGGTACGGGGAAGGGGGTGGGGGTGTCATGGGGGTCGGCCAGGGGGGTCGCGGGTCTGCTGGGGGGGCGGTCGGAGGTTCTTGGGGGGGCGGTCGTTGGGGGGAGGGGGGTTTGCGTCGAGGGCAGGAGGGCCTGGGATCCCTCCTGCCCGTAATATAGTGCGGGGTGGGGGTAGGGGGTTGCCGTGGCCAGGAGGGTTTGGGCTCCCTCCTGGCCCGAAAAACTAGCGGGGGGGAGGTTCGCAAGAGCCAGGAGGACTTGGGCTCCCTCCTGGCCCGATATTGTCGGGGAGTTGGGGAGTCGGCGGGGCAAGAGGGCTTGGGCTCCCTTGTGCCCCGATCGTGTTGGGGAGTCGGGGGGGCAAGAGGGCTTGAGCTCCCTCTTGCCCCGATCGTGTCGGGGGTGCCGCGGTTGGCTGGGGCAAGAGGGCTTGAGCTCCCTCTTGCCCCGATCGTGTCGGGGGTGCCGCGGTTGGCTGGGGCAAGAGGGCTTGAGCTCCCTCTTGCCCCGATCGTGTCGGGGAGTCGGGACCGCTAAGAGGAAGCAGCAGGACACCGGTAGGAGCTTCTACATGATGGGGGGGGTCGGGAGGCTGTGGGGGTGCGAGCGGTCCTTCAGGGTGGGGGTGCGGGTGGGAGTGTGTGCGAGCGGTCCTTCGGGGTGGGGGTGCGAGCGGTCCTGGGGGGGTGAATCGGACGTCGGGGGGGGGCATCAGGCTTTCAGGGTGGGGACAGGACTTCAAGGTGGAGAGGAGAGTCAGGCGGGCGAAAGGAGAGTCGAGGTGGCCAGAAGAGAGTCGGGGCTGGCGAAAGGAGAGTCAGGCGGCGACGGGAGAGTCGGGCAGCATGCGCGGTATACGGGTGTGCGCGGTATATAAAAATTTCTGTACATAAATTTGTGTTTTTTGCGCGCTATACCCGTGTGCGCGTTTTACACGGGTGCGCGTTATCTATGTGAAAATACGGTAGTTTAGATGAATTTGCGGCATTCGTAGAAGATATTACATTGCATAGTTTAGATTTAGGACAGCATTCTCTGTACTAACAGAACAGAACATAATTGTACTAAAGTTTTAGCGTTGTCGCTGTGCTGCCTTGGAGGAGGGAAATCTTCTTAAAGGAGAGCATCACCCTGGAGAAGTAGGAAGCAATCCTGTAGCTAAGACCTGCTCACCAGGGGATGCAATGTTTTATCACACTGAGTATGTGTCTCCAGGGGAGGGTTAGGATGGCCGTTTTAGTGGGAGATTCGATTATTAGGCATGTAGGTAGCTGTGTGGCTGCTGGATGTGAGGATTGCATGATCACTTGCCTGCCTGGTGAGAAGGTGGAGGACCTCACACATCACATAGCCCAGTGGTCTCAAACTCACACAGTGCAGGGCCACATTTTGGATTTGTAGGTACTTGGAGGGCCGCAGAAAAAATAGTTAATGTCTTATTAAAGAAATGAGAATTTTGCATGAGGTAAAACGCTTAATAGTTCATAAATCTTTCCTTTTGGCTAAGTCTTAATAATAACATTGTAATTTATAGCTAAAGAGACATATGATCAAGAAACTGTTTTATTTTACTTTTGTGATTATGATAAACATACCGTGGGCCTCAAAATAGTACCTGGCGGGCCGCAAGTTTGAGACCACTGACCTAGACAGTGCTACTACTACTACTACTACTACTACTACTACTTATTATTCTAGTATAAATCTTTTTTATTGATGAATATGAATACAACCAGAAATAAAAAGCAACAAGCAAATAAAGAAATTGGACAAGGCTGTGAACACTGAAATTCGGTATCATCTGCAAAAGTACATGAAACTCCCCGCCCCATTCCCCCAGTATCCCCACTTCTCCCCAGGGATCAGAACTCCCAAGTCTTTATCCTGGGAGGTCTCTCCAAGTACCGCCCCGGACATCCTGTATTCATGCATGAGATTTTTGTTACCGACATGCATCAATTTACACTTATCCACATTGAACCTCATTTGCCATGTTGCTGCCCATTTCTTGAGCTTGATTATGTCACATTGCAGATCTTCGCAATCCCCCCATGTCTTCACTACTCAGAATAACTTCATATCGTCTGCAAATTTAATCACCTCACTCGTTGTACCAATGTCCAGATCATTTATAAAGATGTTGAAGAGCACGGGTCTAAGCACCGAGCCTTGCGGCACCCCACTGGTGATGCTTTTCCCCACTGGTGATGCTTTTCCAGTCTGAGTATTGTCCATTTACCCCCACTCTCTGTTTCCTATCATCCAGCCAGTTTTTAATCCACATGAGTAGTTAATCCTCAATTCCATGCCTCGCAATTTTCCAACCTTGTCGAACGCCTTCTGAAAATCCAGATATACAATGCTGACCGGGTCACCCTTGTCTATCTGCCTGTTTACTCCCTCAAAGAAGTACAGCAAGTTTGTCAAACAGGATCTGCCTTTGCTGAAGCCATGCTGGCTGTCCTTATCAGATCGTGTCCGCCAAGGTGATCAATGATGCGGTCCTTTATCAGCGCCTCTACCATCTTTCCCGGTACCAAAGTTAGACTCACCGGTCTGTAGTTTCCCGAATCTCCCCACGAATCTTTTTTGAAGATTGACGTAACATTCGCCACCTTACAGTCTTCCGGAATCCTTTCCGATTTGATCGACAGATTGGCTATTAGTTGAAGCAGTTCAGCTATAGTCCTTTTCAGTTCCTTGATGACCCTCAGATAGATGCCATCTGGTCCTGGGGATTTATCGCTCTTAAGCTTAACAATCTGCATACCTCTTCTAGACAGACCATCAACCCTGTCAGTTTCCTGTCTTTGTTTCCAGCTTATATCCTGATGGGTTCTGGTATGTTGTATATATCCTCTTTGGTAAATACAGATGAAAAAATGTGTTCAGTTTGTTGATGATGGCTTTGTCCTCCATTAGCACTCCCTTTATTCCATGATTGTCCAACGGTCCCACCACTTCCTTCGTGGGTCATTTCCCCTTGATATATCAAAAGAATGGTTTGATGTTTTTTGCCTCCTTGGCTATTTTTTCCTCGTAGTCTCTTCTGCCCCCTTTTACCGCCTTATGGCACCTGCGTTGATGTTGTTTGAGCTTATTCCAGTTTTCAACCGTTTTTGACCTTTTCCATTCCTTAAACAAAGTTTTCTTGCTCTGATCGCTTCCCTCACTGCTACAATGAACTATGCCAATTCTTTGTTCTTTTTCCTCTTGGATCCCTTGTTGATATGCAGTATATATAGATTTTGCGCCTCAGTGACTGTATCCTTAAAAGGGACTATGCTTGCTTTAGCGTTTTTACAGTACTTATCCTCTTCTTAATCTTTTTCACTATCATGAGTCTCATCCCTTCATAATTCCCTTTTCGGAAGTTCAGTGCTGTGGCTGTCATTCTTGACTGATGTTTCACCCTTGCGTCCAGGTCAAAGCGGATCATATTGTGATCACTGTTTCCCAGCGTCCCTTCTACTTCTACACCTTGTGCTGGTCCTCGCAGTCCATTTAGAATTAAGTCCAGAATTGCATATCCTCTTGTATTTTCCTGGACAAGTTGTTCCAGGAAGCAGTCGCCTACAGCATCCAGGAACTTGGTCTCCCTAGTGCAGCTGGAGGTGCCTAGGTTCCAGTCTATCCCTGGATAGTTGAAGTCACCCATGATAACTGTGTTGCCTCCCTTACAGTTGCGTTTAATCTCGTCCGTCATTTCTCCATAAATTTCTTCGGACTGCCCTGGGGGTTGGTAGTAGATGCCGATCTTCATTTCCAGTCCATTTGTTCCCGGAATTTTGACCCATGGAGGCTCTAACTTATTCTTCTGTTGTAGCGTGTTCTCTCCAGTAGATTCAATTCCCTCTTTGACGTATATGGCAATGCCCCCACCTTTTTGAACCACTTTGTCTATGCGGTATAGTTTGTATCCCGGTAGCAGTGTCCCGGACGTTTTCCTTGGTCCACCATGTTTTCGTGATGCCAATGATGTCAAAGTTATCTTTTTGTGCTATAGCTTCTAATTCACCCATCTTATTCCTTAGGCTCTTTGCATTCGTGTACATACACTTGAGTTTGCGGCCTGTTCCTTTCTTGCATTTCCTTCCCTCTTGTGTCCCTTTCGATCTGTCTTGCCTGTGATCCGGTGAGTCTTCCCCTCTATCTTCCTGCACAGTATCCTCCAGGTATACCGGTTCCTGAACCATCGACTCTCTCGGTCGACTGTCGGCTTTCCCCTTTTTCTTAGGGGTGATCTTGTTATACTCAAGCCAGATAGTAAATGCTGGCCATTAAAAAAACCCCAAAAGGAACACAATAACATAGGTTATTTTCATGTGATTACTTAACGCATTATTGGGAAAAAATAAGGTTTACTATCTGCTCATTTTTAGCTATTAATGAACCATTATCATATGCTGCTCATTTTTAGTTATTAATGAACCATTATCATATGCCCCCTAATGCTATAAAAAAACACTAAAAATTACATGTACAATTTTGGTCATGTACCCAAATAGCATGTGCAGTTTAATTGAACAGAAGCTAATTAGTGCCAATAATTGGCATTTTAATAAGAAATTATTATTGCTAATTAAATCGAATATAGGTTATGTGAGTAAATTTAGGCACAGGATTCATGCCTAAATTTTATGCACCTGTCACAAATGGGGTGGGGGGGGGGACAGAAATGAGTAGGTAATGGGAGGATCAGAAGCATGCCTTTAAGTTACATTCATAATTACTCGTAGAATACTTACATTCACATCGAAAGTTAGGTGCAGGCATTTGCACCATGTTTTCTTTGGTGCAAATGGCCATGCCTAGGTTTGGACAATTTCCTGGAGGAAAAGTCCATAGTCTGTTATTGAGAAAGACATGGGGGAGCATAAGAACATAAGAATAGCCTTACTGGGTCAGACCAATGTTCCATTAGCCCAGTAGCCCGTCCTCATGGTGGCCAATGCAGGTCACTAGTACCTGGCTAAAACCCAAAGAGTACCGTATTTTCACGCAAATAACACGCACCCGTATAAAACGCGCACACGGATATAGCGCGCAGAAATCACGATGATTTGCACAAAAACTTTGATATACCGCGCTCACGGGTATACCGCGCATGCTGCCCGACGCTCCTTTCGCCCGCCCTGACTTTCCGTGCGCTGTCCCGACTCTCCGTTCACCCCCCCTGACTTCCGTGCACTGTCCCCCCTTGAAGGTCTGTCCCCATCCTGAAAGCCTGATGCCCCCCCCGACGTCCGATACATCCCTCCCCCCCCCCCCGAAGGACCGCCGACTCCCCAACAATATCGGGCCAGGAGGGAGCCCAAATCCTCCTGGCCACGGCGACCCCCTAACCCCACCCCGCACTACATTACGGGCAGGAGGGATCCCAGGCCCTCCTGCCCTCGACGCAAACCCCCCTCCCCCCCAAGAACCTCCGACCGCCCCCCAGCCGACCCGCGATCCCCCTGGCGACCCCCACGACCCCCACGACCCCCCACCCCCCTTCCCCGTACCTTTGGTAGTTGGGCCAGAAGGGAGCCCAAACCCTCCTGGCCACGGCGACCCCCTAACCCCACCCCGCACTACATTACGGGCAGGAGGGATCCCAGGCCCTCCTGCCCTCGACGCAAACCCCCCTCCCCCCCAAGAACCTCCGACCGCCCCCCAGCCGACCCGCGATCCCCCTGGCGACCCCCACGACCCCCCCACCCCCCTTCCCCGTACCTTTAGTAGTTGGCCGGACAGACGGGAGCCAAACCCGCCTGTCCGGCAGGCAGCCAACGAAGGAATGAGGCCGGATTGGCCCATCCATCCTAAAGCTCCGCCTACTGGTGGGACCTAAGGCGCGTGGGCCAATCAGAATAGGCCCTGGAGCCTTAGGTCCCACCTGGGGGCGCGGCCTGAGGCACATGGTCGGGTTGGGCCCATGTGCCTCAGGCCGCGCCCCCAGGTGGGAGCTAAGGCTCCAGGGCCTATTCTGATTGGCCCACGCGCCTTAGGCCCCACCAGTAGGCGGAGCTTTAGGATGGATGGGCCAATCCGGCCTCATTCCTTCGTTGGCTGCCTGCCGGACAGGCGGGTTTGGCTCCCGTCTGTCCGGCCAACTACTAAAGGTACGGGGAAGGGGGGTGGGGGGGTCGTGGGGGTCGCCAGGGGGATCGCGGGTCGGCTGGGAGCGGTCGGAGGTTCTTGGGGGGGAGGGGGGTTTGCGTCGAGGGCAGGAGGGCCTGGGATCCCTCCTGCCCGTAATGTAGTGCGGGGTGGGGTTAGGGGGTCGCCGTGGCCAGGAGGGTTTGGGCTCCCTTCTGGCCCAACTACCAAAGGTACGGGGAAGGGGGGTGGGGGGGTCGTGGGGGTCGCCAGGGGGATCGCGGGTCGGCTGGGAGGCGGTCGGAGGTTCTTGGGGGGGAGGGGGGTTTGCGTCGAGGGCAGGAGGGCCTGGGATCCCTCCTGCCCGTAATGTAGTGCGGGGTGGGGTTAGGGGGTCGCCGTGGCCAGGAGGGTTTGGGCTCCCTTCTGGCCCGATATTGTCGGGAAGTCGGCGGTCGTTCGGGGTGGGGGTGCGAGTGGTCCTGCCGGGGGGGGGGGATGTATCGGACGTCGGGGAGTCGGCCGGGCAAGAGGGCTTGGGCTCCCTCTTGCTCCGATCGTGGATGCGGGTGTGGGTGGGAGCGCGTGCGAGCGGTCGTTCGGGGTGGGGGTGCGAGTGGTCCTGCCGGGGGGGGGGGATGTATCGGACGTCGGGGAGTCGGCCGGGCAAGAGGGCTTGGGCTCCCTCTTGCTCCGATCGTGGATGCGGGTGCGGATGGGAGCGCGTGCGAGCGGTCGTTCGGGGTGGGGGTGCGAGCGGTCCTGCTGGGGGGGTGAATCGGGCGTCGGGCGGGGTGGGAACTATGTTTTAAAACTTTGGTATACCGCGCTCACGCATATAACGCGCGAGGGGTATGCGCGGTAGGTAAAAACGCGTATAACGCGCGCGTTATATGCGTGAAAATACGGTAGTAACATTCCATGCAGATAAGTGAGTGCAACGACAATTGAGCGCAAGACAATTGAGACTATGGACTTTTCTTCCAGGAATTTGTCCAAACCTTTCTTAAAATCAGCTACTCTATCCACTTTTACCACAGCCACTGCTTGCCCTGGATCTGTAGCATGGAATATTGCTACTCCTTGGGTTTTGGCCAGGTACTAGTGAACTGGATTGGTCACCGTGAGAATGGGCTACTGGGCTTGATGAACTATTGGTTAATATCTTTAGCTAGCACAACTATATTATATTTATGGAAAGACTCTTATTTGGTAGAGTACAAGTTTGTATCACAGATAAATGTGAATGAGTGGCTGTGGAATGGAGTTCATTATTATGCTGTGCCTTATGCTTGAAACAAGCTGCCCGAATTGCTACAGTGGGCTCCGTCTCTGGTAGTGTTCAAGGCCAAGTTAAAAGTCCACCTCTTCAAAACTATTTTCAACTTCTAACTCCTCTCTCCTTGTGTTCTGCATACCTAACCCTATATGTCATGTAGGTCTATCCAAGTTAAATTGTAATCTCTTCTGAACAGGAACTGGCTAATAAATGTCAAAATGTACAGCGCTGTATATGCCTTTCAGCACTATATAAATGATAAATAGTAGTAGCAGTAAGATCCTAGGAAATGATCCTTTGCAACAATATAGCACAGTTACTTTCCGTAACAGGTGTTATCCAGAGACAGCAGGCAGATATTCTCACATGTGGGTGACGTTATCTACAGAGCCTGGTTCACGGACAGTGAACAATGAACTGTCACTTTAAGGCAGCGGTGTCCAACCTGCGGCCCCGTGAAGTATTTTGTGTGGCCCCGGTCGAGGGCGATGCAGTGTTTTCCTCTGCTGCCCCCGGGTGTTTACAATCTTGCCGGCTCCCTCCTCTGTCTTGCTGCAGCGTTTGCGCGGCCCCAGAAAATTTTTTTTCGGCCAATGCGGCCCAGGAAAGCCAAAAGGTTGGACACCACTGCTTTAAGGTTTGTGAAGCTTTGAGACTGCCCGTATCATGCATTTGTGAGTGCCTTCCCACCTGACGTTGGCTCACGGTTCCTCAGTTCCATAAGCAAGCTAAGAAGCCAACTAGGGGAGGTGGGAGGGATGTGAGAATATCTGCCTGCTGTCTCCAGGTAACACCTGTTACGGTAAGTAACTGCGCTTTATCCTATGGCAAGCAGGCAGCATATTCTCACATGTGGGACTCCCTAGCTTACTGAAATGAGATGGAGGGAGAGTTGACCATAAAGAAGAAAATAAATTCTGTAATACTGCTTGGCTGAAACAACCATCTGGTCTGGAATAGGATTCTAGACAATAGTGAGATGTGAATGTATAAATTGAGGACCAAATAGCTGCTTTGTAATCATCATCAATGGGAGTGGAACGTAAGAAAGCTGATGCTGCCATAGCTTAGATTTTGTGTGCTGTAACACATCTCTCAAGCTGCAGCTCAGCCTAAGCATAGCAAAAGGATATACAGTACAGGCCATTAACCACAAGGAAATAGTTCTTTTGGTTTAAGGCTGGCCCAATCTGTTAGGGTCAAAAGAGATGAACAGTTGAGATAAATATCTGTGTGGCTTAGTTCTTTGAATGTAGTAAGCCAAGGCATGCTTATAGTCTAACATGTGAAGAGCTGTTTCTCCAGAATGAGAATGAGGCTTTGGGAAAAATACTGGAAGCACAATGGATTGATCTCGGCGTTGATCCAGCAAGATGGCTTTGGCCCTGTGGGTGAGGCAGAACCTACAACCACCCAAATACCATTCTCAGATCAGCTACAGTCCTTCCAGAGAACCAATCTAGAGCATCTGATCTCCCATAACAAAGACATCTTTTCCACGAAGCCAGGGCAAATTCATCTAACCACTCACGAGACCATCGCGGAGCTTGGAATAGTTGTCCATCAACGACCCTACCAGATCCCTAAGTCTCAATAGCATATGGTGATGAGGGAGATTGAAGACATGTTACAGATGGGAGTCATAGAGGAGTCCTCCAGTAGCTGGTGCTTGCCAATAGTACTGGTGCCGAAGCCCAATGGAAGTACAAGATTTTGTATCAACTTTCAGAGGGTAAATGCGGTATCCAAATTTGATACTTACCCATGTCGAGGGTGGACGAGTTAATCAACCAACTAGGGAAAACTCAATTCATCTCCACTTTGGATCTGACCAAGGGGTATTGGCAGGTACCCCTTTCCCCCGAAGCCAAAGGAAAGGCAGCGTTCTCCATCCCCCAAGGATTGTTCCAAGTTACAGTCCTCCCGTTTGGATTACATGGTGCCCCAAGTAGATTCCAGCTTCTGGTGAATTGCCTCTTGAGACCCCATCAAGGCTATGTGGCAGCATACCTAGACGACACTGTGATGTATAGTCCCAGACCTGATCCAACTTGAAGCCATCCTGAACAGCCTAAGGGAAGCAGACCTAACCGCCAATCTGAAAAAGTTCTTCCTAGGTGGTCAAGAGGTACAGTAAGATACATCATGGGACGAGGACACGTTAAACCACAATTGAATAAAGTGGAAGTCATCAAACGTACCCTGATTCCTCAAACCAAGAAACAGGTCCAGGTCTTTCTTGGCCTAGTGGGGTACTACCGCCACTTAATTCCTGACAGCAGAAAAGGCTGAGCCCCTAACAAGACTCCTGCAGAAAAAGCCCTGGAGACAGTTCAATAGATGACCGAGCAAGAAAGGGCATTTTGAAAGCTACAAACTGCATTCTGCGCTGAACCTGTAGTCATCAATTCAGACTTCACCCATCTATTTATTGTCCATATGGATGTCTCTGACATCAATCTGGGAGCAGTACTCTCTCAAAAGAGAAATGGGGAAGCACATCCCATTGCCTTCATCAGTAGGAAACTCTTCTCCTAGGAAAGGAATCCTGCAATGATCGAAAAGGAAGCTCTGCCTACTGGGGTGACACTTCCAGTTGATCACTGACCATGCTCCCCTACAATGGCTAGCCCGATATAAGGACACAAATGCCCAGATTATGAGATGGTTCCTTAGGCTTCAGCCCTTCAACTATGAGATAAAGCATCGACCAGGATAGGGGCACAAAAATGCAGATTTTTTTATCATGAGTGATGGAACCCCAAAAGACAAGTACTCTGCCTGACAGGGCAAACATGAGGGGGAGGGTGTGTGACAGAGGCTATGAAACCCTGCCCCTTCAAGTTAGTTCAGCTCCTCAGACAGGTTTCTTGGAGGAACTGCCAACACTCCCCCTCCTGGCCAGTTAGAGGAAAGGCAAGGACAGCTCAGAAAGGGAAACAGCTTCAGGAGAGGGGGAGGGGAGGAAGGTGTCAAACCATGAAGTAGATGAGGAGAGTTTAAAAGGAAGAGCCAGGATCAGATCTCATAGTGAAGGAAGGACGTTGAGGACCAGGGGAGAATTGTAACTTATTCCCAACTGTGGTAGGAACCCGCTGAACTGAAGTTTTTTTTTGCTTACACAGGAATAAGTAAAAAGGCTGCATTTTAAAACTCTCTCTCAAAGGTGTGAACTGTGCACCTAGCTGGATGCAAAGAATTGTCACCCAGAACTCTGGACTAACTAAACTGAGAGGGGCAGTGTATTTTGGGAAAATAGCAGGTTTCTATGAGGGGAGATCTGTGAGGAAAACAGACTCCTCATTCTGTGTAAAAAAAAAAAAAAAAAATATATATATATATATATATATAATTAATTAATTAATTTAAAAAAAAAAATTCCCCCCTCATTCTGTGTAAATAAAAGCTTATTCTCCTACCTCCACAGACTGCTTGCTAGCATTTGTGTGACTCTTGTTTGAGTAACCGGGCTACAGCTGTTACACTAACATTAATCTATTGTATGCTAAACATATCAGCTCCACGCAGTAATATGCAGGCATAATTTTTGTATATTGTTTCATTTTATAGCACATTGTATTTTGTTAAGGGAAAGAGGATGGGACTTGTATACAGCCTTTTTGTAGTTACACATTCAAAGCAGTTTACATATGTACAGGTAGTTTGCACCCAGAGCAATGGATGATTAAGTGATTTGCCTAGGGTCACAAGGAGCTAGTGCTGCCTGATTCACGATTTGAATCAGTTCACCGATTCACTTCGGGTGAATCGATTCGAATCGATTCAAAACAAAAAAAAATTGGCTTCCCGATTCGACTGACCCTCGCCCCCTAAAGCAGGAGCGGCAGCGCTGCTCTTGCTGGCCGGCTGCTGCCACACCCGCTTTAGAAGACGAAGGGGGAGCCTCAGCCGGTTAGTTCTGCTGTCCGGTTCCCCCCAATGGCGTCCGGCTTACCCCCCTGCAACTCGCTTCCCCCCACCCCGCCATCTCGCTTCCCCCTCTGGCCTCCCCAGCATCTCGCTTCCCCCCGGCCTCCCCGTACCGGTGTTTATCTTAACGAAGAAGCCTGCAGCAAGATCGCGATACCAGCGATCTTTGCACTGCTTTGGAGCTGTTTCCTCCACTGCGGTTCCGCCCCTCCTCTGACATCAGAGGAGGGGTGGGACCGCGGCGGAGGAAACATCTCCGAAGCAGTGCAAACTTAAGATTGCTGGCATCGCGATCTTGCTGCAGGCTGCTTCGTTACGGTAAACGCCGGTGCGGGGAGGCCAGGGGGGGTGAGCATTCCTTCGGGGTGGAGGGTGAGGCGAGCAGTCCCTCGGGATGAGACGGGCAGGCCCTCGGGGTGGGGCGGGCAGGCCTTCAAGGGGGACAGGCCTTCAGGAGGATGCAGGCCTTCAAGGGGGGATGCAGGCATTCAAAGGGGGGACAGGCCTTCAAGGGGGGGAGTCAGGCCTTCCGGGGGGGGACAGGCCTTTAAGGGGGACAGACAGGCCTTTGGAGGTGGGATACAGGCCTTCAAGGGGGGGACAGACCTTCGGGGGGGATGCAGGCCTTCAAGGGGGAGGACAGTCCTTTGGGGGATGCAGGCCTTCAAGGGGGGGGAACAGGCCTTCAAGGGGGGAGGGAGGCCTTCCAGGGGGAGGACAGGCCTTTAAGGGGAACAGGCAGGCCTTTGGGGGTAGGATGCAGGCAGGCCTTCAGGGGTGGGATGCAGACCTTCAAGGGGGGGGGGACAGGCCTTTGGAGGTGGGATGCAGGCTTTCAAGGGGGGGGCAGGCCTTCGGGTGGGATGCAGGCCTTCAAGGGGGGGACAGGCCTTCGGGGGGAATGCAGGCCTTCAAGGGGGAGGACAGTCCTTTGGGGGTTGCAGGCCTTCAATGGGGGGAACAGGCCTTCAAGGAGGGAGGGAGGCCTTTAAGGGGGACAGGCAGGCTTTTGGGGGTAGGAAGCAGGCAGGCCTTCAGGGGTGGGATGCAGGCCTTCAAGGGGGGAAGGACAGGCCTTTGGAGGTGGGATGCAGGCCTTAAAGGGGGGGACAGGCCTTCGGGGGGGATGCAGGCCTTCAAGGGGGGACAGGCCTTCGGGAGGAATGCAGGCCTTCAAGGGGGAGGACAGTCCTTTGGGGGATGCAGGCCTTCAAGGGGGGGAGAACAGGCCTTCAAGGAGGGAGGGAGGCCTTTAAGGGGGACAGGCAGGCTTTTGGGGGTAGGATGCAGGCAGGCCTTCAGGGGTGGGATACAGGCCTTCAAGGGCAGAAAGACAGGCCTTTGGGGGGATGCAGGCCTTCAAGGGGGGAAAGACAGGCCTTTGGGGGGGATGCAGGCCTTCAAAGGGGGGGGACGCAGGCCTTCAAGGGGGGACAGGCAGGCATTAGGGAGTGGGATGCAGGCAGGCCTTCAGGGGTGGGATGCAGGTCTTCAAGGGGGGGACAGGCCTTCAAGGGGGGACAGGTCTTCAGGGGGAGGTACAGGCCTTCAGGGGGAGACAGACCTTCAAGGGAGGGGACAGGTAGGCAGGCCTTTGGGGAGGATGCAGGCCTTCAAGGGGGGACACAGGCCTTCAAAGGGGGGACAGGCCTTCAGGGGTGGGATGCAGACCTTTAAGGGGGGGACAGGCCTTCAGTACATGGAGGGAGGGAGGGAAGAGGGGAGGTTCAAAGAGACATGCATATGCTGGACTTTGGGGGGGAAGAAATAATGGGTCTGAAAATAGAGGAGAGGGAGAGAGATGATGGACCATGGGATTTAGGTATGAAAGTTACAGAAAGGGAGAGATGATGGAACCTGGGGTGGAGGGGAAGGGGGGATAGATGCTGGATGAAAGAGTAGTTAAGAAAAGGTGGATCTGTGGAGGGAGATGAAAAAAAGGAAAGATGCCAGACTTCCTGGGGAGGGAAGGGAAATGGAAGGGGAGGACAGGGATGGCAGATGGAGGTTAGCACAGAGAAAGAAGAAAGAAGGAGACCCTGGCAAGCAAGTTATCAGAAGACAACCAGAGCCTGGGACCAACAAGATTTGAATAATGATCAGACTACAAAAAGTGGAAAAACTAATTTCATTTTCTGTTTTGTGATTACAATATGCCAGATTTGAAACGTGTATCCTGCCAGAGCCGGTGTTAGACCGCAAATGTGAGCTAGGATTTAACAGAGAGAGGAAAAGTCTTTTTTGTTTGTTTCATTTGTTTACACCACAGCGCCAGTGTGATTAGGAGAAGGCAAAGGGGGTGAAGAGGCTATAAAATAAACCCACCAGGATGTTTGAAAAAAAAAAAAATACTCAATTGGGCAGGAAAATCGAATCAAATTGAATCGAAAAACCAATTCCATAGGCTGAATCGAATCGAAATTTTTTTTTCCTGAATTGGGCAGCACTACAAGGAGCAGCACTGGGATTTGATACCACAACCTCAAGGTGCTGAGGCAGCAGCCCTGCCACTAGGGCCACTCCTTGCCTCCTTAGCAGGCTAATGTTTCTTACTTACTTTGTATAATGTTGTTTTGCAACTGCATCATGCAACCACAAATCAACAAAACAATGCAGAAATCATTCGCTGTCATGAGAAACCTAAGGCAAGTTCAAAAATTATTTGACAGAAAACAATTCCAGCTCATGGTCCAGTCCCTAGTCCTAGGTCTCCTTGACTACTGCAACATCCTCTATCTCCCCTGCCCCACAACAATGATAAAACAACTACAAACAGTACAAAACACAGCCCTGAGATTAATCTATTCACTAAGAAAACACAACCACATCACCGAGGCATACCTCGACTCACACTAGCTCCCAATTCAAGCAAGAATACTATTTAAATTCTACTGTCTATTATTTAAATCCATAAATGGTGACAGCCCAGCCTACTTGAACAACCGCCTACTCCAAACTACTACAACCAGACACAGGAGAACCCAGATACCATTCACATACCCTCTAATCAGAGATGTCAAACAGAAAAAAAGCTGTACGATGGCCTTCTAGCCACACAGGTAGCAAAACCAGACCACCAGCTCTCCAATCTACTAATCGCGACTCCAGATTACAAAACGTTCAGAAAAGAAATAAAAACCCTGCTATTCAAGAAATCCATGAAGACTAACTAACACCGTATGAAACATTTCAATCCTCTGAAGCAACCCGCTCTACTCTGGCTGATCTGAGCAGGAGAGCAGGAGAAAAGCAGCTACATAGAGAGGCAGAGGGAGAGAGAAGCCAAAGGGGAAAAAGCAAATAAAACAGCAGGAGAGAGAAGCAGAGGCAGGAGACCAAGAGGGGAATCGGTGAGAGTTAGCTCCACCCCCCCGACGTCCACCACCGAAGCTCTGCCTTAAAAAGGGAGGGGCCAACGGAGCAGAGTTGATCTGAGCAGGAGAGCAGGAGAAAAGCAGCTACATAGAGAGGCAGAGGGAGAGAGAAGCCAAAGGGGAAAAAGCAGATAAAACAGCAGGAGAGAGAAGCAGAGGCAGGAGACCAAGAGGGGAATCGGTGAGAGTTAGCTCCACCACCCCCGACGACCACCACTGAAGCTCTGCCTTAAAAGGGGAGGGGCCAACAGAGCAGAGTTGATCTGAGCAGGAGAGCAGGAGAAAAAAAGCTACAGAGAGAGGCAGAGGCAGAGAGAACAAAAGGGGGAAAAAAGCAGATAAGAGCAGGCGCAACCACAGCAGACCCAGAAGGCATCTGCAGCAGACCGGCAAGCAGACAGCAATAGAAGCAGCAGATGGAAGCAAGATATTGTGCTACCCAGTTTTCTGCATCGTCTGCCATATGTATGACTACCTCCCCTCTGGGAGGCGGTCTTACGTATGCGTCCGATGCGGAGAGCCTGAAGAGACAAGTCAGACTCCTGGAGAGCAGAATATTGGAACGGAGGCACTTCAAACCAGGGAGGACGGAGACAGAGATGCAGAGAACATCCAGACAGAGGAAGCAGAGAACAAGACAGAAGACACCATCGAGGATGAAGTCCGAGAGCTGGAGAAGTTCATAGAGGAGGCATACAGGGAGGCCGTGGAAAATCACCAGCAACAATGGAACTGCCAAAAGACACCTACAGAGAGTGTGGACCTCCTGACAGACAACCACCAAGAATAAATGGGTGATACAGTAGCAAGAACGAAGGATACGGACTTGCGGCAGGAGAGATGGACATACACCAGGGACACGGACCTGAGGCTGGAGAATCAGGAGAAGATAGAGAGGACAGCAATCGTCGTGGGCGACTCCATCATCAGACAAGTTGACAGCCACATAGCGGGAGGAAGACTTGATCAGCTGGTGACCTGCCTACCGGGAGCCAAGGTAGAAGACATAGTGAGCCGCATTGACAGGATCCTCAACAGTGTGAAAGAAGAAGATACGGCGGTGGTGATCCATATGGGGGACGAACAACGTGAGCAATAGGAACTACAACAGGGAAGTACTGAAGGATCAGTTCCGGATGCTAGGAAGGAAGCTGAAGACCAGAACGCAGAGGATAGCATTCTCGGAGATCCTGCCGGTACCCAGGGCAGATAAGAAGAGGCAGATGGAGCTGCAAGCAGTCAATGCGTGGATGCGGCACTGGTGTGAGGAAGAAGGATTCCACTTTGTGCACAATTGGACAACGTTCTGGGGGAAGAGCAAGCTCTACAGGAAGGATGGACTCCACCTCAGCAGAGACGGAACGAGGCTACTTGCAAGCAACACCAAGAGAGAAGTGGACAAGTTTTTAAACTAGGAAGAAGGGGAAAGCCGACAGTCGACAGAGAGAGAGAGTCGATGGTTCGGGAACCGGTATACAAGTTTCAAGTTTATTAAATTGTTTGATTAAACGCTTTTCCAATTTCAAAGCGTTTTACAAAAAATAAAAACAGAATTTAAAAAAAACAAAAACTGACTTATACATGATATTCTACTAAACGTACAAGGGTTACATCCTTAGGACAAGAAGAAGACTAGAAACAGTGGGAAAACGGGGAAGAAATACAATATTTTTTTTTTTTAAAGAATACATAAAAGGAAAACACAATGGGGAGATAAAGAAGGAAATTAATAGACCAAAAAAGGTCATAAGAATGAGTATAATGGTTTATATTTAAGGGAAAAGAAGTTAACTGATATTAATTGTACAAGAAATTAACTGATGTTATTATAAATGAGAACTGTCAGTTAAAGGCTTCTTTGAAAAGAAGACACTTTAAATTCTTTTTAAAAGTTTGCAAATCTTGTTCTAATCTTAAGTACAAAGGGAGAGAGTTCCATAACATTGGGGCAGTAACAGAGAAAATTGAAGCACGGCGGGTTCCGATAATTTTCAAAGAAGGAACATTTAGGGTGGATTGAGAGGCTGATCTGAGAACTCTGGACGAACTGTAAGGAATCAGGATACCGTGCAAGAAGATAGAGGGAAAGACTCACCGGATTACAGGCAAGAGAGATCAAAAAAGACACAAGAGGGAAGGAAATGCAAGAAAGGAAAAAGCTGCAAACTCAAGTGTATGTACACAAATGCAAGGAGCCTTACAAATAAGATGGGTGAATTAGAAGCCATAGCACAAAAAGATAACGTTGACATCATAGGCATCACGGAAACATGGTGGACTGAGGAAAACGTCTGGGACACTGTGCTACCGGGATACAAACTATACTGCAGAGACAGAGTGACTCAAAAAGGTGGGGGCATTGCCATATACGTCAAAGAGGAAATTGAATCTGCTGGAGAGAACACGCCACAACTGACGGATAAGTTAGAGTCTCTATGGGTCAAAAATCCAGGAACAAATGGCCTGGAAACAAAGATCGGCATCTACTACCGACCTCCAGGGCAGTCCAAAGAAATTGATGGAGAAATGACAGATGAGATTAAATGCAACTGCAAGGGAGGCAACACAGTTATCATGGATGACTTCAACTTAGGCAGCTGAGTGATGTCTTGGCGGAGCCACTGTCCGCGCTCTTCAACCTCTCCCTTAGTACAGGCAGCGTCCCGTTGGACTGGAGGACGGCTAACGTCATTCCACTCCACAAGAAAGGCTCAAAGATGGAGACAGCAAACTACAGACCAGTGAGTCTAACATCGATAGTGAGCAAACTAATGGAAACTCTAATCAAACACCAATTAGATAAGATCCTGGATGAAGAGAATCTACGGGATCCCCGACAACATGGATTTACTAAGGGGAGATCCTGCCAATCCAACCTGATCAGCTTCTTTGACTGGGTAACGGGGAAGCTGGATATTGGGAAGTCCCTGGACATCGTGTACCTGGACTTTAGCAAAGCATTCGATAGCGTACCACACCGCAGGTTACTGAGCAAGATGAGTTCTATATGATTAGGTAACACATTGACGAAATGGGTTGGGAGCTGGCTTGGAGGTAGGCTCCAAAGGGTGGTGATGAACGGCACCCCCTCCGAAATGACGGAGATGATTAGTGGAGTACCACAGGGCTCAGTCTTGGGCCCAATCCTATTCAACATCTTTATAAGAGACTTGGCAGAAGGGCTTTGAGGTAAAATAACATTATTCGCCGATGACGCCAAACTGAGTAATGTAGTGGGCAAATGCACAACAGACGAAGATTCAGTGCCCGACAACATGATGCATGACCTACTCCTACTGGAGCGATGGTCTAGGACATGGCAACTCAACTTCAATGCCAAAAAATGCAAAGTTATGCACCTGGGCAGCCAGAATCCATGCAAGTCTTATACCCTTAATGGCGAGATCCTAGCAAAAACGGTAGCAGAACGAGACTTGGGGGTAATCGTCAGTGAGGACATGAAGTCTGCCAATCAAGTGGAGCAGGCTTCGTCCAAGGCAAGACAAATCATGGGCTGCATACGAAGGGGTTTCGTCAGTCGTAAGGCGGAAGTCATTATGCCATTGTATAGATCCATGGTGAGGCCCCACCTGGAATACTGTGTGCAATTCTGGAGGCCGCATTATCGCAAGGATGTGCTGAGACTGGAGTCGGTGCAAAGAATGGCCACCCGGATGGTCTCGGGACTCAAGGATCTACCATACGAAAAACGGCTTGACAAATTACAGCTATACTCGCTCGAGGAGCGCAGAGAGAGGGGGGACATGATCGAGACGTTCAAGTATCTTACGGGTCGCATCGAGGCGGAGGAAGATATCTTCTTTTTCAAGGGTCCCACGACAACAAGAGGGCATCCGTTGAAAATCAGGGGCGGGAAACTACGAGGTGACACCAGGAAATTCTTTTTCACTGAAAGAGTGGTTGATCGCTGGAATAGTCTTCCACTACAGGTGATTGAGGCCAGCAGCGTGCCTGATTTTAAGGCCAAATGGGATCGGCACATGGGATCTCTTCACAGGGCAAAGGTAGGGGAGGGACATTAAGGTGGGCAGACTAGATGGGCCGTGGGCCCTTATCTGCCGTCTATTTCTATGTTTCTATGTTTCTATATCCGGGAATAGACTGGAACCTAGGCATCTCCGGCTGCATTAGAGAGACCAAGTTCTTGGATGCTGTAGGCAATTGCTTCCTGGAACAACTTGTCAAGGAAAATACTAGAGGAAATGCAATTCTGGACTTAATTCTAAATGGCCTGTGAGGACCAGCACAAGATGTAGAAGTAGAAGGGACGCTGGGAAGCAGTGATCACAGTATGATCCGCTTTGATCTGGACGCAGGGGAGAAACATCGGTCCAAAACGACAGCCACGGCACTGAACTTCCGAAAAGGGAATTACGAAGGGATGAGACTCATGGTAGGGAAGAAGATTAAGAAGAGGATAAGCACTGTAAAAACGCTAGAGCAAACTTGGTCCCTTTTTAAGGACACAGTCACCGAGGCGCAAAATATATATATACCGCGTATCAACAAGGGATCCAAGAGGAAAAAGAACAAAGAACCGGCGTGGCTCACTGTAGAGGTGAAGGAAGCGATCAGAGACAAGAAAACTTCATTTAAGGAATGGAAAAGGTCAAAAACGGATGAAAACTGGAACAAGCACAAACAACATCAACACAGGTGCCATAAGGCGGTAAAAGGGGCCAAAAGAGACTACAAGGAAAAAATAGCCAAGGAGGCGAAGAACTTCAAGCCGTTCTTTTGATATATTAAGGGGAAACGACAAGCAATGAAATGGTGGGACCGTTGGATGACCATGGAATAAAGGGAGCACTAAAGGAGGACAAAGCAATCGCTGACAAACTGAACACATTTTTTGCATCTGTATTTACCGAAGAAGATGTACACAGCAACCCATCGGGCTATATGCTGGAAACGAAGACGGAAAGCTGACAGGATTGATAGGCTTAAGAGCGATAAATCCCCGGGACCGGATGGCATCCATCCGAAGGTCATCAAGGAACTGAAAGGGACCATAGCCGAACTGCTTCAACTAATAGCCAATCTGTCGATCAAATCGGGAAAGATTCCGGAAGACTGGAAGGTAGCGAATGTTACACCTATCTTCAAGAAAGGTTCAAGGGAAGATCCGGGGAACTACAGACAGGTGAGTCTGACCTCTGTACTGGGAAAGATGGTAGAGTCACTGATAAAGGACAGCATCATTGATCACCTTGATGGAAACGGGCTGATGAGGACCAGTCAGCACAGTTTTAGCAAAGGCAGATCGTGTTTGACGAACTTGCTGCACTTCTTTGAGGGAGTAAGCAGACAGATAGACAAGGGCGATCCAGTCGACATTGTATATCTGGATTTTCAGAAGGCGTTCGATAAGGTTCCGCATGAACGACTACTTCGGAAAATTGCAAGCCATGGAATTGAGGGTGAAATACTCACGTGGATTAAAAATTGGCTGGTGCATAGGAAACAGAGAGTGGGGGTAAATGGACAATACTTGGACTGGAAGAGTGTCACCAGTGGGGTGCCGCAGGGCTCGGTGCTTGGACAAGTGCTCTTTAACATCTTTATAAATGATCTGGACATAGGTACGACGAGCGAGGTGATTAAATTTGCGGATGATACGAAGTTATTCAGAATAGTAAAGACGCAGGGGGATTGTGAAGATCTGCAACATGACATAATCAAGCTCGAGGAATGGGCATCGACATGGCAGATGAGGTTCAATGTGGATAAGTGTAAAGTGATGCATGTCGGTAACAAAAATCTCATGCACGAATACAGGATGTCCGGGGCGGTACTTGGAGAGACCTCCCAGGAAAGAGACTTGGGAGTTCTGATCGACAAGTCGATGAAGCCGTCCACACAATGTGCGGCGGCAACAAAAAGGGCAAACAGAATGCTAGGAATGATAAAGAAGGGGATCATGAACAGATCAGAGAAGGTTATAATGCCGCTGTACCGGGCCATGGTACGCCCTCACCTGGGGTACTGCGTCCAGCACTGGCCGCCGTACCTGAAGAAGGACACGGTACTACTCGAAAGGGTCCAGAGAAGAGCGACTAAGATGGTTAAGGGGCTGGAGGAGCTGCCGTATAGCGAAAGATTAGAGAAACTGGGCCTCTTCTCTCTCGAACAGAGGAGATTGAGAGGGGACATGATTGAAACATTCAAGGTACTGAAGGGGATAGACTTATTAGATAAGGACAGGTTGTTCACCCTCTCCAAGGTAGGGAGAACAAGAGGGCACTCTCTAAAGTTGAAAGGGGATAGATTCCATACAAATGTAAGGAAGTTCTTATTCACCCAGAGAGTGGTAGAAAGCTGGAACGCCCTTCCAGAGGCTGTTATAGGGAAAAACACCCTCCAAGGATTTAAGACAAAGTTAGACAAGTTTCTGTTGAACAAGAACGTGCGCTGGTAGGGCTAGTCTCAGTTAGGGTGCTGGTCTTAGACCAGAGGGCCACAGCGTGAGCGGACTGCTGGGCATGATGGACCACTGGTCTGACTCAGCAGTGGCAATTTTTATGTTCTTATGTTCTTACCTCTGGACATGTCCAGAAATTCTCTTCTGTAATCCGCCTTGAACCGCAAGGTAATGGCGGAATAAAAATCACTAATGTAATGTAATGTTTTTCACTTAAATCTAATAAAAATGGTTTAAACTGAAAAAAGAAAAGAACTGATATACTAAAGAACAGTGGTAAAACCCAGTGAAACTCTGTGCAGTATGAGTACACAGGCACATGTGACAGCGTGACTGTGTCCAATAAATGCTGATTGTTCCAGAATCTGAGCCTGGATCCCAAGCGTTCTCACAGCTACAGTTATTTCTTGCACAGTTTTATGGCAGCTGTTTTATTTGCCTTACGGCATATTACAAACAGCATTGCTGTGTTTTGTTTAAAGAGGCCGCATCCTTTGACCTGTTCGGAAATGTTTTTTGGTTGTTGGGTTTTTTTTTTACATAACTGCAAACAAAACATTCATTTCTTTAAAAAAAAAAAAAAAAAAGCCTTGAATTAGTTCCCAGTGCTTTGCTACTGTTACAATTGTCACATGCCCGCAAATATTTCACACTGCCTTTAGAATAATGGGATTTTGAGTTATAAGATCACAGTCTTAACAAATACCTAATTTAATTAAAGCACATAAAAGCAAGACTTTCTTTGGAAGACAGCATAGTTCTGTTCTACTCATCTGCTGGCAGAAACATTTATTTTTACCATATACACCTACATATTACTCGTACATCCTAGTACAGTTCCTGCTTCTCAGAATAGCTTCACAGTTTAAAGGGATTGCAAACTAGTTTGATCCTGTAGAGAAGACTTAGCAACTACCTGTTAGACCTTTACTGTGTGCCAGATATACAGATTTGGAAATGCCACTATAATTAAAGGATTAAATATGTGTGTATGCTATAAAAGTGAGAGTAATAAAATATTTTTGGTCTAACTAGTGAAGAATGATGGTTACTTTTGTAGTGGATTAGAGTTAGACAGAGTATTGAATTGTGAAGATTTATGCAGCTGTGCGGAAACAGGAAGGAATTAGTAATTGTATATTATGTGTAGTGTCCAAGGGTAAAAAGGGAACCCCCAGCATTTTCCCCAGTAACCCATAACCAAATATACTATTATTCAAAAAATATTACTATTATTGACAGGACTGTTTACTGCAAGATGCTGTAAAAATTGGATGATTCCTGTTTTCAAAATAATGTCATTCAAGAAGTGAGCATTAAGATCCGTTTTAGCAAAATGGTGTTTAGTGAGTGGTGTCAAAGAATTTCTGTATGTGTCAAGATTGAAGGAGGACACTTTGAACACAAATTCTAAACTAAAAAATACTATTATACATATGTATTTTCAAAGGTGGGGAGGTAGTGTGGCACAGTGGTCAAAGCCACAGCCTCAGCACCCTGAGGTTGTAGGCTCAAATTCAAGCTGCTCCCTGTGACCCTGGGCAAGTCACCCAATTCTCCCATTGCCCTAGGTATATCAGTTAGATTGTGAGCCCACGAGGACAGACAGGGAAATATTATTGTGTACCTGAATAAATTCATGTAAAGCATTCTGAGCTTCCTGAGGAGAACAGCATAGAAAATTGAATGAATAAATAAATGTATTTTCAAAGGTCATACTAAATGTTTAAACAATTGCAAAGTGTTTTGAAACTACAATATGTAAAGGATACTCCCTTCTTTTTCGACACTGTGTAAATACAGAGCTGGACAGTGGAAAAGTGGCAGAGTTGATGGCTGTCACATGAAACATCTGGGTTTAATTCTCAAACCAGAATTCTGTTCCCCAGGCTGGGTAAATCTGGGGATGCAATAGAAACAGTGGTTATAGCTCCTGGGAATGGGCCTCAATCACTGTGCAACAGTGACACCTAGAGGGAAATTCTATAAAGTGGCATCTATTTTTGGCACTGTGAGGGAAGGAGTGCATAGTAGCAGGTATCTCTAGAAACACTTCCTCTCTGATGTGGCCATTATGTTATCTTCTAGCAGGTGGTGTTAATTTGAGGAATCCGAGACTAGAGCAGAGTCAAAGTAAGCATAGGAATGTTAGGCTGTCTGGCCAGAGGGTCGGGGCTAGGGTTACCATATTTTGCGATTTAAAAACCCAGACATATGGCCCCATCCCATTCTGTCCCCAGCCCCACATGCTTGGAAGCCCTCCAGATGTGGCTGGAGATTGGGGCTTTCCAAAACTTAGAAAAAGTGCCAAGTTTTGGAAGGTCCATCTGGATAGTCCTCTAAAAAGAGGGCATGTCTGAGTTTTCCTAGACATCTGGTTACCCTAGGTCAGGGGTGTCCAATGTCGGTCCTCGAGGGCCGCAATCCAGTCGGGTTTTCAGGATTTCCCCAATGAATATGCATTGAAAGCAGTGCATGCAAATAGATTTCATGCATATTCATTGGGGAAATCCTGAAAACCCGACTGGATTGCGGCCCTCGAGGACCGACATTGGACACCCCTGCCCTAGGTCAACAGGGAACAAGAAGTAAAAACTCTGTCAGGGCAGATCAAAGAGGCCTTAAGGCAAGAGGTCTCTAGGAATGAGCCCCAAGGACAGAGGCCCTGGGAGGAGGGAAGCTACCCTGAAATGTGGGTCTTCCATGCTTATGTGTGAAACCCCCCAGTGGGGTGGGTTTCTGGCCAGAGCTTGAAAAGAAGTTTTTTTTTTGTATAGTTGGTTTAAAATCAATGCTTATCTGTCTGTTGAATAAGAGGAGTTTTGACTGTCATCTATTTGTGCTGTAGGAGCATTGTATCAAGTTCACAAAAGTTACATGGCAGAGGGGACTGGATAACACCTTATGCAAATCAAGCAGTGAGGGATGAACATATACACATTTAGGAGGAATGTTATACCTTTTAAGGGATTATTTCATGAAAGTGAATAAAGCTTATGGTCGAAAATTAATATGGGGATATAAATTTAGGATTATCTAGCATCTAGATTTACCTGGATAAGAACATAAGAATAATCTTACTGGGTCAGACCAATGGTCCATCAAGCCCAGTAGCCAATTCAGGTCACCAGTACTTGGCAAAAATCCAAAGAGCAGCAACATTCCATGCTGCCGATCCAGGGCAAGCAGTGGCTTCGCCATTGTCTTTCTCAATAACAGGCTATGGACTTTTCCTCCAGGAAATTGTCCAAATCTTTCTTAAAGCCAGCTATGCTAGCCACGTCTGGATGACCAGATGGTTTTCTGAACTGGAGGGAGTTTGAGCGGGTTTTGGACTCCTTCCAGGATAAAAAGTTATTTACGATGTCTATTGTGACCAGGACAAGAGGTTATGGACTGAAGCTGAAGGGGGACAAGCCCAGGACAAATGCCAGGAAGTTCTGCTTCACGCACTGAGTGGTGGACACCTGGAACGCTCTCCCAGTGGAGGTTGCTGCGGAACCCACCGTTCTAGGATTTAAGGGAAAGTTAGATGCACATCTTCTCGAAAGATGCATAGAAGGATACGGGTGACTAAGTTTTCGCCAGGTTACACCTAGCTGGGCCTCCGCGTGAGCGGATCACTGGACTTGATGGACCTAAGCTCTGATCCGGAGATGGCAGTTCTTATGTTCCATACAGTCCAGCCTCTAGCCCTCATCTCGGAGTCAAGTATCGCTCTCCCCTGTACCATACTTACCTCCTCCAGCACTGTAATTTCAATCTTTGGGCAGCCGGCAGCTTAAGCGATGTGAGCCTGCTGCCTTTAGCCTGCCCCAGAAGCCTTCTCTCTGCTGTGACATCCTGTTCCCACTTAAGCAGGCTGAAGGCAGCAGGCTCACATCGCTTAAGTTGCCGACTGCCCGAAGATTGAAATTACAACGCCGGGAAGAGCCATACTTGACTCCGGGTTGGGGGATTGGAGAGAAAGAGAGAGAGAAGCCGCACTGAGGTGGGGGGTTTGAAAGAAAGCACTTGTGGGGGAAAGAGAGAAGCAAGGGGAGTTGGAAAGAGAGAGAGAGAAACAAAGAAAGAAGCACCTGCAGGATGGGGAGGGCTGGAAGGAGAGAGAGAGAAAAAGAAAGAGAAGCACCTGCAGGGGAAAAGGGGATTGGAAAAAGAGAAAGAAGCACCAACAGGAGAGGAGGGGGTTGAAAGGAGAGAAAGAGAGAAGCACCCACAGGTGAGGAGGGGGTTGGGAGGAGAGAGTGAGAAAGAAAGACAGGGACAGGGAGGGGGTTGGAAGGAGAGAGAGAACCACCTGAAGGGGAGATAGGGGGTTGGAAGGGGAGAGAGAGAGAAAGAAAGAAAGAAGCACCTGCAGCAGGTGTTTGTTGCAGATTTCTGGGTCTTGCTGTGTCTTTGTCAGGTAGAAACCGACATTACAGCCATCATGCTTTGGGCTTTCTTCAGGATATGCCCTGAAGTCTACAGTGTGACACTGTGGCAGGGGTATAGGAAGGATAGAGAAGCACTAAAAGAGCGGGAGGTTTGGAGAGAGAGAGAAAATCACTAACAGGGCTAAAGAGAGACCAAGGAAATGAGTGAAGGGCGGGGTGGGGGTGGAGCCACGGGCAGAGTCATGTGTCCTCTTTTTTTTTTGTCTTCACAAATATGATAACCCTATATATACTGAGAAGGGCTGAATCAAAGAGGGGAAGTGGAAATCCACTCCCCCATGAGTTCAAAAGAGAGAGAAGATGGTTGGGGAGATAGTGATACCAGATTCATGGAGTTTAAAGAGAAATGAGTTTTGCATTGTACAGAGTGCTATCTGTTCATTATACTCTTTTGGGAAATAGCACTTTAGAGGGGAAATTTACTGGTTACTACAGAGCTCTTATGAGAGCTGGTGTTCCGAGTGCCAGCATAGGTATATCCCTAGATGCTTGTCTGAAAAAAAGAAAAAACAACCCTTGGGAGCTAAGCCCAAGGCATGCAGCCTTTAGGAGCAGCTTAAGATCAATGGAGGAGGAGAAGCAGCAGCCCTTGGGAGCTACTATAATCTCAAGGCTGGTGGATTAAAAATTGGCTGGAGCATTGGAAACAGAGAGTGGGGGTAAATGGACAATACTCGGACTGGAAGAGCGTCACCAGTGGGGTGCCGCAGGGCTCGGTGCTTGGACTCGTGCTCTTTAACATCTTTATAAATGATCTGGACATAGGTACGACGAGCGAGGTGATTAAATTTGCGGATGATATGAAGTTATTCAGAGTAGTAAAGATGCAGGGGGATTGCGAAGATCTGCAATGTGACATAATCAAGCTGGAGAAATGGGCATCGACATGGCAGATGAGGTTCAACGTGGATAAGTGTAAAGTGCATGTCGGTAACAAAAATCTCATGCCCAAATACAGGATGTCCGGGGTGGTACTTGGAGAGACCTCCCAGGAAAGAGACTTGGGAGTTCTGATCGACAAGTCGATGAAGCCGTCCACACAATGTGCGGTGGCAGCAAAAAGGGCAAACAGAATGCTAGGAATGATAAAGAAGGGGATCATGAACAGATCAGAGAAGGTTATCATGCCGCTGTACCGGGCCATGGTACGCCCTCACCTGGAGTATTGCGTCCAGCACTGGTCGCCATACCTGAAGAAGGACACGGTACTACTCCAGAGAAGAGCGACTAAGATGGTTAAGGGGCTGGAGGAGCTGCCGTTCAGCGAAAGATTAGAACAACTGGGCCTCTTCTCTCTCGAACAGAGGAGATTGAGAGGGGACATGATCGAAACATTCAAGGTACTGAAGGGGATAGACTTAGTAGATAAGGACAGGTTGTTCACCCTCTCCAAGGTAGGGAGAACAAGAGGGCACTCTCTAAAGTTGAAAGGGGATAGATTCCATACAAATGTAAGGAAGTTCTTATTCACCCAGAGAGTGGTAGAAAGCTGGAACGCCCTTCCAGAGGCTGTTATAGAGAAAAACACCCTCCAAGGATTTAAGACAAAGTTAGACAAGTTTCTGTTGAACAAGAACGTGCGCTGGTAGGGCTAGTCTCAGTTAGGGTGCTGGTCTTAGACCAGAGGGCCACAGCGTGAGCGGACTGCTGGTCATGATGGACCACTGGTCTGACTCAGCAGTGACAATTTTTATGTTCTTATGTTGCTTTCCCTGATATATATATATATACCAGGCTGTTAAAAAAAAGGTACCAACGATGGCGGCAGTGCTGGGGAGGGAGGGTTTGAAAAGGTGCAGCGGCGGCAGTGCTGGGGGGGGGTTGAAAAGCCGCTCGTTCCTGACCTGAGTGAGAGCCGTCAACTTTGGTTGTTTAAATTTGCCGCCGTGGCTCCTATCATGATCCCCGCCTCCGTAAACTTTGGCCGTGGAGTATGTCAACTTCGGGTGTGAAGTATGCCGCCTGCATTGACTTCGGCTGTGGAGTATGGGGTCTGCGACAGAGGGAACTTTGTAAGCGTGCATGCGCACTCTTGCCAGCTACAGACCTACAGATCAGGGAACACGCTGGTAAGAGTGTGCATGCGCGCTTAGGGTTTTATTATTATAGTGTTTAAGCCCATTACATTAACGAGTGCTCGAGTAGATGTCTGTCTGTCTGAGATTTCTCTCTCTCTCTCTCCTTGGACGCTGTCTGTCTGTCATTCTTTCTGTCTGTGTCTCTCCCTGGCCCCCTATCTATCTATTTTTCTTTCTGTCTCTTTCTCTCTCCTTGGACGCTGTCTGTCTGTCATTCTTTCTGTCTGTGTCTTTCCCTGGCCCCCTATCTATCTATTTTTCTTTCTGTCTCTGTCTCCCTGGGCCCCTGCCTGTTGCGCCATGCAGGCCTGTCTCTCTGTGGCCCCCTTCCTATGTCCATAGTGTCCCATCCTATGTCCTTAGTGCCCTCAGTGCCTCCTTCCTATGTCCTTAGTGCCCCCAGTGTCGCCTTCCTATGTTTTTAGTGTCCCATCCTATGTCCTTAGTGTCCTCAGTGCCTCCTATGTCCTTAGTGCCCTCAGTGCCTCCTTCCTATGTCCTTAGTGCCCCTTCCTATGTTCTTAGTGCCCTCAGTGCCTTTTATGTCCTTAGTGCCCTTTCCTACGTCCTTAGTGCCCCCAGTGCCTCCTTCCCGTATCCTTAGTGCCCCCAGTGCCTCCTTCCTATGTCCCCCTCACTGCCTTCCAGAATTTGACCCACCCCCACCCCCACAGCTAGACTGTCTGCCTGCCTGCCCCCAATCCCCCCGTGCAGTAAAACCATTGAGCAGCATCTTTCAATTTCTACCTCCCCCCCATTCCCCCTGTACAGTAGAAGCCGGCATTTTTCTTTCCATCCCTTCCTCCCATCCACCCTGTGCAGTAGAACCGGTAAGCAGAACTCAAGAGGAGGCGGTAGCAGGTAGCATGGCTGGTGGTTTAACGTGCGCTAGTACGCGCATTAAACCGCTAGCGTGGCTTTATAAAAGGAGCCCTATGTGTATTCAAGGCCATGGTAGGAATGAGTGGCTCCCTGGTAGAGCCTCTGCAACCAGAGGTTATGAGATCAAATCCCAGTGCTGCTCCTTGTGACCCTGGCCAAGTCACTCAATACTCCAGTGCCAACCAATTACAGCCAGGTCTACCTTACAAAAGGCTTGGGAACCAGATTTACAACAAGAACTTTAATTGGAGCAAGGGTCCAGATTTTGGACTTGAATCAGTAGACAAGTATCATACAGTCTTTGTACTTTTTGCATCACAGGTTGCTTTGGACCTCAAAGATTATGTTACTAAACTGTTACATTTGTTGGTCATGTTCAGAAAAACCAGGTACTTTATTACATCTCCTTTTTTAATGTCATGCTACTTTTCTTTTTTTGGACTGAAACTGGAATATTCTAAATTAACAACTACTGCCTATTAAAGAAAACCTCTCAGGTGCAGATCCTATACATCAGGGGTCCCCAAAGTCCCTCCTTGAGGGCCGAATCCATTCGGGTTTTCAGGATTTCCCCAATGAATATGCATGAGATCTATGTACATGCACTGCTTTCAATGCATATTCATTGGGGAAATCCTGAAAACCTGACTGGATTCGGCCCTCAAGGAGGGACTTTGGAGACCCCTGCTATACATGGTGCCCTAAGTTAGGTCAGTAGATGCCCTACCACCACCTAACTTAAGATGAAAACACCGTTTAAAACAGATTAAAAGTGGTTTTAAAAATAATATAGGCACCTAATAAACAGTGTCAGAATCACACCTATGGAGGTGTTTTACGATGCCGAATGCCACTGTAGGCATAGCTAATGCTGGAAGTTGCATTAGGCAACATAGAATGCCTCTGTAGGTATGATTCACGTAAAAGGTAGGCACTGGAAATGTGGGTCTTGAATTTCCTGGCCTACATTTCCAGCGCCTACCTTTCCTGATTAATTCAATTTGAATACTATCAATTCCAGGTGACTTGTTTTTCAATTAAGCTTGTATCAATATCAATATGGATACTGATGGTATTCCAAACTGAATTAATCAAAGGCTCAGAAGGTGCTAACATGGTCCTCTTTTGACTGTGCCAACAGATTTGGAAGGAAAAAATATGGCCAACTGATTGGAGATGATCACTGCTCATATCTATACCGAAGAAAGGTGACACCAAGGACTATAACGACTATAGAAGGAACTGCAGAAGAGCAAGAGATGATGGAGAGATCTTTGATGTGGAACAGGAAGATTTGGATGTTGTGGTAGAAGAATTAATGGAGGGAGCTCCTGTTGCTCTAGAGCAGTGTCTCGCAAACATTTTCATCCGCGGCATACTAAACTTGGGGTCACGTCTACAGGGTCTCTGAGCATGTGCGGACATTGACCAGTGATGTCACATGCACATGCGTGACATCATCATGTCGACATCCACACATGCTCAGAGGCCTTGTAGATGCAGCCCTGAGCTCAAGGGCCTATCAAAACCCAGACAAACTGCCAGGGTTTGGAAATCCCCCCATTGCCGGGGTGGCAGAGAGGAGGAGAGGGGCCAACAATGACTGACTCATCTCTTTCACAGCACAACTGGAATCTTGTCGCAGCACACTGTTGTGCCGTGGCACACAGTTTGCAATACACTGTTCTAGATAAAACTAGGATGAGACTAAAATATAATACTAAGGATATAACCAACATAGACCTTACCAGTTTAAGATATCGTACTGGACTGGAGAGACAACAAATTGCTACTGCTGCCTGGATTGATGCAGGACTCATCACTCACTTGGACACTGCTTTGGTGATTGATCACACAAGTGAATTACCATTCAAACACTTGGTGATGGCTTTACATGGCAAGACATTAAGCAACAACAAATGGGCAGGCCCCATTGGAAAAATGGTGCATTCTGCTACTGAACTGCAAATAAAGCCTAATTTTACTAAGATCTCTGTTGTCCCTGATCTTCCTCAGCTCAGCAATGAATTGATCAAAGGCTAAAGCACAGATCCAAGCTATGGCTATAGGACTGTATCTACCATTAAAAAAGGAGTGTGTGGCGCAGTGGTTAAAGCTACAGCCTCAGCACCCTGAGGTTGTGTATTCAAACCCACACTGCTCCTTGTGACCCTGAGCAAGTCACTTAATCCCCCCATTGCCCCAGGTACATTAGATAGATTATGAGCCCACCGGGACAGACAGGGAAAAATGCTTGAGTACCTGAATAAATTCATGTAAACCGTTCTGAGCTCCTTTGAGAGAACGGTATAGAAAATTGAATAAATAAAAAGAAAGTGTCTTGGCAAAGGGTTTGTCTCTGGTGGGAATAGGAGCTATAGCAGATGGCTCACAACAGATTTAAAGTTTATGAGAATATGGATTTCCAAGCATAATCTGAAAGGAAAGAATCTGAAAAAGAATGATTGTAGAGGTCTGTGTTGGGGCTTACATGGTAAACGGGTTCAATATAAAATAAATAGCAATGGGAAACAAGGTCAAAGGCATCTCCTCTTCCAGCTGCAACTGTTGAAAGAACAGTATGAAACATAGAAACATGACAGCAGAAAAAGGCCAGATAGCCCATTTAGTCTGCCCATCCGCAGTAATCATTATTTCTTTCCATAAGAAAAGTGTGGTGAAGAAAAATGAGTGGTGCCTAGTCGATTCTATCTGTGCAAGTTTGGGTCTGTGGAGAACCAATCAGTTGTTGTTTATCTATTGAAAAAGGCATACTAGTGAGTCAGGGATTCTGAGAGAGGATAGGTATAGTGGAAGTCTTACCTTGTGGGCCTTAAATGTGAGAACTATTAATTTGTAGACAAATTTAAAAATATATTTTTAAAATATTTGAAAAATGTTTGGTAAGATTTATTATTTTGCAACAAACTTATATGTGACATATTTTTCCATGATTATGTAATTTTGACTTTGTCTTGATACCAGAGGATTAGGGATTCTTGCACATACTCCTATATAGTCAGCAAAGCACTTTGCTTTTGTCCAATATAATTTATTACCCCTGATGCAGGTGGATGCTGAAACATAAATTTTATCCTACATAGTAAATAACGGCAGATCTAATCTAATCTTCCATTTTGTGCGTCGCTTATACCTATACAGGCTTAAGGCAACTTTAAAGAGAGGCAAAAGGGGAGAGGAGGGGGAGGGAGGGAGGAGAGGAAGGAGAGAGGGGAGGTGGATAGGTAGGAGGGAGAGGAAGGGGAGGGAAGGGGAAAGGGGAGGAAAAGGAAAGGAGAGGGTAAAGGAGATTAAGGGGTCCTTTTACAAAGGCACGGTAATGGTTTAACGCGTGGAATACCGCGTGTTAAACCGCCTGCTGTGCTAGTACCTAACACCTCTATTGATGAGGTGTTAGGATTTTAGGCTGCTGTGGGGGTTAGCGCATGTTGAAATGTCCGACGCGCTAACCCCCGTAGCGTGCCTTGATATAAGGAGCCCCGAGTGTCGAACAGATGGGTTTTCAGTTAAAGACATGTAAAAGACATGGATGGTCCATCCAGTCTGCCCATTAGTTATTCTCTTTAAAATACATGATTAAATTAACTTGTTTGTTCTTTGAAATTTCTGGGCCATAGACTAAAGTCCACTTGGTATTGTTGTAGGTTCCATCTGCTGAAGTTGTCATCCAAGCTCACTCCAGCCTATCCAACCATCCCATTGTTTGCAGGATATCTACTGTAAAGTCTAGCCAGTAACGTCCTCATGTTCCATGTTAGTGGAGTTCCCACTGATGCGCTCCCAATCTTATCCTACACCAAATCACCATATATGGGATGCAAACCATACAAGTCTGTCCAATACCAGCCTTACTTCTTTAATGTATACCATTTATTTTCTGGTTTATCCCACACTTTTTTGAATTCTATTGCTGTTTTCCTCTCTACCACCTCCCTCGGGAGGGCATTCCAGGCATCCACCATCCTCTCCGTGAAAAAGAATTTCCTAACATTACTCCTTCCTCCCTGCAACCTCAAGTTATGCCCTCTAATTTTACCATTTTCCCTTCTTTGGAAAACATTTTGTTCTATATTAATACCTTTCAAGTATTTAAATTTCTGTATCATATCTCCCCTGTCCCTCCTTCTACTCCAGAGTATACATGTTTAGGTCTTTCAGTCTCTTCTCATACTTCTTTTGGTTTAAACCACTTACCATTTATGTTGCCTTCCTCTGGACCGCTTCAAATCTTTTTATATCCTTCACCAGATATGGCCTCCAAAACTGAACACAATACTCCAAGTGTGACCTCACCAATGGCATATATAGGGGTATCAACACCTCTTTTCGTCTGATGGTTATTCCTCTTTTATACAGCCTAGCATCCTTCTGGCTACAGCCACTGCTTTATCACACTGTATACATCCCTTTAGATCCTCAGCCTCCAAAACTTAACACAATACTCCAAGTGTGACCTCACCAATGGCATATATAGGGGTATCAACACCTCTTTTCGTCTGATGGTTATTCCTCTTTTAGACAGCCTAGCATCCTTCTGGCTACAGCCACTGCCTTATCACACTGCATAGATGCCTTTAGATCCTCAGACACAATCACCAACGTCCCTTTCTCCATCTGTGCTTATCAGTCTCTCTCCTCCCAGCACATATGCTTCCCTCAGATTTCTACCCTCCAAATGCATCACTCTGCACTTCTTCGTATTGAATTTTAGTTGCCAGATGTTAGACCATCCTTCTAACTTTATCAGATCCTTCTTCATGTTTTCCACTTCCTCCGGGGCATCCACTCTGTTACAAATCTTGCTATCATCTGCAAAAAGGCTGGTTGCCATACTGGTGTTTGTTGGTATCTTTACTGACGGTCCTTCTGGAGCTGTCACTCCAGGTGGCGTTTTGTTTTACTGTTTCTTTCACTGCCTCTTCAACTTCTCTTTAATCCAATAAAGAAAAGGTAGCCTAAGCTGGTACATTATACTCAAATTGTGAGGCCCTTGAGACTAGCCTATGGAAGGCCTAAGCAAAGAGAATTAGAATAATATAGCATGAATAAAACAAGACTTTGCAATACCATCCTAAAGTTACAAGTGATAAGGTTTCTCAGTACTCTCATAGGTCTAAGTCTAAAACAGATAGAACAAATGACAGCATTGATCAAAGTTTCATCATCAGTCTGGAATCCAATAAGACACCATGACTACAAGTCAGAGACAGAATCGCAAACTGAGGAGATTGAAATTGAATAGAGGAGGGTGAATCAGAAATGACAGATTATCCCATTACCACAGTTTCATTTTTTGTTAGATTTAATGGCCAATTATTAGCAGCCATCCAGACTGTCACAGTGATCAAACAGTGCTGTAATTTCATCATTACACCACTCATTGCACTACCAAAAGGAAAAAAAAGAATTGTATAGTGTCTGCATAGATACAGTAATGGATGTTTAGTTTGTGAAATTCTGAACACAGAGGCACAGTTTAGTTTAGTTTATTATCATTTCTAGCCCGCCTTTATCCAAAGCGGGTTACAAAATGTACATACATAATAAAACAAATAAACGCACATACTGAGCAGGATAATTGCACACATGCGTACTTATAGCTTTCTAGGGTTGTAGAATGAAAATGAGAAAATAATGATGCAAAATATTTTAATAAAATCCAAAATATTATTTTTTATTAGATATCTATATTAGGTCATAAGAGTACACAATTAATTTTATTAGCAAATCAATTGAGCATCATTTGCATCAGAGAATTATTACAGAAGCCAAAAGCTGGCCTTGCTCATAACAATTCCAACGTTTTTCCAGTTACATGTCCATATATATCCTAAATGACGACATTCCTTCGTTACAATCCATCTGCAGTCTAATTGGTTCACATTATTGACATCATCCTAATCAACCAATAACAATCCTATGGGTGGTCTTAAAGTTGGACAAAGAAACATTCCTCCTCATTTAAAAGTTAGTCAAAGTTTCAGAAAATTACTTTTGATTTCTGAATTAACATTCAAAAGAATTCACAATTATTAACATGGTGCTGAGAAATTCTCAGCCCTTCCATGCTGACAAGTTCTGAGCCTTAAAGGAAAAAAAACTCCTAAGCTGACAGATTCAAATTGCACAGCCTTACACAGAAACCTTACTCTGGAGGAAGGGGGGGTTTAAATCCCCCTCCCCTCTGCTGGAGACTGATACAGCATCTCAGATTCTAACAACTACTTCCAGATGTTACTTTAGGATTTTCCTTAGTGTTTCTTCTTATAAACCATTTATATCACCACATATCACATTCAGGGGCCCCAAACATTCATAATTTCATTCATATCTTGGCCATTCATACTTCATACATTTTATATCTCAGTTTGGAATATGGAGTCTAATATGCTCTTCCTAACTGGCCTAAGCACATCTGTTATCAATTAGAACCACGAGGATAAAGGCGGGAAGCTGAACAAAGAACAGAAACTATTCACTGGCACAAGATGGTGGCCGAAGACAGGACAGTTATAGTACACACAAAGAACCTAAACTGGACTCCATGTAATCATGTAATCATGATTTCCACCATGATTTAGCTCAACAGCAAAACACCATTCTTTTCCTTATATTAATCTTTAGTGTGTTTTTTCTTCTGGCCTTAGCTACATTATATTTAAATGTTTTATTCACCTGTTTTTCGTACACTTCTATTTGGGCGTGGTCCTTAACTAACACAGATGTTTGTCTAACTAGAATTACCCAGAATCATACGAAAAACTGGCGCTACAAAAATACTGCACTATCATGCTTCTGACATCCATTCCAATATCGTCCCATAAACAGCGCTAGCCACGAGCCACGAGCCACGACAATACACAACCATTAACAAAACAACTTGCCCAAAACAATCACATTTATTACCAAAATGACATCATGGTAGAGAGTTCATATCTTCCTATCCACTGTTTCAGTTATTACATCTTAGTAATAACTCTTGGTATGCATCAGTCCAGAACTGCTGTGCAGGGTTCGGAAAAAAGGTGCATGGCCAGGCCAGGCGTACCTTAGAGGGAACAGTGCCCCTAACGTGTAAAAACAGTATAAAATAGAGCATGAGCTTGGGCTACTACAAGACACAGATACACCTGAACATTACTGTGTCTCTGCTGCCCCTGGGTCTGGTATCTGAGCTTCCCTGAATCTTGCTGAGGAGGGCAAGAAAGGTAATTGAAATTCAGATTCTCTAGTGGAATGTTATGGAATCACTTAGGCAGAACCCTAAGGGAGAGCGGATGTCAGCAGTATGGCAGCTCAGCATGAGTTTCCCCACATGCACTCACTGGCTCATATTCTATAAATTGCACCTTAAGTTAGGCACCGATGGGCGCCCTACCAGCACCTAGCTTACCACCCCCTCCCCTTTTACAAAAGTGTGGCCGTAACAGATCCGATGCTCATAGGAATTCTATGAGCATCGGAGCTGTTACTGCTGCGGCTGACGTTAAAAACCACACTACGTTTTTGAAAAAAATAAGGGGGGGGGAGGTAATTGGTAAAAGCCATTTAAAAACATTTTAAACATCATTTTAAAAAAATGTAGGAGCCTACCGGTACCTAGATAAACGGCACTTTTATTGCGTCTATGGAGGCACCTCAGAATGCCTAAGGGTGAAGTAGGCATGTTTAATACTGGAAACAACCTTAGACATTCTAAGTCGCCTCTGTAGATGTGATTCTCATCAAAGGTAGGTGCCGGAAATGTAGGCCTTTAAAATCCTGGCCTACAATTCTGGTGCCTAACTTTGACAAAAGCTATGATTCTGTAAATGGTGCCATTGCGTGATTGTCACACGATCGGTGGCCATTTTTTAGGCAGCCACCAATAACGTTTACAGAATCCAGCCCACTGTGTATATCTGTGTAAGTATGAAGTGAACCAACATAATGGACTTTACAACTCCAAAGAATGTCAGCTTCTTCAACAGGATCTGATAGTGTTGGAAGCTGATGACATATGTAATGAATCTAGTGAATTAGTGCAAGCAGTGAGTCCTGGCCTTGGAAAACACATCAGCCAAAGATATCAACAAGCTTTTGGTGGCAATTCTATATAAGAGTGTCTTCTTTTACATGTTCCGATGTGTATGGGGAGAACCTATTGTATATGAGCAAGTCAGCATCGATGAGGCTAAAATGTATGCACCTGTAATTATTCCACCCATAGATCTGGTGTAACTGTGGATGCATACCCCAAAATTCAGTGTATGGTGCCTTACGTTGCACATGGAAATCAGTGTACACATCCAATTTGCATGTACAACTTAAGTTTTAAGTTTATTAGGAGTTTGACATGATAGAAACATTCAAGATACTGAAGGGAATAGACTTAGTAGATAAAGACAGCCTGGAATGCGCTCCCGAGAGAGGTGGTGGAGAGTACAACTGTGACTGAGTTCAAAGAAGCATGTGGTGAACACAGAGGATCTAGAATCAGAAAATAATATTAAAAATTGAACTAAGGCCAGTACTGGGCAGACTTGCACGGTCTGTGTCTGTATATGGCCGTTTGGTGGAGGATGGGCTGGGGAGGGCTTCAATGGCTGGGAGGGTGTAGATGGGCTGGAGTAGGTTTTAGCGGAGATTTCGGCAGTTGGAACCCAAGCACAGTACCGGGTAGAGCTTTGGATTCTTGCCCAGAAATAGCTAAGAAGAAAAAATTAAAAAAATTTAAATTGAATCAGGTTGGGCAGACTGGATGGACCATTCGGGTCTTTATCTGCCGTCATCTACTATGTTACTATGTTACTAAGTTCACCCTCTCCAAAGTAGGGAGAATGAGAGGGCACTCTAAAGTTAAAAGGGGATAGGTTCTGTACAAATGTAAGGAAGTTCTTCACCCAGAGAGTGGTGGAAACTGGAATGCTCTTCTAGAGGTTGTTATAGGGCAGGGGTGTCCACACTTTTTGGGCTTGCGAGCTACTTTTTAAATGACCAAGTCAAAATGATCTACCAACAATAAAATTTAAAAAAAACACAAAGCACACTGTACGCATAGAAAATGTTAATCATCATTCCTATTCCAGGGTTTTTCAAAGAGGTCAAAGCAGATGACTCTATGCACTATCACCTCAGTAACAACCATACAAAAATAGACAAATATACCCCCCTCCCTTTTTACTAAACCACGTTAGCAGTTTTTAGCGCAGGGAGCTGCGCTGAATGCCCAGCGCTGCTCTCGACACTCATAGGCTCCCTGCGCTAAAAACCTCTATTGCGGTTTAGTAAAAGGGGACCATAGTGTAAAATATAGACAGCAGATATAAATTCAGACACATTTTGATCACTAAATTTAAAATAAAATCATTTTCCCTACCTTGTCTGGTGATTTCATGAGTCTCTGGTTGCACTTTCTTCTTCTGACTGTGCATACAATCTTTCTTCCCTTCTTTTAGCCTGTATGCTTCCTCTCCTCCAGACCTCATTCCTTCCCCCAACTTTTCCTTCCTCTTCCCTGCCCTTTCTTTCTCTCTGCCTCCCTTTCATTTTTTTCTGTTTCTCTTCTTTCCTTCTGTCTCCCTGCCTGCCCTTTTTCTTTCTTTCTCCCTGCCCTCCCCCAAGCCACTGCCACTGCCATTACCATCGGGGACCAGGACCCAAACGCCACCAATAATAGGCCCCAAGCTCTCCCTGCTTCGGCCAACCAGCATTCCTCTCCCCGACGTCAATTCTGCCGTCGGGAAGAGGAAGGCTGATCAGCCCAAGATCGTGATCAACCTATTGGGGGAAATGCTGCCGGGTCCTGCCTTCGCGGAAACAGAAAGTAGGCAGGACCCGGCAGGAAGAAGAACAAATGCTTCACTAACCTGTCTCCCGCATTAGCCTGTAGCGAATGCTTGCTTCAGGGCTCTCAACATGTGCGTGCCGGCTTCTCTTCTCCCCCCCCCCCACCCCGGACATAACTTCCGGTTTCGGAGGGAAGAGAAGAGAAGCCGGCACGCACACGTTAGAGCCCGGAGCATAAGTTCGCTACGGGCTGAAATCTCCAAGCCGGTTTTTTGGGGGGGATTTTAATGTTCAGCTGCGGCAGATGACAGCTGGGCGGATCGCCCAGCTAAAAGGCCCTAGGGAGAACACTGGAGAGGAAGGCTGATCGGCCCGTAGATCAGGACGGCAACACGAGTCTATCACAGAGCCCAGGATGGGCTCCGCGATCGACTCGCGTTGCCTTCCTGAGCTACTGGTCAATCGCGATCGACGCGTTGGGCACCCCTGTTATAGGGGAAAACACCTTCCAGGGATTCAAGACAAAGTTAGACAAGTTCCTGCGGAAACGGAACATACGCAGGTAGGGCTGGTCTCAGTTAGGGCACTGGTCTTTGACCTAGAGGCCACCGCGGGAGCGGACTGCTGGGCATGATGGATCACTGGTCTGACCCAGCAGCAGCAATTCTTATGTTCTAATTCTTATATATCGCCCATTATATAATACAGATAAATGTCATAGATAAGAAAAGAAATTGTACATTTAGAAATTAAAATAAGGGTGAACGCCATTGTTTAATAAGCCTAATCAGTGCTGATAATTGACAATTACCATCTCATAATTGATACTAATTGGCTCTTATGTTCCCTCTAAGCGGAGTGCATGAGCAATCACTCATATTTTACATGGTTGTTACATGATCACTCACAAAAATACTGATCCGACCTGACTTTCAAACTAGGTTATACTATAGAAAACCAACCCCCCTTTTATAAAACCATAGCATGATTTTTAGCTCCGTTCATGGCGGTAACAATTCTGATGCTCATAGGAATTCTATGAGCGGCTGAGCTGTCGCTGCCGTGGCCAGCACTAAAAACTGCACTATGGTTTTGAAAAAGGGGGGCAATTAAACTAAATTAAATCAATTACCATATATGCAATTTTTTTTGAGCTATATACAAAAATACATTGCTAATGCTGGGATCAAAAATTGCTGGTTTTTAGAACTTGTCAGTCACGTGAAAACAAAATTTGCACGTACCCAGCTATTCCTTAGAGCAGGGGTGTCCAACCTTTTGGCTTCCCTGGGCCGCATTGGCTGAAATAAATGTTTCTGGGGCCGCACAAACACGCAAACGCTGCAGCAAGACAGAGGAGGGAGTCGGCAAGACGGTAAACACCCGGGGGCAGCAGAGGCCGCACGACCAGGGCCGCACAAAATACTTCACGGGACTGCGTGTGGCCCTTGGGCCGCAGTTTGGACACCCCTGCCTTAGAGCATTGATTGGCACAAATTAAAAGATATGTGTACAACTTTGTATGCGTATTCTATAATGCACCAGTTCTAGTGTGTGAATCTGAAAAGGGGGAGAGGCCAGAAGAGGAGCATGGGTGGATCATGGGCAGGGTTACCAGATGTCTGGATTTACCCGGACATGTCCTCTTTCTAGAAGACTGTCCAGGCATCCAGATGGCTTTTCAAATCCCAGCACTTTATCTGGGTTTTGAAAAGCTTCCGGCTCAAGACCGCATCGGGAGTGCATCTGCACTTGAACGGATGTAATGCGGTGATGTCACACTCATGCGCACATGATTATGATGTCATGTCACATCTGTGCATGCACAGATGTTCTCCTGTTGTGGCTCAGAGCATGAGAAAGGGGGGGGGGGAGGGCTAGGGCGGAACAGGGTGGGGCTGGGTGGAACTGATCAGACCTGGGGGCAGGACCATGGGTCCAGATTTTACAATCTTACAATTTTATAATCGTAAACCCTCATTTCTAGAATTTGTGTACAGTATTATAAAATATGTTGATGCATATGTAAGTTAAGTGCAAGGATTTATGCCTGGTTTTCCTTGGCCTAAATGGGTGTGCTTAAAAGTTGTGATGTGCCTCAGTGCTTAGCATGAATCTATAAGGTGTGCCATATACAGTGTAGTGCAATTTTTTGGGCACCGTATTTATTTATTAATATAGAATATGGCCCATAACTATAGTGTTCTGGTTGTTTATGCATATACACACTCATAGCCTGCTCATGCTCCTCCCATATGTATGCCCCCCCTTCATACAGTTACTAGAGCACTTTCACATGCCCTTATAGATAATACTTAGGGCATGTACATGCATAAGTGCTATTTTTCTCTGCATGAACATGCAAGGGGTATTTAAATGCAGGTACTTTTTGATAGAATTGCCTTTCATGTGCTTTTCTGAAATTAAATTCAAATTATGGAAAGACAGATTTGGATGAGCTGGAGTGGGTTTTGACAGTACCTCCAGCGATTGGGAAGTAGGGCCAGTGCCAGGCAGACTTCTACAGTTTGTGACTTGAGAATAGCGAGGACTGTTCAAGAACAAATGTGTATTTTTGAGTCACATTCATATCACATGCCATGAGTGTATCTCAGAGAGGGAAGGGAGACCCCTGAAGTGTAATAGCAAGTAATATGTTATCAGCTTACAATATTGTTTGATTGCTGGTTTAATCAAGTGTTGGCAATGTATGTTTCTATGTTGCAACCCAAATCAAAAGCCATGCTTCTATGATTGTGTCACTGCCCTATTTGTGGTGCTAGTGTTTAGGCTGCAAAAACCCGAGAGAACGGTACAGTTTAGGGGGTGAAGAACTTGTGTGCACGACATAAGAGCGGGACTTGGGTGTGATTGTATGTGATGATCTTAAGGTGGCCAAACAGGTTAAAAAGTTGACGGTGAAAGCTAGAAGGATGCTAGGTTGCATAGGGAGTAGGAAAAAGGAGGTATTGATGCCCCTGTATAGGACTCTGGTGAGACCTCATTTAGATTATTGTGTACAATTCTAGAGGCCACACCTTCAAAAAGATATGCAAAGGATGGAATCGGTCCAGAGAGAGTCTACTAAAATGGTGTGTGGTCTTCGTCATAAGGCGTATGGGGACAGACTTAAAGATCTCAAGCTGTATACTTTGGAGGAAAGGTGGGAAAGGGGAGATATGATTGAAACGTTTAAACACCTACGTGGCGTAAATGTGCATGAGTCGAGGCTCTTTCATTTGAAAGGAACCTCTGGAATGAGAGGGCATAGGATGAAGTTAAGAGGTGATAGGCTCAGGAGTAATCTAAGGAAATACTTATACTTTATAGAGAGAGTGATAGATGCATGGAACAGTCTCCCAGTGGTGGAGACAGTGACTGTGAAGACGTGGTGGAGACAAAGACTGTGTCTGACTTCAAGAAAGCCTGGGATAGTCACGTAGGATCTCTTAGAGAGAGAGAGAGAGAGAGGAAGAGTTAATGGTTACTGCAGATTTGGCCTTTATCTGCCATCATGTTTCTATATTTCTATCATGACAGAATGTAACCTGCACAGAGTGACAGGTGCAACTCTCACTGCCTTATTGAACAGTCTAGATCAGTGGTCTCAAACTGAAATCCTTTGTAGGGCCACATTTTGGATTTGTAGGTACTTGGAGGTCCGCAGAAAAAATAGTTAATGTCTTATTAAAGAAATTACAATTTTGCATGAGGTAAAACTCCTTATAGTTTATAAATCTTTCCTTTTGGCTAAGTCTTAATAATAATATTGTAATTTATAGCTAAAGAGACAAATGATCAAGAAACTGTTTTATTTTACTTTTGTGATTATGATAACATACCGAAGACCTCAAAATAGTGCCTGGTGGGCTGCCTGTGGCCCCTGGGCCACGAGTTTGAGACCACTGGTCTAGATGGACCACGGGAGTCTTTATCTGCTGTCATATACCAGAAAATCATTTGACTGTTTTTCAATTATCTTAGCCACTACAAGTAAAGAGATGATAAACAGATCAGGCAATAATTGCTCAGAACTGACAGATGTAATGACTCCTTCTTCAACAATGGATAGATGGACTGTCACACTTTACAAAGACTTTGGCAGTATACCAGATTTCAGTAATTCATTAACCAGGGCACCAAGGGCTGGGTCAATCTTCTCCTTCTGTTGCCTAAAGATAAGGGTGGGGTGGGGAGACATGGACTTTGCAAGTACATAGTCAGATTTAGTACTTTCAAAACAGAAAAGATTTCATTGTTTGAAACTGGTTTGAACTTGGTCCAATAGATGATTGAGGGTAGTGCAACAATATCCTGCCCAAACCTAATACTGAAGGAATTTAAAATAGTCTCAGTCTTACTACTGAAATAGCTTCCAAAATCAACAGTTAAACTAACCACAAGGTTTTGCTTACAGGCTTTTTCTGAGTTAAACATTTCACAGTTGCAAGTAATTCATGTGGACAGTTGATAGCTTGCAAAATCAACAGCTGAAATAAGCACAAGGTTTTGCTTATAGGCTTTTTCTGAGTTAGGTATTTCACAGTTACTGCAAAAGATTTCAATTTTTTACAGGTACAGGCTGCTAGGAATAGGATTAGTTAATCCACCAGGGAAACCAATGGTGTCTACAAATGGCTCAGTTTTAGAGCCTTTGTCAGTATTTGTAGACACTTTGCTTAGACTTTTGATACCTTTGTGGGTCATTGATTCAATAAATCGGACTTCTTTCTATTTGATTGATCTGCTTTTTGGTTTGTTGTATGTATTATGCTGATTGGTGAGGCATCGTGTCATATTTACCATAGAGAAATATTCACTGTTTCACTGAAGCTCAAGTTCAGGAACTCTTTCCCATGGAACCATTTTTTTTTAAAAACCTCCAGCATTTGAAAATCAATTGGACCACTGGGAAGAAGCAATAAAACTCAGTAAAAGATTAGTTCATATTTAACTCCACTCATCAATGCTGTTGGATTACATTCACAACAAAATGATACCCAGGGGTTTGAGGATCGAGAGCCAAGAAAGTATAATGACTTTATGTTAAAATGAGAAGCCGTACTTAATTTGTGTTTGCTGGACGTAATGATTTTGATTGTACAAATTACTACAAAGAAGGTTGAGAAATTAAAAGAGAATTTAGATTTAGAATTTGTTTTTTCTGAAGAGGCATGACATATTTTAACGATGTACATGATGAGGTTTTTTTTCAGTTCAAAGATTTTTTTATTGATTTTAACATATAAAAAGTACAATAAATGTTAACAAGGCAAGATACAGACAAGCAAGAAGTCATGAGATTTTATCAATATAATATAATACAGCAAGCTGACCTTTGCCTAACTAGAAGGAGAGTATTAGCATAACATGCAGCCATAATCAAATGTAGAATCCAAAACACAGAGAGACACCGGAGCCATACACCTGTAGGAATGCGAAAAATGAGCCATGATATGATAAATATGTTCAGTAGGAGATATCTGTTTCCTAGCACAGTAACTGAATGTTGTTAGCCTGTATTGCAATAAGAGATGACTAGACTCCAAATTTTGATGTAGGAACTTGTGGACTTGTGTTTTTCCGTTAAGATGCTTTCTTTTTTTTTAGTTCCAATCTGTTTATTATAAAATCATACAGATATAGAAAACATACATCAACTTGTACAGTTCACAAAAGTCATGGTGAAATTGAGGTACAATATAGCAAACAAATCAGATATTCACAAGCAAAATATAATATACATATTGAAAATATCATAAAGATTGAATATAAACATCAATGGGAGCCCAAAGAGATTGGGTCGATAGTTTCTGTCGTTGTGGCATTTTTTCAGCTGCATATTGTTCAAATCTTTTATATAGGCATAAGGAATTCCACCAGAAGGTGAAATTCAGACGAGACGCTGACTTCCAATTTTGAAGGACGTGTTGAATGCCTACTGAAATCATAATGTCAATCAGCTTGTCTTCGCAAAGACTGGTTTTAAAGCAGGGATGAAGAGAGCGCTTAACAATAATATCAAAGGAGAGATCAGCTGTACATTTAGTAATATGACATACAAAGGACCAAATCTGCATCCAAAAAGGTTTAATAAGAGGACATGAGAATAACATGTGACTAAGCGATCCTTGCGATTGTAAGCAATGCCAGCAATTATCATCAGTAGAGAGGTTTGCTTTCTTCTTTTTATAAGGAGTCCATATCGCTCTCCACATTACAAATAGAAGTGATTGAGACATACTAGCTGATAATAAGGGTCTGTTAATTTTTGACCATAATCTACACCATTCCGTATCAGTCAACTCTCCATCTAAATCTTTGGACCATTTGTCAACAATGGCCGGGGATGATTTATAATAGAAATCTCTTAAGATCTTATAATAAAATGACATAGCTTTTCCTATATCTATAGTCGTAGTACTCCATATATAGATGGACGAGGTATCAGATAAGTGTATATTGGATAGAAGAGAGGATAGAGTTGATCATTTATGTTTCTTAGTTGAGAGAGATGGAAAGGATTCACAGAATTTGGAAAAGGGCAATAACTCAGATCCATTATAAAGGGACCGAACTTGCCACACACCTGCATCTTTCCATTTCTTCCAGTTCAAACATCGTTTGTTTAGTTTCAATGACATATTGTTCCAGAGGGTCATATCCATGTGGGAAAAGATGGAATGTACTGCTACCTTATCAAATGCTCGAAGTGCAGTATGAGTCACTGGGAAGAGAGGGAAATTCTTGAGACATTTAGGCATAGTCATAGTAGGAAGAGCATATATAGGAATTGGTTTACTAATGGAAACTTCCAAGTTTAACCAAGAAGGGATTACAAAAGGATCATCTGATGCTCTATATGTTATCCAGTAGAAACCATATTTGGCTAAGGAGGCTAAATGATATTTATAAAAATCAGGAAAATTTATCCCCCCTAGGGATTTTGCTGCTCTCAATTTGCTGAGCGCTATTTTAGGTCTTTTATGCTGCCATATAAAAGAAGTTAATTGACTGTCTATCCATTTGTACAATTGTGGTTTACATAAGCTTGGAAGCATGATGAGTTTAAATAGAATTTGAGGGGATAGAGTCATTTTGATTGCGGAAATACAACCCCACCAAGTAATATAAAGTGGAGACCATTGTGATAAGGTATTATTTATCATTTCTTTCAATTTAGCGATATTGAAGTCCATAACAACTTCAGGGTCTTTATGAACATATACACCAAGATATTTTATAGGCGAAGTGGACCATGAGAATGAAAAGTTTTGTATGTCAGAGTATGAAGCGTGGTCATTAAGCGGAAAGATGACTGATTTGCTCCAATTTACTTTATATCCTGAGAAAGACGAGTATATTTCCGTCAGGGGGATGAGTGCAGACAGAGAATCTTGAGGATTTTTAAGAAAAAGCATAATGTCATCAGCATATGCTGCTATTTTAACGTCTTGGGGTGTTGAAGGTATTCCTTGTATGGAAGGGGATTGTCTAATTGCAGATATCAAGGGTTCTAACGAAAGATTAAAAAGGAGAGGTGAAAGAGGGCAGCCTTGCCTTGTTCCCCTATGTAAAGGAATTGGATTAGAGAGTGAGTTATTGATTAAAATTCTAGAATGTGGTTTCCAGTATAATGCGCGTATCCAAGCCACAAAATCTTCACCAAAATGAAACCACTTAAGAACCTGTAGTAGGAACTGCCATTCGACCCTATCGAATGCCTTTTCAGCGTCTATTGCAAGTCCTACCACAGGTTCAGCTAATACTTTTGCACACCCAGAGATATTGTGAAAAATTGCGTAGATTGTCTCCTATATAGCGTTGTTTGATAAAGCCTACTTGGTCAGGAGCTATGAGTAGATGTATTACTTTATTTATTCTGTTAGCTAAAATTTTTGCAAGTATTTTATAATCCGAATTAAGTAAAGATATTGGTCTATAATTGCCCACTTTAGTGGGATCTCTGTCTGGTTTAGGGAATATTATTATGTTGGCTTCCGTGAAGTTACGTTATAAATCAGGATGTGAATGTATATAATTGAAATATTTCAGTAAGTGGGGGCTGAGTTGTGTGGATAAGACTTTGTAAAATTCACTAGTAATGCCATCCGGACCTGGAGATTTATTAGATGGAAGCGTACGGATAGTGGATTGGATTTCCTGCACGGTTATCTGACTCTCTAGTTCCTCTTTGAGATGGGATGGCAAAGTTGGATGAGCAATTGTATTTAAGTAATTTGTTATTTCTTCATGTGAAGATTCCGATTCTGATTGGAATAATTCGGAGTAAAATTTTTCAAACTCCGTACTAATACCCAGTGAATCAGTAATTGATTGATTGTGGGAATTAGTGATAGAGGAGATGTGATGAGTCTCATTTTTCTTTTTCAAATAACGAGCTAGGACCTTACCCATCTTGTTGTCTCCAATATAATGCCCAGATTTTAAAATGAAAATATCGTTGTTTGCTAAGGCAGACGCTATGTTATTATATTCATATTTCTTTTTCATTAGTTGGGCATGCGAAATCATGTCAGAAGGATCAGAAAAAAATTGGGATTCAAGACTTGATATATCAGATTCGAGGGAATTCAATTGGATATTGGATTGTTTACGTTTCCAAGCCATAAGACTAATGAGTTCACCCCGTACCGTGGCTTTGTAAGATTCCCAAATAGTGGCTTGTGACATGGAAGGATCCGAATTGGTGATAAAGAAGTTATTAGTGAATTCTTTTAATTTAGTAACAATTGAATCATCAGATAAAACACTATTGTTAAGTCTCCAGTTACGCTTGATACATGGAAACGAGGAGATTGAGAGAAAAAGCGAAATTGGAGCATGATCGGAAATTATTATAGAATGGTTAATAGCTTTGGAGATGTTTGTTGAGAAAGAAGAGGATATTAAAAAATAATCTACTCTGGCATAAGTATTGTGAGGGGCGGAAAAGTGTGTATATTCACGTTCTTTTGGATGTAAGGTTCTCCAGGGATCAATAAGGTTAAAATTTTTAATAAGGGTTTTAATTTCTACTAGAGTCTTCGACTTGGCCGGTCTGCATTTGGATGTTCTATCTAAAAGAAGATCAAGAGGTTGATTATGATCTCCCCCTATAACAATTGGAGCATTCGGATATTTCAACAGAATGTTTTGCAAGGAGCGGTAGAAATCAGGAATGTCAGACACAGGGGCATATATATTTAAGAATAATATAGGTCTATTATGTAGAGTCATATAAACTAAACACCATCTACCTTCTGAATCAGATTCAGTAGCAATAATGGAGTACTGGAGAGATGATTTAAAGTATAACGAGACCCCGTTTTTTTTCCTCAATGCAGGAGAAAAAAAGGGTGTAGAATAACCAGGAATCATAGTTTTTGCGCTATCAGCATGTGAGAGATGTGTTTCCTGGAACATAATAATATCTGGCTTGAGTGAACGCAGATAATTGGTCACCTTTTTACGTTTGATGCAATGATTCAAACCATTGACGTTAAAGGAGAGAATATGTAAGTTAGTCATGGAACATCAGGGAAACAACATACAGTAGATCAAGTAGAAAAAACAAATTATCATTATAGAAGCACAGATATGCTAAAAGAATTGAGAAACATATTGATCTTTGGAACTGATATAATAACCAAAATGTCATCTCAAAACAAGGCAAACAGTGCCAGAGAGATGACATTTGAAACCAGTTAAAGTGAAACCGGGTGGGCTGGAAACCTATAGAGGTCGAACAGCGCCCCTGACCGAGCTCTCCAAGAGCGGCAGGAAACATGGAAGTAAAACATAATGATATCAAGAAAACATTCACATCACAGCAAAAGCATACAGGTGAACAATAATCACCAAAATAAACTCATTGCATCTTAATAGAATCAATGTATTTCTGTAACTCAACCGGATCTAAATAGGTGGAAGTTTTATTATGATGTGTGACCAGCATTTTGGCCGGATAAAGTAGGCCAAATCGGGCACCAATGTCCTTCAGATCCTGTCTCTGCTGCAGAAAAGCTTTTCTTCGGGCCGCAGTGGATTTCGCCAAATCTGGTACCAGGAGAATTTTTTTTCCCTGGTAAAGAATCTGCTTCTTCTCTTTGCCAGCTAAGAGAATCTGTAGCGCATGTTGGTATCTCAGTACTTTCGCTACGATGGGACGAGGCGCTTTTTGAGCAGGATTTATACGCGATGGAACACGATGCGCCCTCTCCGGTTCTAATGGTATGTCAAATTTTAGATCCAGCAAGGAAGGAAGCAAAGATGTTAGAAATGCCCGTGCATCCGTTCCCTCGGCTGATTCCGGAATTCCCAAGATTCTTACATTGTTCCGACGGCTCCGGTTCGAGAGATCTTCCAGATCCGCTTTTAAAGCTGTAATATCCCGGTCGTGCTTAGGGATAAGGGATACATTTTGAACATGTGCTGCTTGAAAAGATTCCAGCGCATCTAATCTGTGCCTAGCGTCGGTGAATTGCGAGTTTAGGGCTTCAATTTCCACCCAAATTAATTGTGATTCTTCCACCTGTTTTGTCATGATATTTTTAAAGGCACGCATCTCAGTAAGGAGTAATTCTAGTTGTGAATCCACTGTTTTCGACGGTTGTTTTTCAGGCGAAGGAGCCTCATGTTTAGGCCTTTTGCCACTGGGGGTTGCAGTCGGCGATTGCTCTCCTTTGCTGCTTTTGGAGAGTGACATGGTAAAGTTGTAAAAGTGAGAAGACACTCCGAAATTAGATTGCAATGATTTAGATCACTGAGAGGAATGTTGTCACTGTAAGTAGCCTGCCGCCTCGGGGAGCACTCAGTTAGCGCGTCTGGTCGCCATGTCGGACAAGCCCCCCCCCCCCCCGTTAAGATGCTTTCATTCTTTACTGTAAGGCATAACTTATTCCAACAGGTGACGTAATTCACCTTAGATAGGTCTTTCCAGCAACGTGAGATATTTTTGAGGGCCAGGAATAGCAAGATGTTAAGCAGCCGCACATTATGATCAGTCAGTGTATGCAGTAGGCCATGATGACCTAATATGATAATGCGGAAACTTAAAGGTTCTTGTATGTTTAAGATTGTATAAATGGTATCCCATATTTTATTCCAATAACATAATAATAATAATAATAACAGTTTATATATCGCAGGACCGTTAAGTTCTATGCGGTTTACAAAGATTAAAAGATGCTACAAATTGAGTAGAATTAACAAAGTTAAAAGCTAATGATTAACAGCTCGAGAGATCAGTTAGATTGTCCAGGTCAGTTACCTAAATATTTCAGGGGCAGATATGTCTTTAGGTGCTTCCTAAATTCCCCATAAGTAGTAGGCATAAGCAATTGTTCCAGATCTTTACCCCATAGTTCTGCCTGATGTGAGAAAAGATGTTGATGATGTCTTTTAAATTTACATCCTTTAACCGGTGGAGAAACAAAATTCAAGTGTGAGCTTCTCTTATGTCTGTTGGTTGAGAGAGAGAAAAGTTCCATTATATATTTAGGGGCTAAACCGAATAGTAACTTAAAGCAAATACATCCGAACTTAAACTTCACCTGTGCCTCCATCGGCAGCCAATGCAGAAGTCGGTAGGAAGGTGTTACATGATTGAACTTCTTCAACCCCAAAATTAGCTTGACTGCCGTATTTTGCACCAGTTGTAATCGCCGCATATTCTTCTGGGAAATTGCCAAATAGGCGATTCCTAAGGTCCGCCTGCAATTTTTTTACAATCTGCATGTGTTTCAACAACTTTGAACAGTTTAGTGTCATTAGCAAATTTAATCACCTCACTCGTTGTATCAAGCGATACTACTGATGAAGAGGCAAGTTGTACCGAGTGTGTAATTTATCAAAGGTCATTCATTGGGAATTCTTTATTAAATCTTGAAGAGTCCAGATACTACAGTTCTGCCACAATATCCAATTAAGTGATCTATCCTGTATCTTAATAATACATGATGATTTTAATTAGTAATTGGAACGTTTTAGGAAAGATGTAAAAAAATATGAAACATAGGCAACTACCTTAAATTTCTTGTAAAAGTTGCCAGGTGGCGGAACTGATTCACAGCAGTGCTCTGCCACTGGCCCCGGCGTCTTCTTTTCACTGCAGTTCACCCTTTCTGATAACTTCCTGTTTCTACTGGGGCAGGCTGCAGTGGAGAGAAGATGCCGGGCAACTAGGCAAAATATAGAAGAAAGGCTCCACAACAGATACACCCATAACAAAATCTCAGCAGATACAAAAAGGGAATTTACCCTATTATCAAAAAAGAGCAATAGAGAGTTATTGGAAATAAATGTTGCACTAGATGGGCCATTTGGCCTTTATCTACCATCATGTGTTTATGTTTCTATGTTAAATGATAGCAGAATACCTTATAAAGTTCTGAATATTTCATGCAGATATTTAAATAATTACTCAGCATATGGAAAACTGCCCATATGCTGAGAGGCTGGATAAACTGGGGCTCTTCTCTCTGGAAAAGAGGAGGCTCAGGGGGGATATGATAGAGACCTTCAAAATACTTAGGGGCATAGAGAGGGTGGACAGGGACAGGTTCTTCAGACTAAAAGGGACGACAGGTACGAGGGGGCACTCAGAGAAACTGAAGGGAGATAGGTTCAAATCAAATGCAAGGAAGTTTTTCTTCACCCAAAGGGTCGTGGACAAATGGAATGCGCTCCCGGAGGAAGTGATCCGGCAGAGTACAGTACAGGGATTCAAACAGGGATTGGACAGATTCCTGAGGGAAAAAGGGATCGTGGGGTACTGAGGGAGGTGCTGGGGTGTTGCATAAGTATAGACAGCTCACCAGGTCGTGCAGGTGCAAGGCCGGAGGGTTAGGACATTGATGGGAAGATAGGACTTCGATGAGAAACCTAGGGGGCAAGGGGGCCCCTTCTGGTGATTAAGGCAGGTCATGACCTGTTGGGCTGCCGCGGGGGCGGACTGCTGGGCGGGATGGACCTCTGGTCTGACCCAGCAGAGGCAATGCTTATGTTCTTATGTACTGAAATTACAATTTTAGAGAAGGGAATGTCTTTTGTACCTACCCCTAAGTATAATTCTTTTAACACAAAAGCTGATTCATTTATATTGAAACAAAAACTTACAATCATGGATTTCTTTTAAAAAAAAAAGAATACTGATACCTCCATAGTGAGGTATGAGAGCACATGGAATCCCCTGTGACCAACTAACTTCTTTATACAATACGTTTAAGAAAATGGCCCTGAAAGATATTGAAGTATTGGAAAAAGGAAATATAATTTTTTTTAAACTCATACCATGGAAGAGAAAAGAGCAATTGATTCTCTAAAAAAGGAAACAAATATTGTGATCAAACAAGCAGATAAAGGTGGAGTCCTTGTGGTTATGATTTGTTGTCTGGATGGGAACATCTGGAAGGAGTAGAAATGCAGTGGGCAAAACTGAAAGATGATTGACATTTTTATGAGGCAAGTAAGTAAAAGAAGAAAAGACCGCTTTGGTTCTCAATAGTAGTTGCTGAGAAGGTAAGGAATAAGAGGATAGCTTTCATAAATTATAAAAGGTTGCCAAAAGCGGAAGACAGGCAAAAATATCTAGAAAATATAAGAGAGGCTGTCAAGAAGTCAGGAGAGCAAAGATGCCAATGGAAGAAAAAATAGCTGACACAGTAAAACGGGGAGACAAGATATTTTTTAGATATATCAGTGATAGTAAGATGTGCAAAAGTGGCATTGTGAAACTCAAAGGTGAAGGGGAGAAATATGTAGAAACTGATAAAGAAAAAGCTGAATTACTTAAGAAATATTTCTGTTCTGTGTTCATGGCTGAAGCGCCAGGAGCAGAACTGCAGAAGACAAATGCGAATAGGGATGGAGGAATGATAGACCCTGATCAATTTTCAGAGGGTTGTATTCGTGAGAAGCTAGCTAAATTAAGGTAGGCAAAACAACCGAGGGTGCTGAAGGAACTTAGGGAAGTTCTAGTGGCTCTGCTGACTGACCTTTTCAATGCTTTTCTAGAGTTGGGAGTGGTACAAGAGGACTGGAAAAGAGCGGATGTGGTCCCTCTTCACAAAAATGGAAATAAGGAAGAAGTAGGGAATTACAGATCAGTAAGCCTGACTTCTGTGGTACGCAAATTAATGTAAACACTTATAAAACATAGAATGGTAATATTACTATGTAATGTAAAGTAACCGGATAATCTTCTATGTAACGTAACCAGAAATAATTTCCTATGTAATGTAATGTGAACCTCAATTCTGTAACCTGTATCAGCAATCTTCCAATGTAATGCATCATCCTGGAAATGTCCAGCTCTCTTCCACTGTAATCCGCTTTGAACCGCAAGGTATAAGCGGAATATAAATCACTAATGTAATGTAATGGTGAAGTTTCTGGAATCCGGTGGATTACAGGACCAGAGGCAACATGGATTCACTAGAGGTAGGTCTTATCAGACAAATCTGATCAATTTCTTTGACTGGGTGACCAGACAATTGGATAGAGGGAGTGCACTAGATGTGGTGTATCTAGATTTTATCAAAGCCTTTGACAGTGTTCCATACAGACGTTTAATAAATAAACTGAGTGCCCTTGGGATGGGTCCCAAAGTGACGGGCTGGATCAAGAACTGGTTGAGTGGAAGGCGACAGAGGGTAGTGATCAATGGAGATCGCTCTGATGAAAGGGATGTTACCAGTGGTTTGCCTGAAGGTTTTGTTCTTGGACCTGTACTTTTGACCATTTTTATAAATGATATTGCTGAAGGGCTGTTGGGTAAGATTTTCCTCTTTGCAGATAATACAAAAATCTGCATTAGAGTAATGGTGTGAATAACATGAAGAAGGACCTGGCAAAGCTTGAAGAATGGTCTGAAATTTAGCAGCTAAAATTTAATGTTAAGAAATGCAAGGTCATGCATTTGGGCTGCAAAAACCTGAGGGAATGGTACAGTTTAGGGCAGCGATGGCGAACCTATGGTACGCGTGCCAACTGTGGCACGTGAAGGCCTTGCAGCTGGCATGCGCAGGGCCGCCATCAGGGCAGTACTACCAGGGGGTGCACAGGAGAGAGAGCTGAACGGGGACGATGGAGGACCCGCGGGGTTAAATATAACTCGAGCCGCGAGGCTCGTCTTCTACTCCGACGGCCCTGCCGCTCACACAGCCGATTGGAAATCTTCCCCGACGTCAGCGCTGACGTCGGGGAAGACTTCTGGTCGGCTATGTGTGCGCGGCGGGACAGGCAAGAAATAGAAGACAAGACTACGCAGCTCGAGCTACATTTTGCTGAGAAAGTTGCTAAGATGGGCTGGGAGACAAACGGGGAACACAAAAGGGGGAGGGAGTGCGTTTTGGACTCAAGGCATGAACTTGGGAGAAAGGAAGGGAGGGAAAGAGATGCTGAGGTGGGGGAGGGAATGTGTTTTTGGACACAGAAGGCATGAACTTGGGAGAGAGGAAGGGAGGGAAAGAGATGCTGAGGTGGGGGATGGAATGGGTGTTTGGACACAGAAAGCATGAACTTGGGAGAGAGGAAAGGAGGGAAAGAGATGCTGAGGTGGGGAGGGAATGGGTTTTTGGACACAGAAGGCATGAACTTGGGAGAGAGGAAGGGAGGGAAAGAGATGCTGAGGTGGGGGAGGGAATGGGTTTTTGGACAGAAGGCATGAACTTGGGAGAGAGGAAGGGAGGGAAATAGATGCTGAGGTGGGGGAGGGAATGTGTTTTTGGACACAGAAGGCATGGACTTTTGAGAGAGGAAGGGAGGGAAAGAGATGCTGAGGTGGGGAAGGGAATGCGTTTTTGGACACAGAAAGCCTGAACTTGGGAGAGAGGAAGGGAGGGAAATAGATGCTGAGGTGGGGGAGGGAATGGGTTTTTGCACACAGAAGGCATGAACTTGGGAGAGAGGAAGGGAGGGAAATAGATGCTGAGGTGGGGGAGGGAATGTGTTTTTTGGACACAGAAGGCATGGACTTTTGAGAGAGGAAGGGAGGGAAAGAGATGCTGAGGTGGGAGAGGGAATGTGTGGACACAGAAGGCAAGGACTTGGGAGAGAGGAAGGGAGGGAAAGAGATGGTTGTGTACACGGGGAATAGAAGAAAGGAGAATTTTTGGTCATAGGGAAGGAGTGAGGTACAGACAGTGGCATACCAAGGTGGGGGTGAGGGCGGTCTGCCCTGGTTTTACGCCCCAAGGGGGTGCACAGCTGGCCACCCTCCAGTGTTCTCCCTAGGCTGGCAAACTGCGTCTCTTTAGCCACTTGAGTGCCACCGCCGCCATTGGGAACAGGCCGGTGCCAAGTTCTCCCTGCTTTTCCCTGTGGGGCCGACCAACTCTCGCCACCCGTGTTAATTCTGATGTCGGAGAGGACGTTCTGGGCCAGCCAATCGCTGCCTGGCTGGCCCAGAACGTCCTCTCCAATGTTAGAATTGACGTCGAGTGGCGAGAGTTGGTCGGCCCCGTGGGGAAGAGAAGCAGGGCGAACTCGGCGCCGGCCTGTTCCCGATAGCGGCAGTGGCAGCCTATTTCCCAGTGGCGGTGGCAGCATTTTCCCAATGGTGGTGGCATAGGGGAGGGCAAGGAGAAAGAAAGAAAGGGGGGACAGGGAGCCAAAAAAAAAAAAAAAGTAAGAGGGCTGGGTGAAACAAAGAAAAATGGGGCACGGAGAGAGAGAGAAAGACAGACATACAGAATGAAAGGGGGTATGGAGAGAGAGAAAAAGAAAGAAGGGGGCAGGGTGAAACAAAGAAAAAGTTTAGGGAGGGAATGAGGTCTGGAGGAGAGAAAGCATACAGGAGGCTGAAAAAATGGAAGAAATATTGGATGCACAGTCAGAAGAATAAAGTGCAACCAGAGACTGATGAAATTACCAAAGATAGGAAAATGATTTTATTTTCAATTTAGTGATCAAAATGTGTCCGTTTTGAGAATTTATATATGCTGTCTATATTTTGCACTATGGCCCCCTTTTACTAAACCGCAATAGCGTTTTTTAGCGCAGGGAGCCTATGAGCTTCAAGAGCAGCGTGGGGCATTCAGCGCAGGTCCCTGCGTTGAAAACCGCTATCGCGGTTTAGTAAAAAGGGAGGGGGAATATTTGTCTATTTTTGTATAGTTGTTACTGAGGTGACATTGCATAAAGTCATCTGCCTTGACCTCTTTGAAAACCCGCGGAATATAAATGATAATTAACATTTTCTCTGCGTACAGCGTGCTTTGTGTTTTTAAAATTTTATTGTTGGTAGATCATTTTGACTTGGCCACAAAGGTAAGGGGGAGGGAGGGGAGCTGCTGAAAGAGTCTACCTTGACGTGGTTGCAGGCTTACAAATCTTTTGGTCAAAGAGTGCGGCGACAGAGAAAAGTATGTGTGTATTCGGCCCATGAATGAAATCATTAAAACATTATAAATTGCCAATAAATTGAAATGAAAACCAAAGGATTGTGAATCAAATTGATTCTCTGACAATACAAAGATTCCAACCTTTAAAAATGATGTTACATAGTTCAGGCAACTTTATAAAGAGTTTTTAGATACTAAAATCTTGTTATTAAGGTTTAATTGACGTGCTGGCACTTTGAGGAAATTCTTTGGTTTTATGCGGCAGTTTGGGCACTCGGGCTCAAAAAGGTTAGCCATCACTGGTTTAGGGGGTGAAGAACTTATGTGTACGACAGAAGAATGGGACTTGGGTGTGATTATATGTGATGATCTTAAGGTGGCCAAACAGGTTAAAGCTAGAAAGATGCTAGGAAAAAGGAGGTATTGATGCCCCTGTATAAGACTCTGGTGAGACCTCATATAGGATATTGTGTGCAATTCTGGAGACTGCACCTTCAAAAAGATATAAAAAGGAAGGAGTCGGAAAGATGAAGGCTGCTGAAATGGTGCATGGTCTTCATCATAAGTATACATATTGAAAGATTTCAATATGTATACTTTGGAGGAAAGACAGGAAAGAGGAGATATGATAGAGATGTTTAAAATCCTATGTGGCATTAATGTGCATGAGTTGAGTCTCTTTCATTTGAAAGGAAGCTTTGAATCTAAGGAAATACTTTTTTACAGAAAGGGTGATAGATGCATTGAACAGTCTTCTGGAAGAGGTGGTGGAGACAAAGTCTGTGTCTAAATTCAAGAAAGTGTGGGATAGGCACATGGGATCTCAGAGTACTGGGACTCGTGGGAATTCAGGAAACAGCACGGGGCTAGGCTGAATGCTGAAAAAAATCGCTCCTGACCTGCACCGCTGACTGCAAGATTGAAGGAGGCAGCTGTCCAGCGAGGAAGGTATTTAAGGGGGATTTAAAAAGGTGCGGGGGGGGGATGATTGATTTACAGGGGGGATGTCTTTAGATAGGCCGCCCTATTTAAGCAAACCGCACCCAGTACTCATGTTTGTAAAATCAATCTATAAGCCGCAGCCTATCTTTGGGGAAATACAGTACTCATTGTGGACATCCTAAAAACCTGACTTGCAAGGGGGTACTCGAAGACTGAACTGGGAAACATTGGTTTAAAAGATGCTAAAAGAAAGAATGGACTGGCCTACCTCGGAGAATCCCATTCTTTCAAACATGACTCTCTGCACATAAAATCCCTAGCAACAGCTATGAATACTCCTGCAAATATAATGTTAAATATCTTACACTAATAAAACCACAGAACATTACTGGTATGGAACAATGAGCAACTGCTCAGTTGCCAGAAAATCACACAGTTGGTTAATTATACTGCTCTAAAAGGATACCGTTCTAAAGAAAACTTCATCTACAGTTAAATAGCATCCAGATTGCTTTTTCATAAACATGCAATTTTAAAACTAGGAAACTCATCTCATCTTATACAGTAGGATTATCAGAATAAAAAGAAAAGTATATTAGAGAGACAGACAAAACCAAACAAACCATAACTAACAGTTAAAATGAGTTTATTCCATTAAGTCTTGTGGGAAGCAAACACAATGGAGAAATTCTATATAATAGGTGCTAACATTTAGGCAAGTGCTACATGTGTAAATGTTTAGAATGCTAGCATGTATGCATATATGTGCACTTGTTTGCATATATACACCAAATTTGTGCCTATTACTCTGTAAATATGCATTTATCTTGCACAGCTCATTTTGCAAGGGGTTATATACATGGGCAGAGCTTGGGCGGGGTGTCAATTTACACACATACCTTATAGAATAATAAAAAGTACATGCATGTCTTTATTACTTAGGCACCTGCACTTACATCTCGTATAAGCACTGGGGCTTTGAGTTGATTTAAGTGCTAAAGGCTCTGGTTCATCCTTGTTCCCTCCTATACTGACTTCCTATTACGAGGGGCAGGGACATGGCAGAACCATAAGCACAAATATTAGTCTCACAGTTTCTGTGCTTGCACTTCCTCCCAGCTGCTCCTCCAGAGCACCTCCTTTTCGTTAGTGCTTAGAGCCATGACCCCAAATTCAATTACTTCCTTCAGTATACCAGAGTCAGAGTAACAGGTTCAAGCAATACCTGTATTACATTCTGGAAACCTGAGTTTTGAAAGCCTTTTTTTTGTAATAGAGAATCACTTGGAAAAGATTTATGTTGAGCCACCTGTTATGACATTACTGAATAAACATAGAAACATAGAATATGATGGCAGAAAAGGGCCACTGGCCCAACAAGTTTGCCCACTTTAAGGACTCTCCCCCCTAAGCACTTCCACGAAGTGAACCCACATGCTTATCCCATTTTTTTCTTAAAATCAAGCACGTTGCTTGCCTTAATTACCTGAAGTGGAAGATCATTCCAACGATCAACCACCCTTTCAGTGAAGAAATACTTCCTAGTGTTGCTATGAAATCTCCCACCCCTGAGTTTCAACGGATGCCCTTTTGTTGCCATAGGTCCTGTAAGGAACAAGATATCTTCTTCTACCTCAATACGGCCAGTTACATATTTGAACGTCTCTATCATATCTTCCCTCTCTTTGCATTCCTCGAGAGAGTATAGCTGCAACTTATCTAGACGTTCCTCATATGGGAGATCTTTGAGTCCTGAGACCATCCTGGTGGCCATTTGCTGAACCAACTCCACTCTCAGCACATCCTTTTGATAATGTGGCCTCCAAAATTGAACACAATATTCCAGATGAAGTCTCACCATGGACCTGTACAACGGCATTACAACTTCGGGGTTCCGGCTGACAAAACTTCTTCAGATGCATCCCAGCATTTGCCTAGCCTTGGATGAAGCTTTCTCTACTTGATTGGCAGTCTTCATATCTTCACTAATGATTACTCCTAGGTCGCATTCTGCAGCAGTTCTTGTTAAGGTCTCACCATTCAGAGTGTAAGTACTGCATGGATTTCTGCTGTCAAGGTGCATAACTTTACATTTTTTGGCATTAAAACTCAGTTGCCAAGTTGCGGACCATTGTTCCAGTAAGAATAGGTCCTGCGTCATACTGTCAGACATTGTGCTTTTGCCCACTATGTTGCACAGTTTAGCGTCGTCGGCAAATTAGACTCCTAAAATAAGAGTTATTAGGTAAATTGTATATCTAGCTTAAAATTCTTTTCACATACACTCAGAATTGTGTAATTCGACCAAGAGCTGAAGCTCCTATAGCCAAACCCACCACCCAATCACTATGTATGAGATTGTGAAAAGAGTGTTAATAAATGTGCTTTTCAAAAAATAACACTTGTGGGTCCTGTGATAGGAAAGTATGGGAGGGAGGGGCTAGATGTCAAATTTAGGCTTTTAGATAAAAAATTGAAATTCAGAATTTCCCGATACATTACATTACATCACATTTATAGACCGCAAAACCTCACGGATCGATGCGGTTCACAAAAGACAAAAAACTGGACATTTCCAGTGAACACAGAATAATCGTTAATCATTTTAGTTCTCTAAAAATTTTGTGCATAAGAATGATTTTAATAACTTTCTGAAATGTGGGTGAGAACAAGACCTTCTGAATAAAATGCGTAACTCTTTGTCCCAACTAGCTGCCTGAAAAGCAAGCAAGCATTGCTGGAACTTTCTATAGATACAACCTCGAACTGGAGGAGTGACAAATAAAGCAGTATTACACAGTAGACGATTCGGTGTGAATAAAGTAAATAATTCTAATAGATATTCTAGCACTTGACCATGCAAGACTTTATAACAAAGCGTTCCCAGTTTAAACCTCACAAGGGCTTCAAATGGGAGCCAATGGAGTCTTCTATAGTAAGATGTAATATGATCTGGGTTTTTTTCAGACTGAAAATCAGATGCACCGAGCATTGGTTTCTGAGTCTTCAGCCATGCTCGATGTCAATGCTAATGCTAAAACGTTTCTTGGACTGAAGTTTGCGGGCTTTTAGGTGACTTCTTTTGAATGCAGGAGCAGAGAACACAATCGATGTCCTGATGTTCAGGACCCAAACACTGAATGCACCAATTATGCAGATCAGAACCTGAAACGAAGGAGTGTCCTGAGGCTGCAGGTTTAAGCCCAGCACTGCTTTTTGTGACCCAGGGCAAATCACTTAACACTACATTGCCCCAAGTATGTTAGTCAGATTGTAAACCTACCAGAACATATAGAGAGAAATACACGAGTACCTGAATGTAAACTGCTTAGGCCATAAGCAAATTATAAATACTAAAAAATAAATAAATATTGCATCAAGAGCATTTTTTAAAGCCACTCAGTACTGATTTTGACATGGAGGGGAAAACAGCTGATTCGAAGTCAAAGGGCTCAACGGCCCGGAGCTTGAGTAGAAAGGAACCAGAAAACAATCAGTGCTCTTGAGGAGAAAAAAGAGCTCAAAGTGACCTGAAGGCCAAAAACACAAAAGTTAACAAAAATGAACCAAAGTTGGTAGGATTAAAGATAAAAATGAAGAAATATGGCAAAAATTAAGAAAATTAATAACAGAAAGGTACCAAAAAATTAAAAATGTTTGTTACACTGAGGAGAACACGGAAGACACAACTTCTTAGCTCTGCAGAAAACGAAGATATGAAGGTCTCATGAGCCGATGCCAGGCAGGAAGGCACCGGCATGCAAGTTTCAAGTTTCTTTAAATCTTGATATACTGCTTTTATAGTCAAAGCGGTTTCCAATTAATACAAAGTTTTAAAAAGATGAAAAGTAAATAAATAAATAAAGGGAACAAATTCACAATTACTATACAGATGCAATATAATACAGATGGGCAAATGGGGAGGATACATTGCATAAAATAAAAGAAAGGGGAGGTAAAAAACAAAAGGCACAAAAGGAATTGTTAATGTAAGGCCTGATGTCTGAGATTTTGAATTAAAAAATTAAGTATAAATCTCAAAAGCATCTCTGAAAAGAGATGTTTTAAGATTAGATTTAAAGTTATTGAGATTCTTTTCTTGTCTCAAGGTCAGAGGTAAAGTATTCCACAGTGTGGGAGCGGTCACAGAGAAGATTGTTTTCCGCGTTGTATCGTAAAACAGTCAGGGTACTGAAGGGACCGCTAAAAGGTATTGTTGGGAAGAATATAGTGTTCTATGTGGATCATATGAGATTAGCATCCTATCTATAAAGGTTGGAATGTGATTAGATTGAACTTTAAAAGTAAGAAGTAGTATTTTGAAAGTAATCCCATGTGAAATGGGTAACTAGTGAGCTTTTCTGAGGAGTGGTGTTACATGGTCAAATTTTTTAGCGTTACAAATGATTTTTATAGCAGTGTTCTGGATGACCTTTAATCTCCTGATCTCCTTTTGAGTGATGCCCTGATCAAGTGAAATACAATAATCTAAAGTTGAAATTACTAAAGAATGGATAAGAATATTAATTGAATTCGGGTTAAGTAGTGATTTGAGAGATCTAATCATTTTTAGTTTGAAGAAACATTTTTGTATTACTGAACTGATCTGAGATTTTAAAGATAGCGTGTTGTCCAGGATCACTCCTAAAATTTTGATATTCGGTACAAATTCGATTGGGATTGAAGAAATGCATATTGGGGAGACAAGAGTTTTATATTGTTCCTGAGAAAAAAGCATACATTTGGTTTTTGATATATTAAGAGAGAGAAGATTTTGACAGAGCCAGTCAGACACAAGATTTAATTTTTAATTAATATTCCGAATTTCGGCATGATCATTGTTCTGGACTGGGTGGATTAGTTGAATCCTATAGATTGGGCGACAGTCAATAGAGATAATTGGTGCTGTTATTGGCATTCAACACTTCATAATTGGCTTTAATTGGACAATTGAAAGCTAGGTGCCTAACTTGAAAAATACAATTCTATAAAAAGTAGGCACCTATCCCAAAGTGCCTACACTACAACTGGGCTTGGTTAGGGGTGGATCATGGATGTTGTTTCGAGTTAAGTGTCTCTGTGAATTAGGTGCCTTTAGATGCGAAAGTTAGGCTAAGAAAACCCTGGTATAAATATAGGGTGTCGATGGGCTCCTTTTAATAAGCTGCGATAGTATTTTTAGCTTGCGCTGAATTGTTGCGCACGCTAAACCCACGCTACGTGGCTAGAACTAAGCATCTAGCGCACTTGGCAATTCAGCACATGCTAGGCGCATGCTAAAACCGCTATCGCAGCTTAGTAAAAGGAGCCCTATATATTAGAAGGCTTAGCACCACCCAAGCATGCATATCATAAGATTACCCTCGGTGTGACTTGGACAAATACAATGATCTCATGTCTTGGAAGTGAAAGCCAAGAGGGCATGAAATAAGCATAGGCAATTAAGCCCAGAGAAAATAAACATGCCACCTCTACTCTTCATCTTCCCCATCTGAGCACTACTCAGATAATTGCTTTTGGGCAAAGATAATCTAATTAAGCCCTGTGTTGTTCTATCTCCTGTTTTTGGCTGTAGTGTTTTGCTTATGCAGTTTTTATGAAGAACCAAAATACCATTTATAACAATTCTGTGTGCTGGGTCTTTAATCAGTTGGAAATATTTCTGAGAAACGTGTTTGCTGAGCTCCTTGGACATTATGGTTCAGTATTTAATGATGCATATGAATCACACATCAGGTGAACATTCTGTACTGCTTTTCTTGTACGAACAGCATTTTAGAATATAGGTGGAACTTTTAGAGCTGTAAAATTAAACAATCTGGAAAGGGCACAGTAAAGGTATTCTCTATGTAAGACTAGAGGACATAGGGCTAGATTCACAAAGCAAACTGATCGTGTACCGATTGGTTTACGACCCCTTTGTGACCAGACTTACCTCCGGCTTGACTCACTAACTTCTCCTCTGATCCGCTTCAAATCCATGCATGCAAATGAGGGGAAACACATGCAAAGTAGGCAGGGATGCGATTCACCAACAAAATTTTTAAAACCTACTGGGCTGGCCGAGCAACCCAAGAAGTGATTGCTGGGGACCAGTCAGAAACGTCTTTCCGACTCTCCAGCTCCACTAAAGCCCTGCTCTCTGCACGCCCTGCTCTCTGCTTCCCCGAATCTCTCTTGCCTGCCACCCCGATGCTTTTCCCTGGATCTCTCCTGCCTGCTCTGCCCTGAATTGCCGCCCTGCACTGCCCTGATCTCTCCTGCCTGCTCTCTTCCGAATTGCTGCCCTGCTCGTCCCCGGATCTCTTCTGCCTGCCGCACCAAATCTTTCCTGCCTGCCGCCCTGATGCTCTTTCCCAGATCTCTCCTGCCTGCTCTGCCCTGAATCGCCACCCTGCTCGTCCCCAGATCTCTCCTGCCTGCCACCCCGCACTGTGAGCCCATGGTTTTAACCCGTGGGTTTAAAGCGGGTTAAAACCATAGGCTCGCTGGGCTACAAAAGTAAAATAAAAGTCAGCTCTGACGGTACTGTGTTTGAGAAGGAAGGCAGGGTTTCAAAGGCCGGCTTGAGAGCAGGAGAGTCGGAGACCGAGAAACACCCCCCCCAACAAAATTAAAAAAAACAAAAACCCAAACAAAAACGGACACAAAAGGTGGATCTGTGGAGGGAGATGAAAAAAAGGAAAGATGCCAGACCTCTGGGGGAGAGAAGGGAAATAGAAGGGGAGGACAGATATGGCAGATGGATGGTTAGCATGGAGAAAGAAGAAAGAAGGAGACCCTGGCAAGCAAGTTATCAGAAGACAACCAGAGCCTGGGATCAACAAGATTTGAATAATGACCAGACAACAAAAGGTAGAAAAACTAATTGTATTTTCTGTTTTGTGATTACAATATGTCAGATTTTAAACGTATATCCTGCCAGAGCTGGTGTTACACCACAAACGTGAGCTAGGATTTAACAGAGAGGAAAAGTCTTTTTTGCTTCTTTATTTTGTTTACACCACGGCGCCAGTGTGGTTAGGAGAGGGCAAAGGGGGTGAAGAGGCTATAAAAGGGGTGTTGAGACTATAAAATAAACCTACCAGGATGTTTTTAAAAAACACCCAATTGGGCAGGAAAATCGAATCGAATCAAAAAATCGATTCAATAGGCTGAATCGAATCGAAATTTTTTTCCCTGAATCGGGCAGCTCTAGTCTCCACCAAGCATAATGAATGATGAAGGCAGTAAAGTCTCAGGGATGCTGCCAAAGTGTGTGTGTTTGGGGGGGTGGGGGTGGGGGGAATCCCCATTTAAGATTTTAAAAATTAAAGTCAGAATCTTAAACCAAGATCACTATTGAACAGGTAACCAATATACCGTAATCCCCCTTTTATCAAGCAGTGCTAGAGGTTTTTAGTGTGAGGGGGTGTGGTTCATACTCTGACGCTCATAGGATTCTTATGAGCGTTGGAGCTCTCACCTTGCCAGCCCACACTAAAAATCTCTAGCACAGCTTGATATAAAGGGCCCAAAACCTTTGCAGTACTAGATAAATATGCTCAAATCTAGAAGTACCAGTAACAATTTGTGCTGCTGCATTCTAGGCCAATTGTAATGATTTTTTTTTTAAATGATAAGGCATACCCAAAAACAAAGAATTACAATACTCAAATACCGGCATAACCAATGCATGCATTGCTGGAATAAAGTTTTCGTTTGGCAATAAATCTTTGATCCTCCATAACACTTTCAGTTAAAAAAAACTTGAAATGTTCTGATCCATCAGTTCAATCTTCTCTTCCCCTTCCACAGAAAAGAATTGTCTAACTACCATAAAAAGGAATTTGGTGAAGACTCAGTTCATCATAAAAAGATCTATTTGCAGCTAATGTATAGTGGCATCCTAATACTGCTCTAAACACTATAATTTTGAAAATAAAAAACAATCGGAGAATTCCTCTATGCTCTTTCTATCCTACATATTAATTGCTTGTGTTACATGGGTATGGCCTTTGGTATCTGGCCAATCAATCAGTCTTAGGCTGCTCCCAGTGTATCCCAGAATGTACTGGGAAGGCGGTTTAAGGCTCCGGTTGGCTCAGGCACTCAAGGCCCCTACTATGGGACGGGCCTTGGGTGCCTGGGCCAATCAGGGCCTTAGGCCCTTCCCCAGTGCATCCCAGGATGCACCAGGAAGGGGAAGGCCTGCCATTGTAAAGAAGCGGGCTTGGCAGCCAGATGGAGTAGACATCCCTCTGTCCTGCTATAGTATAAAAGGTAAAGGGGGGATGAGTTTGGGAGGGGAGCCTTCTGGCAGGAGGGAGTGGGCATCCCTCCTGCCTATTGCAGTTGGGGAGGGGGGTTTCGGGGGTTACGGCAGAATGGCGTGGGCACCCCTCCTACCGTGGACAGTATTGGGTATGGGGGTGGCGTCAGGATGAGTGAACCAAAACAAGGCATCTGTCAGGTTCATTGACAAATATGCATTAGAACACCTCCAAGTTCAAAACAATAACCCCAGCACTTTCTGCAATAACACCCATAACTCTTTCCCCATCTGATCTGTCCAGAAATACTGGATCTTCAAGAGTACTCATGCTTTGACTCGTACACATCAATCCATAGTAAACCCATACTTCCATTATCATTTTTTTTTTTTTTTTTGCCATTGCTATCAGCTCACTCACTTTCAAGGTTCCATAAATGCAAAAGAATCAGAAGAATATACATTCCAGAAAGCCTAAAGCAAATCCTGCAGCCCACTTTGAAAAACAGGAAGGTAAACCATGGCATGAACCAAATGCAGCCTAAATCTAGCATAGCCATGGAGCAACTTCTGTACAAATTCATGCTTGCCAATGTGGAAGCCAAGAAAGTAGTTTTGACCAACCATGCAAATGAGCCTGCTGAATGAATTCTAGAATCTGTCTTAATGGAAAAGCACCCCTTTAAGATTTCGTATGTTCATTCAGAAACAACCACAATCTCTTCCATCTTCCCTTGTAGTATCATAAGAACATAAGAACATAAGAAGCGCCATCTCCGGATCAGACCTTCGGTCCATCAAGTCCGGCGATCCGCACACGCGGAGGCCCTGCTAGGTATACACCTGGCTTATTTTATAGCCACTCACTACTTCAACAAACAATGGTAAAGAACCTCTTGTATGTGATACACAACACCCAATAATAGGTTCTTTGTGCAATTGGTTTTACATGTGTCTCGAGGGAAAGACCTCAGAAACCTGCATCCAACACAGAACAGTCAATTCTTGTGGTAGTATAGCTTAGCAGGACAGATTTTCTATCATTGGTCACAAAACCCTCCACACACCAATCCCAAGTGCTTTCTGCTATAACAGTCAATATTAATTTCTATAGCACTAGGTGTGTGAAAATATGATGCACTTATCTGGTTGCAGAATAAGGCCCGACGGGACCCGTTTCGCCAGCTTATGGCTTCGTCAGGGATCCTATTTTTATGACAGCTGCAAGACAACAATAAGACAAGTGCTTAGCCAGCACTCAGATAGCAAAACATCCAATTGTCTCTGCACGTTTATAAGAAATCGTACTCACTGTGTTCAGTCCTGAAAACACTTTGAAAAATGGCGCCGGAGGCGAACAGACGCCGCGCATGCGTATTTAAGAGCATGCGATCATGACGTCATCACAAAAATGATGAAACATCAGAGAAAAGAAGCATTAGAAGAAAGAGTGCCAGCCGATGTTCCCATTCAAACCAGTAGGTTTTAAAGCACTGAGTTGGAAAGTCCATCTGGCTTCTCTTTGTAATAATCTAGTGTGTCGATCACCCCCCCGATCGTTATAAGGTTCATGGTCAATACACATAGAGGATAAGTGATGAAAATCATGCTTGAATTCCAGACAGTGTTCTACGATGGGGGCACTGATTCTTTTGAGCTTGAGATTAGAGCGATGCTCATACATCCTGGTTTTGAACGGACGTATTGTTTTCCCTATGTACACTTTCTTGCACGGGCAAAAGATAGCGTACACTACGAAAGTAGAATTACAGGTCATATGATGTTTCAAATAGTACATTCTTTTGTCGACAGGGTTTATGAAGCTGGACCCCTGTATCGTCATCTGGCATATACTACAAGTGCCACACTTCACAAAGCCCCATGGCTGAGCTGTGAGTTCCCTCGGTGTGGTGCGATACATAGAAGGACTTAGTAAATCTTTAAGGTTCTTGTCCCTTGTATACGCGATCCGTAAAGGGACATCATGAAACAAAGGAAGGGTTTGAATTATCCTCCAGTTCTTCTTCATAATAGTAGCAGGAGCATTACCATGTGCTGTGAATCTCATCACACACGTTTGAACATGGTCACTCTTCTTCTCTGACACAGTCTCCTCACTACTATCCTTCGGTGCCAACAGCCAATCTCTGTTATAATACTTGGCACGTTTCTGTGCTCTTTTAACTACCTGGTGTGGGTAGCCGCGTAAGCGCAGCTTCTCCCCAAACCCCGTGGCTTGGGTCCTGTAGCGGTTTCCTGTAGAACAATTCCTCTTGATTCGGAGGAATTGGGAAAACGGCAAATTGTTTCTTAAAGCCATGGGGTGGCAGCTTGTGTACTCCAAAATGGTATTTCGGTCGGTCGGCTTGATGTGTAAATCAGTGGCAAAAGAGCCCTCAGACTGAATGACTATGACATCTAAAAAAACCACGGAGGATGTAGAAAACTTCATGGTAAATTGAATGTATCGCATGTATTTAACCAAGTATGAAACTGTAGTAATTCTTTTTCCGTGCCACTCCATAGCATGAACACGTCGTCTATGTAACGGAACCATTGGAAAATTTTTGAATGAAAAGGGGAACAATCCACCCACGTTTTTTCGAACGCCGCCATATAGAGGTTGGCGACCGAAGGGGCAAACGTTGCCCCCATAGCCACTCCGGTTCTTTGTTTATAAAAACATATTTTCACACACCTAGTGCTATAGAAATTAATATTGACTGTTATAGCAGAAAGCACTTGGGATTGGTGTGTGGAGGGTTTTGTGACCAATGATAGAAAATCTGTCCTGCTAAGCTATACTACCACAAGAATTGACTGTTCTGTGTTGGATGCAGGTTTCTGAGGTCTTTCCCTCGAGACACATGTAAAACCAATTGCACAAAGAACCTATTATTGGGTGTTGTGTATCACATACAAGAGGTTCTTTACCATTGTTTGTTGAAGTAGTGAGTCACTATATAGAGAATGGCCACGAATGAGTGGAAAACTGTGTTCAGTTTCACCAACGATCGAGTTGACAAATTATTACAACTCCCTACACAATTTGAGAATTTACACACCTCCCATGAGCAATCGAATGCATGGGGTGATATCATCAAAAATTTCAAAACCATGATTAGTATGGAAACCAACAGTGGAATCCTTATAGAATATTGTAAGGTGGAGAGAATCCCGAGGGGCTTAAGGATGAATAAAGCCCCCCAAGCGTTTAAAGATGACCCTGAGTTCATCAGCACTTGGAACAAGATCCTGAACAAGTGCTCTTTAGACTTGATGCTACTTATTATCGAGAAGAGCTCCTCTAGCGTAAATGATTTGAAGATGAAATTGGATGAGGATATCAGTAGTTTAAAGAACACACAACCTGCTGAGGAGTTTGAGTCTCAGTTGAAGCAATTAAATGATAACATGGATAAATTTAAAGAAAATCTGAAAAGAAACAAAACCAAGAAGTTCAAAAGGGATGAGAATGACTACAGTAGTCAACATGTTTATCCCTGGATGTATCCGGAAATGCTTCACAGAAGGGGCTCACTGGTGGTAGCAAGAGTGGTTCGGAGGGCGTGCTGTCTTCTTCGTCCTCCACTACTGATTCCAATCAGACTTTTTTACGGTCAGGACAACCTCAAAGACGCGGAAGGACCAGAGGCAGAAGAGGAGGATCACGCACACGACCGAATACAAGGTCCCAAACGAAAACAAACCAGTGGTAATTAACATATCTAGCCAGTTACTCTCGGTTGTGGAAGTGGATCTTCTAACGAAGGGACTTTCTTTTGTTCCTTCTTCAGGTTTTGATTTCTTTCGGTTCTCAGTGGATTTGGAGAAATTTTTGCGGCTCTTACAATTGCGAGTTTTTTTCGGTGATAAAACAGAGCATCATGATCGCACGATTGTGAGTCCTCACTCCACTTGGGTGCCTCCTGGCCCTGTTGACCCTGTCATTAGCGCCTTTAAGAAATGTGTTTTGAGGGATACGCACGAATGGTTTGACACCCGTCACAAGACCAAAGGCAATCTGAATGCGGCACACCGTAAAGCCTTGTCCGCTCTCCGGAAAGACGAGAACATCATTATCAAGAAAGCGGACAAGGGGGGTGCGGTGGTAGTCCTCGACAAAGAGTATTATGTTAATGAGATCCGTCAACAACTGAGCCAACTGGATGTGTATGAAAAACTGGAACGGAACCCGACCATGAGGCTGCAGCGAGAAATTTTGAACTTGACAAATGCTGGTTTGACAGCGGGTTTCATTACTCAGAGGGATCATCGCTTTTTGAATAAGCAATGGCCCACGGTTCCGGTGTTTTACACGTTACCGAAAATTCATAAGAATCTTCAGTTCCCGCCTGGACGACCGATTATGTCATCTCGCAATTCCTTGCTTGAAACTTTATCTACGTTCGTAGATCAATTTTTGAAGCACGAAGTTCCGAAAGTTCCTTCATACCTTAAGGATACCGCTGATTTCTTGAACAAATTGTCAGTAATAGAGGCGGACAGCTTCCCTTTTCTGTTGGTCACCATGGACGTTGTCTCCCTCTATACTTCCATCCCTCAGGATAATGCCCTATAGGTCCTGAGTGAGGTGTTTGAGAATAGACCGAGACCACATTTAATACCCACTGATTTTCTCTCAAATCTCGCCAGAATCACGATGAAGGAGAACTTCTTTACGTTTGATGGCATTTTTTATAAACAAAGAACCGGAGTGGCTATGGGGGCAACGTTTGCCCCTTCGGTCGCCAACCTCTATATGGCGGCGTTCGAAAAAACGTGGGTGGATTGTTCCCCTTTTCATTCAAAAATTTTCCAATGGTTCCGTTACATAGACGACGTGTTCATGCTATGGAGTGGCACGGAAAAAGAATTACTACAGTTTCATACTTGGTTAAATACATGCGATGAATGCATTCAATTTACCATGAAGTTTTCTACATCCTCCGTGGTTTTTTTAGATGTCATAGTCATTCAGTCTGAGGGCTCTTTTGCCACTGATTTACACATCAAGCCGACCGACCGAAATACCATTTTGGAGTACACAAGCTGCCACCCCATGGCTTTAAGAAACAATTTGCCGTTTTCCCAATTCCTCCGAATCAAGAGGAATTGTTCTACAGGAAACCGCTACAGGACCCAAGCCACGGGGTTTGGGGAGAAGCTGCGCTTACGCGGCTACCCACACCAGGTAGTTAAAAGAGCACAGAAACGTGCCAAGTATTATAACAGAGATTGGCTGTTGGCACCGAAGGATAGTAGTGAGGAGACTGTGTCAGAGAAGAAGAGTGACCATGTTCAAACGTGTGTGATGAGATTCACAGCACATGATAATGCTCCTGCTACTATTATGAAGAAGAACTGGAGGATAATTCAAACCCTTCCTTTGTTTCATGATGTCCCTTTACGGATCGCGTATACAAGGGACAAGAACCTTAAAGATTTACTAAGTCCTTCTATGTATCGCACCACACCGAGGGAACTCACAGCTCAGCCATGGGGCTTTGTGAAGTGTGGCACTTGCAGTATATGCCAGATGACGATACAGGGGTCCAGCTTCATAAACCCTGTCGACAAAAGAATGTACTATTTGAAACATCATATGACCTGTAATTCTACTTTCGTAGTGTACGCTATCTTTTGCCCGTGCAAGAAAGTGTACATAGGGAAAACAATACGTCCGTTCAAAACCAGGATGTATGAGCATCGCTCTAATCTCAAGCTCAAAAGAATCAGTGCCCCCATCGTAGAACACTGTCTGGAATTCAAGCATGATTTTCATCACTTATCCTCTATGTGTATTGACCATGAACCTTATAACGATCGGGGGGGTGATCGACACACTAGATTATTACAAAGAGAAGCCAGATGGACTTTCCAACTCAGTGCTTTAAAACCTACTGGTTTGAATGGGAACATCGGCTGGCACTCTTTCTTCTAATGCTTCTTTTCTCTGATGTTTCATCATTTTTGTGATGACGTCATGATCGCATGCTCTTAAATACGCATGCGCGGCGTCTGTTCGCCTCCGGCGCCATTTTTCAAAGTGTTTTCAGGACTGAACACAGTGAGTACGATTTCGTATAAACGTGCAGAGACAATTGGATGTTTTGCTATCTGAGTGCTGGCTAAGCACTTGTCTTATTGTTGTCTTGCAGCTGTCATAAAAATAGGATCCCTGACGAAGCCATAAGCTGGCGAAACGGGTCCCGTCGGGCCTTATTCTGCAACCAGATAAGTGCATCATATTTTCACACACCTAGTGCTATAGAAATTAATATTGACTGTTATAGCAGAAAGCACTTGGGATTGGTGTGTGGAGGGTTTTGTGACCAATGATAGAAAATCTGTCCTGCTAAGCTATACTACCACAAGAATTGACTGTTCTGTGTTGGATGCAGGTTTCTGAGGTCTTTCCCTCGAGACACATGTAAAACCAATTGCACAAAGAACCTATTATTGGGTGTTATTTTATAGCCAACCATATCTTTATATGCCTCTCTCAAGGAGATATGCATCTAGTTTGCTTTTGAAGCCTAGGACTGTCGATTCCGCAATAATCTCCCCTGGGAGAGTATTCCAGATGTCAACCACTCTCTGTGTGAAGCAGAACTTCCTGATATTAGTCCTGAACTTGCCCCCCCTTAGCTTCATTTCATGTCCTCTTGTCCGTGTCAAATTGGACAATGTAAATAGTTTTTTCTGCTCTAATTTGTCGATTCCTTTCAGTATTTTGAAGGTTTCGATCATATCCCCACGCAGTCTCCTTTTCTCAAGGGAGAACAATCCCAGTGTTTTAAGTCGATCCTCATATTCCAGTTTCTCCATACCCTTCACTAGTTTAGTTGCTCGTCTCTGCACCCTCTCCAGCAGTTTTATATCCTTCTTTAAGTAGGGAGACCAATGTTGGACGCAGTATTCCAAGTGGGGTCTGACCATTGCCCTATAAAGCGGCATTATAACTTTCTCCGATCTACTCGAGATTCCTTTCTTTATCATGCCCAACATTCTATTTGCCTTATTTGCCGCTGCCGCGCATTGTGCCGACGGCTTCAGGGTCCTATCTATCAGTACACCCAGATCCCTTTCTTGTTCACTTTTTCCCAGAGTTGCACCTGACATTCTGTACTCGTATTCCTTATTTTTACTGCCTAAATGCATTACCTTGCATTTCTCCACGTTGAACTTCATCTGCCATTTCTCCGCCCATTTTTCTAACCGACACAAGTCGCTCTGGAGTTCCTCACTGTCCTCCTGCGATCTGATTGCCCGGCAGAGTTTTGTGTCGTCTGCAAACTTGATGATCTCACTGGATGTTCCGTTTTCCAGGTCATTGATATAAATATTAAAAAGGATCGGCCCAAGTACCGAGCCTTGGGGTACACCACTAGTCACTTTCTCCCAGTCGGAGAACTTCCCATTTATGCCCACTCTCTGCTTCCTGTTTTCCAGCCATTTGCCTATCCATCTTTGTATATCTCCCTCTATGCCATGGCTTTGTAGTTTCCTAAGAAGTCTTTTGTGTGGAACTTTGTCAAATGCTTTCTGGAAGTCCAAGTATATTATGTCCACCGGCTTTCCACTATCAATTTGCTCGTTCACGGTCTCAAAGAATTGGAGTAAATTCGTCAAACACGATTTCCCTTTCCTGAATCCATGTTGACTGGGTTTCATCAAGTCATGTGTGTCCAAGTGCTGAACTATGCTATCCTTGATCAGTGATTCAATCATCTTGCCGGGGACAGATGTAAGACTCACAGGTCTATAGTTGCCCGGTTCTCCTCTCGATCCTTTTTTGAAAATTGGCGTGACGTTCGCTTTCCTCCAGTCGTCTGGTATCTGACCAGTTCTGATTGACAGGTTTGCAAGTTTTTGCAGTAACTCTCCGATTTCGACCTTCAATTCCTTCAAGACTCTCGGGTGAATTTCATCCGGTCCAGGGGATTTGTCACTTTTAAGTTTGTCGATCTGGTAGTATATCTGATCTAAGTTCACTTCAACTGTGGTGAGGCTGTCCTTTATTTCTCCTGTAAACACTGACTGCTAATGAAAAATCCAGCAAGCTTCCAATGATTTCTGCACAATGTTCCACAAGGCCTCTGGTGAGTTTGTTGACAAAATACCTGAAAAGGCTTGAAACCAAAGCCACTTAAAATGAGAGAGGTCACTAGCAAATGCCAGGAATTTAATTGGCTGACAAAGAAAGATTCAAAAGTAAGCAACAACGTTAGATACTTTACATATTGGAAGACTGGGCCCAGGCCCCCACACAAAGAAAATCAGTGGTGAAAACGCAAAGTTGGCCTCTCACACTATCCAGCATAGAAATAAAAACTTATGTTAGTCAAAGCATTACCCTGAACCTCACCCAACCCTAAAGCCACAGATGCTGGTGGAGTTGAGGGTACTAGGATAAGCCCATAAATTCTACCTCCTAAAAAAACCTCTAAATGATCTCCTTTTTTTTCTTTCCTTACCTTTTTTTTTTACTCCACTGAGACAGAATCTTTGGCAAGTAAGGAGAACAAAACAATATACAGTATTTACCCTCTGCACCCAGGACAGCAGCACACATGCACCATAGAAACCAGCCATACTACATGTCAGGAGTCCTGCAGATGATGCTGCACACTTACTGCTCACTGGCCTGAGACTGGTAGATGACCCCCCTCAGGAGCCTGGGCAATTCCCTCCAACCACCTCACAATCAGAGTCACTGCATGACTTGACCAGACTAAGAATACTGCATTCCGACCCTTTCAGAAGCTCAGACAACTATCCCTCAGCCCGAATAGCCAATCTCCAATGCTGTTCTCCACTCATGAAAAAACTACTGAGGACACTGTCAGATACTGTGTGCACCTCTTCTAAACTCAGGCTACCAACAACTAATTCTCTATCCCTCCACCCCGAATAGTGTTTCCTGCTAATCCTGTCAGGGAAACCACCAAAGTGATTGGTTGCACTAGATGGCCGTGCACCCAATTCTTATGTTCCACTGGCTGTTACTTGGCTCCAGCTAAACCCCCATACCCTCTGCAAATCAATCTCTTTCTACCATCCTGACCAGAGAGGAGGGAGAAGTAAGTGCAACTCGGGACCTGAGTTGGCCACTGTTGGAAACAGGATACTGGGCTTGATGGATCTTCAGTCTGTCCCAGTATGACAATTCTTATGTTTTTAATTTGGCACCATTAAAACATCCCCTGGGTGAGACTGTGTGGCTAACATTTTCTAAATAGAACTCTTGCCTTCCAAGCAGGTCAGCACAATAACTGGCTGGCCCACATCATCTCACGCACTTCATCCTACCTAAACTTCAGGAAACTACTAAAAACTAATCTTTTCACCCGATTCATACCCTAAAACCCCTATGCCCACCCTGGCCCCTTCTTTGCTGACTGTATCATCCTTCCCGATTGCACCACTGCTCGCTGATTATTCTATTTTTCTCTCTGTTTGTACCATTTTTATTTTTTTTTTCTCTCTGCCACCTATTTTCTCTGATTGTAACATTGTACCATTTTCGCTGATTGTCCAGCCCTTCTTCGTTGTAAACTGCCTCGAACTACTATGGCTTTGGCGGTATATAAGAAATAAAATTATTATTATTATTATTATTATAATAATGAAAATTTGTAATGCCCTCTTTTGGTTATTAGTGAACATTGTATTCTCATGTTCACATCACATAAATGCATACATTACTCAAAAAGGATATAGACTTGATTCAGGGTTATAAATATGGCAAATGGTTCATATTTAATCTTAGGGCTACAGTGCTCTAATATGAGCACATGCTAATCCTGTTACTTTGCATTATTAGTACATAAGAACATAAGAACATAAGCAGTGCCTCCGCCAGGTCAGACCATAGGTCCATCCTGCCCAGCAGTCCGCTCCCGCGGCGGCCCAAACAAGTCACGACCTGTCTGAATCACCAGAAGGGGCCCCCTTGCCACCTTGGTTTCCTATTGAGTCCTATCTTCCCATCGAAGTCCTAACCCTCCGGTCTTGCACATGCATGACCTGGTTGGGTTTCTATACTTATTTTCTGGTTAGCTTTCTCAGTATCCCACGATCCCTTTATCCCTCAGGAATCCATCCAGTCTCTGTTTGAATCCTTGTACCGTACTCTGCCTGATCACTTCCTCCGGTAGCGCATTCCAAGTGTCCACGACCCTTTGGGTGAAAAAAAACTTCCTTGAATTTATTTTGAACCTATCTCCCTTCAGTTTCTCCGAATGCCCCCTCGTACCTGTTGTCCCCTTCAGCCTGAAGAATCTGTCCCTATCCACCCTCTCTATGCCCCTCATGATCTTGAAGGTCTCTATCATATCACCCCTGAGCCTCCTTTTTTCCAGAGAGAAGAGCTCCAGCCTATCCAACCTCTCGGCGTATGGGCAGTGTTCCAGTCCTCTTACCAGTTTCGTTGCTCTCCTTTGGACTCTCTGAAGTACTGCCATGTCCTTCTTGAGATACGGCGACCAATATTGAACGCAGTATTCCAGATGTGGACGCACCATCGCTCAATACAATGGCATGATGACTTCCCGCGTCCTGGTTGTTATGCCCCTCTTTATGATGCCCAGCATCCTGTTGGCTTTTTTCGAGGCTGCTGCGCACTGTGCAGATGGCTTCAGTGATGCATCCACCAGCACACCCAAGTCTCTCTCAAGACTGCTGTCTCCCAACAATGCCACCCCCCCCCCCCCAATTTGTAGTTGAACAACGGGTTCTTTTTCCCTATATGCATGACCTTGCATTTTTCCACATTAAAGCGCATTTGCCATTTGTTTGCCCAGTCTTCCAGCTTGTCTAGGTCCTTTTGCAGGTCCTCACACTCCTCCCTGGAGCTAACTCTGCCGCACAGTTTGGTATCGTCTGCAAATTTTATAACCTCGCACTTTGCCTCCTTTTCCAGGTCATTGATAAATATGTTGAAGAGTAACGGCCCTAGCACCGATCCTTGTGGCACACCACTCATGACTCCCCGCCAGTCAGAATATTGGCCCTTTACTCCGACCCTCTGCAGTGTCAATGCATAAAATGTGACCCACAGTAAATGAAGAACATTAACGAGCATGCAGAAGTGGTTTGCCATTTCCTTCTCCTATGGCAAGGAGCTTGCCCAAGGAGCACCTGTGGGATTTGAACTTGGATTTTCTGGTCCCTAGGCTGCTGCTTTGAACCATTACAGTATTCTTCTGTAAGACCATACACCTTTGTCAATCTAATCCTAGCTTTGTAAAATGAGTGAATAGGATTAAATGAATAGATGGATGTTCACAGGAAAGTGTAGAAATACATTTGGAAGGGTGAGATGGTTTACAATATAGTGCCAATCATTTTTTCATACAAATCAAATGAGAGAAATCCTTTAGAACACAGGCCCTGAAGTGCTAGATCACTGTTTTTAGACCTTTTGGGATAAAGCAATGCCTTTTATAGGAAATGCAGGGTGTGGAAAGAAAAGATTGCAGAACAAATTACAGGGCTGCATGCTTGTTCAAGTGTAATTGCACAGTTTGTTTTGGGAGAATTGAACTGCTGAAATCACAGGATGTTTGGCATATGCTGAGTGCTGAAACTAAAACGATATATGGATACATTTAACTGTGATGTACTTTATGGTGACATCATCCTACCAGATAAATTAGTGTTTTGTTCGAATTACATAAAATATTCTTATTAAGTCAATACAAATATGAGGAAATACAGTATATGCTCATAACACAAGGGTTCTTTTTATTCAGAAGGCTTCAAAATCATCCGTGATCATGCATTAATGATTCATATGATTTTTTCCCTGCTAAAGCACTAGTCAGGAAACTTCACCAGTTACAAGTGACCAGTAGATTATGGCATGAATTTACAAAATGGATCCACCTAAAAGGACATAGAAACATAGAAGATGACGGCAGAAAAGGGCTACAGCCCATCAAGTCTGCCCACTCTGCTTACCCACCCCCTGTCTATGCCCTAATGACCCAATTTCCTTATCTTGACCCTCGTAGGGATCCCACATGGGTATCCCATTTATTCTTAAAGTCTGGCATGCTGTCTGCCTCGATCACCTGCACTGGAAGCTTGTTCCAATGATCAACCACTCTCTCTGTGAAGAAATACTTTCTGGTGTCGCCATGAAATTTTCCGCCCCTGAGTTTGAGCGGGTGCCCTCTTGTGGCCGAGGGTCCCTTGAGAAAGAAAATATCATCTTCTACTTCGACACGTCCCGTGAGGTACTTAAATGTTTCGATCATGTCTCCCCTCTCCCTATGTTCCTCGAGAGTGTAGAGCTGCAATTTGTTCAGTCTCTCTTCGTACGAGAGACCCTTGAGCCCCGAGATCATCCTGGTGGCCGTCCGTTGAACCGATTCAATTCTGCGCACATCTTTACTGTAATGTGGCCTCCAGAATTGCACACAGTACTCCAGATGAGGTCTCACCATGGCCCTGTACAACGGCATTATGACTTCAGGCTTTTGGCTGACGAAACTTCTATTGATACAACTCAATATCTGCCTTGCCTTAGATGAAGCCTTCTCCACTTGATTGGCAGTTTTCATGTCTGCACTGATGATTACTCCTAAATTTCGTTCTGCTGAAGTCCTAGTTAACGTTTCTCCGTTCAAGAAGTACGTCCTGCATGGATTTCCGCTTCCGAGGTGCATGACCTTACATTTCTTAGCATTGAAGCCTAGCTGCCAGGTTGAGGACCAACTTTCCAATGTAAGCAGGTCCTGCGCCATATAATTCTGTAAACTGCATTCACTTACTATATTACATAGTTTGGCGTCATCGGCGAATAGTGTTATTTTACCTTGAAGCCCTTGAGTCAGATCCCCTATGAATATGTTGAAAAGGAGTGGACTCAGGACCGAGCCCTGCGGCACTCCACTGATCACCTCCGATGTTTTAGAGAGGGTACCATTAACCACCACCCTCTGAAGTCTGCCACTCATCCAATCATTGACCCATGTAGTTAGTGTCTCTCCTAACCCCATCGATTCCATCTTGCTTAGCAGCCTGCGGTGTGGGACACTGTCAAAAGCTTTACTGAAGTCCAGGTACACGACGTCCAAAGACTCTCCTAAGTCCAACTTTCTTGTTACCCAGTCAAAGAAGCTGATGAGATTGGATTGGCAGGACCTACCCTTGGTGAATCCATGCTGACTGGGATCCCGAAGATTCCCTTCATTCAAGATCGTGTCCAATTTGCTTTTAATTAGTGTTTCCATGAGTTTGCACACTATTGATGTGAGACTCACCGGTCTATAATTCGCAGCCTCTGCCCTGCAACCCTTTTTATGCAGAGGAACGACATTAGCTAATTTCCAGTCCAGGGTTTACTCCATTGCATGCAGTCTTTTAGTCTTGCTTATTTTAGGGAATGCAATAGTAAACTACACATCCCTGTATGCAATAGAGTAAACCCAGGACTGGATCAACTCCATTGGGTAAATATGGATCCAGATGGCAACCCTATTATGGCATAATTTTACGTAGAGAATATATGGTTGTTTATGGCTGCTCTTTCGAAAGATATAGTTAATTATCATGACCTGCTGCTTTTCAGTACGCTTATAAATTTTCTACAGTCAAGGTCATAATTCATAATATTGCAGTGCTTAACTTTTCTTAACCATAATCAAATGTATAATTCAAAATTTGCAGTTAACAGTCTTAGACAAGGATAATAAACTACAGTGCAGAAGAGACATTCCAGAAAAAAATTAAAGCATGTATAAAGAACAGAGGTTACAATTCAGCAAAGCTTTGGAAATAAGAAAAAGTTGCCTTTTTATTTTACTGATTCGATTAAAGAAAGAACAAAGGGGCATAGATTAATGCAATCAATTAGGATAACAAATAAGTAGAATTGCTAAAAGAAAGAGATGCTAGCATCTCCTTCGTTATTGCATAATCTAGAAGTAATTAATATACAGTGGTGCCTCACACAACGAACTTAATTGGTTCCAGGAGCAAGTTTGTTATGCGAAAAGTTCGTTATGTGAAACGCGTTTTCCCATAACAATACATGTTAAAAAAAATAATTCGTTCTGTAGCATAAAATATGCTAAGAAGACATAAAAAAAGATAAATTTTTTGTTATTATTTTTATTTAGATACATCTAAAAACATAATTGTTTTTTAAAACAACACACATTTTTTAAATTTAAAGACAGAGAGGGCAGTTAAGCGCAGTGCCATCAGTTATCCTGCCCCTCTCAGTGAATTGCCTGGGATGGAGGGAGGGAGAGAAGAAGGCAGATGATGGAAGTGGGAAGAACTTGTGCCGTCAGCATCAGGCACAAGCGGGAAAGCAGCAGCGGTGAGGGGCTAGAAGTTATCTTCCTTTCATTCATGTCCTTGCCACCCCCGTCCCTTGGTCGGTCCCACAATTTCACAATTTCCTGCATATCTCCTCCCTCCATTCTTGTAGCCCATAATCTCCTCTCCTGACATCTCCCTGTCCTTTTACTTCCACTATCTTCCTATCCCATCTCTATTCCCTTTTGTCCCTCTCCCCATGATCAATCATCTCACCACCTCTCTCTTCCCTCACCCTCAGGGTTCAAGATTGCTTCCACTCTTTTTCCTGTTGTTCTCTCTGCCTGTCACCCTATGATTTAGCATCCCTTCTGCCCTTGTCCAATATTTCCCCTTCTCTCCCTCCCTCTCATCCCCTGCTCCAACATACCGTATTTCGACTGCCCTTCCATCCCCAGGCCTGCCAACTTCCACTCATTTACTGTTTCTCCCACCTCTGCCAAAGCCCGCCCCCCCCCCCCCCGCAGTGATCGGCAACACCAGGCACCCCCCCTCAATCGGTGAAACAGGGCCCCCCCTCGATCGGCGAAACAGGGCCCCCCCTCGATCGGCAAAACAGGGCCCCCCCTCGATCGGCGAAACAGGGCCGGCGACTGCTTTCTCCCGCTGCTGTTGAAGTCTGTAAACAACTTTAACACAAGCCACGGGGCTCTAACAGTGCGTATGCTGCCAACGGCTTCCTTCCTCCTTCCTCTCCCCTCATGATGTAACTTCCCATTTGGTTGATGGAGGAGGAGGAGGAGGGTAGCCGGTAGCGTCACGCACACTGCGCGGAAGGATGCAGCTCGGGCGACTTCGTTGTGTGAAACGAAGTCCGTTGTACGAATCAAGACAAGAAGTTCGTTGTGCGCAGCGTTCGCTGTGCGAGGCGTTCGTTATGCGAGGCACCAGTAGAGCATATATTATACAATCATTTAGATTTGCTTTATGACAGTGTCTCGCAAACTTTGTCAAGCTGCGGCACGCTAAACATAATGGCCATGGTTCAATGCATCTGGAAGTGTGCCGACATCTATGTGATGATGTCACACACATGTGTGATGTCATCACGTCAATGTCCATGCATGCCCAAAGGCCCTCCAGACGGGCCCTGAGCCACTAGTGAGGGGTTGCTGGCAGGGAAGACACGCAGAGAGAAGGAGAGGAACTGGCGTTGGCTGATTGCCTACAGGATGTGCTTCTCGCCGCAAGAGGCATGTCCTGTAGGCAGTCAGTGCCTGCACCTCTCCTCCTCCCCAGCAACTTGCGGCGCACCTGAAATCTCAGGAGGCACACTAGTGTGCCACGGCACACAGTTTGCGTTAAATTGCTTTATGAGGACAGCATTCATAAAGGGAGTAATTCTACAAAGCATTTTCCATGTGTAAAACATGTTTTTACATGCAGTATGAGATCTTATAAAACTCACAGATGATTTTGTAAGCATTTCCAGGGCCTTAGTTTGGGCAACACAGAAGCAGAATTACAGTATACACAAGCATAAAATCCATTTGTACACACATAAAGTATGTGGACACCTTTATACCTTCTTTGCACCACTGGGGATCATTCTTGGTGCCTACTGTATTTTATGAAGATGCATAGGAACCTGTTGCCTTTATAAAACAGGTGGTTTTTGGCACTTTGGCAGAGGTATCCTATTATGCAATAAACAGCAGATGATTCATTTCTACAATGGTGACACTACTTGGGATGGTGAGGTCAAACAGCATGCACTTATTTTTTCTTTAACATAACTCATTGTTATAGTACCTATGCAGGCTGGTCAAATATTATTGATGGAGACTGTTGTTAGATTTGCACAGAACATGGCTTGGTTCATTTACAATTTGGCCCTGATGCAGTGGTTATGAAGTGAATTCCACGAAACGCTGGCCACGTTGGTATTTTTTGAAACACAAGCGCTGACTAAAGCTAAGTAATTTTTTACTAGCCTATAAGTGCAATTCGCTGAATGGAAAGGAAACTATTATAAATGAAAAGTTTTTTCAGTAAAGTCTCATGAGTATGAATCAGTGCAAATGAATGATTAAGTATTTATAAAAGATGAAAGGAAATTAGAAATTGACATTTGAATAATTAAAAACAAGCTGAGAGAGTATCATTACAGAATTTTTAGAAAATTAGAAGAATCAGAAAAGTGAAAAAAATAAGGTAGAACTGAATTTTTAGTAAATCAGAATAAGATATTGTAGAATTTTTAGATTCTTTAATAAATAAAACAGGCTAAAAATAAGTTGTTTAGAATTAGAGGATACTGGAGTATGGCCAATGATTGGAGCAAAGGAGCTGAGCAACGACGCTGATAACCTCAGTCAGTGAATACGACTACGCGTAGGCTCCATTACTGAGGCCTCCTCCTGGATGTATATTAGTTTGAAGTGACTATACTATGCACTTTTTCATAAAAGTGGGAAGTGTTTGATCTATATTATTTTGTGAATTTTCCCACTAGGTAATGTTAGTGTAGTGTGTTTACAAATATTATTCTTGTCATGACTATTCTGTTCTTAAATTGATTGTGAATGTCAAATTGTAACCCGTTCTGAGCTTCTGGGAAAACGGAATGAAAATTGAAATAAATAAATAAGAGAAATGTATTGTGTGATAGCAGATAAAGAATGTAAGGCACATCTTATTTATTTATTTCGATTTATATCCTGTCCTCCGCAAAGAGCCCAGAACAGGTTACATGGTACCATACATAACAGTTATCAAACTAGACACATAACAATTAACAAGGAACAGAAGACTAAGGCAATAGGGTCCAGTGAGATGTGTCTAATTCAATTGTTCTGGATTAGCAGATACTTGGAGCCTGAAGCATGCAGTCACTGGAGTCAGTTGAACATTTATTTATTTATATACCACTTATAGCCTAAAGGGCTCATAATCAAAACTTAAACACGTCTAAAAACCCGCCCAAGTTATCACTTGGTAATCCTAAAAGATAGGTCGTCCAAATGCCGATAATCAAAACGGCTTTTTGGACGTATCCAGGGGCATTTTAGGCCTCTGAATCCTGAATCCTGCTGTGTGCCTAGAGCTGAAAGGGACGTTTCTGGAGGAGTGGTTAGAGCGAGATGTGGGCTGACCTAGACTTAGTCATCCTAAAGGGATACTCGAATGTTTGACGAGACTTGCTAGACGAAACTTATACGTTGTGAGTTAGACAATGTAAAAGCAGGTATAAGTGCCACAAAAGTATCCAAAGTGACCAGATAATCACTGCAGGGACAAAGTAAAGACCCCCACACACTCCCCCTGTGTTCAATGACCCCGTTTCACCCCCACAAAGTTCAGAATAAAAATGTACATACCTGCCTCTGGAACATCAGCACCTGCTATAGGAAAGCCTAGTAGAGCTGCACAGAGGTGTCTTAAGTAGCCTGGGGGGGTGGGCTACTGAACCAAAGAGAGGAGGACCCAGGCCCATAAGCCACTCTAACCACTACATTCATGGTAGAAAATGTGAGCCCCCCAAAACCCTACTCTACTGCCACATAGGTGCCACCTGCAGCCATAAGGGCTATTGGGGTTGTAGACAGGTGGGTATAGTGGGTTTTGGGGGGCTCACCATAACTTATAAAGGAATTCTGGTGAAATTTTTATGTGGCACCCTTTTTGTGAAGTTCACAGCAGTGCCCTATAAGGTGCCCATCTGCTCTGTTGCCATGTCTGGATGGCCAGTCCATCACAATGCTGGCCCCTCCCATATCCAAAAGGTCTTGTTCTGGGTGTTTAGGACTTGGACAAATGTGGTATAAAGATAGACATAGTGGTGATCTGGATGATCAAATACCTGGACGTCCAGATAGATGATTTTTTAAAAAAAATATTTTGGATGTACTTTTCGAGAATGGGCATTTCCCCACTGTCAACTTTAGGTGACTAGCACCCTACTTCCAAATCGGACGTAGATGTATCTTTTGATTATGGCCCTTCATGTGTTTTACATTCAGGAACTCAAACATTTTTCCCTATCTGTCCTGGTGGGCTAACACTCTGTCTAATGTACCTGGGGCAATGGGGGATTAAGTGACTTGACCTTGGTCACAAGGAACAGCATGGGATTTGAACCCACAACCTCAGGGTACTTAGTCTGTAGTTCTAACCTCTAAATGCTAGCTTGTTCTGAGGAGCCAGGTGAAGAGGTTGGTTACTATTGCTTTTCTAAAGCTCAAAAATCTATTAAGGGATTTGATGTTAGGTGGTAGTTGATTCCAGTACTTTGGTAAGAAGTGAGAGTATGACCTTTGTCTGGAACTTTCTAGTTGGAGGCTCCGCCCAGGGTGTATTTGAAGACATATTTCCTCCTGGGAGTGGAGGGGTCTGTTTGGGACATAAGGTGGGAGTTTGGCTGATATGTAGCTAGGCGCCATTTTGTATAAGAACTTGAACACAAGTACTAAGCCTTTGAAGATGCAACGTTTAGCTATGTGTAGCCAGTGGGCTGACGCTAGTGCTTGGGATACTGAATCACAGGTGCAAAGGTTCTTCAGTAGTCTGATTGCTGTGTTTTGTACACATTGGAGACACTTTATATTTTTTGCTTTCAGTCCATTGAACAATGTGTTGCAGTGGTCCATGCGGGAGTGGACGAATGCATTGAGAAGTTGTGTAAAGTCTGATTTAGAGAAATAGTTTCTTATTTTCTGTAGTTGTCGTAGATAGTAGAATGAAGATGAGACGACTTGTGAGATATGGTCGGTAAGTAGTAAGTTAGAGTTGAGAAGTACCCCTTGGCTGCAAACTTGGTCTTTGGCTGTTATGGTAGATGATTTCCAGAGGAGAGAGGGATGGTTATAGGTGCAATGTTCTTTGTGGATCCAAAGGAGTTTAGTTTTTGAGGTGTTTAGTTGGAGCTTGTTTGTGGGCATCCCGATTCTGATTTCTGAGAGACAGTATTGAAGTTTTGCAATCTGGGAGTCACGGTTCTCTCCTTGTGGTAGGTATAGTTGGATGTCATTGGCAAAAGAGTGAATCTTGATTTGGTGTTTCTGGGCTTTATCTAGGACAAGTGTAATGTAGAGATTAAACAGCAGAGGGGATAGTAGTGATCCTTGTGGTACCCCGTACTTGATTGGCTTTGATAGGGTAGTATCAAATAGCACTCATTGGGATCTGTTGCTTAGAAAGGATGTTATATAGTTACAGTTAGTATATTTGATATACCATATTTCTTAACAATTGTAGCCAAATCAAGGCGGTTAACAAAGTTAAAAACAATGGGTACAAGATTAAAAAAAAAAAAATAGGGGAAAGACTGATACTGTAAACAAACTGGGACAAAAGGATATTCAGGGAAGGGATGAGCTACAATATTTATAAGGGAAAGGGGAAATTAATAAAACAAAGGAAAACATAAGAGGTTAAGGGGATAAAGTTGTTTTTGTTTTGTTTATTCCGGGATAGGAAGTGTCTGTATGGATTCACAGTCAAAAGCCTTTCTGAAATAATAAGCCTTCAGCTGTGACTTCAAGACTTTAAGAGATTTTTCCGATCTCAGATAAAGTGGTAATGAATTCCAAAGGCTCAGGGCCATCACTGAGAAATTTGACTAGGAACATTTGCCGAAATGATGGTACAGTTATCAAATACTGAGAAGAGGAACAAAGAGTGTACAGAAACAAAGGAAGGCCAGATAATCAAATTTGAAATGTGAGAACATTATATTTGAAAGGAATCCTACATGCTATTGGAAGCATATGTTCAATTTTAAATAGCGGAGTTATATGATCAAGCGAAGAGCCATATTCTGGACAAGCTGAAGCCGTCAGAGTTAATATTGAGGAAGCCCTATTAACAGAGAATTACAGTAATCCAACTGAGATATAATCATAGAATGTAAGAGAATTCTAACGGAATTCTGCTTTAGTAGAGATCTTACAGAGCGAATTTGCCTCAATTTGAAAAAAGAGGAAGAAACGACACTGGAAATATACTGATGAAAAGATAAAGTATTATTTATAATTATACCAAGAATTTTAATTGATGTTGAATACAGTAGCCTTCAAGCTAAAACAAGGGAGGTCTGAACTACTTTTTGTAGATGAAAACAACATTTAGATTTTTTTGTGAATTCATTTTTAATCTATTCATAGTTAGCCAGTCTGCAACCGTATCAAGTTTACCAGAAATCAGAGAATAATCTTGAGAACAGCTAATGTTAAGAGGATGCAACAATTGGATATCATCAGCTGATGAAGAATGTAAATCCAAGAGATTGGAGCAGTACAGTCAGGGGTGGCCAGAAAGATATTAAAAAGTATAGGCCCTAGTATAGACCCCTGCAGGACACCTGACTGAAGTGAATGTAAAGTAGAAAGATAACCTAAAGAAGAAACAGAGTAGGTCCTATATGTTAGATATTATTTGAACCATTGAAGAGCCTTATCAGATTTTCCAGACGACGTAATAGAATATCACGGTCAACCAAGTCAAATGCAGCAGACATGTCTAAAGAAAAGAGAACAACATCACAGTTACCATCAAGAGATGAATGTACATAATTAACCAAACCTAATAGAGAATGTTCTGTCGAGTGATTGAGCCGATACCCCATTTGGCATGAATGAAGGGCATTAACTTGGTCTAAATCACAGGTGTCAAAGTCCCTCCTCGAGGGCTGCAATCCAGTCTAATTTTCAGGATTTCCCCAATGAATATGCATGAGATCTATTTGCATGCACTGCTTTAATTGTATGCTAATAGATCTCATGCATATTCATTGGGAAAATCCTGAAAACCTGATTGGATTGTGGTCCTTGAGGAGGGACTTTGACACTCCTGATCTAAATAACTTTCTCCGTAACTTTTGAAAGAAAAGTACATTTGGGGATTTAAGAACTGGAACTACTATGGCGTGTTTCCAAGCTGAAGGAAAAGTTGCAAATTGAAGACTAGTTGATACAATAGTCATCATAGGGCCTATTAGACAGAATGCAGCTTTGTGATTGAAAGTTAAATACTACTTCTACTATTAATTTTTTCTAGAGCGCTACCAGATGTATGCAGCACTGTACAGAATCATAAAGGAGACAGTCCCTGCTCGAGTGAGCTTACAATCCAAACAATCAAGACAGACAAACAGGATGCCAGGGTAGGGGTTATAGTTAGAAGGGATGGTTAAACTGCTGGCTAGGGTGATGAGCAGAGGGCAGAGGGGCATAGGGTTATGAGTTGAAGACTGTCTCAAAAAGGTGGGTTTTTTGCCTACTTTTGAATAAGGGAAGGGGCGTGGTGGACAGATTCAGGTAGTTTATTCCAGGCATATGGGGCAGTGTGCTGAAAGGAACCAAGTCTGGAATTGGAAGTGGAGGAGAAGGGTACAGATAAAAGCAATTTGTTTGAGGAACGGAGTTATCAGGGAGGTGTATAAGGAGAGAGAAGAGAAAAGAGATACTAAGGGGCTGCAGAACAAACACACTTGTAGGTTAGTAATATGAGTTTGAACTGTATGCGAAAGCGGATAGGGAGCCAGTGAAATGATTGGAGGAGAGGGGTGAGGTGAGTGTAGCGATATTGGCAGAAGATAAGTCGTGCAGCAGAGTTTTGTACAGATTGAAGTGGGGGGAGGGGGAGAGAGGTGGTTCAGCGGGATACCTGTTAGAAGTAGATTGCAATAGTCTAAGAATGAGGTTGCGAGAGTGTGGACAAAGGTCCGGGTAGTGTGGTCAGAGAGGAAGAGACAAATTTTCCTGATGTAGAGATAGAAGCGACAGGCAGTCTGTTGGATGTGGGTAGAAAATGAAAGGACTCTTGCTCCATATACCTACTACATAAATATCCTTTCAAGTGAAGATTGGTTGCTGAAAGTGAAAAACAAGGATTACTGTAGTTGCCTTTTTCTTGGAGCAGAAAACTAGTCTGCATGTATTTTCCTTCTGTTGGATGTAACGGCAGATAAAAATAGTAAGATTCATTTTAATTTCTGCTTCCATATGGATTATTGTATCAGTTTGATTAGATTTGAAACTGTGAATGTCTGAATAATAAACAGAATAAGAGCATCACATGAATTAATTGCAACCATTACATTCTGATTTAATGTTGAAGGATGCTTCTTTAGTGCACTGAAGAATTCTGGCACACAGTCTGACAGTGTGGGAAAGCTGAGATATTTGAGAGCCAAGTTGGTAATTTACTATATTGCATGCAGCAACCACATACACAGATGTTGCTGATTTATATCTGACCATGAACATGGAGCCTGAAACTACATGCAGCCAGAGGAAGAAAGCCTTTCTCTATCACATAGTGGTTGATACAACCATGTAGAATGCCTTGTAAACTCTTTACATCAGCTAGTTTGGAAGATTTTTTTTCACAGATGTGTTATCTATAGTAATTTGGAAGACACAATCCTTCCAATAGTAAGCCTAGGGTGGTCAGCATTTTTTTAAATACTGACTGTTGAGGTTATTTCAAGGCCCAGATATTTTATGCCAACCTATACCTGGATACCAGCACTGAATATCTGGTTCTTTGTTGGCCATTGGAAGTTATCTAGGTACTGCTAATATTCAACGCCGGCACTTAGCTATCCAAACAATTTAGGTTAGCTTTTTTCTCCAGCTTATCACATTCGGGCCAAGAGAGTTCCTTTAGGAACACCATTTGAACCTTGGATTATTTAAAATATGCAATACGAAGGGGGCGGAGCGTAACTAAGATGGCGGCCTGATGCTACCACGGAGACGCCGCTGTCCCTGTAATAAGCTTTTTTCCTGATACCGGATGGCAAAACGTAAATCTAAAGTCCGGGTGTTCCCGGACGAAACTGTTTTACCTGCAGGCCTGATGGATGCCTTTGTGGAGCGCAGCTCTGGAATGCATCAATCGGAGATATCCACGGCTGAGGCGCGGGGTCTCTCCTTCGAGGATGTCACACTATCCTCCAATGAACATAGTCCACACAGCTTGCTGGTCCCACAGAGCGGGAGGACCGACTCTGGCAGGGGGGCAAGAGGAGGTACTAACTTCTTCCCAGTTGGAGATGGGAACACAGCAAACTCAGGAAGAATTTTCTACAGCTGAGGCGGTTCTTGATTTTTTGGGCGCTGCACGGAACTCTCGAGCAGAAGTAGTTCCCTTACAGAGGCCTAAAGTCTTCAGAATGGACACTATATGGAATGCGATATCCAATATGCAATCTTCTCTAGGGAATCAAATCCAGCAACTTTCTACAAGATGTACTACAGTACTTTCAGAAAATCTGGAACTTAAGACCAAGATAACTTCTTTAGATAGTAAAGTGACTGAATTGGAGACTAAAACAAAATCCTTGGAATTACAAGCTTTAACTTGGACTAAGGACAGTGCTAGTTTGCACTTCAAGCAAGAAATGATGGAAAACTCTATTAGGAGATGTAATCTCCAGGTTATTAATTTTCCTAAAGTCCATACTATAACTGCCTTAGCAATGTTTAAAAGATATTTGAGTGAAATTCTGAAAGTACCTGAAACCTCATACCCACCTCTCTCAAAAATTTATTACCTACCTACGAAAGTTAAATCTCAAAATCCTAACCAGCAGAATGTATCTGCTGATAGTTTGGATCTGACGAATTTCCTAGAGAGGTCAGATATTGAGGTCCAGGTCTCAGTCACATTAATTGTACAGTTTGCTATTGACTCTGATAGAGAATGGATGCTTAAGATGTTTTTTAAATATAAAGATGTTCCTTTTTTGACGAATACCATAAGAATGTATCCAGATGTCTCTCGTTCCACCCAAAAGAGAAGGAAACAATTTCTCATTTTGAGACCTCAGGTAGTTCATTTAGGGGCAACTTGTGCTCTAAGATACCCCTGCAAGTGCGTATTGGTATATAAAGAAAATAGATATGTTTTCTATGAGCCGCAACAGCTGTCTAAATTTATTTCGGCTAGAGAACAGCCTGTATCTAACTTATGAGAATTGCTGTTTTTCAAAATAGTTCAGGAAAAGAATTGTTCTAAGAGCAGTCAGACCTCCATTCGATTTCCTTTGATTTAATTTCCTATGTTCTATTTCAGTTTTACTTTAGCTACTCCCTTCAGAATATTGTGGACTAATTATACTTTGTATTAATAAGGAGATGTCTTTGAACAATGTGGTATACTATAATCATACTTTACATTATATTTTTCTTGTTTGACTGGTAAGAATGTCAATTATTAAAATTATAGATAAAGAAATTTTTTAAAAAATGCAATACCTCTTACATTGAGAAAGAACAAGTACAGACTGAGACCTTATCATGCTGCAACCAATTAAAACATACCACACCCAATCAGATAAAAGATAAGCATGAACCCAATACTATCCCCTCTGAGCCATACCCCCAAGGTGTCCATCTACCACTACATCACTGGATTAACCACAGCCTTCCACATCCACCTAATGTGGCCTGCCAGAACTTTTCAACTTTAACACTTATAAGTAAACACTCAATCATAACACCTGTTCTCATCTCCACCAAACCCCACCTTCTGAGCCCAATTCAATCACTCACCAATTCCTCCACTTTGTTTCTTGGAGGAATATGGAAAATCAGTTCTTACATACTCCCCATGAGTTGCCTTCAGCTGGGAAACAAATCAGAGCCCTCAGCACTCATCACTAACTCCCCAAACTTTCTCATACTTCCTTCATCCATCCCAGTTATACTGCGATAGATCAGGGTAAAGCTGTATTATTGATCTCTTTGGATCTTTCTGCAGCTTTTGATGAAGTTAGTTGTTCCCTTCTTTTGTCTTGTCTCGAATCACAAAGCATTACGAATACTGTACTTACTATATTTTTCGGACCATAAGATATACTTTTTCCACCCCTAAAAAGGGGGTGGAAAAGGGGGGGGTGTCTTATGGACTGAATACATTATGCCCCCCCCCCGGTACTTTTTTTTAGTGGTGGTCCAGCGCGGTCTCCAGGATGGCTGCCTGTGTCTTTAGAAGAGTGACGCACAACACACTGTGATTGGCTTTAGTCAGTTATCTAGCAAAATTGCTTGTTCCATATAAACCTACTCGTACTTCTGTTCCAAATTTATAGAACTCCCTTCCAAACGAGTTATGCTATGAGCTTTCTTATTCTAAATTTAGAGTTTTATTAAAGACTTATCTTTTTGGATTAGCATTTTCTTTATTTTATAGTTTTTAGGTTTCTATCGAATTTTAATTTTAATTTTACAGTTTTTTCAAATCTTTGGGTAACAGATCAGGCAGCGATTATTAGATTACTAACCTTTTTTAAAAATTGTTTTTATTTGTTTTTATTATCTGTTCTTTAAATATTGGCGTTCTTTTCCTTTTTAAATTTTGTTTTGTAAACCGCAGTGATGTTGTAACAAAGAGCGGATATAACTTTGATTAATTTTCAAATTTTTAAGGGGCGGGTTCGGTAGATTGGGGAGGGCATTTAGCACCTATCAGATCCTTAGTAGTACATTTGACGTCAGCACTCCCAGGGCTAATAAGTTTGGATTAATGGCTGTTCAATCTGCAATTTCTTTCCCGTTCTGATGGGGTTTCCCCTGTTCCTTTAGCCAAGTAAGATTTCAGTACATTTTGAAACTAATGTTTAAACTTATCTAGATTGAATTTAATAATATGTAATATTTTTCTAACCGAAATATTTTAGAGTCATTTATGAGAGGTATATTGTATTTATTTTTAGTTCTCTTTTCACTTCTTTGCAGTGCCCCCTTCCTGATGATGCTTTTGTGAAACTTGAGTTGAAGGGAGGCTAAGTGGTTTCCAATTGTACGGGGTTGTTTAGGGGATTATATTGAAGATTTGCACAAGCACTATTTAAAACAACTCAAGATAAGTGTTCCATTTAACACCCTAATGTAAACATAGCACTGTTAAATATACAGTAAAACCTTGGATTGCAAGTAACTTGGTTTCCAAGTTACTTGCAATCCAAGTAACTTGCAATGTGAGAATGTGGTGCTTGCAATGTTACTTGCAATGGGAGAGTCTGGTGCAGTGGTTAAAGCTACAGCCTCAGCATCCTGGGTTTGTGGGTTCAAACCCACGTTGCTCCTTGTGACCCTGGGCAAGTCACTTAATCCCTCCATTGCCCAAGGTACATTAGATAGATTGTGAGCCCACCAGGACAGCCAGGGAAAAATGCTTGAGTGCCTGAATAAATTCATGTAAACCGTTCTGAGCTCCCTTGGGAGAACAGTATAGAAAATGGAATAAATAAATAAAGTGTTTTGCAAGAAAATCAAAACATTTTATTAAATTTTAACTTGGTATACAAGCAAGGTCATGCAATACAAGTATATATCACAACTGAGCCGATGGTTCTTCTCTCTCTGACGCTGCGGGAGTGTAGTGACTGTTCTAAATGAGCGAGGTCTTGCAATACAAGTACTATAGTATTTTGTTTTAAAGTTTTCAGGTTGTGGAATGAATCGTCTGAGTTTCCATTATTTCTTATGGGGAAATTCGCTTTGATATACGAGTGCTTTGGATTATAAGCATGCTTCTGGAACGAATTATGCTTGCAAACCAAGGTTATATTGTATGTTCAAGTGTTGTTGAAGGCGGAATAAGGGACATCAGAGTGCTATGATGGTCCCTGTACAACTGACGCTAGTACTTGTATTAGTACTCATAGCACTTTTTGGTTGGTGATCTGAGCACTTTATCAGCACTTATTGCACTTTATATTTATAGGTATTTTTTGTTTATTTATTAACTTGTGGACTATTTTTTAATATAAATACTACTAAACATAAACATACATACCCCCATCACAAGCAAGTCTTACAATCTTTCCCTATACTTCAACCTATTTATAAGTAACTCTTCTTCCTTTTCTGCCAACCAACCCCAATCTAAATCCCCCTCTCCTGTGACCCCCAGATTCCCATCTTTCTTCTCCCTTGGTAGCACAATATTTATTTATTTAATTTGTTTTCGATCCTGTTATCCCCAAAGAGCTCAGAACATGTTACAGGTTGAACATTCATAAAAAAACAGTTAACAGGTTATGATTTGCCATAATTACAGTACAGTTTATGATACAAGTTTTTTTTTATCCTAAACTTATATACTAGAGGTCAAATACCAATATACTTAATATACAGTTTATAGGCTACATTCCATTCACTTTTCCCAACCACCAGACAGCCCTATGCACACCACCACCATACACATTCCCCTCTCATCCCTTTAATCTCCTTGCATACATCATATCTGATACACCCCTGCCTGAACCTACTGCAACCCCCACTCATCTATAGGTTATCAAATAAAGTAATAAGCTTATCCTTTTAGCAATTTCAAAGAGCAACAATGAAACAACATTTAGTCCATGAATCAAAGTTATGGAAATGAAGTCTGCCTCCTGCACTGAGGCCTGAACCTTTGCATTACAGTCTCCCATTTTGGCAGCAGTCTCAGCTTTGGCCATCTACAACCTTCACAGAACTTTCAAACTGCTCCACTGTTGGCTCTGTTGGTGCAGATGACTTTGGACCCACAGATGCTCATTATGGAAATGGCTTGGAGAAATCCACTGCTTATTCCTAGGATAAGCATCATAAAATCTGTTTTACTACTTGGGATCTTGCTAGGTACTTGGGACCTGGGTTGACCACTGTTGGAAACTAGATACTGGGCTTGATGGACCTTTGGTCTGTCCTAGTATGGCAATTCTTATGTTCTCATGCTCTTAACTTCAAGTGCTAGTCAGAAGTATGGCTCAATCTGAAAGGGATAGGAAGAGAAGGGAGAAGAAAAGCCAGAAAAAAAGGGAAGGGGGTGAGAGGTAGACTAGAAAGAAAATGTATGAGAGGTTAGGAAAGGGGAAGAGAAGGGAGGAATTGAGAGGTGGGGCAGGGTGGGCAGGAAAGGAAAAATTTCTGAGAGGAGAAGGAAGGGGCTGATTTGCAAAACTGAACTCATGCCCCTGTACCATTTCTGAAATCCCTCACATTCTCTGCACTCGCATCTACACCCTACGCCCTTCCTCCATGCATTCACCGTCACAATTCTTTGCACTCACAAGAAGATCCTTCACACTTCCATCTCCACTCATACACAAGCCACAATCTTCCATACCCCAACACTCTTACACATCCCACATCCTCCCTGCATGCACATGATCACAGCCACCAAGCCACACAGACCTCCCACTCATCCTCTTAACTAACACTCTCTTAGAGCATGCACTTTTCAACTTGTTTTAACTGGAGGGAGTACAATAGGAGGAGAGAAAGTGAAACAAATGAAAGAAGTAGACTCTTTTCAGATGCTTATGCATGCATGGTTCTTTTTTTATACCTGTTGGTTCAGGTTACACACAAGAGGTAGGCATCTTTTGTATGCTAGCGGAGATGGGCAAAGCAGATTTTTTTTTGCTCAGTATACATCTTTGTCTGTGGTAACAGACTGGAAAATAAGCTGTTCCTTAGCACAAAGTGTTCTTTTGGCAAGGAGGAGATGAATTGGCTGTTTTCATGTTATACATGTATCACCAACGTCTAGTATTCTATAATAGGGCATTGCATTTAGACAGAATATACTGTCACTTGAGACATTTCAGAATTAATCTAAATCTACCACCATCTTTTTTTTTTTTTTTTTAGCTTCTTGGGGGGAGGGGGCAAAGAAAATACATATATCCTGTGTTTAATCTATGGAAGCCATATAGTTCTTTAAGAAGATATTCAGTCCACTGAATATGCCAACCTAAGTTTATATGAACAGTTTATCTATATATAGTTGCATCTTTTTCTATTAACTACCAATATATGGCTAAATTTATATCTATATATCTGGAGGAGGAACCAAGAGAGTTCTAGGGTGAGGCCTAAATTTATACAGTGAGAGATGATATTTGGCTGCTATCTGTATCACTTATCCATACAAGGTAAATCACAGAAAGACAGAAAGGATCTCATGGAGCATGAACGATGTAACATCTGATGGAAGAGACCTTAACAATTTGGACACACTTTCCAATCTATCTGAAGAGCATGAGAATCAGAATTCAAAAGGAGAAGGTGATCAAAGAAGCCTGCAGACTCCCTTCGGGCAAACTCTTATTGATGGAAATGCTAATCAAACGGGGATAATAAATCTCTCAATAAATCTAAATATCCTCCACTCTCATTCGAGGAATGTGGAGACAGCTGCCTCACTGTGGCTAACCAGGTTCTGCTTGGCCACAAAGTGGTGATTGTGAGATATGAGGGCATTAATATCTATGGCAACTTTTACCGGAAGAAATTGAAGTACCTTGCTTTCCTATATAAGAGAACGAATACCAACCCATCCCGTATTTCCAAGCCCCCAGCCGCTTTTTCTGGAGCACAGTCAGAGGCATGCTGCCGCATAAGACGAAGCGTGGTCAGGCTGCCCTGGAGAGGCTCAAAGTGTTTGATGGCATTCCTCCCCCTTATGACAAGAGGAAATGCATGGTGGTACCAGCTGCCCTGAAGATTGTATGTCTCAAACTGACACGCAAGTTTGCTTACCTCGGTCAGCTTGCCCATGAAGTCGGATGGAAGTACCAAGCTGTGACAGCTACCCTGGAAGTAAAGCGGAAAGAGAAGGCCAAGTTCCACTATGAGAAGAAGAAGAAAACTAGGAAATTGAAAAAAAATAGCTGAGAAGAATGTGAAGAGCAAAATTGCCAAATACACAAATGTGCTGAAGAAATATGGAATTCTTATCTGAGTTAAAAAAAAAAAAAGAAAACCGCCCACAATAAACTTTGCAAAAAACCTGAAAAAAAAACCCTAGGAGAAAAGTGGAGACAAAAGACTTCAGTTGGATTTATTGTTTGATTTTTTTCCTACTCTGACCTTGAGTTATTAATTCTGATAGATAATAAATCTCATCAAATATTTTATGGTGAGAATACTAAAAGGAAATGTTAAAACAATCCAGGAACTTAAGACCTTTGAAATCAAAATGATAAAATATTTTGATACCCACCAAGCAGAGAGCACTCAAGGCCTTAACTTCCTATCACATTACAGGCCATGAATTTTTGCGACATTGGTTTAGTGACGATCATTAAATACACAGTGAGATTTGTATATCTGGCCCTTTGTCTTCTTCTTGTCATCTGCCTGGGGGCTAGATCATATTTGCCGACCTGATGCACAAATCGGCTCACTGATGCCCTAACTTTGCATGCCAGAATCAGATTGGAAAAGCTGACCCTGAAAAGCGACCCTCCCCTGCCCTCCTCTACACCCTCCCCATTCCTTCCCTGCTGCGCACGCACCTCTCTTCCCCCCGCGTATCTCTAGCTCTTCACTGGCACGAGAAGCAACTCCAACCTGGGGAAAATGCTTGAGCACCTGATTGTAAAACCGCTTAGATAACCTTGATAGGCGGTATATAAAATCCTAATAAATTTGTTAAAAAAAACTTAATAGAGAAGGGGCAAGTTACTTGGTATGCCAGCTGCATACCAGTGCTTGCACCTGGGGTGGACCACTCCTTGCGCCCCCTTGGTTCACTACTGCTTTGTAGCTTTATTGAATGGCCCTAATTCTAGTATTTTTGGAAAGAGTAAACAAACAGCTCACATCTACCCATTCCACTCTACTCCGTATTTTATAGACCTCTATTATATCTCCCCTGAGCTGTCTCTTCTTCAGACTGAAGAGCCCTAGCTGCTTTAGCCTTTCCTCATGGGGAAGTTGTCCCATATCTTTTGTCATTTTTGTCACCCTTCTCTGTACAGTGGTGCCTCACACAACGAACTTAATTGGTTCCAGGAGCAAGTTTGTTATGCGAAAAGTTCGTTATGTGAAACGCATTTTCCCATAACAATACATGTTAAAAAAAATAATTCATTCTGTAGCATAAAATATGCTAAGATGACATAAAAAAAGATAAATTTTTTGTTATTATTTTTATTTAGATACATCTAAAAACATACATCTCCCTGTCCTTTTACTTCCACTATCTTCCTATCCCATCTCTATTCCCTTTTGTCCCTCTCCCCATGATCAATCATCTCACCACCTCTCTCTGCCCTCACCCTCAGGGTTAAAGATTGCTTCCACTCTTTTTCCTGTTGTTCTCTCTGCCTGTCACCCTATGATTTAGCATCCCTTCTGCCCTTGTCCAATATTTCCCCTTCTCTCCCTCCCTCTCATCCCCTGCTCCAACATGTGCTTTCAGCGGCCTTCTCCCCCCTTAAGTGTCTTTTCTTCTCCACTCCACCTTTCCTCCCTCCCTGCCTCCACCTTTGTGGCGCTTTTGCACCCGACCGACAACAGAACAGGCCCGGTCGGACAAATCTCCCTGTCCTGTAGCCGCGAATCTAAATTACCTTCTTACAGCAGCTGGATTATTGAAGCTGCTGTAAGAGGTAATTTAGATTCGCGGCTACAGGGCAGGGAGGTTTGTCGGCCGGGCCTGTTGTCGGTCGATCGGGGGACCTGACCAGCTGTGCACATTCTTCGGGGCGGAACGCCCCCTCCCCCCTCTTTCGTTCGCCATTGCCTTCTTCCTACCTGCCCTGCCGCAGCCACACACAGCCGACCGGAAGTCTTCCTGATGTCAGCGCTGACGTCGGAGGAAGGGAGGGCTTTGCTTAAGCCCTCCCTCCGACGTCAGCGCTGACATCGGGAAGATTTCCGTTCGGCTGTGTGCTGCGACAGGGCAGGTAAGGAGAAGGAGACTACCCTCGCGGCTCGACCAACCCCGCTGCGATCCAACCCCGCAGGAACCCCGGAAGGATGCAGCTCGGGCGACTTCGTTGTGTGAAACGAAGTCCGTTGTACGAATCAAGACATAAAGTTCGTTGTGCGCAGCGTTCGCTGTGTGAGGCGGCCGTTATGCGAGGCACCACTGTACTTGTTATATCTTTTTGAAATGCATCAGCCAGAATTCCACACAGTATTTGAGGTGCAGCCGCACCATAGAGAGATACAAAGGTATTATACTCGTAACATTTTCATCTTTGGGGGGAGGGGGCAAAGAAAACACATATATCCTGTGTTTAATCTATGGAAGCCATATAGTTCTTTAAGAAGATATTCAGTCCACTGAATATGCCAACCTAAGTTTATATGAACAGTTTATCTATATATAGTTGCATCTTTTTCTATTAACTACCAATATATGGCTAAATTTATATCTATATATCTGGAGGAGGAACCAAGAGAGTTCTAGGGTGAGGCCTAAATTTATACAGTGAGAGATGATATTCGGCTGCTATCTGTATCACTTATCCATACAAGGTAAATCACAGAAAGACAGAAAGGATCTCATGGAGCATGAGCGATGTAACATCTGATGGAAGAGACCTTAACAATTTGGACACACTTTCCAATCTATCTGAAGAGCATGAGAATCAGAATTCAAAAGGAGAAGGTGATCAAAGAAGCCTGCAGACTCCCTTCGGGCAAACTCTTATTGATGGAAATGCTAATCAAACGGGGATAATAAATCTCTCAATAAATCTAAATATCCTCCACTCTCATTCGAGGAATGTGGAGACAGCTACCTCACTGTGGCTAACCAGGTTCTGCTTGGCCACAAAGTGGTGATTGTGAGATATGAGGGCATTAATATCTATGGCAACTTGTACCGGAAGAAATTGAAGTACCTTGCTTTCTTATATAAGAGAACGAATACCAACCCATCCCGTATTTCCAAGCCCCCAGCCGCTTTTTCTGGAGCACAGTCAGAGGCATGCTGCCGCATAAGACGAAGCGTGGTCAGGCTGCCCTGGAGAGGCTCAAAGTGTTTGATGGCATTCCTCCCCCTTATGACAAGAGGAAATGCATGGTGGTACCAGCTGCCCTGAAGATTGTATGTCTCAAACTGACACGCAAGTTTGCTTACCTCGGTCAGCTTGCCCATGAAGTCGGATGGAAGTACCAAGCTGTGACAGCTACCCTGGAAGTAAAGCGGAAAGAGAAGGCCAAGTTCCACTATGAGAAGAAGAAGAAAACTAGGAAATTGAAAAAAAATAGCTGAGAAGAATGTGAAGAGCAAAATTGCCAAATACACAAATGTGCTGAAGCAATATGGAATTCTTATCTGAGTTAAAAAAAAAAAAAAAAGAAAAACGCCCACAATAAACTTTGCAAAAAACCTGAAAAAAAAACCCTAGGAGAAAAGTGGAGACAAAAGACTTCAGTTGGATTTATTGTTTGATTTTTTTCCTACTCTGACCTTGAGTTATTAATTCTGATAGATAATAAATCTCATCAAATATTTTATGGTGAGAATACTAAAAGGAAATGTTAAAACAATCCAGGAACTTAAGACCTTTGAAATCAAAATGATAAAATATTTTGATACCCACCAAGCAGAGAGCACTCAAGGCCTTAACTTCCTATCACATTACAGGCCATGAATTTTTGCGACATTGGTTTAGTGACGATCATTAAATACACAGTGAGATTTGTACATCTGGCCCTTTGTCTTCTTCTTGTCATCTGCCTGGGGGCTAGATCATATTTGCCGACCTGATGCACAAATCAGCTCACTGATGCCCTAACTTTGCATGCCAGAATCAGATTGGGAAAGCTGACCCTGAAAAGCGACCCTCCCCTGCCCTCCTCTACACCCTCCCCATTCCTTCCCTGCTGCGCACGCACCTCTCTTCCCCCCGCGTATCTCTAGCTCTTCACTGGCACAAGAAGCAACTCCAACCTAGGGAAAATGCTTGAGCACCTGATTGTAAAACCGCTTAGATAACCTTGATAGGCGGTATATAAAATCCTAATAAATTTGTTAAAAAAAACTTAATAGAGAAGGGGCAAGTTACTTGGTATGCCAGCTGCATACCAGTGCTTGCACCTGGGGTGGATCACTCCTTGGTTCACTACTGCTTTGTAGCTTTATTGAATGGCCCTAGTTCTAGTATTTTTGGAAAGAGTAAACAAGCAGCTCACATCTACCCATTCCACTCTACTCCGTATTTTATAGACCTCTATTATATCTCCCCTGAGCTGTCTCTTCTTCAGACTGAAGAGCCCTAGCTGCTTTAGCCTTTCCTCATGGGGAAGTTGTCCCATATCTTTTGTCATTTTTGTCACCCTTCTCTGTACTTGTTATATCTTTTTTGAAATGCATCAGCCAGAATTCCACACAGTATTTGAGGTGCAGCCGCACCATAGAGAGATACAAAGGTATTATACTCGTAACATTTTCATCTTTGTTTTCCATTCCTTTCCTGATAATTCCTAACATTCTATTTGCTTTCTTAGCCACTACTGCACATTGAGCCAAGTGTTTCAATGTATCTTCAATGACATCTAGATTAGTGGTCTCAAACTCAAACCCTTTGCAGGGCCACATTTTGGATTTGTAGGTACTTGGAGGGCCTCAGAAAAAATAGTTCATGTGTTATTAAAGAATTGACAATTTTGCATGAGGTAAAACTCTTCATAGTTTATAAATCTTTCCTTTCGGCTAAGTCTTAATAATAATTTTGTAATTTATAGCTAAAGAGACAAATGATCAAGAAACTGTTTTATTTTACTTTTGTGATTATGATAAACATACCGAGGGCCTCAAAATAGTACCTGACGGGCTGCATGTGGCCCCCGGGCCACGTGTTTGAAACCACTGATCTAGATCCTTTTCCTGGGTGGTGACTCCTAATATGGAAACATGCAACATGTAGCTATTTGGGTTCCTCCTTCTCACATTCATCACTTTTCACTTGTCATTTGGATACCCACTCTCCTATGAGCGTCGGAGCATTTACCTCACCGGACTGTGGTAAAAAGCTCTACTGTGATTTGATAAAAGGGAGCCATAATTTGCTAACACATGAGTGCATTTAGGGCCCCTTTTACTAAGCAGCATAATAGCATTTTACCATAGGCGAGCGAGGTAAATGCTCCAATGCTCACAGGAATTCAATGAGTGATGGAGCATTTACCTCACTGGCCTGCGGTAAAATGCTCTTACGCTGCTTAGTATAAGGGGCCCTAAATGCACTCATATGTTAGCAAACTATGGCCCACTTTTATCAAACTGCGATAGAGCTTTTTACCACAGGCTAGCGAGATAAATTATTTAATGCTCATAGGAATTGAATGAGCATCGGAGCATTTACCTTGTCTGTCCACAGTATAAACTCTATTGTGGTTTGATATAGGAGGCCCTATTTTAAAAGGAAGAGATTTAAAATCGTGGGAAACCATCCTCATGTCATTCTTTAAGGAGAGAGGGAAGAATCAGAGTATGAATGGGCACAACCACTGACCCTCGAGCCTTGCATTGAAGATTGCTGGTGTAGAAGGATTGAGGTTGAGATAGTTACTAAAGAATGGCACGAGAACTCGCAGCAGCCAATTAGCCAGTGGAAAGATTGCTCCTGCTCCATGCACACTACATCGGCGGGCCACTTGTAACCCAAAAAGAACACGGAAGGTCGAATCAGCCAGCGGCCTTTAACGGAGCAGGAGAGTAGGAAGATCGCTCCTGCTACGTGCACTGGCTAGCTATGTGGGACCCAAAAGGTGCTTGGTGGAGGTGGGAGGGAGGTATGAATGTCCAGTTTCGGCAGGCACAGGAGGCAGAAAGGATTCCTCCTGTCTTGCCCACTGCGAGGCTACCAAGGAGTTGGAGGGGTACACAGGGGTGGGGGAATTCAGCTGTGATGGGAGACAGGGGATCCCTCATTCCTGGACCACCAGGTTTTGCAGCAGGTCCGGTGAAGGCTTTCAAGGTATTGGGAGGGAGGGAGATTGTAAGAGCAGTGAGGGAGGAAGGGGGACAGGGTGCAGAGCCTGGCAAGGAGTGAGGGGGGCTGGGTACAGAGCCTGGCAGGGCATGGAGGAAAGGGGGCTGGGTGTAGAGCCTGACAGGGGAGGGAGTGGGGGAGTGGACGCTGGGTGCAGATTCTGGCAGGGCACTTGAATATTAAGCCCCCCTTCTTATATTCGAGTCAACCATTTTTCCTCCTTTTTGAGGGGAAAATGGTGGTCTCGACTAATATTCGGATCAACTTATATTCGAGTATAAACAGTATTTATGGGATGCGTTTACATATGTCAATGCAAAACGTTCTAGGGCTCTGACTCACTTTTTTCTTTTCCATCTACTACAGGATGTAGTTTTAAAAAATATCATCATTGTCCTATCAGGCAGCATCCTGGGATAAGTATTTCAATTTTTTACTTGCAACCATTAATATGTGTCAGCAGTTCAGGAAACATTTGAAAACATACTTGTTTGCTAAATTTCTAGGTAATTAAATTCTTATTCCGATTGTTATTTTTTCTTCTTCTGTAAACCGCATGGAACTTTACGGTTATGTGGTATAGAAGAAGGCTTTTATGCTATGTTATGAATCTGTGATGAAAATAGAATGCCATAGCATGCCCCATGGTAAACCATTTTTTTTTTTGCTGTTAGTTAATTTTTGTATAGGATATACTATGTTGCTATTTTATTTGTAAAACATCTGATTCATATTTCTATAATTTTATTATAAATAAAGATAACCCAAGCCTAGTGAAGGAAGCTCTAGGGCAGTGTTTCTCAGTTTCTTCAAGTCAAGTACCCCCCTAAGTCAAACAAATTTCAACCTAGTACCCCCAAGCTTTGATCAGCTCTGGCAGATGTGTATTCTAAAACCTGACATATTCTAATCATGAAATAGAAAATACAATACAATCATTTTCTACCTTTGTCTGGTCATTTTTCTAATCATGCTAATTTAATATCTGGTTTCTGCTTTCCTCTGTCTTTCTCTTAACTTTCTTGCCAGGGTCTCCTTGTCCATTTGACATTTCTTCTCTCTCCATATCCATCGCTCATCTCCATTTTCTGTTTTCCAACTTTACCCATTATTGGTTATCTCCCTTTTCTGTATGTCTCTCACCCCCAAGCCATGCAGGATCTCCTATATGTGTGTGTGTCTGTCCCCTGAAGCCATGTAGCTCTCTTCTGTGTGTTTCGCTATTTCCCACCCGTGCAACATGTCCCGTGTGTGTGTGTGTCTCTCTCTTCAGCTATACAACATCTCTTGTGTGTGCGTGTCTCTTTTTCTCTCTCCTCAGTCATGCAGCATCTCCTCTGTGTGTGTCTCCCCAAGCCATGCATTATCTCCTCTGTATGTGTATCTTTATGGCCCTACCCCTCCAAAACAGGATGTTATATCACAGGGGAAGATCCAGCAAGAGCTGCCAGTGGTATGCACAAGGCTATGGCCCTGCACTTGCTTCTGGTTTGCTTGCAACTGTGGGGTTGGGTAGGCTGCAAGCAGGAGAAGGTTACAATTTCTATTTGTTGATGCTTCTGCAGATCTCTGAAGGCAGTGGCTCTGCAGGCAAGCATGTGGCATCAGGGAGATGAAGGTAATGCTTGGGTGCAGCTGCCATATAATCCTCATTGATGTCTCATATATCGCTTGGGGTATGGGTACCATGTTTTGGGAACCTCTCTCTAGGCCATGGTATTGAAGGGAAATCCTTTTCTTAACCAGACAGCCTGTTCCTTTGATTAAGAATGTACATGCTAAGCATGAAGAGGGAAGAGGACTGGGAGGAAATAATTGTTCTGGTTGAGGGTTAACCGGGGGGTGGGGGTGGGTTTTGAATCTGTTGATGGGACACTGCTCTTTCACTTATGACCTGGATTGGTCACAGTTGGAAATAAGATACTGAGCTATATGAACTTTTGGATGAATCAATATTGCAGTTCTTATATTCTTATGTCAGTGATCTTATTTTTAAGCTGGGATACTTTGAATTCTAAAAAAGCTGAAGGACATAAATCAAATGTCTTTCCATGGGAGCCATGACACTGCTGACCAGTGTGTGTCAATGACATCCATCCCTATCAGCCAACCATCAAATTCCATTTGGAGAGATCCTCAAGGTTTTGAGCACTTCCAAATGCATTATCTTTTGTTTATTGAGAATTGCCTTGTCCTTCAAGCATATGGTGCTTGCTCCCATCTGCTTTCCCCTTTCTGTTCTGAGCCTGGATAGAGAGGCAGAGTAGCAGAATACCTCCCCCTGAAAGTCAATGGGGGCCACCAAGAGGTCTCCAGAGGCCATCATTGGCTCCTGGGGCTTGCACTGAAGAATACAGTTTTATTTTCTAAAAACTGACCCTGAGGAGCAGACTGAGGCTCTAAACTGCTCAAGAAAGAGTCCCTTTCTCGCTTGCTTTATGTTTGGAGTATAAATGTTGATGAGCCTTTGTGAGAGTGGTTAACTTCCTTGAGACTGTTTTTTGTTAAGCTAGAAAAATGGCAGTCCAGAACTCTGCTTTGCTGTAACCATGAGAAACCTCTTTCATTTGTAAATTTCAACTTTGCAATATAATTTGCTTTTTCTTGAATTATAAAGTATATAATTTTCTTTGAATAGGAGCACAGATTGAAATTGTTGGTCACTTTAGTTAATTATAGGTCCTCAACAAGCACAGGTTATTATGGATTTTCATGATTGTAATAACTTTCCTGAAAGTTTATTTAGTATGCATTTATAATTACCAAAGTTCCCTCTTCATCATGACCATGTTCTTCATAATTGGATACTTTGTTTATGAGGACTCTTGTGTTCAAATATTGACTTTGCCTGCATTTTCTCATTTAAATACAACATCCCCATTCTCTTAATTTTATTGTGGTACCATGGCAGAAAGTAAAAACTCAGTCTGCTGAAGGTCAATTAAAATAAACTACCTATCATGAAAATTTTCAACCTAATTTATAGCATGGCCATAACTAAGGTTAAAACTATGGAAATATTTCAAAGACCCTCTCAGAATGATAGAAGGCTTTTGGTATATGCTATGGAAAACTTGGGTTGCTAATGGATGATCAATCAGCCTGCACAAAAGCATTCCAATTACATTCTCAAGATAGGGGTAGTAGTGGGAGGAGAGAGAACAGAGGGAGAGATGGGTAGGTGATCAGAAGGTGACAAAGCAGTATAATTTTATGGTTTAAAATGTGATGGATAACCCTAACCTTTGTTGCAAACATATCATTTTTTTTTAAATTACAAGAAAAATAAAGAATCAAAAAGTAACAAAATAAATGAGCAATGAAGGGCAACAAAATCCTGATGATATATAGATATAAATTTACAAAATTAGAACCTGAACCCGTTCTGAGCTCTTTGGGGAAAACAGGATAGAAAATGAAATAAATAAATGTTTCAAAATAAAGATTATTAAACATTACCAGGAGAGAGAAAAGCATCTAGCCTTTTCTATTTAGCATTATAGCAGCTAATGATAGGAAAATTGTTTCCAAAATTGTTTCATATTTTCTGTACATAATGACCCAGTTCCACCACATAAAAATGTATAAATGAGCGTTATCTTTCCAGTAATTAATTTTAACTTTAGAGCCACTGTTATTAGAAAGTCGAACAAAGATTTATTATCATTGGAGAGAGTGCTGGATAAAGCTGACTTCCATATAATGTTTTGTTAAGTTGCATAGTTTTATCCCATACTTCAGCCCAAAAATCTTGAAGGTTTAAGCAGTCATATATCATATGAGTTGATGTACCAATGTCCTTTAGACATGACCAGCAATGATCTGAATTAAACAGACCACTATTCTTAGATTTTCTAGAAGTCCATAATGATCAAGTACAGCGATTGAGTGATGATGGATTGAAGCTCTTGATCCATGTGTCCAAAAGGTTTTTCCAGTGATCTAATGACAACGTTGCATTTACAACTTTTCTCCAGACATTTTGAGCACCTAAACAATAATTATTTTTACTTAACTGAAAAGTTTTATAAACAGGAGAAGCATGACAAGAAGCAAGTACTATTGGAAAGAAGACTTAAAACCTAAAGTTGGAATTTTTTTAAAGCATGTTGTGATTGAAACCAAGAAAAACGTTGTGTGTGTCTGAAAGTTTGCAATTGTGAAACAGTTTTAAGAATACCTGGTACCAGTTGTTTAATAAACCATATTTTACTTTTCTGCTGTAGAGACCAGTTAATAGGTTTCTTATTAATCAGAATAGAAGAATTACTTCATATTACTGAATTATACTGTACACTTTCTAAGGTTGCTTGGGTAGTATAGTATTTAATTTTTTTAAGGCAGCAAGAGTGGCCAGCAGAACTGGGCTAGAATTATTTTTGTGTAAACATGATTGCTCAGATTCTTTAACTGGCATCAAAGTCAGCAGCAGCATTAAAAGCAGCCACCGATCGCGTGTCAATCATGCAATGGCGCTGGTTAGAGAATCGCACTAGGACCTGCCATCAACTGATCATGGCAGGGGAATCTCCGATCAGATGAGCGGGTAGGACTCTCCAAAACAATGCACGGACAAGCAGGGTGATATGTGAGAACGTTCCCTGATGCAGCCATAGCTTGGCAAAATAAGGTCCTTGTCGGAGTATGGTATAGATAACACATCAATCAAGATACATGGTATGACTGGGTCAGTGCTGGAGATTGAAAAGATTGTTGTATTGGAGTTTCCTTGTAAAAGTGTACATGATGTGGCAAGATTATTGAAAGTTGTGAGAGGAACCAGCACTGGACATTGAGCCACCCAAATATTTTTTAGCTAAGTAAAAAATACAGATTTAGACTTTTCCTGTGCACAGTGGTGGGTTTATACCATGTTGTTGAGATTTTAGTATTTTTGGATGGAGTTTTTTATGACGATGATAAGAATAATGAGCAGCATGAAAAGAATAGTTTGATCGCTGCTTTTGTACTGTTTTTGCAATTTTAAGGCTTTTTCTCCATTATGTCTGACCATACTACATTCTATTATACAATGTTCTACCACACTACATCATGCTGTTTCACCACTGTCCTCCTATACCAAACTATAAGCCATATTTACCATACAGCTATTCTACAATCTCTCAAGCCACGGTTGCTGAACAATGTTTGCCGTTCCATGTTTTCCATGGTACGTTTGTCATGCATGCTTGACTTACCATTTTGCCAAGCCATGTCATACTATATTAACCATGTTTTGTAAAACTCTTTGCCATACTGTTTTGCTAAACCATGCTTGCCATGCTCTGTCTCTATAAAATTCAGTCTATGGATAATATGACTGAGTTATTAGAGAAATCCCAAAGAGAAGTGCCAAAGGCTGTCAACTTGGTCTTGAATTCTGATATTATCTGCTGTAGATATTTTATTCCATAATAAGGATACTTTGTTTAAACAGTAATATGAAAAAATGTTCTCAGATGTAACTCAGACTACCAGAAACAGGAGGAGAAAATTCCTTCTCCTGAGAGTTGGGTTTTGCAACTAGGTGTGTGGTTTTGAATGAATGTTTTATGATGGAATGTACAAAACCATGAACTATGTTTTTATAAACTTTCTGAAATTACAACATCTTTCCTAATAAAATAACTTTGAATCAGCCTGTGAACTCCCAGCAAGAGAAGGGTGTTAGCTACATGCATGATTTAATCAGTGATTCTCAATCCAGTCCTTTGGGATTTCAGAATATCCACATTTGCAAGGTTGTTTTTTTTTTTATTAACTGTTATCTCATGCATATTTATCAGACTGGCTAGATGTGTCCAAGGACTGAGCTGAGAACTCCTCCTGATTTACATAGAGCATTGCCAGCTAGTTTCTTTCCTTACTTTCCCCTGAAACAGCATTATTGCCTCCCTATAATTGTGGGTAATATAAACCAGTGGTTTTCAACCAAGTCTTCAGTATAAAATGTTGCATCTAGCAAAATCAGGAGAGGATAAAGAGGTATGGTTGGAGTCTCCCCTAAACTGTTGCAGAATCCAGAGGTCAGACAAGAGAAACTTGGTGGTCTGAATAACCAGGATTTGCTTCCATAAGAGTCTGGAAAGTACAGCAAGAAAAAACAAGGACCAGAGGAAATGGAATTGAATCACTTTCTCCCTCTTTTACAAAGGTGCGCTAAGCTTTTTAGCATGCGCTAAACGTTAACGCATGCATGTTATCCTATGGACGCGTTAGCGGTTAGCGCACGCATTGATTTAACACGCGCTAAAACGCTTAGCGGGCCTTTGTGTTCCACCTGTAGTTCCACCTTATGATATCTATTCAAATGTTTTATTATGTATTGTTTTGGCAATTTAAGTAGCATTCTTGTTTGAATATTTGTACAACAATCATTTTCTATTGTCTCTGTTCAATTTATTCTTCCTATATACCACCATGGGTGAATTTTTTTTCAAAAAGGTGGTATATAAATCCTAATAAATAAACTAAGATAAGTCATATGTGCTTCAAAAAACTATGGCCCTCTTTTACAGAGGCGCGCTAAGCGTTTTAGCGTGGATTTAGCGCATGCTAAATCGATAGCATGCACGCGTTAGCGTTTAGCACGTGTTTAGCGTGCACTAAAAAGCTTAGCGCATCTTTGTAAAAGAGGGGGTATGAGTTGTAATGGCTAGGAGACCTCTGTAGGCAAAACCAACTTTATTCCAAGTGTTTGCTGTATGGGTTAAATGAAAAGAGGAAGGAGGTCTCCAATTCCTAGCAAGGACTGAAAGCTTTACCAGGAAACAAGGATTGAACAGACATTATGATAAATGTTAGCTAGAGATTAATTTTTCCTTGCTAACTTGCTTGTCTGTTGAAAGTGAGTTATAGTCAGATACACTAGGTATTTCCTTGTCCCTGGAGAGATTACAATTGACCCCCCCTTTTATTTATTTATTTATTTATTTTTACAAAGCCATGCTAGTGGTTGTTGCATGACAATGGCCCAGAAGCACTTTAAATCCCTACTGTATGGGCTTCAGTGCAGTTATGAAGCAGCCCACACTAAATAGCTTCATAAAAGAGGCCCCTGAGTTTGTGGGTTCAAACACTACACTGCTCCTTGTGACCCTGGGAAAGTCACTTAATCTTCCACTGCCCCAGGTACATTAAATAGATTGTGAGCCCACTGAGACAGATAGGGAAAATACTTGAAGTACTTGTATATAAATCACTTTGAGTGTGGTTGTAAAATTACAAAAAGATAGTATACAAATCCCTTCCCTATTTATGAACATTTTATACTGGGGTGACTATCCACTAGATCAGGGGTCGGCAACCTGCGGCTCGCGAGCCACATGCGGCTCTTTCGCCACGTGGATGCGGCTCAGAACAGTGCTTCTGACGACCTCACACTGTTCAAAATTCCTCTTATTTTTTCACATCTTCCAGAATGACGCTGCTGCTTCCGACGTGGTACGCTCGGCTGAGGCGCGCGCTGTTGGCTGTGCCGGTCCTCTGCCCCCCTCTTAAGTCAATTCCTGTTCCGGGGCAGAGGACCAGCACAGCCAACAGCGCACGTCTCAGCAGCGCGGTATCGCGCTGAAAGCAGCAGCGTCTTACTGGAAGATGTGAAAAATAAGAGGGATCTTGAACAGTGGGAGATATGGTTCAGAGTGTTGCAACTAAGAAACCAGTGATAGTTTTGTGCATCGGCCACTTGAGGAGAAAGAAGGGCTGGGAAGAGCAAAACGGAGGTTTCCTGAGCCATTGGAGGCTTCTTCTGGATTGGGAAGAGCAGATAAGAAAGGCCCCAGCTCTGCCTGAGCTTGGGACCGGATTGGGCAACATCCGCTGGCATCATCATATCTCAAACCCCCTTGTCTACCCATTGCGGCTCTTTGTAAATCTTGGGTCAAACATTTAGGAAAAAATGGCTCTTTGCTTTAAAAAGGTTGCTGACCCCTGCACTAGATTGATATGTTCCCTTAGGCTTCCATGGACAGCATCATGCTTATTGCAGCTTTCCGGGTCTCACCACATCTGGTCAGGTAGAACTGAAGTTTCAGCCATCATGCTTTGGCTTTCTTCAGGATATGCTGTGAGGTTTGAAGTTTATCTTTAGGGTCCTCAAACCCGCTTGGTTGGGGCTTGAAGTGAATGAGGCAGGAAAGTTCATTGGTGACCAATATGAATTTTCACAGGGAGAACATCTTTAAACTCACCAGGGAATTTTCCATTCTATGGGAAAGAGACCAACTGATTTTCCTGCCAAAATTCAAATTTGGGACCAGTGGACTTTCCCACAAAAATTCAGATTGGTGACCAATGGAATTTCCTGCCTCATTTACCTCAAGCCTCAACCAATCGGGTTTGAGGATCATCAGGGCTTTGGAGCTTGGTTTTGAGTCCCACAAAGCAAGATGTAACTGTGAGGCCAGTTCTGAGTTTCTGATGTATTTTATTACAGGAGCTCAGCTGCATCTGTTTTACATATAGCTGTTTTTCTTTCGTGTAACTCTTTTCTGCATGTCAAGAGAACACATTTATTTCTTAAAAATATCAGAGGAGGGAATATTACCCTAGAGCAGTGAGAAAGTGGTTCAGGTAGTAAAAACTGAACCTCAGATGTAAAAATGGTGAATATTCAAGCAGTTTATTAAAAAAACAAACCCAAGGATATGGTGCTTGTATTACATGTTAAACTGTGCATTTCTCCTTCATTCAGTGTTAAGATCCCATTAACTTTTGTACAAAGAGGACAGTTGCTTTTAACAAGCCAACAATAATTCTCATACTTTACTTTTATTTTCATAAAGAACTAATATTTGGTCCTGGAAAATATGTGATCAAATGTCAGCATATTTAGATTTAGATATAAATCATACCCCCCCCCCCTTTTTTTTATAAAACTGCAAAAGAGGTTTTTAGTGCAACTGAAGTGCACTGCTGAATGCTGTGTGTTGCTCCCGACGCTCATAGGAACTCTATGAGTGTCAGGAGCAGCACAGAGCATTCAGCGCGCCGGCCTGTGCTAAAAACCACCTTTGCGGTTATGTAAAAGGGAGGGTGGGGGAGACATTGAAGAAACTTTTGTATTTAATTTTCCTTCATTAACTTTCACTCTCCTGTCAGAAAATGTTCCCAAACAAGCAAAAAGTAGAATAAATTCAAGCAAAGCCTAAATTCAGTATAATAAAAACCAGATTTTTTGGGTTCTCAAACAGATTCTACTTTTGTCACACAGATTTGTAAGCCAAACTTCAACCTCTCACTATCGCTCTCTTTTTCATAAACATACATGGTTGCAAACCCTCCCCATCTCTCTCTTTCTAACTCACTCAAACACACACACAATATAAATCTGTAAGCGATGCATGTTTCCCAAAGCTGACAGAAAAAATGACTTCCCACAAAAGAATGAGCAGGAAATACTCTATAATAATCCTAAGGGATAGAGAAAAATGGCAACTATATCAACACTATAAATAAATGTGACACATGACAAAAAAAGAAATCATAGTGATTTTCAAAAGAAAAGGCTGTAAAGTAAGGACAGAGTGTTAGCATTTAAAGGTACACAAGATTTCAGACAGAAGAGGAAAGGCAAAATAGCTGAAAAGGCTGAAGGAAGATATGAGCAGTGGCGTACTAAGGGGGGGGCGGGAGGGGCGGTCCGCCCCGGATGCCAGCCATGAGGGGGTGTTCCCGGCCTTGCCGTTCATTCCCCCCACCACCACCCCCGAAGGACCGCTCGCCCCACTGACCTTCCTGCACCACCTGTGAAGCAGCCCGCAGCAGGATCGCGACTTCAGCGATACCTGAGCTGCTTGGGCGCTGCTTCCTGCGCCGCGGTCCCGCCCCTCCTCTGACATCAGAGATGGGGCGGGAACGCGGCGCAGGAAGCAGCGCCTAAGCAGCGCAGAGATCGCTGACGTCGGGATCCTGCTGCGGCTGCTTCATAGGTGGTGCAGGAAGGTCAGTGGGGCGAGCGGTCCTTCGGGGGTGGTGGGGGGGGGACTGAACGGCAAGGCCGGGAGCATAGGTAGCGCTGCTTCATAGTGGTGCGGGGAGGCCAGGGGGGCGAGCGGTCCTTCGGGGTGGGGCGGGCGGGAAGGCAGGCAGGCTTTCAAGGAGGAGGGGGGTGACAGACAGGCAGGAAGGCCTTCAAGGGGGGGGGACAGGCAGGCCTTCAAGGGGGGGGGACAGGCCTTTGGGGGTGTGTGCAGAGTGCAGACCTTCAAGGGGGAGGGACAGGCCTTCAAGGGGGGGCAGGCAGGCCTTAAAGGGGGGGACAGGTCTACAAGGGGGTAGGACAGGCCTACAAGGGGGTGGGACAGATCTACAAGGGGGTGGGACAGGCCTACAAGGGGGTGGGACAGGCCTTCAAGGGGGGAACAGGCCTGGGGGGGGTGCAGGCCTTCAAGGGGGGGTGCAGGCCTTCAAGGGGGGGACAGGCCTACAAGGGGGTGGGACAGGCCTTCAAGGGGGGGGCAGGCCTTCGGGGGGGTGCAGGCCTTCAAAGGGGGACAGGCCTTCAGGGGGGTGCAGGCCTTCGGGGGGGTGCAGACCTTCAAGGGGGGGTGGACAGGCCTTCAAGGGGGGGACAGGAAGGCAGGCCTACAAGGGGGGGACAGGCCTACAAGGGTGGGAGGACAGGCCTTCGGGGGGGTGCAGGCCTTCGGGGGGGTGCAGACCTTCAAGGGGGGGGGACAGGCAGGCAGGCCTTCAAGGAGGGGACAGGCCTTCAAGGGGGGTGCAGGCCTTCAAGGGGGGACAGGCAGACCTTTAAGGGGGGACAGGCCTTTGGGGGGGGACCCTGGTTTAGAAGTACACGGAGGGAAGGGGGTGTTCAAAGAGACATGCATATGCCAAACTTTGGGGGGGGAGGAAGAAATAATGGGTCTGAAAATAGAGGAGAGGGAGAGAGATGATGGACCATGGGATTTAGGGAGGGAAGGAACAGAAAGGGAGAGAAATTGGACACAAGGGATGGTGTGGAGGAGGGATAGAGATACAGGATAGGAGGGTAATTGGGAAAAGAAAGGGAGAGATGGTGGACTCGGGTGGTGGGGAAGGAGGGAGAGATGCCGGATGAAAGGGTAGTTAAGAAAAGGTGGATCTGTGGAGGGAGATGAAAAAAAGGAAAGATACCAGACTTCCTGGGGAGGGGAGGGAAATGGAAAGGGAGGACAGAGTTGGCAGATGGATGGTTAGCATGCAGAAAGAAGAAAGAAGGAGACCCCAAGTTATCAGAAGAAAACCAGAGCCTTGGACCAACAAGATTTGAAATATAACCAGACAACAAAAGGTAGAAAAATTAATTTTATTTTCTGTTTTGTGATTATAATATGTCAGATTTGAAATGTGTATCCTGCCAGAGCTGGTGTTGGACTGCAAACGTGAGCTAGGATTTAACAGAGAGAGGAAAAGTCCTTTTTGTTTCTTTATTTTATTTACACCACAGCGCCAGTGTGATTAGGAGAAGCCAAAGGGGGTGAAAAATCCACCAGGAGTTTTGAAAAAAATCACCCAACTGGGCAGGAAAATCGAATTGAAAAACCAATTCAATAGGCTGAATCGAATCAAAATTTTTTTTCCTGAATCTGGCAGCATTAGTTTGCGCTACTGTCTTAGACTTTAGGACCTGGGATTGGGGAGAGATGGCATCCTCATTACTTTATAATGCAAGTGAAACGAGGATTTGGTCAGACTTTTGAAGGGTCTGCAGAAAAAAAATATTGTATAGGCCGGGGACATGAGACAGCAGGAAATGGGAACTTTTCTTCCTTCTATTTTTGTGAATGGAAAGGCTGAGGATGTCAGAGAGTTCAGTTAAAATATGTGCTTTATAAGAAAATATAATAATGTGTTTTATAAAGTTTATAGCATAGCTGGCCTACCCAGTGAGGTGTTCCTAGTGGTGGTGGTGGCAGCGTGTCAATGTGTTGAGAGGAAGAGGTGGTCTGGGAAATTCTGCTGAGCAAACTCCGGGCCCATTTCCACCCCCCAGTTAGTCCACTCCACTCAACTGGTTCACACACTGAGTGAGTCTTTGGGTGTTGTTTTGGGATCTCTTCCAGTGGTTTAGCAGTATCTCCTTCTGGTCCAAGGAAGGAAACTTTGTTATCCTTAGCATTGACCTACAGAATATGTTTGTAACAGCGCTGCTTGTGTGGCATTAGGCTATGTAGTGATCGAAAGAAAAAAACAGACCTTTGCACATTTTTGCAATATATGGTGGGTGTATGAGGAGATTCACATTTCCTGCACAGCTAAGTCCATGTGAAGTTACCTTGTGCTGTATTTGACATCTAGCAAGTTCTCTGTTTGAAAGGAAAGATCTAAACTTAAAAATGAAGTGGCCAGAAGTTATGGTAAAAGCAGATAGTGTAGCTGGTTTTAAGAAAGATTTGGACAAATTCCTGGAGGAAAAGTCCATAATCTGTTATTAAGACATGGGGGAAGTGTCTGCTTGCCCTGGATCGGTAGCATGGAATGTTGCTACTCTTTGGGTTTTGACCAGGTATTAGTGTCCTGGATTGGCTACCATGAGAATGGGCTACTGGGCATGATGGACCATTGGTCTGACCCAGTTAGGCTATTCTTATGTTATGTTCTCATCTGTAGGGGCCTTTGTTTTCACTTCTTATTTTAATGTGTTTTTTTTCTGGGAACTTATCAGTGTTTTTTATAATGGGAACAAAAATGGAAGAGAATTAATGTGTGTGGGATGAGGGGGTAACTAATTTCTTCAGCTAAATAATTCAATCCACCTCAACCAGACATAGGAGAACTCACGCACCATTCACATACCCTCCAACCAAAAACGTCAAAAGAAAAAAACTGTTCGACAACCTCCTAGACATTCGAGCTGCAACACTCGACCCCCAACTCTACAACCAATTGACATTAACCACATACTGCAAAACCTTCAAAAAGAAATAAAAACCCTTCTATTCAAAAAACACATAAAACCGAACTAACACAATCAGAACTGTCCCAAGCATCACCTCCATATGTACTTCTGATGTCATAACAATTCAAACATAATTTATGTTATGTTATGTTTGGAATATAAGAAAATTTTCACTGCCTGTTTCTATTCTGACCATTTATTCCGTTTCATGGTCATTACAAAAAAATATTTTTTTACATGGGGGGGGTGTCAAAAAATGATGCACCCCGGGTGCCACATACCCTAGGTACGCCACTGGATATGAGAACAAAAAAGGTGAAAATGGCTAAAGCTTAGTGATGACTATTTGTAGAAATGCTAGTAAAATCCTATATAATAAAACGCTAGACGCGCACGCGCACTCAGACCTGCGTGATCTGTAATCCTTGATCTGTGAGATGTAGGTCCGTGGCATTGCAGGAGTGCGCATGCGTGCCTAGGGTTCTTTCTTCGTCATCGTCGTCTCATCCCCGTTGAGCCTCCCACCCGATTTTCTCTTCTCGCGGTCTGGCCGGCTCCCTTAGTCTCTTGCCGCCGCCGCAACCCCCTTCCCTTCCCTTCCCGAGGTCGAAAAACCTCTTGGCTCCAGCAGCGGCCGCAGCACTGTAAACACGCTGCTTGGCGGCCTCTACTGCCTTGATTTGCTCTTCCGTGTCCCTGATGACTTCATCAGAGACGCGGCAGAGCAAATCGGGGCAGTAGAGGCCACGAAGCAGCATGTTTACAGTGTTGCGGCCGCTGCTGGAGCCAAGAGGTTTTACGACCACGGGAAGGGAAGGGGGTGGCGGCGGCAAGGGACTAGGGGAGCTGGCCAGACCGCGGGGATGAAGGAGTTTCAGCTCAGGAACGGCTGGAGGATGCTGCAGGTGGCCCATGCAGGTAAACATTCTCACAGGAGGGGAAAGGGGGCTGCTTCGGGGGGAGGAGTATGCTGGGAGGCAGATCGTTTTGCTTGGGGGGGAGACAGAAGGGGGGCCATGGAGAGACAGGGAGGAACTGGAGCGGGAGAGGGAAAGGGGCCTGCTTTGGGGGAGGGGTGTGCTTGGAGACAGACAGCTTTGCTTGGGGGGGAGACAGAAGGGGGGCCACGGAGAGACAGGGAGAAACTGGAGCGGGAGAGGGAAAGGGGCCTGCTTTGGGGGAGGGGTGTGCTTGGAGGCAGACAGCTTTGCTTGGGGGGAAGACAGAAGGGGGGCCATGGAGAGACAGGGAGGAACTGGAGCGGGAGAGGGAAAGGGGCCTGCTTTGGTGGAGGGGTGTGCTTGGAGATAGACAGCTTTGCTTGGGGGGGGGAGACAGAAGGGGGGCCACGGAGAGAGAGTCAGGGAGGAATTGGAGGGGCAGAGGGAAAGGGGTTTGCTTTGGGGGAGGGGTGTGCTGGGAGGCAGACAGCTTTGCTTGGGGGAGACAAAATGGGGGGCCACGAAGAGACAGTCAGGGAGGAATTGGAGGGGTAGAGGGAAAGGGGTCTGCTTTGGGGGAGGGGTGTGCTGGGAGGCAGACAGCTTTGCTTGGGAGGGGAGACAGAAGGGGGGCCATGGAGACACTGTCAGGGAGGAATTGGAGGGGTAGAGGGAAAGGGGGCTGCTTCGGGGGGAGGGGTGTGCTGGGAGGCAGATCGTTTTGCTTAGGGGGGGAAGACAGAAGGGGAGCCACGGAGAGACAGGGAGGAACTGGAGGGGGAGAGGGAAAGTGGGCTGCTTTCTAGCACCCGTTAATGTAACGGGCTTAAAGACTAGTTCAAAGATAACATCGTAATGTTTAAAAATTAAGAATATATATAGAATGATAACAGAAAAAGAAATACTAGAAATATGTTGTTACGTAATGTGCACCAACATAGGGACTGGATAAGGGCCATAGAGAAATGTCAAGTTTTGTAGTAAATACCAGAAAATATATCCCGGGATATGTGTGTGTGGATGTCTAAGTCCAACTCAGGATGTCCAGATTTGGATATCAAAAGATAGAGTCCATAATTGAAAAGATGTCCAAGAATAAAAAGATGTTTCAAAAATGCGATGTCTCCAATATTGCCATCTAAAACCCCTTTCTACTGGATGTCCACGAGTTTTGATTATGGACCCCCTAAAACGTCCAAGTTAGATGTTCCACAATTTCAATTATTTGACCAGAAAGACATCTTAAATGTACCCTTAGGGGTCACGTGATGCCATGAGCACGTGAGGACGTCTCCTTGCTCGCTCCAGGGCTGCCCTGCTTCCATTACTGATAAACGGCATTTTCCCCACTTATTAGTGGACCAGCAGACCATCGGAACCTTTGCCTTGCATGGACAGATACCTCACCAGATCGAGAGAGCACATGCAAGCGAAACCGGCGCGTAAGGATCGGGAGAGAGCGCGGCCTAGTGAAAACAAGATGGCGACGAGCCCCGCGGCGGCGGTCTCGAATCTTACGGAGACTGCACTGAACGATATTAAGGTCGCACTTGCACAGGTACTGGGGCCCAAATTAGAATCCCTAACGGAAAAAATTTCGAATATCGAGACGCTACTGGCGGCGGCCCGCACCACTGAGTTAGAACAGCGGGTTTCCACTTTGGAGGATGCCTCCGCGACCCAGGGAGCTGACCTCGGCGCACTGCAGGCGCAGGTTCGAGCACAAGCGGAAAAGCTGGACGACTTGGAAAACCGCTCTAGACGCTCGAACCTGCGCCTGTTGGGGATCCCGGAGACGATACCGGATCGCAGCCTATTGGAGACATTGGAGAGATGGCTGCGGGAGGAGCTGCCGCTACCTCAGTCCTTGGGGCCCCTCTATATTGAACGGGCTCACCGCCTGGGCCCTCGCCCTGGACTAGAGGCGCGCCCGAGGGTAGTCATCATGAAGTTACTAAATTTCCATACGGTGCAATGATAGATACCATAAGAGTTTTCATAGGGGTTTGATCCCCATACTGAACTCTTTACTTCCATCTTGGAATCTGAGCACCACCTAATGAAAAGAATTTTGAAGTAGCTAGTGGGTTCCTTTATTAGTTTGTTTCTTGTTACTAAATTTCAGACATAAAGTGGAACTTCTGCAGCTATACCGCGCTAAGCGAGACGCCTTGAAATATGAAGGAGCTTTGATCCGCATTAGTCAAGATTTTTCTATGGCGCTGCAGGAACGGAGAAGGCCCTTCTACCCACTTTGTGCACAATTATCGGACAGTAAACAGAGATTTCAATTTAATTACCCAGCTCAGCTGCGGATCTGCTCTAACGGTGTGTGGAAGTCCTTTCAGTCCCCTGAGGCGGCAGCTGAATTCATCAAGCGCCTTGGAAGACCCAACAGGGGGGAAGACTGACTTGGTGGAGTATACTACTAGGGCTGGACTTACACAGGTGTCTTGCTTGATAACTTTTACTGTTCCCAGGGGATAATGTTATATAGGCTATGCTGAGCCTTTTATATCTGCGGGCCGGGGTGGCCCTGGAGACGGTGTCTTTCGTGGCCTACTTTCTTCTATAAGATGGGAGTTGTAGAGAATGTTGGGGGGCATGGGGGGGTGGGACATTTCTGGGTAGCAGCGGCACTATTAATGGGGTTTTTTGTGTTCCTTTCTATCTGTTATCTGGGAGTTACTTTCCCAGAGTTGCATGCACTGTCTGTAGTGGGGGTGAATGTGGAGTCCTGGGGTGAGGCTGGGCACTCCAGGACATCTTTTACTGGCTGGTTTCTTGGCCTTGCACAGCATGGTGGGGGGCAGTATGGGTGACAGGCCATTCCGTATACTTTCCTGGAATGTTTCAGGAATTACTTCCCCTACTAAACGTACGAAAATTTTATCTCAATTGAAACATCATGCGGCTGACATAGCTTGCTTGCAGGAGACTAGGCTTACTGATGCAGAACACCAGAAGCTCCGGAGAGGTTGGGTTGGGGATTTATACTATGCTTCTTCGACGGGGAGGAGGGCGGGGGTAGCCATATTGTTTCGGAAGGGCTTGCCTTGCACAGTCACAGCCCTGAGGCGTGATCCCAAGGGCCGATATCTCCTGGTAAAAGTGACTGGACCGGGTGGGCCCTTTAGATTACTGGTGGGATATGGCCCTACTGGATATCAGCACTCTTTTTTCCAAAATCTGGTTAATATTTGTTTACAGGACTCTGATTGTCCCTTAATCCTGGTAGGTGACCTGAATCAAGTATTAAATGCGGGGATGGATCGTTCTGGGGGAACAGGAACGACGACAGTGAGACAAACAAAAGGTATTCCTTACTTGTGTCGAGCTTTGGGGCTGGTGGATCCCTGGAGGTTACTCCACCCCACTGAGCGAGACTATACGCACCAGTCTAGAGCACATGGTTCCTTTTCTAGAATCGATTACACCTTACTTTCTGAAACCTTGTTTGCTCGAGTCTCAGAGGCGACTATAGGCCCCCTTGAGGTATCTGATCATCATATGATTTGGCTGGATGTGGCAGTGGGTGGCCCCGTGGGTCGTGGGTCGGGATGGAGATTCCCTTCATACTTACATGATGATGACCATTTTCGGGAGTTTCTATCTGGAAAATGGGAAGACTATTGTTCCTTTAATGCACAACACATAGAGCAACCAACACTATTTTGGGAAACCGCGAAGGCAGTATTACGGGGAGATGTCATTGCTTACGTGGCTTCTAGGACCCGACGCATTGCACACCGTATAGTACATTTAGAAAAACTGTCGACTCAATTGAAACGAGATTTGTTAATCACCCCCTCAGTAGCTAATAATGAAAAGTACAGAACAGTTCTAGCTGAGCTAAATTCCCTTATACACGAACGTACTAAGAAATTACTGTTTTACCGTAAATTTCAATTTTATAAATATGGCAATAGGGCCGGGAAGTTGCTGGCGTCTGTTGCTAAAAGCTGGACGGGATCCCGATATATATCTATGATACGAGAAAATTCGGGGAAGATGCTGACTTCTGCGGAAGATATTTCGGCTAGCTTTAAAAATTACTTTGAGGCCTTTTACGCCTCCCCTGGTTCATATTCGGGCCCTGATGTCTGTGATTATTTGGAGGACGCGGAGATGCCTAGATTGTCGACGGCCCAGGTGGCCCGGTTGGATAGACCATTACAACTCCAGGAGGTGATGCAGGCGATTAAGAAATTGAAGCCCTGCACTGCTCCTGGACCGGATGGGTACTCCCCGGAGTTTTTTAAGATCTTATCTTCGTTCATAGGGGGATCCCTCCTTAATTATTACATAGCGGTTCAGACTCTGGGCAAATTCCCGAGATATGCAAATGATGCTCTGATTACGTTAATCCCGAAACCTGCTAAACCGCCTACGGATATTGAATCTTATCGACCAATATCATTGTTGAATGTTGACATAAAGATCTTGGCTCGGGTGCTAGCGGATAGGCTGGCGCCTTTGCTGCCCACTATTATTGTGCCTGAACAGGTGGGGTTTGTCCGGACGCGCCATTCTGTACTTAACGTGCGCAGAGTGCTACTGGCCCTTTCTTGTGTTCAACAGACTCATTCTCCTGGTTTAATAGTTGGGCTAGACGCGGCCAAAGCATTTGATAAGGTACACTGGCATTATTTGTTTCAGGTTTTACAATATGTAGGGTTTCCGGATAGTTTCATGGCCATGATCCGTACACTCTATTCAGGTCCCACTGCATCGGTATTAGTCAACGGGGTGAGATCTCTAGGGTTTCCAGTGGGTAAGGGGACGAGACAGGGATGTCCATTGTCCCCCCTTCTTTTCCTGTTGTACTTAGACCCTTTGTTACGCACAATACAGAGAGATGATGAGATCGTAGGGTTGCCAGAGGGCTCCTCTCAGTTGCGGGTGTTGGCATTTGCGGACGATCTCCTGTTGACTTTGGGAGATCCCCAACGTTCACTCCCTCGAGCCTTAGAACTGTTGGATGAATTTCACCTTTATTCAGGTCTAGTTCTTAATAGGCAAAAGTCCCTGGCGATGCCAACCTCGCCCGAGGTGAGACAGACTTGGGGGGGGGGAATTTCCTTTACAGTGGGCCCCTTCCCAATTGACGTATTTGGGGGTGGTTATTCCTCAAAATTTAGATAGGCTCTATTCAGCTAATGTCTTGCCCTTACTCCGTCGTACTGTGACCACACTTTCCAATTGGAGGAAATTTCCCTTATCGCTTTCAGGCCGCATTGCTTTATACAATATGATGATACTGCCTCAATGGACCTATCTATTGCAAATGTTGCCCATTATTATTACATCGACACATTTATCACAACATAACTCTCACCTTACTACATTCTTGTGGCAGGGTAAAAGAGCTAGGATAGCTTTATCTAAGTTAATGTTACCCAGACATCATGGGGGGTTGGGCCTTCTGAGTGTTTCTAGATTTAACCTGGCATGTCAATTGCGCCATATTCATGACTGGTTCTGTAAAACTACCTGTTTTTCGCTACCTGAGATTGAATGTTTTTCTTTCCAACCCTATCATTTCAGTTATCTGTTGCATGCCCGTCATTTACCAGATTCGCCACAGATACTAACTAACCCCTTTTTATCTGTCATGCGTAAAGCTTGGAAAATGTTGTGTATGCTGTTAAAAATTTCTCCATATGGAACACCTTATCTCCCCATCATTGGCAATGGGGATTTCCAGCCTGGCTTGGACTCGGCTGTTTTTCGACGCTGGAACTCGGAGGGTCTCCACTACTTGTCCCATGTGGTCGTAGATACGGGACTTCCTGCCTCTTTTGCTGATCTACAGCTGCAGTTTCATCTTTCCTCCATGGATTGGTTTGCTTACAGACAGCTCCAGCATTTTGTAGCGGTATATAAGAAATAAATTACATTACATTACATTACATTTACTGACTTTACCTTCGGAGACATTGCAAGTGGATGTCCAAAACGGACTCCAGGAATCTCTATGCCTTACTGCACAGGAACCTATGCCGTTGAACTTTTATCATAAGCTCTTACAGGACCTTTCTGGAGAACTAGATTTTCTTTCCATTGCCCAGAAATGGACGACTGATCTTCAGGTGCCAATCTCTGCTGATATAATCCGTAGGGGCATTCGCTTGGGGAATGATCCTGCCCTGTCTGCACTGGAGAAAGAGCGGAACTACAAGTTCATATTGAGAGCTTTCTATCCACCCAAGAGAGCTCAGATAATGGGGATTAGCTCGGGACATTGCTGTGGGAAATGTGCAGAGCCTATGGCATCCTTTGGACACATGTTTTGGACTTGCCCCTTGGTGTCTGCTTTCTGGCTACGCTTGGTGTCCTCTGTGGCTCAACTTTGGGGGTGTTCCTGGAGGATGCACCCTAGTTTTCTCTTCACACTTCAAATCCGTCTTCACCCAGCTAGACCGGGATGTGCGAATTTCATCCGGAAAACTGTGCTTATGGGACGGAAATGTATTCTCACACAGTGGCTTTCACCTCACCCACCATCTATTCAACAATGGAGAGTACTAATGCTACAACAGCTGTTATTGGAAAGAAAGGCTATTGTGGACATGAATGCAAAAAAGGGTCGGTTATTCCGTCAATGCTGGTATCCTTTTAGCCAGACCTTTACTACTTATGTTCAACGACAACTATGGGAGGATTGACTGGAACACTGCTCCTACTCTGCCAGTGCCCTAGTTAATTAGGTTTTCTATTGCTGCTGCTGCCCAGAAGGGGTGGGGGGGGGAGGTTTGGGGGGACTTGGGATCTGGAGTTATGTTGTGGACTAACGAAAATGTACTTTACTTCTGTATCTACTGTATTTGCATTGGTTGAATAAAAAATTACTTTACATAAAAAATGTACCCTTAGCTGTGCTAGAAAATGTCCCCAATGATGTCAAAATGTAGTAGTATGAGGACGTTCCCAATGTTCCGCACATCTATATATAGCCCTGCATGTGGCATGATGGTTCTTTGTGGGTGTAGTGAGAAGTAGCGTTGGAGAGAGGAGAGGTGGTTAGTGGTGGAGAAAAGAGTTAGTGAAAAAAATAGTCTGTGAGAGTGAAAGAGAGAGTGCAAATATTCAGCAAACATAACTGGCTATCTCCTGCTGAATATTAGTGGTTAGCCTGAAAAATGCTGGCCAGTTAAATAGCACTGAATATCAAGGGGTTAGTGTGGAAATAAATGGGTTTCAGCACACTATGGCTCTGATTCTGCAAAATGTGTCTAAAGTTAGGTACCGTTTAGACCAGGGGTGTCCAACCTTTTGGCTTCCCTGGACCACATTAGCCGAAAAAAAAAATTTCTGGGGCCGCACAAACATGCAAACGCTGCAGCAAGACAGAGGAGAGAGCCGGCAAGACAGTAAACACCCGAGGGCAGCAGAGGAAAACACTGCATTGCCCTCGATCGAGGCCGCATAAAATACTTCATGGGGCTGTATGTGGCCCTTGGGCCGCAGGTTGGACACCCCTGGTTTAGACGTCTAAGATAGGTGTCCTTTGTAGAATCGCGCTCAGCAGCACTCAGCACTATTTAGATGTCTAAATTTTTAGAGAATCTGGTATTAGGTGAGATTTAGATATGCAAACAATGTCCTTAATGTTATAATATTTTATTATTATGACATTACTAGAATGGCAGTTTTATGGTGTTTTTCATTATAATTGTGATACTGGGAGTTGGATCTGTTTAATGCTTTTGTTTATTTCTCTTCCATCAAACAGAGTGACTGGGATTCGAACCAGCAACATAAAAACATAAGAATAGCCTTACTGGGTCAGACCAATGGTCCATCAAGCCCAGTAGCCCGTTCTCACTGTGGCCATATCAGGTCACTAGTATCTGGCCAAAACCCAAGGTGTAGCAATATTCCATGCTACCGATACAGGGCAAGCAGGCTGTAGGTTTAACCAGTGTGCTACACAGTGAGCTAGCAAGTTGCATAGCAATTGTAAAACTAGGTCCTATAGGCATTGTAAAAGAGGTCTATTTTTGAGCATAGCTGGGACTTCAGATAGACCTGAGTTCTATGGATGGAACTTAGACACAGTTTGGACGTCCTTAATGTGATCTGCTAAATAGCTCTCTGGGATTTATTTTTGCTTTATTAAGCTCAAAAGGCACCACGTAAACAGGGCACATCAAAACAGATATTTTAATTGTGGCATTCTACTTTGCAGGTGCACCTTGATGATCTCACAATGAGGTCAGTATTGTGTAGCTGCCCACCTCTATTTGCAATGACATAGAAGCCATGCTAAGGTTTGTACCTGTTTTTTTTTCCAGTTTTTAAGCTTTTGCAAATGAAGTTATGTATGCAATCTATATTTTTTTCATGTGCTTCCTTTGCTTTTAAGAATGAGCTGATTGGAGCACTGTTTAGTCAGAATAAAAAGGTAGGTTTTTTTTTAGCAAGAAACCTAAAGCTGTATTTTTCATGTGCTGTGCTTCAGTTAACAGATCTTTTCCTTTAATTAGCAAATGATATTTCTGTTTGTCCACAAAAATAGAAGGTTTTGCATGCAATATATCTGTTTTGATGTGCCCTGTTTATGTGGTACCTTATTAAATGTATTTTGAGCTTAATACAGCAAAAATAAATCCCAGAGAGTTATTTAGCAGATTGTATTAAGGCGTCCAAAGAGTGCCTAAGTGCCGTCCATAGAACTCAGATCTATTTGAAGCCCAAACTAAGCTCAAAAGTAGACCTGATTTTCATTCGCTTACAATATAGGCATGATATGGACACCTTAGGTCGCTTAGCGTTATGTGAATGAATCAAAGGATGCCTATATTGAATCATTGCCCAAACCACGCCCATTGAGTTAGGTGCGAGTTTTAAACATGGGCATCCATGAAATTATGGCCACTGTATGGACTGGGGGGTTGGGAAGACATGGAAGGACAGATGCTTTATGGGCTGGGAAGGGATCAGTAAGCATGGAAGGACTGCACAGGTTGGGATTGGGAAGGCAGGGAAGGACACATGCACAGGCTAGAGGTTTGGGAAGGACAGATGCTACATGGGCTTGGGGGCTGGGAAGGGAGTAAAGACAGATGCTGTACAGGTGGGGTGTTGGTAAGGGAAGGAAAGGAAAGGAAAGAGAGATACTGTCAGTAGAATTGGAAGAGAAAGAGAGAATGGTTGGACATAGGTGCGTGGAGCAGGATGAAAGAGATGGTGCGCATGGGGGAAGGAAGAAAGAGGGAGAATTGTTAGCATGATAATTGTGGAGAGGAGGGAGGGAGTAATATTGGATGTTATGGTGGAGAGGAAATGTTGGGACAGATGAAAAGGGATGCAAGAAGTAGGAATGTTGGAGGAAGGGATGCAGCATGGTATTGGAGAGAGATGACAGAAGGAGAAATATTGGACATGGAGCTGGTGGGGAGGGGCAAAAGATGCTGTACAGGAGCCGGGGACAAGATAGGGAGAAATGTTGGACTTGGCAGTAGGGGGAGTGGGAGAGATGTGCCCTGGATCTCCCTTTCTCCCTCTTTTTCTACTTCCTTTGCAACAAGGGGGGAATGAGAGAGATGGTGAACAGTGAGAGAGAGAGAGGGAGACACTTTGCACACAGGGTGGAGGAGAGAGAGGAAGAAATGCAGCATTACTTGCTGAGTTTAACTATTTAGACTTCCCAGTTCAATTTTTGTCTACTTATTTTTGTTTCTAATTTGTGCCTCTTTGTTCTGCATTTGGTGAGGTTCTGGCTTAAAATGTTTATTTGAAATGCCTCAGGCTCATAAAATTATATAAAATCATCTTTCTGCTTTGAGTGGGAAGATAATTAAGACTGTGGATGGTGAGTGGACAGGGAAGAAAAATGCACTTCACTGTGGGGATTGTGAGAGGATGGAGATGAATCTTTGTCCCTGTGTCACTCTCTAGTTGGAAGAAGCTTCTGTGTACCAGATGATCTGAGCAAAATGTTCCAAATCAGCAAGGTTTTCAATGGTTTAGAATGGTTCCAAATGCTAATTAAGGGCATATCAGAGGCCAGATTCTCAAAGAGCTATTAAGTAGAAAACATAGTGAAAGCCTTTTCTTTCATTCATCTCAGATCCCCAGCTTAGTGCTGAACTGCTGTATTGAGTATGTTTATGTAATGGGTAGGATTTCTGAATGGAAAAGAGAGAAACATGCCTCAAGATTTAGGGATTAACTAAGGACAGTAATTTCCCTCCCCCTGCCAGTAAAGACTAACCCCCCTCCAACAACAAAGTAACACTTCAGCCTCTTTTAGTTAAATAATGCATGAAAATAAACTTTATAAAGGTTAATTTAAAAAGATAAGAACATAAGAATAGCCATACTGGAACGGGGTTGGAAGGAGGGAAAGACAGATTATAAGATTATATCATGTACATATGAAGAATGAAGGAAGAAATGACATTACAATTAGTACTATTATTTGGGGGGTGGAATATGAGGCGGAGGCTGGGCAGGTCTAGGGCAAAGCTTTTGGGCCCCCAAACAAAAAAGAAGTTCTGCTGCCTATGCGTAGAAGTCTGCCCAACATTGGCCTATCTGTTCAGCCACAATGAGGCATAGACTGTAGAAGTCTGCCTAGCACTGGCTTAGCTTCTCAATTACTAGTGTTATCATCTAATCACCACTAAGCTTGTTTGGTTCCATGCCTTCCATATACAATTCCTTTATGTTTATCCCAAACATTTTTTAATTTAGTTGTCGTTTTCATCACAACTACTTCCCACAGAAGGGCATCTCAGGCATCTACCATCCTCTCTATGAAAAATAGGGTTACTTGACATCCGGGAAAAAATGGACATGTCCTCTTTTTTGAGGATGTCCTGATGCCTGGATGTTGTTTTGTTTTTTTAATGGGGGAGTCTGAATTTAGCCAGCTCTCCTGACTCTCACATCTACCTTCTCCCTGGGCCTGACAACTGTAATTTAATCTTCAGGCAACAACGAGGTGAGCCTGCCTCAGAAGCCGTCGCTCTATAGGTCCTGCTTATGTGGGAACAGGAAGTAGCTGCAGAGAGATGGCTTCTGGGGCAGGCTGCTGGCAGCAGGCTCACCTCGTTGCTGCTGCTGTCTGCTTGAAGATTAAATTACAGCGGCTGGGCCCAGAGGGCCCAGAGAGGAGGTAGGTGGGAGTCGGGAGCTAGAGAGGTCATGAGGTGATGAAGCATAAGAGGAGAGAGGAAAGAGTGGGGGCTGGAGAAACAGCATGAAGGGAAAAAGAGAAGGAGGGGTCTGGAGAAACAGCATGGAGGGAGGGAAGGCTGAAGAAACAGCATGGATGGTTGGAGGGAGGTAGGGAGAAAGCATGAAGAGGAGCTGGAGAAATAACATGGAGGGAAGGAGGGCTGGAGAAAAGAGTATGGTAGTGCTAGATGGGAGGGGAGAGTTAGAAACAGTAGGAGAGGAGTTTGGAAGGAGATAGAAAAAGAAAGAAAGCAATACCCACAGGAGATGGAAGTTGGGAGAGAGAGAAACACCCATGGGGGAGGAAGGGAAAGAGAGAGAAGCACAGAAGATGGAAGGAAGACCAAGGAAATGGGAGGAGTGTGGGCAGGGCTGTAACGGTGGGGTCATATATTCTCTTTTTTGTCTTCACAAATATGGTAACCTTAATGAAAAAGTGCTTCCTGACATTATTTCTAAGTCAGCCTCCCTGCAATTTAAATTTATGTCCTCTAGTTCTATCATTCCTCTTCTGGAAAAGGTTTGAATGCCTTTGAATGTCTTAATCAATCACCCCATTTCTTCAGATTATCAAGTCTCTCCTCATACATCTTGTGGTGCAAACCCCATACCATTTTTCCATGCTTCTCTGAACCGCCTCAAGTATTTTTACATCCTTAACAAAATACAACCACCAAAACTAAACACAATTCTTCAAGAGGGGCCTAACCAATACTTGCACAGAGGCATCAACTCCTCCTTTGTTCTGCTGGTTTTACCATTCTGTATGCAGACCAGCATCCTTCTGACAACAGCTACTGCCTTGTTGCATTGTTTTGTCACCTTGAGCTCCTCATACACCATCACGCCAAGGTCCCTCTCTTGAACTATGCTTATTAATCTCTTACTTCCTTCCTATCTCATACAGTACATCTCCTTTGAATTTTTGTACCCCAAGTACAACTCTCTGCACTTCTTTGCATTAAATTTTAACTGCCAGATCTTTAACCATTCTTCTAAGTTTTGGAGATCTCCTCATTTTTTCTAGCCCCTCTGGGATACCTACTCTATTGTTTATCTTTGTGTCATCCTCAAAAAAAGAAAATTCTTTCTCCTAACCCTTCAGCAATGTCTATCACAAATATTTAAACATAATTGGCCCCAGTACCAACCCCTGAGGCACTCCATTACTCACTTTCCTTTCCTCTGAGCAAATTCCATTTACCACTACCTCTGGCTGTTTATATAATATACTAGGTTCTACATGCTGCAATATAATCAGCACTAAAGTCAGGCAACCCAACACAGAAAAAAATGCAAATTAAAAAAAACACCCTCTCTATTTTGGATTTTAATTAGAAAAGAAATATAGTGTTAAATAATTATCCAATGATCCACCTTGGACTGGGTCATCTTGCATGTGAGCCAGTCCAAGGTGGATCACAAAGAGCAATTATGATATGATGTTATGATATATAATAATATCCCTATGGCATGGCATAATGGATTTCTTTTGTCTTTCATTTTTCCTGTAATAAGATGGACATGAAGGAAAGAAACATCACGAAGGATTTTACTTGGCATATCCTTTACCTAAATCTTGTAATGCTTTAAACATGCATTGAGGGAGTGAGGGGGGGAGGAAGAAACGAGGGCAGTGAAATTCATTTCTTGCTTGTATTAACTTTGGACGCATTAGCAGATTTACAAATATTGACTGCTATGCCATCCCCCAGTCACAGACAGACAGACAGACATACTAGAGCAGGGGCTCCCACACTTTTTGGGCTTCTGAGCTACTTTTAAAAAGATCAAGTCAAAATGATCTACCAACAATAAAATTTAAAAAAACACAAAGCACACTGTACGCAGAGAAAATGTTAATTATCATTTATATTCTGGGGGTTTTCAAAGAGGTCAAGGCAGGTGACTTTATGCAATGTCACCTCAGTAACAACTATACAAAAATAGACAAATATATCCCTTCCCTTTTTACTAAACCGTGAAAGTGGTTTTTAGTGCAGGGAGCTGCCCTGAATGCCCTGTGCTGCTCTTGATGCTCATAGGCTCCCTGCTCTAAAAACCGTTATTGTGGTTTAGTAAAAGGGGGCCATAATGCAAAATGTAGACAGCAGATATAAATTCTCAAAATGGACATATTTTGATCACTAAATTGAAAATAAAATCATTTTTCCTACCTTTGTTGTCTGGTGATTTCATGAGTCTCTGGTTGTAGTTTATTCTTCTGACTGTGCATCCAATATTTCTTCCCTTCTTTCAGCCTCCTGTATGCTTCCTCTCCTCCAGACCTCATTCCCTCCCTCAACGTTTTCTTCCCCTCTCCCTGCCCCCTTCTTTCTTTCTGTCCGTCTTTCTTTCTATCTCCCTGCCCCCTTCTTTCTAGCTGGCTGTCTTTCTCTCTCCATGCCCCCTTTCTTTCTTTCTTTCTATCTATCTTTCTCTCTCCATGTCCCCTTTCTGTCTGTCTCCCTGTCTTTTTCTCTCTATGCCCCCTTTCTGTCTGTCTCCCTGTCTTTCTCTCTCCATGCCCTTTCTTTCTGTCTCCCTGCCTCCTTTATTTCTGTATGTCTTTCTCTCTCCATGTCCCCTTTCTTTTTTTGTCCCCCCCTCCTTTCTTTATGTCTCACGGCCTCCTTTCTTTCTGTATGTCTTTCTCTCTCCATGTCCCCTTTCTTTCTTAGTCCCCCCCCTTTCTTTCTGTTTCCCTGTCCCCCTTTCTTTCTTTCGTTCTCTTTCTTTCTCCCTGCCCTCCCCCAAGCACCGTCACTACCATCGGGGAACAGGCTGCCGTCGCGTTTTCAGCTCTCCGTGCTTCCACACCTTAAAGAGGATGCAGAAGTGCCAGGACCAGCCTTCCCCCTCCCCCCCCCCGACGTCAATTCTAATATCAGAGAGGAAGTGCCCGGAACTTTCTCTCTGACATCAGAATTGACGTCGGGTGAGGAAGGTTGGTCGGCCCGGTGCTTCAGTATCCTCTTTACTGTGTCGGGAAGCAGGTAGAATGCGAAGGCAACGCGAGTCTATCATGGAGCCCAGGATGGGCTCCGCGATCGACTCGTGTTGCCTTCGCGATCGACCTTTTGGGCACCCCTATACTAGAGTATTATATCCATATTGCATGTCTGTCACACATGCAATCTGTTAGACTCCTTCCCCCTTCCCCCAGGGTTTTCTGAAAGTTTGTTCAGATTACCTTATGTGATGTTCTTTTAATTTGGCTCTGCCTTTTTTGGTAATTCTAATGTTTAAAGCATGAAAGGTTATAATTTCTTTCTCTGTCAGCAGCTGATAAGTCACATAGATGTTTTACTCAAAGGAATTGAGCACTTCACTCCATCTGACTAAGAAATATGTTGACTTGTTTGAACAGTCTAGATCTGACACAGAAAACAGAAAGGGTGGGTATAGGTTTTTTCACTATGAAGGGGCACCAGCACTCAATGTTTCATGGTTCCCTGGCAATGTCACGCACACTTAGCCAGGTTCTGGCCAGGCTTAATCCTCATAGGGTGGGTGGGTAGGGGTTTACCTGCTGAGCCCAAGATTGTTTCCATGGCAACATAGCTTCAGTTGCTACAGCATGAACTGGCAAGCATGATGTCAGGGTTTCGGGATGCTGTATCTTATTACTTTATACCATTTTCTCTCAGCTTTTGATCAAGAGAAAATACTCAAAAGTGAAAGGCTACTCTTTCTCCTATGGAATTATAAGGTCTGATCCCATAATACCTTTACTAATAGACAAATATTGGTTTATAGTAATCATTCACATCAAACATATGATTTTGATTCTAGCCTACTGCATCTTTTTTCATGGTATCCGTCTTCCTCTCTGACTTGTTAGTTCCTAATCAATCATCCTCTGTTCATAGAATGGTCACAAACTGGAATTGTATCAGGATCTTGTCTCCAGCACACTGCAGAAACAGAGGTCCTTTAGGGTGGTGACCAGGGCCCTCACACGTGCCAATGTGCGCTATTGATGGACCTTTCCCTTTGGTCTTTTGATCACTCTTAAGCCCCTAAGTGAGTGATTACAATTGGAGAAGCTCGAGAATTGCTCCACAGGGAAGGGATTGAGGTGCCTGTAGACCTGACTGACAGAGAAGTGACCCAGTCCATTGAACAACACTTGGTGGGCTTCCGCTGGTAAAGAGTGGAATGCAGACTGGGTCGACCCATGGGGGAGGAAGCGGAATCAGCTTCATGTGCAGCTGGACCCTCAACTTGATTCCTTTAGACTGGTCCTTTGGTCACCTGGAACAATGCCTTTAAAAGAAAAATTTCTTTCTTGGACTGTGCGGGCAGCTTGTTATTTTGTTACTTAGGATGTGTGATTAATTGAATGTTGAATGCTGAGGGTGAGTTGTAATTCAATTTACTAAAGCACTCAAATTTTGATAAACCTGACTTGTTTTGAGAAATCTATAACTCAGAATTAATCATAGGCAACTGTTCATACTCTTGCACAGTGTCCAATATATTTCTCAAACCCATTAGCTAACAGTCCTCAGCGACACCACCAGGGACTCAGTAACTCTCACAGTCCGTGGCTTTAAGTGTCCTCTCCTCATCAGACTCCTTTTTATATTATCTTATTTATTTTTTATTTTGTTTATTTTCATTAATACTTTGGATAAATAGTAATTAATAAGTACTTAGCTTAGTGGTCGCAATGCAGGGGTATCAGGCCAACATGTTTTACCTAATGAGGCTTTCTCAAGGCCTAAAATATAAATTACAACTTTAGTGTCTAAATCGGCCTACTTAAAAAGTACCAAAACTTTATCAGTATAACATTATCTAAACTTTCAAAACTTAAAAAAAAACTCTCACCTTCCTGCTTACAGCTCCTATTCTAGACCACAGCCATCATCAAAAGATGGCGGTGGCGTGTTTTTCACTTCTTAAGTAACCCGTCCCGGGACAAGCTGAGGGATGACATCATCAACCCCAGTGGGAACCGCGCCGGGAACCCAGCATTCTCTTTAGTGCTGTTATTTCCATACTGAATGACTGAAAAGGCCCCCCCCAGAAATCATAACTAAGTAGCCCATTCCAATTCTAAATTTAAACCTTTTGGTTCTACAGTATTCAAAGAATATATCCATTTCTGTTCTAGATAATTAAGCCTCTCCTCCCAATTACCTCCCTACTTGTATACTGTCAATAATTCTCCAACGTATCTGTGTAATGAAATGGTGTTTTTCCGTCCAATGTTGGACAAGAGGGGCTTGTAAGGTGCCGTTCTGTATGCAAGATTTATGTTCATTCAAGCGAATATGAACGGGATGCTTAGTGCGTCCCACATAGACAAGGTTACAAGGACAGATTATAATATAAACAACTCGAACTGATTTGCAAGTTGTTTGAGAATGTGCCCTAATGGTCTGGGCCATTTGAGGATCCTTCCATTCATACCCTTCAATTGTGGAGCTACACCATTGACAATGCGAACATGCTTGATTGGGCCTTATGGGAATGGGTGGTATGGATGGCGCAGGAGACAGTCTTTCTATCAATTGACACGGAGAAGGCTTTCGATCATGTCATATTCAAGGTGTTGGAGCATATTGGCTTGGGGCCCAGGATGCAGGGCTGCCTTAGGGTGTTATATAACTCTCCTTTAAGTTGTCTGAAGATCAACGGGAGATATTCTGAGACTTTCCCTTTGGCCAGAGAAGTGAGACAGAGTTGCCTCTTATCTCTGGTCCTTTTTGCTTTGGTGCTGGAGCCTTTGACCCAGCAAGTTCAGGACAATCTTAATGTAGTTGGAATGAGGATGCCAGGAGGAGACTACAAAGCTAGTATATTTACTCATGACATTTTGTTTATTCTAACTGAACCCGAGTGGTCTTTACCTGCTGTGAAGGAGAAGTTACGGGAGTTTATAGTGAATATGGCTAAATTTGAAGTTCTGAACATCAATCTTCCACCTTGAGAGGGTGCAGGCCTTGATGCGTATGTTCTCTTTCAGATGGATGAAAGGATGATGAGATATTTGGGGGTTCATTTGGGACCGCCTGATTTTAAGCTCTATGATTTCAACTATAGTATATTCCGTTTTTCTACTGGAGAATTAGAGAAGACTTGAACACATGGGAGTGGCTTTTGCTTCTCCTGGTTGGGTCAGATTAAAGTAGTTAAGTTGATGCTTTTGCCTCAGCTCTTATTATTATTTCATATGCTGCCAATCTGGGTGTCCAGGAGAGTGCTTGAGAGATTGCAGTGACAGATCTTTGCTTTTATTTGGTTATGTCAGCATCCTAGGATTGGAAATGTGCTCTGTTTTAGTAAGAAGCTGGGGGGGGGGGGGGGGCTTGGCAATGCCCTTAATATTAAAATATTATCAGGCAGCACAGCTGTGAGCCCTTTTGGAGTGACAAGTTCAGACCTGTATATCATGGGTAGCTATAGAGCAGGATGGAGCAGGGTTGGTCCCTCTTAGACACTCTTGGTACACCCTCTTTAGATTCAACATTGAATTTTCTCCAGGAGAGCTGCTGGGGAACTTTTTGCAGTGGGAGCTTAAGAGATTGGTTTGTGTGGGCAATTGGTTAATATAGACCAAAGGGCGATTCAACCCTTTGACTTTGGGAGAAGTAAGGTTTGGAATCCCGAGACCTGTTTCCTTACTTACAGGTTAAAGACTATATTCAAAGGGCGGGTATTTGGGGGGAGCTCCTTGGGGGGAAAACTGATTTTGAAAAACTTCTGGGCCTGGAGGTTAAAAAAAAAAAGGGATGATTTCTGCCTTATATTCTTGTCTCAATGTGAGAAGTGATATGCCCCTAAATTATATGTCTGCCTGGGAATCGGATTTGGGTTGCGCAATTTCCCCTGGGAAATGGGCCACCACTTGGCAGCTGTTGCTTCTTTTGGGCTTGCTACAGTTATGGTGGAGAATGGCTAAAAAGCATTGTTCCTTTGGTACTATACCCCTATTTTACTTGTATGCATGTCAGGTGATGGTGCTGGGAAGTGCTGGAAGGCCTGTGGGCAGGAGGGAACTTATTTGTATTGTGTGCCATGACTAGGGTGTTTTGGAGTTCTGTATTTCATATGCTTGCCTACATTTTGCGCAGAGCTGTAGAACCCTCACTTGAGAGGACATTTTTACACCACCACGATCTGGATTGGGAGGAGGGGGAAGTCAGTTTTACTAAGCTACTTTTGACAGTTGCATGACTTGTTCTGGCTGCTCACTGGAAATTGTCTGCTTACCAAATAAATTGGATGATTATCATTCTCTGTATAAGTTGATGGCTCTGAAGCAAAAATGGCAATGCTATGAAGTGTGGAAGAGAACTGCATTGCAACTATAATTGTGTGGGGTGTTGAGGTCTGGGGTGGGCAGTTTTTCTTGTTTTTAGGGACTAGTTTAACTGTTGTTAACAGCTATAGTATTGCTGGATATCTTTTTAATCTTTCTGATATGATCTGCATTATTTATCTTTTACGTTGCTTGTCTGGTTATGCTTCTTGTTATGAATAAAGCTACAAGTTAAAAAAAAAAAAGATTGAACCCATTACTATGCCGCTGTCAAGTGTAATTTGTACATCAGCCCTGAGTGCGCTTGTCTCACCCACTCTAGTCCACCCGTGGCTATGTCATAGCAACCAACACTAACTAATCCACCTACACCAATATGTGCAACTGAAGAACATTTTTTTTGTCTGCCAAAAATGTACAGCCGAAGAGCAGGCTGCAGACAATGAAGAACAGCATTTTCAGTGTCATCCACATTCTGCAAGTGGCAGAACCACTGTAGGTGAGTTGCGCTGATCAAAGATTGCAACTGTAGGGATATTTCCGTATTCACACCTGAGGTTAGGCCTCTATGATGTCATCAAGCCTGAACCATTGTTTCAAGAATCTCTCTGCAAGCAACTTTCCAGCATGAATTTTGCAAGAAGTAAGAAGAATGATGCATTATGGGGATGTACCCGAATGTTGCTATTCAAGGGCATTCATCTGTGCTTTAATAATGGGACAGTGTGAATCTTGAAGAAATTATTCTGTTCTTATCTGTCTAACGGCCCTGGGTCTTCCAGCATATATGATACTTTATACAGAAAGGCTATTCATCAAGTTCTGTTTCTGGATTGGTCCGAGGAAGTCATCTGATGAGATTCAAGAAAAGAAAGGTGCTAATTAATTAATAATTAGTTAGTCTGTGATAAGGTCCGGGGAAGCTCAGATCTGCTCACAGATGTTCTAATTGTAAACTTTTTCTTTCAATAATTAGACCTGTAAGTTACCTTGTGTGATTCTCTGCCTAAGAGATAGAAATTCGGACATTTAAAAACTGTTCTGAACTTAGCACAGATAAACGGAACTTATTGCTGATGATTTATAGCCTCATCAAGGATCTTCAACACGTGTAACTTTTACAACGGTATTCCTGACGTCTTCCAGCTGACAAGAAAATTTTCTCTTCCACCTAATTGTGCCGGAGAGGCTAATTAAGGGTGAGCATACGGAAATTACTTTTATTAGCTTGGGAATTAGATAGGAATCATTTTATAAAAGTAAAGGGTTGAAAAGTTACCTGGGTGATAATATAATCATTTGCTAATCAGGGATTATTATTATAAGGAATAGTGTGTGTTTAACAAGAAGTTTTACTTAATTGTCTAACCATTAGATTGTGACAATCATGTACTGAGTTTCATTTGTGTAATTAGATATTTTGAACAATATTTAGATTCTGCAGCTGGCTTGTGAATTATATTTTTCTATTTTCATAATAAAGATATTTCTCATTAGCCTGGGTTTGTGTCGTATAATTAGACCATGATATTTGAACTTGAATAAAAGGTTATGGTTTTCTCTAGACCACTTAACAGAAACGTAACGTGTTTATAATACTGCTAAGTGAACCATAAATCCTTCTACAGATTTTGGGGGCTCGTCCGGGATATCTAGGTTTCTAATTTACGACCGTTGCCATGTCTGTTGACACTGAGACTCAGATTTCGTGGCATGCTCTTGAAAAGGATGTTTTTCAGAAATTAGCTGTGCAAGTTTTAAAACAGACAGATTCTGATGTGTATTTTTCTGACCTTGTACGTTTATTACATGCAGATATAGAGGACTCTAATCAGGCGTACTGTTCAGTATTGCAGCGTCTCCTACATGCTCGTACTAAGCCTACAGGAGAAAATTATTCAGAGCTCATTTGTGCATTGTTTGCTTTTAAAACTTCTATCTCTGCTAGTTTATCTCAACAACGTCAGCTTCAGAGTGATTTATATGAGCAATTAGAGGATTGTAAAAATTCTTTGCAGGCAGAACGGACTCGTAATGATTCCCTTGAACTGTTAGTTTCTAATTGTGAAGATCAACATTCCGACTTTGATCAGGTGATGTCTGAGTTACGACATCAATGTTCTGAGTTGAATGCTGAACTTGAAAGTCAGAAAAAAAGTACAGTGGATATTTCTTGTGTTAAGTGTACATCTTTAGTGACGCAACTTAATACTGTCCGGGCTCAGAAGGCAGATTTACAGCTTTCTTTATCTACTTGTCAGAAAAATCATGTACTGAGTTTCATTTGTGTAATTAGATATTTTGAACAATACTTAGATTCTGCAGCTGGCTTGTGAATTATATTTTTCTATTTTCATAATAAAGATATTTCTCATTAGCCTGGGTTTTGTGTCGTATAATTAGACCATGATATTTGGACTTGAATAAGAGGTTATGGTTTTCTCTAGACCACTTAACAGAGACGTAACGTGTTTATAATACTGCTAAGTGAACCATAAATCCTTCTCATAAATCCTTCCGGAACTCGAGTGGTCAAGTCTGTAATAACTGATACCCAGGCTTCCATAGTAGACGACCTGGATGACACACCCGAATTATTAGAAGACGATAACGCATGACTAGTCCGAGAACCAATTTCTCCACCCACTATTGTATCTTCTGTCCAAACAACATCTCCTGATGCTACACAAGACATAGATCTGGTACAATCCAGTGAATTATCTGAGAACACCGAGTTGCTTCCTTCGTGGGATTCCATTAAGTTACACAAGTATTTCTTGGGTAGGTTAAAGCCTATGGGTCAACGGTACACTTTACCTTTGTTTCTCCAACAGGTTTTGTCTTGTCCCGGTTTACTTGATACGGCTTCCGAAGTGACTTTGATCACTCAGGGACTATTCCAACGTTTGCAGACTACTCTGGGTACCCAGAATACACTGTTGATTGTTCCCAGTGATTTGTCTTTGGTTGCATATGGACATCAGAACATTGAGACAGTTGGTCAAACTTGGCTAACCTTGCAGTTAGGCAAAATGAATGTTAAACACCCAGTGATTATTACCACTAGTCCAGGAGAGGAGTTTTTGATTGGAAACGATCTTTTAAAGAGATTGCGGCCTATTTTGGATTACGTCCAAGAAGTGGTCTGGGCTCAGGTGACTCGTCCCCTTCCTTTTGGAAAGGTACCGACTACACGCCTTTCCCAGGTTACCAGTACTGTGGAACGAAACGATACTTCAATTCGAATAAATTTCCTGCGTTCAGCGGATCCACACATTTTGGAGCTACGGTATGCCAATGTTCCAGAAGGGGGTCCCACAGACCGCGAGATTGTCAGCGTTCCCAAGGAACAAATATCTGACATTGTTCTCCAGGCTGACCATTTGGAGATTGTTCTGAAGTCTACGTTCCCCGTGCCAGATCCACCTCAAGAGACTGTCCAAGACCCGACCTCATTTGTTTCCTGTTCTTTGATCTCTCATCCTCGTCTACTGGCTGTACTTCACCAGGATGATACTGACTTGTTTGTTGATGTTCACCTGCACGGTTCTGTCCCAGTTCAAGCTCAACTGCTACTCCAGAGTGACATCTCCATGATTAGTGAATCTTTTTACTGTCAACTTCAGCGAACCACATCGGTTCCGTTTGTTCGGCGCCACTCTACTCACCTACCTATACCAGGTCAGGGGGTCAAGCCTCTTGTTGGGGTTTGTAGCCTTCCGCTGACCCTGGGTTCTAAGACTTTCTCTCATCACTTTTCTGTGGTGAAAGGCCTACACACATCCTTGTGTTTGGGATCCGAATGTCTTGTTCGTCTAGGAGTCTACGTTGATTTGGTGAACGGTGTGCTTTGGAGCAGATTGCAAGGCACCCCGGTAGAAGATGTGGACCTGATGGATGGTCTGAAGGCTGGACAACTTCTTCCTCAAGTTTGTGAAGTGGTTTGTGCTGAAGACGTCAAGATTCCTGGCCTTGTGCAGGAGTTTGCTCTACCTCTTCGTTTGGCCCATGGTCAACGCATGCTCGATGATATTGGCTTTTTCAACCCAAATTCCTCTTTTCTCGAGCATGGTCTTTCTCTAGGTGCTTTACCATGTCTTGAAGTACCTACCTCTTCTTTCCATGTATTGATTGTCAATGCTCAACCTACGGAAGTCTTTCTCTCCGCTGGAGAACATTTGGGTTTTCTAGTGGGTGAATCTTTTCCTGATGTTGAGGTAACATTGCCTATCATTGGCAGCTTGTCTTCCATTGTTGACCCCTGCCAGGGGGGGGATATACCGGACCGAATTTTTACCTCACCTAAAGGACTCATTTCATTGGATTTCCTTTGGCCATATGATGCATTGACTTCCCATGTAACAGTGGAGAATGATTTTTTGATTTTATCCAGGAAGTTAGCTCTGTCTGACCAATCCAAAGCGGTGAATGCCATTGATTCTTCATCTTTGCAAGAACAGATTGAAGACCATGTGGAAATCTCTTCCAACCAACCTTTTTCTAAGTTTGATGCTATGGTAAAGGAACAAGTGGACCTAGCTGATGCGTGCTCTTCTGATGAAGAAAAGGCTCAGTTCACACAGTTGTTGTACAAGTATCGAGACCTTTTTGCAGTGGATTCTTATGACACTGGACTGACTGATCTACATGTGACCAAGATTCCTACGGATCTCCACAGTAAGCCCGTCTTCGTACGTCAGTATAAGATTCCTTTGGCCTCGTATGAGTCCGTGCAAGAGATACTTGATACCCTAGAAACTAGGGGTATCATTAGGCTTTGCAACAGTACATACAACTCACCCTTGTGGCCAATCCTGAAGAAGAATAACAGTTGGAGAATTGCCTTGGACTACCGACAGCTAAACAAGCGGGTACCCTTGTCTAGGTGGCCTATGGCCCATCTTGACCAGAGCTTGACTACCATCAAAGGAGCTAAGTATTTTACCAGTTTGGATTTAGCTTCTGGATTTTGGACAGTTCCTGTACATCCACCGGATCAATACAAACTAGCATTTACCTTTGGGAAGAAACAGTACACATGGAATAGAACACCGTTTGGTTTTCTGAACTCTCCAGCTGAGTTCAACATATTTCTCCATAAAGCCCTTCCAGATGCGGAAGCTCGAGGAACTCTAGTCTATGTGGATGACATCCTGATCAAGAGTCCCACCTTTCAGAAACACCTGGAAGAGGTAGAACATGTGTTCCAACAATTGCAAAATGCAGGAGCTAAATTGACCCTTGCCAAAGGTCAATGGTGCCGAACATCTCTGAATTATTTAGGGTATGACATTTCCTCTGAAGGTCTTCGACCACAGAAGAAAAGGATACAGGCCCTACAACAGTTGAGGAAACCTACCAATTTGACGGAACTTCGTTCATTTTTGGGGATATGCAATTATTCTCGACAGTTCATAGATCAGTATGCAGAGATCTCTAGACCCTTGGTTGCCTTACTAAAGAAGGATGTACCTTGGACGTGGGGTCCTGAACAGGAAGATGCTATGCAAGAGATGAAAGAGCAGCTTAGTCACTTTCCTTGCTTGTCCTACCCTGAGAGTGGTCGTGAATTCTTCATCGACCTAGGATTCTCCAAACACTCTATGAGTGCTGTCTTGTACCAGAAATACGACTCTGACAAGCGTGTGGTGGCCTATGCAAGCAAAGGCTTCACCGATGTAGAGAAGAAGTATTCTGAATGTGAGAAAGCTCTACTGTCAACTGTTTGGGCTCTTCAACATTTTCGGAGTTATATCCAAGGAGAAAAACTCATTGTAGAAACTTGTCATCAACCCATTAGTTTCTTGGGCAGTGACAAGATCAAAACTGGTCGTGTCTCCAATAGCCGAATAGTCTCATGGACTTTGGCTCTCCAAGGATGGCCTTTACAGGTAAAGTATGCACTGAAACATCGTAACACAGTAGCCCAAGGGATAACAGAATTGCATGATTGTACAGAACAAGATTCTCTTACAGGTATACCGGAACCTGATGTTCCACCAGAAGAGGAGGAACCCCATCGTCATCATCTTTACGATGAACAGCTATGTGCCAATATACCTCAAGTCTACGTAGATGGCTGTGCCTTCCACCAGACCTCGACCCATAATTTGGTCGCAGGAGTAGGTGTAGTGTGGAATGCCGACACACCTATGGAAACCTTGAAGTATAGATTGGGTGCTAAAACCAACCAATATGCAGAGATTGTAGCAGCTCTGGTCGCTGTACAGTCTGCGGTACAGAAGGGGATCCCAGAACTGATTATCTGTACAGATTCTGATTATGTGCGTCAAAACTTTGTGTCTCACTTACCCGTGTGGAAAAAGAAGGACATGTTAAATTCCAAAGGAAAGCCTGTCCATCATGGCGACTTGATTCTAGCCTTAGATCAATTGGTACGAGACAATGACATGACCATCTACTGGAAGAAAGTGAAAGGTCATGCTAAAGTTAATAGTTCTGACAAGATCGGAAATGACCTTGCGGATCAACTGGCCAAAGAAGGTGCTTTGTCAGGTGAACTATGGCAATGCCCTGAAGAGTTGTTTTCGATGGTACATGCTATTACTCGACGCCAAACGAAACAGGTAGCTGAAACACCTGTAGTTCAGTGGGGTAATGATATCCCTTCCTTTGATCTTGTAACCGCTCAGAAGACCGATCTTATCCTGGGAAAGTTCTATAACTTCATACAGAATCCACAGGATCATCCATTGTCTGAAGACGATCAGAAGGATGAAGAACTGAGGATACTCTACACCTCCAGAGAGAAATTCTCGATTCATCAGAACCTGCTCACTCGGACGAGTAAGCATGGTATTGTGCAGTGGGTTGTACCCCGTGCATATCGAGGAATCATGTTGCAACATGCCCATGATGAACCTTGTGCAGGACATAGAGGTGAAGATGTTACCTATGAGACACTGAAGCAAGTGGCCTATTGGCCTCATATGCGGCAAGATGTGCAGTTATATACGAGAGGTTGCTGGACTTGTTGTCAATTTCAACCCTCTACACCACTTCACCGAGCACCCTTGAGAAAGAAGGGTTTGGTCATGCCCTGGTCCGACATCCAGATTGACTGGATTGGCCCAGTGGTCCGTTCCTCCCGAGGTAATAAGTATATGTTGACTGTCACTTGTTTGTTTACAAAGTGGATTGAGTGCTTGCCTGCACCCAATTGTACGGCAGAGACTACCGCTACCTTGTTACTGAATCATGTGTTCAGTAGGTGGGGTTTGCCCATGAGAGTGGACTCAGACCAAGGATCACATTTCACTGCAGAGGTGATGCGACATATGTGGAAGATGCTTGGAGTGAAAAGTAAATTGCACATAGCTTACCACCCTCAATCATCGGGACAAGTGGAAAGAGCGAATCGTACCATCATCACGATCCTGAAGAAGTACGTGTCTACCTCTGGTAAGAATTGGGACATGAAGTTACCTTTGGTACTGATGGCTATTCGTGCCACGCCTCACCGTTCTACGGGGGTGACGCCTTTTGAAATGATGACAGGTAGAGAAATGACATTACCAATTCATTTGTTGTATAGAACTAATGATGTAAATCTTTCTAGTGCTACTACTGCTCATGAATATGTCACCCATTTACGTAACCATTTACAGGGTGCATTTTCTTTTGCCCAGAAAAATCTGGAAATTGCTGCTAAAGGTAGAAAAGCCTATTATGATCATAGGACTACCACAAAGGAATACCAAATTGGCGACAAGGTATTTTATTACAATTTTGGCAAAACCAAGACCAAAGAAAGTAAATTTTTGCCAAGTTGGCATGGTCCATTCCCTATAGTGGAAAAAGCTTCACCTGTGGCCTATCAAATTCGCATCAAATCAAATTCTCCAGGTGCAGATGTCCTTAAATGGGTCCACATTAATCAACTGAGACCATGTCATCCCAGTAAATTTGCCCAGGATGAAACCATTGTTGTGATGAAGACATTAACCTAGCAACAGCCTAGGCTGTTCTCTCTCTTTTCTGTTTTTCAGATGGCAAAACGAGTTCTGCCGATGCTGTTCCTGGCTGTCCTGCTGATTGGCGTTGGTACCAAAGTAATCGATCCTGGTCCGCAGTCCCGTGTTGTCCTTCAAGATTCTCCTGGTTTCTTGTTCTTCCCGTTCAGATCCTGCTCCAGCACATCTTCTTTCGATGTTTCTCTTTTCCATTTGGACTCTACTCCTACTGAAACTGAATTGGAAATCCTGGATGTTTTCAGTGGACATTCCATCAACTTTACCCTTGAAGTGGAACAATATTTGATGACAAAACCTTCCCACACCATTGAACTGAAAGTTGATAATGATAAGCTTCATATTGAGGACTTTCATATTGGCACCTCCAATGTACATGAAGTTGTTGATACCCGCAGTATTGATCTTTTTATCACTGTTGTTATTCCAATTTTTGCCATCCTGTGGGTTCTCTTATTTGGGTTCTCTGTTTTTGCACTCTATGAGACCATTCGGATTAGACGTCTTATTCAACAGAAACCATCACATACAGACTTAAGAATGCATGATTTCATTGCGGCTATGAAAGAGTAATTTTGCTAGCCGTATTTTTGATTATGATCTTCCTGTCTTAACTTTTGCTTTGGCATACCTTTTGTGCCTTGCTAAGTAGTTATGATTTTTGATTTTATCATATATTGCCATTATTCAGTGATTTTATTATCATTTATTTGGCTGGGTTCATATATTTTACCCTTGCCTTTATGATTATTATCCATTGATTATTGATATCTTTGATTTATTGCTGATTTATATGGTATTGCTTATGTTTATGCATTTTTATATCACCTTGGGTCTTGTCGATCCTTTCCTACTTAGTTAGGTTGAAGGTGAAATTGACTCCATTGAAGTTATTTCTCCTCCAAAAGGGGGGACTGTAGGGATATTTCCGTATTCACACCTGAGGTTAGGCCTCTATGATGTCATCAAGCCTGAACCATTGTTTCAAGAATCTCTCTGCAAGCAACTTTCCAGCATGAATTTTGCAAGAAGTAAGAAGAATGATGCATTATGGGGATGTACCCGAATGTTGCTATTCAAGGGCATTCATCTGTGCTTTAATAATGGGACAGTGTGAATCTTGAAGAAATTATTCTGTTCTTATCTGTCTAACGGCCCTGGGTCTTCCAGCATATATGATACTTTATACAGAAAGGCTATTCATCAAGTTCTGTTTCTGGATTGGTCCGAGGAAGTCATCTGATGAGATTCAAGAAAAGAAAGGTGCTAATTAATTAATAATTAGTTAGTCTGTGATAAGGTCCGGGGAAGCTCAGATCTGCTCACAGATGTTCTAATTGTAAACTTTTTCTTTCAATAATTAGACCTGTAAGTTACCTTGTGTGATTCTCTGCCTAAGAGATAGAAATTCGGACATTTAAAAACTGTTCTGAACTTAGCACAGATAAACGGAACTTATTGCTGATGATTTATAGCCTCATCAAGGATCTTCAACACGTGTAACTTTTACAACGGTATTCCTGACGTCTTCCAGCTGACAAGAAAATTTTCTCTTCCACCTAATTGTGCCGGAGAGGCTAATTAAGGGTGAGCATACGGAAATTACTTTTATTAGCTTGGGAATTAGATAGGAATCATTTTATAAAAGTAAAGGGTTGAAAAGTTACCTGGGTGATAATATAATCATTTGCTAATCAGGGATTATTATTATAAGGAATAGTGTGTGTTTAACAAGAAGTTTTACTTAATTGTCTAACCATTAGATTGTGACAATCATGTACTGAGTTTCATTTGTGTAATTAGATATTTTGAACAATATTTAGATTCTGCAGCTGGCTTGTGAATTATATTTTTCTATTTTCATAATAAAGATATTTCTCATTAGCCTGGGTTTGTGTCGTATAATTAGACCATGATATTTGAACTTGAATAAAAGGTTATGGTTTTCTCTAGACCACTTAACAGAAACGTAACGTGTTTATAATACTGCTAAGTGAACCATAAATCCTTCTACACACCCATTACCATGCTGCAAGTGTGTACTGTACCTCAGCCCTGTGTGCACTGCCTTTGCCTATTCTGTATGAAATGTTGACTTCAGGACACAGAAATAGACTTGAAAGTAGCTTGAAAATGAGAGCATTTCTTAAATTAAATGCTAAATTTGCACATATATAGTGGACATTGATATTCCTTTGTCTGTTTGCGCTATGTGGTTTCTTAGTGAAAAGCAATAAGCCATGTACTACAAGTTAATGTTAAGGAAGTATATTGCCTGTATATTGTTTTTAGTCTGTATTGACTTAATATGTGTATTTCAGTATTTCTCTGTACCATTTTCATTGGTTGTACAAAAATCATAAATAAATAATAAAAAAAAAAAGTTAATGTTAAGGATGGGCCATTTAGGTTTCAAGGATCCTAGAAATGACTGAGAGAAGAGCATTAAGTTATTTGTGTGTGATGTTCTGAGGGCTGCTCTTGACTTATTTTTTTATTTATTTACTGGCTTTGTTTTGTTGCTTGGAAAGGGACATTGCCTGTTTGTGCTGTTTGGTTTGGCTTCACCCTAAGAAAAGCACTAAGCCAAGTGCTATTAGTGCTTTTTTTCAGTATAAAACTAAACCAAATGCTCCTTTTACTAAATCGCAGAAAAGTGTCGGAGCATTTACTTTGCTGGACCGTAGTAAGAAGCTCTTCCGCGGTTTAGTAAAACCCAGCGTAAGTTATTTCTTATGATATTCTGAGGGCTGTTCTTGATATGTTTGCAATTGTGTGTTTTGCTCACAATAAAAAAAACCCCAAGAAGTGAAATTATTTGTTGTGATTTTGTGAACTGAGTAAGAACTAAAATTTTTGGGACAGGACTGAATAAAGGCTAAAATTTACACTGATAAAACTAGAATAAAATAAGAATTAAAATTCCATGTTTTGCACATGAATAAGAGTTTGTGTGTGTAGCATGTTGTGACTGCTGTAGTACAGGGGAAAGGTTTCACAGGGTATAGGTAGCACCTATCCCAGGTTGTGGTAGAGAGTATCGCAAGCTGCATAAGTACGTTGAACAAATGGGCTGTGCAATGAGCCAGGGACATCGACGCCTTTGTGAAAGCTTCCGGTTTGAAAATAATAATACATGCAAAATGACATCAGCGCAAGGTTTTTTAAATTATAACCAAGATTTATTGAATTATTGTTTCTATTTTTCCATTATGAGCTCAAAAGCGTCAGCATTATTGCTAACGTTGCGCTAATGGGAGATCGTTATGGTGGCCAAAATGCTGGCCTTCTCCTAACGGTCTCGTTTTACTAGCTCCAACTTTCCTATTATATACTGTTGGCTTTTCGGTGACATCATCATCATAACGACCAATAACAATTCTATGGGTGGTCTTAAAGTTTAGACAAAAATTCCTCCATGTTTTCAAGTTAGACAGTTTCAGAAAATTACTTTTGATTTCTGAATTAACATTAACATATTCAAAAAGAATCTACAATTATTAACAGGGTGCTGATAAATGCTCAGCCCTAAAGGAAAAAACTCTTCCTAAGCTGACAGGTTCAAACTGCATAGCCTTACACAGAAACCTTACTCTGGAGGAGGGGGGCAAGTCTTCCCCCCTCTCCCTGAAGCGTGGGCTTCCAATGCCCCTCCTTCCTATTCTTGAGACTGACTCTAATTACTTCCAGATGCTGCCTTAGGATTTTCCTTAGTGTTTCTTCAGGTTTAAAATATATAAAATATGTTTTTTCAAAGCAACACAGTCATACACTTCAATCATATTTGTTTCATTCACTCTTTGCTTGGCCAAGCTTTTCCATTCAATAAATCATAATTTTCATTCAAAACTACATCCAATTCAGTTTGAGACACGTTATCCTTCTTTACCAGTCTAAAGCAAACACATCTGGTGTTAATTAACACCATGCTGCTGGGATCGGGAAAACTCAGAGAGGACAAAGAAGACAGAAAACTATTCACTGGCACAAGATGGTGTCCAAACAGAGAACCCATGGATTCCATGTAATCATGTAATCATGATTTCCACCATGATTTGGCTCAACAGCAAAGTACACAAGAAAACACCATTCTTTCCCTTATTTTAATCTTTAGTGTGTTTTTCTCTGGCCTTAGCTACATTATTATTTAAATTTTTATTCACCTGTTTTTCTGTACGCTTCTATTTGGGCGTGGTCCTTAACTGACACAGATGTTTGTCTAACTAGAATTACCCAGAATCATACGAAAAACTGGCGCTTTTGTAGAAAAAACTCCACAAAAATACTGCACTATCATGCTTCGACATCCATTCCATTATCGTCCCATAAACAGCACCCCCTGCTGGCCACGAGCCACTACTCCTCAGCAGGCCATAAAGCAAGAGATATATAGGAAACAGATAAGGTCCATGAGAAGTCATCACTATCAGAGAATTTAAAGGGCTAGGAACAAATTCTAGATCTCACAGATGACCAGTGCTTCACCATGTTCTATTTTGACAAGGCTACCATTTACATTCTCTGACAGAAACTTAGGACCTCTCCTCCACCACACAGAGAAGGGGGGGACAGCACTTGCTGGTCCACCTAAAGGTCACTACAATAGTTTTCAGTCCATGTTGGTTGTCACTGTGGTTCAGTCTGTCATCTCACAGAGCATCTTACAGTGTCAGAGGGCCTTTTCCACCCACACCTCTAATTACATATCCTTCCTTCTAGTGCTGCCCGATTCAGGAAAAAATTTTTTGATTCGATTCGATTCAGCCTACTGAATCGATTTTTCGATTCGACGTTTCGATTCGATTGACGTGATTTTCCTGCCCAATTGGGTGTTTTTTTCAAACATCCTGGTGGGTTTATTTTAAAGCCTCTTCACCCCCTTTGCCTTCTCCTAACCACACTGGCGCTGTGGTGTAACAAACAAACAAAAAAGACTTTTCCTCTCTCTGTTAAATCCTAGCTCACGTTTGTGGTCTAACAAAAGCTCTGGCAGGATACACGTTTCAAATCTGACATATTGTAATCACAAAACAGAAAATAAAATTATTTTTTCTACCTTTTTGATGTCTGGTCATTGTTCAAATCTGTTGGTCCCAGGCTCTGGTTGTCTTCTGATAGCTTGCTTGCCAGGGTCTCCTTCTTTCTTCTTTCTCCATGCTAACCATCCATCTGCCATCTCTGTCCTCCCCTTCCATTTCCCTTCCCTCCCCTGGAGGTCTGGCATCTTTCCTTTTTTTTCATCTCCATCTACAGATCCACCTTTTCTCAACTACCCTTTCATCCAGCATCTCTCCCTTTCTGTAACTTTCACCCCTAAATCCCATTGTCCACCATCTCTCTCCCTCTCCTCTGTTTTAGACCCCTTATTTCTTCCCCCCAAAGTCTGGCATATGCATGTCTCTTTGAACAACCCCTTTCCCTCCCTTCCTCCATGTACTTCTATGCCAGGGCCCCCTCCCCTGAACGTCTGCACCCCACTGAAGGCCTGCGTATTCAATTTACCTAATTTCTGCAGCCTGCCCTGCAGAAGATCGCTGGCTCTAGCGATCTTTGCAAGCTGCCATATGTCGTCCGAGTTGTCTTCTCTCTGCCGTGGTCCCGCCCCTCCTCTGATGTCAGAGAAGAAGAAGGATCATGGCAGAGAGAAGACAACTCGGACGACGTATGGCAGCTTGCAAAGATCACTAGAGTCAGCGATCTACTGCAGGGCAAGCTGCTGAAATTAGGTAAATTGATGCAGGGAAGCCGGACACCAGCGAGGAAGCCACTTCCCGACTCACCCTCCCCACTCGCCCTCTAAAGCAGGAGCGGCAGGCCAGCAAGAGGCAGCGCTGCCACTCCTGCTTTAGGGGGGATGGTCAGTCAACGAATTGCGAGGCCGATTTTTTGTCATGTAAATTGATTTGAATTGTGAATTGGGCAGCCCGATTCTCAGCTTCCCCAGCCCGATTCTAATTTTCCCCAGCCCTCCTACCCGATTCCCAGCTTCCCCAGCCCGATTCTCAACTTCCCCAGGCCCCCTGCCCGATTCTCAGCTTCCCCAGCCCCCCTGCCCGATTCTCAGCTTCCCCAGCCTCCCTATCCAATTATTAGCTTCCCCAGCCTCCCTATCCAATTATTAGCTTCCCCAGCCTGATTCTCAGCTTCCCCTGTCTGATTCTTAGCTTCCCCAGCCCAATTCTCAGCTTCCCCAGCCCCCCTGCCCAATTTTCAGCTTTCCCAGCCTGATTCTAATTTTCCCCAGCCCCCCTGCTCGATTCTCAACTTCCCCAGTCCCCTTGCCCGAGTCTCAGCTTCCCCAGCCCGATTCTAATTTTCCCCAGCCCCCCTGCTCGATTCTCAGCTTTCCCAGCCCCCCTTGCCCGATTCTCAGCTTCTCCAGCCCCCTTCTAATTTTCCCCAGCCCCCTTGCTCGATTTTCAGCTTTCCCAGCCCCCCTTGCCTGATTCTCAGCTTCCCCAGCCCGATTCTCAGCTTCCCTAGCCCCCTTGCCCAATTCTCAGCTTCCCCAGACCCCCTGCCCAATTCTTAGCTTCCCCAGCCCAATTCTCAGCTTCCCCAGCCCCCCTGCCTGATTCTCAGCTTCCCCAGCCCCCTTCTAATTTTCCCCAGCCCCCTGCTCGATTCTCAGCTTCCCCAGCCTCCCTACCCAATTCTTAGCTTCCCAAGCCTGATTCTCAGCTTCCCCAGCCCCCTGTCCGATTCTCAGCTTCCCCAGCCTCCCTACCCGATTCTCAGCTTCCCCAGCCTGATTCTAATTTTCCCCAGTCCCCCTGCTCAATTCTCAGCTTCCCCAGCCCCCCTGCCCGATTCTCAGATTCCCCAGCCTCCCTACCCAATTCTTAGCTTCCCCAGCCTGATTCTCAGCTTCCCCAGCCCCCTGCCTGATTCTCAGCTTCCCCTGTCCGATTCTCAGCTTCCTCAGCCCCCCTGCCCGATCCTCAGCTTCCCCAGCCTGATTCTAATTTTCCCCAGCCCCCCTGCTCGATTCTCAGCTTCCCCAGCCCCCCTGCAAGATTCTCAGCTTCCCTAGCCCGATTCTAATTTTCCCCAGCCCCCCTGCTCAATTCTCAGCTTTCCCAGCCCCCCTGTCTGATGCTTAGCTTCCCCAGCCTCCCTACCCGATTCTCAGTTTCCCCAGCCCCCATGTCCGATTCTTAGCTTCCCCAGCCCCCCTGCCTGATTCTCAAACTTATACTGGGAATCGCGTGGAGGAGAGCAGAAATGTTTTCACGGCGCGAAGGAGAGAGTCAGCATGACGTCCACTCGGCACTCCCAAATCCTTCTGATATATCCTTCTTATATAACTTCCGGTTTCACAAAACCGGAAGTTACTTTAGATGGGGACAACTCCAGCGGGTGACAGTGGCAGAGTGAAAGCATGAACGCCGTGAATGGGACTTGAATCGGCGAGTTCGATTTTTTGCCAAACCAAATTGATTCGAATCGATTCACCAGAAGTAAATTGGTGAATCGATTTGAATTGTGAATCGGGCAGTACTACTTCCTTCTGAGTGTGCAGCAGAGGCTGCAAGCTATGATCCAGTTCTATGAAATAACCCATTTCCCATCTGCTTTGGAGGTCATTAACTTGCCAACATGTGCCAACAAGGTCCCCACAAAGGAAGGAGGAGACCCATTGCAACAGAAAAGCCTTTCATTCCCTCAACATTAAAGTGGTTGTAATACTCTGGGTGAAATAACAGATGTTTTGATTAATGCAGATGCTTTCCCCAGATTCCCAGGATCCTGCCTTGATGCATGCCTTCTTTTATAGCAGTATCTCTCAAATTGTGTGCCACGGCACAGTGGTGTGCCCTAAAGAGATTCCGAGTGTGCCACGAGATATTTCAGAATTTTACTTTATTTTAAAAAATTCCCTTCATAATTATACACTTGACTAGATGACATGTACGTCGCATATGCAAGAGTCAGTCAATGTTATGCGTGTCTGTGGTGCATAAGGATACAACCGCCCAGACAAGCATCATTTTTTTGACGTGATTGGTCATTGAAAACTAACAGAAAGTAATTTTATTTTTATTTTTTATGTTGTAGTTATCCTAACTTGGGCAACAAAACAATCCAGGCTTTGCACTATTTGGATCTTCTTATCTTTGCGAACTTGGATTTTCAGTTCTGACAGAAATTAAATTGAAGAAAAGAGAATGACTGTAGATGGCAGATGATGAAATGCATGTTTGCTTGTCGACCATTAAGCCACGTTTTGAGCTAATTTGCACTCAAAAACAAGAACATCCATCGCATTGCTTAGCAGTTCTATTCTATCTACTTTAGTTTCACCGTTGTTACAATTACCTATGCATAGCTTAAAGAACTTTAACTAAATAACTCTCAAATTTAATTTTTTGTTGGTTTTGCAATTTTATAATTTCCATTATAAAGTGCCACGAAAAATATTTGCTCTGTGTAGTGTGCTGGAGCTAAAACGTTTGAGAGACACTGTTTTACAGTTTAAAATGTATTGCAACTTTGAGAGTGATCAGATCTCTGGCAGTTGGTTGCTTGTAAAGCTTTGCATTATCCCACTGACACCTCTAGATGCACATGTTATAAGGACCCAATGCCTTCTCTAAATACAAACCACATAACCTGAAGCACATATGCAGTGCCCACAACCTGTTTCTTACTCTATAAGGTTGTCTGTTTCCTCCTTTCCCACACAAGTGATAGAAGGGTAAATACTAAACTAAACTAAACCTTAGGTTTGTATACCGCGCCATCTCCACAAGCGTAGAGCTTGGCACGGTTTACAGGGTTAGGTTGAAAAGGAGGTACAATGAAGGGTTATAGGAAAGGAGCTAGGAAGATAAAGAGGGACAGGGTACCAAAGAGCGGGAGGTGTTAGATTTTTGAAAAGAGCCAAGTTTTCAGGTGTTTGCGGAAGGATTGGAGGGAGCTTGAAATTCTGAGCGGGGATGTGAGGTTGTTCTAGAGTTCTGTGGTTCTAAAGGGGAGGGATGTTCCTAGTTTTCCTATGCGGGATATACCTTTTGCAGAGGGGAATGATAGTTTCAGTTTTTGGGAGGATCTAGTGGAATTAGGGTTAGAGGAGTTCCAGAAGAGTGGGATAATGGGAGGGAGGATGCCATGTAGTGTGGTTCCCCAGGGATCTGTGCTGGGACCAATCTAATCTAATCTAATCTAAACCTTAGGTTTGTATACCGCATCATCTCTACATTCATAAAGCTCGACACGGTTAACAAGAGTTAGGGTAGAAAGCTCGACACGGTTAACAAGAGTTAGGGTAGAAAGGAACTCCAGTGGAGGGAAGAGGCAAAATGAAGAGAAAAATTTTGAGGACTAGAATAACCAGAGGGGGAGGAAGAGTTACATTTTTGAGAATAACCAGATTTTCAGATGTTTACGGAAGAGTTGGAAGGAGCTCAGATTCCGAAGAGGGGAGGTGAGGTTGTTCCAGAGCTCAGTGATTCTGAAAGGGAGGGAAGAACCTAGTTTTCCTACAAGGGAAACGCCTTTTAGAGAGGGAAAGGAAAGTTTCAGTTTTTGGGTGGATCTGGTGGAATTGGGGTTAGAGGAGTTCCATGAAAGAGGAATGAAGGGAGGGAGGATGCCTTGTAGGATCTTTAAAGTGAGGCAGGCATATTTGAAGTGGACTCTGGAGATTATCGGAAGCCAGTGGAGCTTGGACAAAAGCGGTGAGACGTGGTCGAATTTGCTTTTTGCGAAGATAAGCTTAGCAGCGGCATTCTGAATCTGCTGGAGTCTTTTTAACATATTAATCAATGATCTAGAGATGGGAATAACTAGTAAGATAATAAAATTTTCTGATGACACAAAGTTGTTCAAAGTTGTTAAATCGCAAGAGGATTGTGAAAAATTGTAAGAGGACCTTGTGAGACTGGAAGACTTGGCATCAAAATGGCAAATGACATTTAATGTGAGCAAGTGCAAAGTGATGCATATGGAGTTACGTGATGCAAGGTTTCATGTCAGAAGTCACTGTCCAGGAAAAGGATCTAGGTGTCATCGTTGAGGATACATTGAAACCCTCAGCTCAATATGTGGCGGCTGCTAAGAAAGCAAATAGAATTTTAGGAATTATCAGGAAAGGAATGGAAAACAAAGATGAAAATGTTATAATGCTATAATGCTCTATGGTACAGCCACACCTTGAATACTGTGTGCAGTTCTGATTGTCGTATTTCAAAAAAGATATAGCAAAATTAGAAAAGGTACAGAGAAGGGTGATGAAAATGTTAAAAGGGATGGGCAGTGTCCCTATGAGGAAAGGCTAAAGCAGCTAGAGCTCTTCAGCTTGGAGAAGAAATAACTCAGGGGAGATATGATAGAGGTCTATAAAATATTGAGTGCAGTGGAAAGGGTAGATGTAAGATGTAAATTGCTTGTTTACTCTTTCCAAAAATATTAGGACTATGAGGCATATGATGAAGCCAGGAAGTAGTAGATTTAAAACAAATTGGAAAAATTATTTCCTCACACAATGTGTAATTAACTCTGAAATTCATTTCTGGAAAACGTGGTGAAATCAGTTAGCTTAGTGGGGTTTTAATAAGGTTTGGATAATTTCCTAAAAGAGAAGTCTATAGGCCATTATTGAGATGGTTTGGGGAAATCCATTGCTTATTCCTAGGATAAGAAGCATAAAATCTGTTTTACTACTTGGGATCTTGCTAGGAACTTGGGAACTAGCTTGACAACTGTTGGAAACAGGATACTGGGCTTGATGGACCTTTGGTCTGTCCCAGCATGGCAATTCTTATATTCTTAAGTAAAACACATGTTAAAGAAAATGAGCAAACACAATAAAGAGAAAAATAAAAAGCGGTAGCCTAAGTACACAACTTTAGATAGAATTCAAGTTAGAAATCAGAAGACAAATTAAAAGCAAACAAAAGAAGAAAAAGTGTCATGGCAAAAATCTGATAATGATACTCTACCCCTTAAGGTGAAGAACTAGGGAGAAATCCCACATTAATTGAAGCCACCCCTATCTGATACTTGAATATCTGGTCTTATTACTGGGGGAACAGAGGGGGGTCAGCTATTCAGGTCAAAAGAATATATAATCTAATACCTGATATTTAATTACCAGTAAACACTTTCAGGAAAACCTCAGAAAAAAATAAACCACTTAATTACAGACTCTTGCAGTCAAAAGAAAGAATTGTCTCCATATGAATGACAGTTAAAATGAGATCCTGTTCATTTTAAAAAGCATCTTCAGTAACCAGTTTCCATCAGGATCTAAGACAAACACAATAAGCAATAAGGAAGATAAAACTTGTTTTGTTATTGATCTTTCTGCAAACTCTATAAGTTCTAGACTATCCAATATTAACTGAGAAGCCACCTTCCTATTCCTTAGCCTCTCTATCTATGCAGAAATTCAAGTAGCATTTTCAAAAAAGGACTGCATATTTTTTAAACATTTCCATCAAAAAAATAATTAGTACCCATGGAAAGTTTAATAGACATAAATCACACCATCTGAATGCATTCTCCTAATTTTCAATTTTACTATAAATCATCAAACTTTCCTTGATCACATGATTACTAATATAAGTGATTGTGGTCCTGAGCACTGATGTTTCACACTGACTTTTCAAATTTCAAAGAAATCATCAAAGTTTGGTGGAAAATTAAAGTATGGATCTCAACACTGTAGCCCCAAAGCATCTTGATGTATAGTTTCTCCAGAAGGCTGTTTTATGAGTCTACAATCTGCTGCCCCTTCACCGAGGTCTCCATCCCTGCTAAATGCATCTCCACTGACTAGAGCCAAAATGTGGGCATCTCATCTCTACTATTAAAGTCATCCTGCTGAACTGCCTGCTACAGTCACATACCTCTAACACCCCACATCTGCAGAAGCTCATCTTCAATCCTCAAGCTCAGTGTGAAGGGAGAGGGGGGAATTGCTGCTCTGGACTTAAGCTCTCTTAAATGTCTGGAGACAATACAGATCTTCTTGCTTTCTTCCTCTCCAAGAATTCTCATATTGGATGTCATTGTGAATGACCAGGAGTTGAACTAATTAATTCACCATAGAAAAACTGCAGAAGAGTCATTGCATTCCCTGGCCAAGAAGGTAAGTAGAAATATTGAGAAGAAATATTCAACTGCAAGCAGGGTGCTCCTACTAACAACTGTCCTTCCCATCATTTCAGGTCTTCTCAAATCCTTGTAAGGGCCACAATACATTATTATTATATATATTTTTTAAATTGGAATATAAGGTATTTTCCACTTTTATTCAAAGGAAAATCTTAAGTACATTCCCAAACAGTATGCATCCTTGCAGAATGGATTCAGCTTCCTAATATACTGTATACTATATTCAACTATATTAATAGTACAGCATGTTCTTTTCCATTCAGACAAATTGTTGTTCCGTGGAACACTGTCAAACTCTAAGAGGTAAAAACGAATTACTTGTACCACTTCAGCTTCATCAGGCAGCAATTATACCATAACTACCCCCCTGAAACCTTGTAGTCTCTTGCATATATGCTGATGTGTCTCAATACTCGTACTCAGTCCTTTAACTGTAGAACTGAAGTGCATAGATGATTTTTAAGAAATGTTTCATGTGGGGAAATTAAAGAGCAGTTGCAATGCTTTATGAGGGGGGTGCTGAAAAGTTCTCAGCCCAACCAAGAAGAGAAAGACATGGATATGGTTCAATCAATGATCTGAAACAATATAAAAACATAGAATTTTGATTTTGCAAATTGGCACTTAACGAAAAAAGATAACACTTTTTTCAACTACAGTAGCAAAATGACGCTCAGAATTTAGGAAGGTGGTTGATTAGGCTGAGAACTTTTCAGCACCCCCTCGTATGTTCTTGAGTGAGTTTAAGTGATGAACTTGAAGAAACAAAAACCATATGTAATCTGAGTTATGAAAAAAAAAAAACTTTTCATCACAAGTACTGACCTTTCAGCAGCCTTAGGATAGCAGGTTTACTGGGTTACCATCTTCTTCACATGATCTATGTGATAACTAAAAATAGGAAAAATATTTCTAAGGTCACAGAAAGCAGTCACCTTTGATCCACTGTCCAAACGATGTGGTTCATTATTTCAAAAAAGCTTTTAAATAAACCTATGGTAGAACTTACATAGTAACATAGTAGATGACAGCAGACAAAGACCCGAATGGTCCATCTAGTCTGCCTAACCTGATTCAATCTAAAAATTTGTTGGGGTTTTTTTGTTTTGTTTTTTTCTTCTTAGCTATTTCCGGGCAAGAATCCAAAGCTCTGCCCAGTACTGTTCTTAGGTTCCAACTACTGAAGTCTCCATCAAAGCTCATTCCTGTCCATCTACACCTTCCCAGCCATCGAATCTGATATCTGATTATATTTTTGATTATGTATTAGTCAATTTTATATTTTAATATATGTACATCTGTTATTTTTATTATGATTGTTGGCATCATAAAATGCCTAGTACACGGGATAGTGTGGAATGTGTGGATATAAATAAATAAATAACAGTACAATTAAGGTGCGAGAGATACCTAAGAAAGGATGTAGAACAGTGGATTAAACTACAAGTACCAAGTGTAAAGGCAGTACATCCATAGAAAAGTAAACAAAAGCAAAATGAAAAAAGAAAATAGAACAGCATGGTTTTCAGAAGCATTAGCAAAAGGATTAAAATTCAAAAGATATGGAGGTGGATTTTAGAAATAACATCCAAAAAGAAATATAAATGTTCAATGGAATACATGTGATCAGCAGGCATATTTCAGAAACTGTGGTGTGAATGTTTAGGAGTGGTTCAAAATCACCCCCACATCCATCTCCAGAAATGAACCTCCAAGAAAGGAAATGGGTATATGGCAGATAAAAGTCCATGGTACAAAAACAAGCATCCCTATCTGTACATGCATAAAAGCTACTGTGAGCCACTGTACATAATATTGTCTCAAAACACTGAAATACATCTGTTGGAATCCCAGCCAAGTTATATAGGTATGTCAGATCAATATGGCCTGTGGCATGGATGTGTAATGCAAAAAACAGGAAAGAAGGTACCAAGCCTCGGGGTAAAATAGAACAACAAAAGAAGAGGCACAGGAGTTGTCAAAAACCAACCTACAGTTACATATATTTTATTAATGGTTTGTCCAAAGTTCAATAACAAGTCCTTGACATGCAAAATAAATGGTACGCCGACTGACAATGGGATGGCGGTTGGGGAGGATCCATCACAGCATATGCTAAAGGTGCAATGGGAAGATAGGAAGAAAATCATGCGATAACAGAGCCATGAAATCCAAGCTAGGACATCGTATTGATGAGTAGGTGGTGATTTACTGTGTCAAAAGCTGTGGATAGATCAAGAAGGATGAGGACTAGAGAGTCCAGATTTACACAGACATGTCCTCGTTTTAGAAGACACATCCGGGCAACCAGATGGCTTTTCATAACCCGGCACTTTGATAGAGTAGTTGGAAAAGAAGGCAAGATCAAGGCAGTGGTCATTCTGGTGGGTAGGAGTGGTGGAGCGTAGCTGAAGATCATATGAGGGCTAGAAGCATAAGAATCAGAGGGGTTGTTAGCATGAATATTGAAATCATCAAGGATGAGGGAGATGAATGTTCAAGAATGAGGGAAAGCAGGAATCAAAGTCAGTGAGGAATGAAGAGATAGACTTATCAGGGGGGTCGGTAAATGACAGCTATGTGGAGGAGTAGAGGTGCAAAAAGATGGATAGAGTGGACTTCAAAGGAAGAGAAGCAGTGAGACTAAGGTGGAATAAAGGGGTGAAATCTTCAAGAGGGTGAGAGTAGTAGCCTGCCACCTCCATGGCCAGCTGGGCAAGGTGTAAGGGAGCCTTAGCGTATTTACAAATACTGCATCACTGGTCATTCACATGTTACCCGTGGGATGGTGGAATAAGATCCTGAAGAAGAGAGGAAAAGTACATTGAAAGGATGATTCATTTAATTTTAGGGCCTCTTCTATTAAACTGCGCTAGCAGTTTTCTAATGCGTGGAGCTGCGCTGAATGGCCTGCGCTGCTCCCGATGCTCATACAGTTCCTATGAGCGTCGGGAGCAGTGCGGGCCATTCAGGGCGGCTCTCTGTGCTAAAAACTGCTAGTGCAGTTTAATAGAAGGGGCTATTGTCCCTTTATCATGGCCTTTTGGAAATCAATTTGGTCCCAAATTAATTGTTTATTAGAGAATCATGTAGCATTATCATATGATATGATTCTATTCGGTACATCAATGAGAACAAAAAGTCAGATTTCATCAAACAACAATAAACTTTTATTGATTATGACAGGGGTTGCCATTCAAAATATCACAAGTAATTGGAAAAACTGTAGTAGATTAAATTATACCTTCTGGTGGAAATCGTTACGTCACATTTATAAAATGGAAGCATAATTACTATTCAAAAAGGGTATTATAATAAATTTAAAAAGATCAGGGGGCCATTGACGACTTACTGTAATGAGTAGACACCATTTTCTATTGAAAGTATATTTGCAAATGGGGGAGGAGGGTGAATTAAAGTTTTACTATAGGTTTAATCAATAGTAAAGAATATTTATATTTGTATATTTTTGATTGAATGCTAAAGGAAAGGGTGAGTGGTAAGGGAATAAATTTATTTGATGTTATACTAGAAAGAAATTCAAGTGATGTATTTAATTTTAAATGTTTTATTATTTGTACACTTGTTGTAAGATTAAAAAATGAATAAAGAATTTAAAAAAAAGAAAAACAGAAGAAGGGGCTAGTTTTTTGATTGCTACTGTGTAGTTTTGTTATGTTTGATGATTATGTTACTGTGTAGTTTTGTTAAGTTTGATGATTATGTTTTATTTATTGATATTATTAGGGTTACCAGATTTTACTTTAGTAAAATCCAGACTCCTAGACCCGCCCCCAGCCCGCCCAGTTCCACCCATCCCTGCCCTGTTAAGCCCCAGTCCCGCCTTAGCCCCGCTCCCACTGCCTGCCTGCCACTGCGTAAGCAGATGTCCTCTTGCCTGACGCGATTTCAAGGAAGCTTTCAAAACCCGGACAAAATGCCGGTTTTGAAAAGCCGTCCGGACCCCCACACATGTCCTCGAAAAGGACATGTGTGGGGGTATGTATGTATGTTTTACTGTGAGCTGCATAGGCTGTAAGCGGATTATAAATATTTTAAATAAATAAAAGTTCTGTAAATAACCACTCTCTTGTTTCATACTGCTCAAAAAATCTAATCTACTTATGACATACTCTGCTGCTCACAATACCATATCTTCTGTGAGCGACCCAACGCCTAGCTTGAACGGCCGCCGTCCAACAGGGGCCGCTCCCGCGCTTACCTGTGCGCCTAAACACAACTCGCACGCTTTTTTTTAGGGCTGCGTGTGACGTTCTAAGTCTCACAGCAAGGAGACCTTAGGAATCGTCGCTTAGCAACACTGATTTCCTTGGTAACGGGACGCGGCCGGCCAGGAAGCTGGGAATCCTTGACTGGTTGGTGGTACCTACGTGTCCTCATTGTGGCTCTCACCTCTCGACTCGTTTACTGTCAGCGGAGCCATGTCGCAGATAATCTGTCAGTGGCTGAACGAGGAGCTCCGGATCTCAAAGACCGTAGGTAAGTAAGACGGCAACGCTGCGGGATGCCTGGACTACTCTGGCTATGAAGATGAGGGGAACTTTCCACCTGTATAGAGAGGTGAGCTGGATGGGGCTGAACTCCTAGTCTTTTTGTTTTGTTGTTTTTTTTTTGTTAGCAGCAAACCGCCATCAATTACTGCTATAGTGCGGCTTCGGGCGCGGTCACCGTCATTCTTCTTGGGATGGTTCTCGAGCGCCCTCTCCTGGCCACATGCTGCGCAGTGACGGGTGATGGCTTAGCTACAGCAGCTTTTTTCCTGTTGGAAGCGGGCAGAGTTGGTGCAAGAGCAATTAGTGAGCAGCCTGAGCAAACCGTCAGCCTTAACACCCACCCCACATTAACTTTCAGGCCCTTAGCCTGCAGCCCCCTCCCCCAAGATTTTTGATGATTAAACTGAACAATCATGTTGACACAAAATCCTATAAAATGCAGGTTAAAGTATGTACTCATGGTTGAAGTTAGTGTGGCTGTTGGATCTTGTTATTTTGTTTTGACTGCAGCCTTTTGCCTTAGATGGTTGACTAGTTATACCTAATGGTTAGGCTAGCACTGGAAGCAGGGTAGCATGCAATCTAATCCAGAGCTGCCAGGTTACTAAGAAGGAGATTCTAAACCATTGATGGATTTCTGACATGAATTTACAAAGCATTATGGGACTGGTAGCATTGATTTCAGGTGCGAGTTGAAAACCGAAATGGAGCTAAGGTTGCCGTGCTGTCATACGCAGCCCTAAGAGAGCATGCAAGTTGTGTTTAGGCACACAGGTAAGTGTGGGAACGGCTTGGATGGTGGCCGTTCAAGCTAGGCGTTGGGTCGCTGACTGAAGATATGGTATTGTGAGCAGTAGGGTATGCCGGACACTGTCATGAATGGATTTGATTTTTTGAGAAATATGCTGTCGGGAGTGTCGGGTGATGTGAGGAGGTGTTGCCAGTACTGCCGGGAGTGTCAGGTGATGTGAGGGGGTGTTGCCAGTGTTGTTGGATGATGTGGGTGGGGAGTGTTGCCAGTGCTGTCGGGGGTGTCAGGTGATGTGTGTGGGTGGATGGGGGGGGGGTTGCCAGTGCTGTTGGGGGTCTCAAGGGTTGTTGGGAGGAGGGGTGTAGTGCAGGGGACCTGTGACAGCAATGGACAAAGTTTGATGAACTTGTAAAAGACAGAGGTTCACTCAAAGGGAAATTGCTGACACACTTTGCCTTTCACAAGAATGACTGAAGATTTCAGAATCACAATAAGAAAAGTTTGTTGCAACATGACAGTGCTAGGCCTCGCATAGCATGAAACACCACAGCAGCAATTGTAAAGATGAATCTCACAGTCTTAGCCCATCCTCTATATAGCTCAGACTTAGCACCATTTGATTTCCATATTTTTCCTAAGTTGAAGGACTACTTTTGGGGGCATCTGTTCAACTCAAATGAAGAGTTGGAAAGGACGATGAGCAACAGGTTGAAGAGACATGGGGTCTGTAAACTGTGCCTAAATTGGCGGTGTCTACAAAAATGTATGCCAGTCGCATGTCAATCACGCATAGGTGCCGTTAACATAATTACATCTAAGAAAATAATTACACCTAAGATAAAAAAAACTTAAAGACGCCTGCAATTTAGGCAAGAGTTTTACTGGCCTACATTGCAAGCATCTGAATTCTTTAGTGACTCGAGCCTAACAGCACCTAAGTCCCGCTCCACCACTAACCATGTCCACATAGACAAAATGTGCTGTTAGGCATCCTGCTGTAGACACGTTATTAGCGCCAACCTTTTTTTAAAAAAAATACGTTTTTAATCGATTTTAAATGATGTGGTTAATTACCGCATCAATTAAAGCCAATTCAAACAATTACTGTATATAGTCGAATATAAACCGGGATTTTTGGGCCCAAAAATGGGGGTCCTGATTTATATTCGGGTCAGTGCCTCCTCCCAGAAATTTTTAAGGCCAGGCTCTGCCCCCCTTCCTCCTCCCTGCCCTTTCTGCATACATTTCTCACGAGAATTCGCGGGAGCCAGTAAGGAAGCCACTCAGCGCCGAGAAGCAGTGCCAAATCGCACTGCTGCTCATGCCGCTGAGATGAACAAAGTGGATCTGTGCACTTCTTGCTCCTGCCCGCTGCCTCTCCACCAGGAATCGGCAGAGGTAAGGCTGGGAATGAGGGGGTGGGGACAGAGGGCAGAGCCTGGGAGGGAGAATGCAGAGTTTGACAGGAGAAGGAAGTAAGGGTGCAGAGCCTGACAGGGGAGGGAAGGAAGGAAGAGTGCTGGGTGCAGAGCCTTACAGGGGAGGAAAGGAAGGAAGGGTGCTGGGTGCAGAGCCTGACAGGGTAAGGAAGGAAGGGTACTGGGTGCAGAGCCTGACAGAGGAGGGAAGAAAGGAAGGAAGGGTGCTGGGTGCAGAGCCTGACAGGGGAGGGAAGGAAGGAAGGAAGGGTGCTGGGTATAGAGCCTGACAGGGGAGGGAAGGAAGGGTGCTGCGTACAGAGCCTGACAGTGGAAGAAAGGAAGGAAGGGTGCTGGGTGCAGAGCCTGACGGGAGGAAAGGAAGGAAGGAAGGGTGCTGGGTGTAGAGCCTGACAGGGGAGGGAAGGAAGGAAGGAAGGGTGCTGGGTACAGAACCTGACAGGGGAGGGAAGGAAGGGTGCTGCGTACAGAGCCTGACAGGGGAAGAAAGGTAGGAAGGAAGGAAGGGTGCTGGGTGCAGAGCCTGACAGGGCAGGAAAGGAAGGAAGGGTGCTGGGTGCAGAGCCTGACAGGGTAAGGAAGGAAGGGTACTGGGTGCAGAGCCTGACAGAGGAGGGAAGGAAGGAAGGAAGGGTGCTGGGTGCAGAGCCTGACAGGGGAGGGAAGGAAGGAAGGAAGGGTGCTGGGTATAGAGCCTGACAGGGGAGGGAAGGAAGGGTGCTGCGTACAGAGCCTGACAGGGGAAGAAAGGAAGGAAGGGTGCTGGGTGCAGAGCCTGACGGGAGGAAAGGAAGGAAGGAAGGGTGCTGGGTGCAGAGCCTGACAGGGGAGGGAAGGAAGGAAGGAAGGGTGCTGGGTACAGAACCTGACAGGGGAGGGAAGGAAGGGTGCTGCGTACAGAGCCTGACAGGGGAAGGAAGGAAGGAAGGGTGCTGGGTGCAGAGCCTGACAGGGCAGGACATTTGAATATTAAGCCGCCCAACTTATATTTGAGTCAACCATTTTTCCTTCTTTTTTTGGGGAAAAAGGGGGTCTCAACTTGAATTTGGATTGACTTATATTTGAGTATATATGATTAGGCAGAGGTAGGGCGCCTACTGCCGCCTAACTTGCAGCATTGTATATAGAATATGGCTCAAGATGTACAGTTCTTTCATGACTGTTTTCAAAAACATGACCAGAAAACAGGTACAAGAGCTCAATTAAGCAACGCAGCCCAGAACCTGCATGATGTGCCATCCACTGGAGTCGGTGAAAACCACTGAACACCTGTGCCTGCATGATGCTCCTATAGGACAAATCACAAGGAATTATTTGTTTTCTCTGTTTCCTTCTGCAGGGAGAGGGACACAACCCACAGGTTCTGGACTGGTCTGGTAGGACTAAAGAAAAGAAAATTATCTGTTAAGATTATAATATTTCCATCATTGGCAGAAATGTGTAGCAAATGGTAGCGATTATGTGGAAAAGTAAATACATGTAATAAACAAGTTTCAAGCATTAGTTTCATTTTTTATACCTGACAATATATTCATTTAAACAAAAACAATAGAGGTATTACTTTTCATTCACTCCTCATATTTGATTTAAAAAAGTTGTATATTTGTTCATCGGCTTTTGTGTATTGTTGGGGCTGTTTTAATAAAGATATAAAAGCAGCAATATTCATGTGTTTATTTAACATTAATTATATACCACTAATGAACCAGAGGTTTAAAAATAAGCATAAAGCATATAACCAATAACATGCTAATATAAAACAAACATATACAGTGAAGACAGATTGGTGACTATATTGTATTATTTTATAGGTCATTAACTATTTTTTTTCTATGTGCAGATCTAAAGTCATTTGCAAAAGATTTTGCTTCTGGATACCTAATTGGGGAAGTTCTACACAAGCATCAGCTCCAGGATGATTTTGACCAGTTTGTACAGAGCAAGTTAGTACATTTTTGGTTATAAGAAATGGGAAAATATTTTTTTGATCTGAAGACACGCAGCTCATTTTAGTCACACATAGGCAGTGTGAACACATGTGGAACTGAAAAGATAGATTCTTCCAGAGCTTTCAGGAAAGACATAAAATTTTCATTGCTCTTATACAATAGTTTCATGCAGCTATATCCCCATGGGTCCCCTAAGTTCTTTTTTTTTTTGTCCCCAAGATTGTCAGATGTGTCTTTACTATTGCAACCTGGCACAGCTGATGAAAATACTTCTTGTCTCTCTTTCTCATGTCAGATTTTTGACATGTTCTTTTTTTTTTTTTTTTTTTAATAATTCTTTATTCATTTTCATATTTTACATGAAGTGTACAAAATATTGAGTTACAACTAATGAATACACAATATCACTTTTATATCTATTACATAATATTCTGAACAAATTTTTTTTATCCCCTCTCCCACCCCCCACCCTTCAAGTACTTTCCAATCACCTTATACATATTGTATACCATATTATAACATGTTATGTAAAATTATTTTCACTACCCCCCCTCCATGTGTGCCATAAAGAAGACAAGATAAAGAAGAAAAGAAGAAGTATAAATCCTACTATTCATTCAGTACAATACTTTGTCAATGGCCCCCATATTTTTATAAATTTAGGATATGTCCCTCTTTGTATTGCTATTACTCTTTCCATTTTGAATATATGACAAATTGTATTCCACCAAAATGTTACTATGTTACTATTAAGGTTACTATGATTCTTCCAGTTATTGGTTATATGCTGAATGGCAACCCCTGTCATGACTAGTAAAAGCTTGTTATTTTCTGGTGAAATTTGACTTTTTTTTCTCATCATCATTCCAAATAACACTGTATCATATGATATTGCTACATGATTTTCCATCAATTTATTAATTTGTGGCCAAATTGCATTCCAAAAACTTTTAATGTAGGGACAATGATACAGTAAATGATCCAACGTCCCAGGTTCCAGATTACAGTGCCAGCATTTATTGGACTTAGAACTATCTAATTTTTGCAAACGTGTAGGGGTCCAAAAAGCTCTATGTAATAAAAAGAACCAAGTTTGTCTCATAGATGCTGACACTGTACATCTCATTCTCCAAGACCAAATTAGTGGCCATTGAGATGCAGTAATTTGATGCTTAATCTCAATGCTCCAAATGTCTCTTAAACCATTTTTTGGTTTTTTATTCAAATATCCAGATATTAATTTATACCACAATGCGGCTTGATGCCCTAGGAAGTCTGCTTGGAAGCATAAGAACTCTAAACTATATTGATTATTCAATGTTTTCCATTCAGGGAACCCAACCTGAATGGCCTGCTTCAATTGCAACCATTTAAAACTTTGTTTTTTACTAAGACCAAATCTATGTTGCAATTGTGAAAATTCCAGCAGTTTACCTTCCGAAATAACATCATTCAGAGATCTAATGCCTGCAATAATCCAGTCCTTCCAAAGGATTTGAGCTCCACCAATTTTAATCTTGGAGTTTATCCATAAAGACTGATTAGTTGACTTGTTTATTGGGACAGGTGTTAATTTACTAATAAACCTCAACGTTTTCCAAGTATCCATTAATATCTTATTTTCTCTGTATCTTCTAGGCATGTTGATACTTGGAAGATGAACTAAATTTAGGGGAAACATAAGGCGCCATTCCAAATATAACCAATCCGGTGCATTATCTATCAGTTCTGGGAGGATCCAATACATACCCTGACGTAAAATATAGGCTTGATGGTACCTATAAAAATTTGGAAAATTTACCCCTCCCTCCTTAATTGATTTTTGCAAAGATACCAAAGCTATTCTATGCGTTTTACCAAGCCAAAGAAATTTCGTTAAAATGCTATTAAGCTTTTTATAAAAGGATCCCTGAAAATAAATAGGTATCATACTCATTTGGTAGCAAACTACAGGCAAGAACATCATTTTAATAGTTTGAACTCTCCCCCACCAAGAAAGATGTAACGGATTCCATTGCTCACATAACTCTGTAACTCTTTTCAATACAAATTTCTCATTTTCTTTTACTGTATCTTCAATTGTATTTTTAACTTGAATGCCAAGATATTTAAATCCTTCTTCTTTCCATATGAACAGAAAAGCGTCAGATAATCCTTTTACACAATGAACATTTAAAGGTATAAGTTCAGACTTACTCCAATTAATTTTATAACCTGAAAATTTGCCAAACATATCAATTAATTCCAATAGACAAGATAAGGTAGACTCTGGATTCCTCAAATAAAGTAAAATATCATCCGCATAAGCCGAAATTTTATATTCCATATCAGAATATAGAATACCCTGTATCCCCCTTGCTTGCTGTATTGCTAACAATAAGGGTTCTAATACAACATCAAATAACAAAGGAGATAAAGGACAACCTTGTCTAACTCCCCTCTGCAATTGAAAACCATCAGATATCATATTATTAATATTTAATCTTGCAATTGGGAAGCTATACAATGTTTTTACCATTTGTATAAATCCAGAACCTATACCAAACCATTCTAAAGCCTGATACATAAAATTCCATTCTACCCTATCAAACGCTTTTTCTGCATCCAAGGAAACTGTAAAAGCCGGTTCATCCATTTTTTTTGATAAATTTAACATATGAAACAATAATCTAGAGTTATTAGAGGAATGTCTTTTAGCAACGAAAACCGTCTGATGCGTGTCTATAATATGTGGGAGAGCTTTGGCTAATCTCAAAGCCAAAATTTTCGCCAAAAGTTTATTATCCACATTTATTAAAGATATAGGCCTGTAGTTTGAAACCAAAGTAGGATCTTTATTTGGCTTAGGCAAAACAATTACTATTGATTCAGCCATAGTACCTTTAATATCACCTTTTATAAGTTGTGTCTGATATAAATTTAGTAAATATGGGGAAAGGACATTTTGAAATGTTTTATAAAATTCTACTGTATAACCATCACCACCTGGAGCGGATCCAACTCTAAGAGATCTCAACGCTGTTTCTAATTCTTTTAATGATATAGGTTCATCTAAACTCCGTTTTATATGATCAGGAACCTTAGGTCCAATAATTAAATTTAAAAAATTTTTAACATCTTTTTGCCTCTCCAAATAAGGCTCGGAAGAATATAGGTCCTTATAAAATTTTAGAAATTGCTTTAAAATTATATCCGTTTGATTGGTTATTATTCCATTATCATCTTTTATCCCATTAATGTTAGTTCTTCTTTTTTTTGCTTTAAGATAATTTGCCAATAATCTTCCCGCCTTATTAGAATTTCCATAATACATTGTCTGTTTGGAAAACAAGTCTCTTCTTATCATTTTTGAAGCTAATTCGTTATATTTACCTTTTGCTTTCAAAAGAGCTTGTAATACATCATGTTCCCATTTGCTTACCAATTTAGTTTCTAGTATTTTAATTTCTTTTTCTAACTCTATATACTGTTTTTTAATCTGTTTCCTAACAAAAGCCGAATATGATATAATATGACCTCTCATAGTCGCTTTAAAAGCGTCCCATACATTTTCAATAGATGTATCTTCCACTAAATTAATTTGAAAGAAATCACTAATTTGTGTTTTAAAATTTTCCAAAAATTTTTCATCCACAAGCAATGCATTATCAAATCTCCAAAGAGGTCTTCTATTTTCTAATTGATCTAATTGTAAATCTATCCATACTCCCGCATGATCCGAAATGATAATGGGATCAATGGAAGCCTTAATCACTTGCTGCACCTTATGTGATGAAATAAAAATGTAATCTATTCTTGAAAATGATTTATGAACCTGTGAACAAAATGAAAATTCCTGATCATTAAAATGAAGAATACGCCATATATCCTTCAAATCACATGATTGAACCAAATTATCTAAACCTAAAGATTTTATACTTTTACCTGGTTTTTTATCCATTAATGGATCCATTACAGCATTAAAATCTCCAGCCACCACTAAATTAGAAGCAGCCAGTGGTAACAACATACTCTGCAATTTTTTAAAGAATTCTGATTGATTCGAATTAGGGGCATATATATTGAACAACGTCAGGGCATTATTTCCCATACTTATATCAACATGTAGCCATCTTCCATGTGGGTCCGAATTTACTATCTTAAAATTGGCCATACACTGTTTATTTATAAGAACTGCTACTCCTGCTTTTTTACCCTCTGCTGGAGCAAAAAAACATTCTTTCACCCACCCACCCGTTAGTTTCTGTGATTCCTTTATATTAAGATGGTTCTCCTGCAGACAATAAACATCCGCGTTTTGCTTCTTTAAAAATGATAATACCTTTTTCCTTTTGATTACATGATTCAGGCCATTGACATTAATAGAAAATATCTTAAAAGACATAATATATTTTATACTCCTTATCATAATCTTCCTCTTCCCTTCTTCCATAACTAAGATCTAAAAAACTTCTCCCCATGGCACACATTCTTACCTCCAAATTACCCAATCCCTTATTAATCTTTTCCTTAATCATCCTAGTAATATCTTTAATACCCACCTTCTTCCCCCCCTCCCCCCAATATAATGACTGCTTAAGGACACACATTGGACAGTAATCCCAACTTCCCCCCTCCCCCCCAGGCAACCAATATTTATTAATAACCCCTTTATCCTTTATTGAGACAAACTCACTACCTCTCCACAATATATCTAATTATATCTCTCTTCTTTTTCCATTTTAAAGTAATTAATTTCTCTATCTATTATTTAACCTTTAGTCACATAACCATATTTATTTCCTAACATTCCATTAATGCATTTTTATCATTTCACCAATCTCTAATTCATTCCCCCAACATTTTATTTCATTCAAGAAAATTCTATCATAGTCCTATATTTAATAAAAGTATCATTTTCCTATATCTTATATTATCTAATCCATCTTCTCCTATCCTCCTTTAAACATCCAACAACAAATATCCATCTCTTCATATATTTCTGTTAAAAAAAAATTTCAATTTTATAAGTTTTTATCTCCTATTTGTATTTAAACATTTGTATTTCATTTTCAAAATAATTTTTTTTTCCCCCTTTTTATATTTCCTCTTCTCCAAATTAAATCCAATCTTTTTAAAACTATATTATCACAACATCAATCTTTACAATCCTTCAGCTACCAATAAATTCTTATGTATCTTCCTTTTATATTATTCATTTTCCTTTCCTTTACTTGCATTTAAATATCATATAACTTGTCCTTTCTATCATTAGTCCATTCTGCAATCTTTTCCTTATTGTCCTTTCATTCTTTACTTTCTCCTTTTCTGACTTATTAAATAAACTGAACTTTCATATTTATTTCTTATCTCCATCCATCCACTCTTAAAGACTTTTGACTGCCAATTGCCATTCATTTTTTTTTTTTATAATATCCTTTTAGTCTATCAGTCCTGCTTTCTTCTTCTTCACATCTATTTATTTTCCTATTCAGTCTTCACTTTTCCTTTTGTGTTAATTTGTCCAGTCCTTTAATCTTTCTTGTTCATTCTTTACTCCAACCATCCATCTTTCAGTCTCCTAAAAGTTCAGTCTAATAACTTCACTTTAATGTCTTTCCAGTCTATCCTTCTTTCTACTTTCTTCTTTACATTCTTAGTTTTTCCGGATCAACAAAATACAAAGATTTATCCCCACAAGATACCCTCATTTTTGCTGGGTAATATAACCCATACTTATATCCTTTTTCCTTTAATTGAGATCTCAGATCAAGGAATTTCTTCCTAATATTTGCTGTATTTTTAGCAAAGTCTGGTAAAAACCATATTTTGGATCCTTTATAGTTTAAGTTTTTATCTTTTTTGGCAGCATTTAAAATTTCTATTGCTTGCTGGTATCTTAACATCTTGAATATTAATAGTCTTGGTCTCCCTTGATTTTCCAGACTCTTTATTGGAATCCTGTGTGCCCGTTCTATTTCCAAAGGCTGTTTGAAATCCAACTGCAATAATCTAGGAATTAAATTTTCTAAAAACTGTATTGCATTTTTCCCTTCCAAATTTTCCTGTATTCCAAAAAGTTTTATATTCTTTCTTCTTCCATGGTTTTCGTAATCTTCCAGCTGACTTTTCAATTGAATTATTTTCAAACTGTCATTTTTGCATCTTTTTCCTTCACATTCTAAGCTCTCCATTTTAACTTCTAACTCTGTTCTTTTATTAGCTACTTCCATTTGTCTGTGTATATTCAGGATTTCTTCCTTCAGTTCTGCCATATTACTCATAGTCTCTGTCAGCATTTGTTTGATTTGCCTCAGTTCCCCCATAACTTCAGCTTTGCTTAACTCCTCTGATACATCAGCAGGAAGCGGAACCTTACTCGGGGTAATTTGATCCTGCTTCTGCCTTTTCACAGCCCCTCCGGTTTCACTCTTACTCTGACGGGTGCTCACCATGCTCCCGCTGTCCTCTCTGATGTTTTCAGCCGAAAACAGTTTAAAAGGAAATCTTTATTTATTCAACGGTTGCCCAGGTAAGAGGAGCGCTGCGATCACAAGACCATTTTGTGTGCGCGCTAAGCCACGCCCCCAAAGATTTTTGACATGTTCTAAATTTTTTATCTTATTAAAAATTCATCACTTCAAATTTTTAAAACTAAGGGTTCCTTTTACAATGCCACGCTAGTGGTTTTATTGCATGCACCGGATTAGCGCGCGCTAGCCGGAAATCTACCGCTTGCTCAAAAGGAGGTGCTAGCGGCTAGCGTGTGCGGCAATCTAGCACGTGCTATTCCACGCATTAAGGCCCTAGCGCTGCTTTGTAAAAGGAGCCCTAAATTTTTACTATAACTTATACTTAAATTGTACATAATATAAAAAATTGGTGAATGTGAAAAGATCAGACCCTACACCCAAACTCTAGTGTAAAGACACGGAGCTGGTTGTTGAAGAGACCATCACAGCTGATCACTGTCTCATTCCACCACTATTTGTCCAACTCTTACATAATCTATAAGTACTTATCTGTAATGGTGGAGTTGCTGGAAATGTCTCACAACTGCTCTGGTTAGATAATCAACATAAAATAAAGAATTCTGCTGTCTCAATACTTCCCTCGTTCCCCCAACTCGAATTTCACGAATTGGAGCTTCATCAGGAGGGGACACCTTAGCAGGACACCCGCCTGAACTAACTGACAGCACTGAGTTTTGAAGAGATAAATTTTTAATAAGGTATTCATTGGATCACTCAATTACCATAGAATTTCTCATTAATTGTCAGTTACTAAGTTTTTTATCTTCATTTGCGTCACCTCTGTTGGACTAGCAGAGTACCCCACTGTACCATCATCCCTGCTAGACCATCAGGAAGCTCTTAAGTTTTCTTCAGGCCATATACATTTAGGGAATAATACAGTATTAAAAATATTTTTCACACTTAAAGTTGAACTTGAACTTATATAGAATTGTATAACTGCTTATATCTTGCTATCTAAATCAAAAAAAGCAGTGATTCATCTGGTATTAAAACAAGTGAAGCTAAATAACTTAACCTTACAGAAATATATACCTCAGTCGAATTTAATTTTTCAGGCCTATTTACAAGACTGCATTAGAAACTCATTTAATGAAGAAATTCCTATTAGGAGGAATGGTATAGGTGGGGACTGTACTATACAATTTAGGATTCAAGTTGTTATCCCAGGACAAGCAGGCAGCCTATTCTCACATGTGGGTGCATGCGCGGTGCGGCTAACTCAAAACTTCTGGTTTCTTCAAGCAAGTCTGCTTGTGAGGCTTCCGCATCGAGGCTCCGTTGGTGACGTCACCCATATGTGAGAATAGCTGCCTGCTGTCTCTGGATAACACCTGTTACGGTAAGTAACTGTGCTTTACTGTATGTTAACTGCTAACATGACAGATAATGTGGTGCAGTTAGCTGCACCTCCACAGGTGTAGCTAACTACATTCCACACTATCAGCTATGCCATTAATGTATGGTAAAATAGCTGGAGAGGGGGAGAAATAATAGGGACATTTAAATACTTCCATGATATAAATGCGCAGGAAGCAAATCTCAATTGAAAGAAAGCGCTGGAACAAGGTGGATAAAAATCAGTGACTTAAAAATAAGTAAAAAAATTGATTTTTAAAATTTAAGTTAGTTTCTTTAAATAAAATGCTTTTTTGAGGAAAAATTTATCTAAAGATAGTTTTTTATTTAACATTATAGTCTAAAAGATATTCATCATGAAATAAGGATTCATCTTAATTATGTAGCATGAGGCTGTACTGTGTATTCATGCAATGCTTAAATTTTCTCAACTGCTTAGGAGTATGCGGTAGTGCTGCCCAATTCATTCGAATCGATTCACATAGAAACATAGAAGATGACGGCAGAAAAGGGCTACAGCCCATCAAGTCTGCCCACTCTGCTTACCCACCCCCTGTCTATGCCCTAATGACCCAATTTCCTTATCTTGACCCTCGTAGGGATCCCACATGGGTATCCCATTTATTCTTAAAGTCTGGCATGCTGTCTGCCTCGATCACCTGCATTGGAAGCTTGTTCCAATGATCAACCACTCTCTCTGTGAAGAAATACTTTCTGGTGTCGCCATGAAATTTTCCGCCCCTGAGTTTGAGCGGGTGCCTTCTTGTGGCCGAGGGTCCCTTGAGAAAGAAAATATCATCTTCCACTGTTTCGAGCAAATCAGCATCGAAACAGGCGGGGTGGGGGGAGAATCTCATCGTGGTATCGGCAGCAATTCCCACACGCTACCTGCCGCTGACTCGGAAGTCTCTTTGCAGCAGAGAGGAGACTTCTGGGTTAACAGAAGGCAGCATGTGAGAGTCACTGCCAATACTGCGACCTGAAGAAGCAAGCCTTGGAGTACAGGGAAGGAGAGGAAGGATATCTAATGGCACAGGGAGAGGGAATAGGTAAGAGAAAGAAAATCAAGTGAGAGGGAATAGGTAAGCGGGAGAAGGAATAGGTAAGAAGAAGAAAATCAAGTGGCACAGGAGGAGGAGAGGGGAGGATGAGAAGAAGGAAAGATGGGAGAGTAGAGGGAGACATGCATGGTGAGGGTAGAAGATGAAATTGCAAATAATGGAGGAGAGGAAGGGAAAGATGGTGCATGGAAGGGGTTAGAGAGATTTAACACAAGGCATAAGGGAGAAAGAGAGGTGTTGGACATGGGGATAGATAAGAGGGAGATAGAGATACACAGGAGGTAGAAGGGGAGAAGGAGGGAGATGTTCGATCCAGGAGCAGAATGATGGAGAGATGCACAGAATTCTGCCAGGAGTAAACTAAGAGGTAGAAAAGTGTGAGAGGGAGAAATGTTGGATATAGTTGTAGAGAGGGAACAGAGGGACAGATTGAAAGGGATACAAGGGGGAGGAATGTTGGACATAGTGATGGAGGGAGAGATGTGGCATTGTGCTGGAGAGGGGTGATAGAAGGAGACATGGGCATGAGGCTGATGGGCAATAATGAAAAATTCTGTACATGATTCTGGGGATGCGAGAGGGAGAAATGTTGGATGTGGTAGTTGAGGGAGTGGGAGAGATGCACCCTGGATCTCTTTCTCTCTTTCCCCACTCCCTTTGCAGCAAGGGAGGGAATGAGAAAAGGAAGGACAGTGAGAGAGAGAGGGAGACATGTTGCCAATGGGAGTGGAGGAGAGAGGAAGAAAAGTTGGACTCATGGAGGGACAGAGAGAGATGTTGAGGAAGGGACTTGCGAGAACTGACTGCAGCCATTCTGAAAGCGGGGTGGGCCCAGGCAGCAGCACAGACTGCATGCTCCTGCTGACCTGTACACCGCTGGACCATCAGGCTTAAGGGGCGCTTAAAAAGGTACTGCGGGGTGGGGTTGGGTGTTTTAAAGGGAAGGGCCGGCAGGCGGGGGTGTTTTAAAAGGAAGGGACGGCGTGTGTGCTGTGTTTTAAAAAATAGTACTGGGGGGCGGTGAGGGAGAGGAAAAAATTGTTGGTCGGTTGAGACGGATCCCTCCTGTCACAGCCTACCACTAGACCACCAGAGATGAGGGGGGTGGTAGGTTACAGGTCAGGGAAGGAGGATTGGGTGCAGAGCCTGGCAAGGAGTGTGGGGTTGGGTGCAGAGCCTGGCAGGGAGTGAGGGAGGCTGGGTGCACAGTTTGGTTCAGAATGGTTTTTTCTTGCTTTCCTCCTCTAAATCTGAGGTGCGTCTTATGGAGCGAAAAATATGGTATACTCATTAAAAAATACATGATTAGATTAACTTGTCTCTTCTTTGAAATTTCTGGGTCTTAGTATCCTCATTCCATGTTAATCAGAGCAACACATTTCCAGTGTAGGGGGAAGCAGCAAAAGCAGTTTCACTGAATGGATGTTGGAAGAGTTCTTTGAGCCTATATTGAGAGGATGGAGGAATTTCTTCAGTCAGACTGTTTATGGTTTTTGGAGGACATAGGAAAGGAGAGACAGCTTTGAAGGTTCCTGTGTCTCAGAGGATTAAAAAGGCCATTGCACTGATGTACATATTGAAGGGTTGGGAAGTTACTTGTTTCTGAAGTCTTATTCCATTTGATGATAGGCGACCTTATGGGCAGAGCAGAGCATTATTCCTCCTCAAGTTTACAGAACGGCTACCTTACTGTCCTTGCGTTCTTTCATAAGACACTATCACTTGATATGCAGGTGTTCCAGGTTGCAGATTTTGGGGCAAGATTATATGTTTGTCTGGCTTCTCCCCATGGAAGACATTATTTGGTACTTCTTACATATTTGTACTGATCTGGAGGGAAGCTAAGGAAAGAAATATTAGATCTTACCTGTTAATTTTCTTTCCTATGGTTCTTCCAGACCAGGACAGAACTCACTTGGGATCATTTTTGATGGGGGTGGGGTGGGGGGACAGTGGTTGAAGAAATAATATATTATGGTAGAAATTAAGGGAAAATACTTATAGCTACCTAGTTGGTTCCTCTTGGCTGCTGCTTTTATTTATAACTTCTGAAAGCACAGCTGTGAAATTACTGCCACCTCAAGAAGAGTGCAATGAGCTGTCATAGGAGGTGCAGTAGCACGGACCATGATCCCCCCCCCCCCCCCCCGAACACATCCTCATTCCCCTCGATCCACCTGATCACATTCCTAATCTTTCAAACTAGGCCCCAGTAACTTTGTCAACATTCTAACTCCTCCTCTCCCCTAATCCTGACAAAGACCTCCCAGAGTTGGTCCCAACCCTTCTAATCCCCTAGGACTAACAGCTCCACTCTTATCAAAACACACCCTCAATAGCAAATCCTTCTCTTCCCAAACCCCACTGCCCAGTACTTACTCGGGGGTCTGCATTGGTGGTGCAATGGTGCCAGGCAGCAGTGATCCTCCTTCACTACTACCCAGATCAGCACCTGATTTCAAATTAGCCAATGACCCCCTAGCTAAATTCTTGCAGTTGGAATTGTTATTGAGGGGGGTGGATTGGAGGATTGGAACTGACAAGCAGGCATTGCCCGGATTAGGAGGGTACTGGGGCTGGCTTGGGGGAAGGGGAGCTGGGTTGGGAGTTGGCAACATAATTGGGGAGGTGCAGGATTTGTGTGGGGAAGGGGTGGCCTTCAAACCCGAGGCATTGCCCCAGCCAGCTGTTACTGTTACAGTTAGCACTGAGGTCGCATTACATACCTGGGCTGATAGTCCATAGGACCCACGTTATTGGCCAAGCAAGATAAAATGGTTCCCCTGCATGCCTCTTGCGTTTACCACAAAGCCTTTGCACTTACTGAATGGTAATTTTTTCATTAACTGTGCAGTAAGTGCAAAATTTACTGCTGTTTAGTGAAAGGGCTCCTTTGTAACTTGTAGAGTCAGTTTTACGATTTCATATTGTCTTCCCTGTATTTTTTTTCAGAATTACAATATACTGTACATGGCTTTCTCAACAAAACATATTGCTTGCTTGGTATTGGTGTTGTTTCACCCCTGTTTATTTAACGGGTCCCATATGTATGACCAAAGTGACCTACTTGTCTTAAAGAAAATGAAGTAGCTTTTAATAGCAATTCACACAATTCATACTAACCATCCCTCCTCTCCTTTGGAGTTTGTTTCCTGTAAGTCTATTCTATTAAACTGAGGGAGAACCAAACAGTAAAAAACATCAATGGCGAACAGCCAATCCATTCAATAACGTACAATCGATATAACAATTTTCATGTCCAAATTTCATGTCAAAATGAAGATAACATAGCAGTTACAAACAGTAAACATGTGAACAAACTGTGCATCCCTCTTGCTGCCATATATTTGCCTTTTTTCCCTTCCCTCTACCCCTATCAGCTCACCTCTCTCTCAGATATAAGAGTGGTAAAGCTCTTGCAGTTGTGAATGAAAGTCATGGTGGAAGTTATAAAGGAGCAGGAGAATATTATGGGGCCAGAAAATCTGGAAATGTTCTATGTTTTCTTATGTGTCTATATTCTGTGTATGTGGGTTTGACCATTAGGAATTTTAATTAAACTGCTTTCTGTGCAAGCACTTTTTAATTTCTTTTTTTTTTAATCTTTATTCATTTTTACAACTTACAAGTGTAAAAGGAAAGAACAATTGAACTTAAAAACATCACTTGTTTGTCATATGTATAAGATGGAAAGATTTCTTGCGATACAGAGGGGGTATTTTAAAAGATTTCAAGAGGTGTGGAGGTCATTAATTGAATATTATAACGAGTAAAGTTTATTCTTTTTCCTTGGGGATAATATATAGAAATGGGATGGGATGGGAGGGATAGGGAGGGAAAAATATTGGAAATATGTTGTTATGAAAAATAAGGAGATATATGTAATAGGATGGGATATTTATTGTTGTGCATTACTGGGTATAATAAAATGTTTAAAGTGTTTGAGGAAGAAGGATGGGGGGAGGGACAGATTTCATGTCAGATTAATTGTATTATCAAAAAGGGATGTATAATTATATATAAATTTGGAAGGAATATTTTATTGATATGGAAAAGGGTGGGAGGTGGGGGGGGAATAAAAACATGTATAATAATATTGTTTAAGAATGCCAAGTGTGTCATGTAAATTAATTGTAATAATACTGTACACTTGTTGAAAGAAATAAAAAGGAATAAAGATTTAAAAAAAAAACAAAAAAAAAAACACATCACTTGATTTTCTATTGCAATCATCTTAAAATAATGAAATGTATCCCCCCTCTCATCCCTACCATTTCATACACATCTACTATAATAAAACCCTAGCCGCGCACTCTTACCTGCGTGTTCCGTGATCTCTGATCTGTGGCCGGCAAGAATGTGTATGCGAGCTTACAACGGCCTCGCATTCACTGTCTGACTGGCTCCCTTACTAAAGTTTTTCATGGTGGCGGCTCCTCTTGCATCCAGCCCTGTGTCCAAAGCTTCTCCAAAGGCTGGCTCCCATGAAAATGTTATTTTTCTGTTTAAATCCGCGGCGGCAGCTTCTCTCAAGAGCCGCACCAGCGTTGGACAAGGCTTCCGATGCTGGTGCGCCTCTTGAGAGAAGCTGCCGCGGCGGCTTTAAACAGAAAAATAACATTTTCACGGGAGCCAGTCTTCTGAGAAGCTTTAGATACAGGGCCGGATGCAAGAGGAGCCGCCACCATGAAAAGCTTTAGTAAGGGAGCAAGCCAGACCGCGAGTGTGGGGGCCATTGTAAGCACGGAACGGTTGAGGAGCCGCCGCTGCCTGCGGCTTTGAAATTTGGCAAGGGAGCCGGCCAGAAAAGAAAATAAATGCTTCTGCCCTGCTGCACAGGGAATGGGGAGGGGGGCTTCTAAAATGTAAGGTGGCCTGGCCTACCAAAAGCCCCAAGGCTGCATGGTTTGCAGGTAAGGGAGAAGGGTTCCTAATGGACAGTGGGGAAGGTACAAGTAAGGGAGAAGGGCTACTGCTGGACAGGGGGAGCAGGGAATGGGGGGGGGGGTGCTGCTGGACAGGGGGAGATAAAATTAAAGGAGAAGGGCTACTGCTAGATAGGGGGAGCAGGGAATGGGCGGGTGCCGCTGGACAGGGAGGAGGTAAAAATAAGGGAGAGGGGCTGCTAGCACCCATTAATGTAACGGGCTAAAAATCTAGTTCATTTATATTATACAATATTTTCTTTTCTATTAATCCAAATATTTAATAAAGAATCAGAAACCCTCCCACCCATACCCCCATATTTTCAATAATATTATTAAGAGAAAAGTGTTATCTACTCATTACAATAATCTGCCAATGGCCCCCAAACATCCTGAAATTTACTAAAATGTCCTTTCTGTGTGGCTAATGTTCTTTCCATCTTATATATATATATGGCACAAAGAATTCCACCAGAAATTGTAGTTTAATCTACTCCAATTCTTCCCATTAAATATAATTTGTTGAATGGCAACTCCAGTCATAATTAGCAAAAGCTTGTTATTATTTGAGGATAATTGACTTTTTGCCCTCATTGACATGCCAAATAAAACAGTATCATATGATAAGGCCACTGGATTCTCTAATAGATAATTTATTTGGCCCCATATTGATTTCCAGAAAGCCAAAATGAATGGACAATAGAATAAAAGATAGCACTTTTTATTTTCATTATTTTTTTTTTTTTCAAAAAAATGGATAAAAAAAAAATCAAATTGTGGTAATAAGCCTTTCAATAGGATTAAACTTTAGTTAAGAAATTATACTATATAAACTTCCAGATTATTTGTAAGCATTTGTGTAGCAGGTGGGTCTTTGCTATAGTTATGGGTCGTATACTGACAGTCTGATGTCCCTTGGTTTGCCTAAGGATTCCTGACATATAGGAGGACTCAGTGTGGTTTGGCACTTGAGAATGAAGGATAGCCGACATCACAGTTAACATACAATTTCAAAGTGTAGAGGTCCTGATTAATTTATGTACTTTTTTTTACCATCTATAGGGCTGCAAATTCAAAACTGAACAACTTCTCTCGCATGGAACCAACACTTCAACTTCTGGGTGTGCCATTTGACCAAAATGTTGCCCAAGCTATTATGTCGGAACAACATGGAGCTGCAACCAGACTTCTATATCAAATGTACATTGTTTTGCAACAAAAGGCAGGGGTAAAAGGAATAGGCCTGGAAACAATGAGATCTCCAGCATCAGCTAAACTTCAAAGTGTTGAAACTGACCTGTATCGAGATGTGAGTATTTTTATTCTGATCATCTTGTAAGCAACTGCAAGTGCAGGAAGAGAAATAAAACCAGACCACTCAATCTTTTATATCTATCTATCTATACACACATAATTGTTATGCTGTTAAACTGTACCAGCTGTACACTGCCTTAGGTGACTCTCTTCATAAAGGTAGTTAATGAAACCAAATTAAAAAAAAAAAAAAAAAATATATATATATACAGTGGTACCTCGGTTTACGAGTGCACCGGTTTGCGAGTGTTTTGCAAGACGAGCAAAACATTTGCAAACTTGGTGCCTTGTAAACCGAGCTTGCCTTGCTGTACGATCGCCCCCCCCGCGTCCGGAATCCCCCCCGCTCGCGTCTGCCCCCCCCCCTGTGATCCTACATCCCCCCCACCGAGCACGGCAATGACATCCCTTACCCCGACTGGGCACCAGTGCCGGTGCCCGAAGATCCTCCCTCTTCTGGCGCGGCCTGGGCTGGGCGATGCGTCAGAGATCCTCCCTCTTCTGGGCTGGGCTGGACTGGCTTTGAGCATTTGCGCATGCTCAAAGCCTTCTGGTCTCGCTCTCTCTTGAGATGCAGAAATTTTGTGCTTAATCTCAATACTCCAGATGTCCCTAAGACCAGTTTTTGGTTATTATTTGCAAATTCAGCTAACAGTTTATACCATTGTGCGGCCTGGTGTCCCAACCAAGTGCCTAAGGCCCCACCCACAGGAGGAGCCTAAGGCACCTGGGCCTATTCTAGTTGGCCCAGGCGCCTCAGGCCCTACCTGTGGGCGGGGTTTGAGCTGCCTGGGTCAATTCGGCCCCATTTCTGGGATGGCTGGCCTGCCGGACGGGCGGGCTTGGCACCCGTCCGTCTGGCTAACAATTTCAAGGTACGGGGGGGTGGGATTGGGGGGGTCGTTGAGGGGGGCTGATCAGGAGTTCGGGGGGGCAGTTGTGGCTGGGGGTTGCTTCGAGGGCAGGAGGGCCTGGGATCCCTCCTGCCCATATTGTAGTGGGGGGTGGGGGTTAGAGGGTGTCCCCGGGCCAGGAGGGCTTGGGCTCCCTCCTGGCCGGATCGTGTGGGGGGGAGGGGGGTTAGGGATCGTGGGGCAAGAGGGCTTGGGCTCCTTCTTACCCTGATGTCATTGGGGGAGGGGGATGGGGTTTGTGGGGCAAGAGGGCTTGGGCTCCCTCTTACCCCGATAGTGTCGGGGAGTTCGGGGGTGCCACGGGGTAGGAGGGCTTGGGCTCCCTCCTGCCCTGATCGTCGTGGGGGGGCGGGAAGGGTGGATCACAGCAGGGGAGATAAGCCATCTCTCCTGCCGCGATTATTGCTGTAGGGGGTAGGCAGGTTGCTGGGGCCGCTGAGCTGATCGCAGCAGCCATGGTCAGCTCAGTGGCCCCTTTTCGGCACATATACCTGTTTTGACTTGGTCTAAGTCAAAATGTATAAGTGCCGACTAGGCAATCTGTCAAAACGTTTGGTTATACCTTTTGTATGCCTAGGTCTAGGTCGGCCCACCTCCCACCCACTGCCCGCACTTTTCCCTCCTCTAACAACGCCTCTTTTCGCTCTATGCATTTAGAGGCAGGGGAAAGGCCTATGCTGGTTTTAGATAAAACCAGCTTTGATTATGGGTACTTGGACGATAAGGCTTTTTGATCGTCCAAGTACCCATTTAGGCCACTTTTTTTATTATGAGCCCTATAGTGTATTAGGACAATTTGTAAAACTATTTATATGGGTAAATAATGATTTATATGTGCATATTGACTAACTAACAACTGCCCTCCTTTAGTGTCATTATAAGTATGTACATTATTCTGCAAAATAGGCAATTTAGTTATTTTTAGAGAACATATTAGTGAGAGATAGGCATTCCTCCTACTCCTTTAAATACAGACTTTTTTTTGCTTTGAGATATAATGCAAAGTCCATGAGTAAAATGCATCTACAAAGTTTGTCAAAATGTAGACAGTTTAAAAATTGCCCCATATGTGATTGTAAAGGAGCTTATGGGGATGGAGACCAGATAAATAGTCCAAGTAATGTTTAAACTCTGTGATTAGCAAGTTTTTAAAATCAAATCTTCAGCATGACATAGTGGCTGGTACCAAATATTTGGATACAGTGGTGACCGGCGCAGCTGTATGGAACGTAGCAATATTGAGTCCAGTTAGAAAATAAAAAAGGTTGCCTTAATTTTATCTGGTTATCTATCATTTTCTATGCTTTTATCATTTTTGAGGAAGGAAGGAATTGTACAGCTTAGTAGTTGGTAGACCCGATAGGCAATACAAGGTGTGATCAAAAAATATGGTGAATGTTTAAATAAATAAAAAAATGATTAAAGTAAAAGGCACATTGCCATTAATCCCCCTCAAAATACTCCTCCTCGCTTCCAACATGCTTATCCCATTGTTCTTGCCACTTCCTGATGCAGTTCTCGAAGTCCTCTTTCGTGTCTTTAATTACGCTGTCATAGCTGCCTCGATGTCCTGAATTGATTCAAAATGTTTACCTTTCATGGTCATTTTGACTTTGGGGAAGAGCCAGAAGTCACATGTCAAATCCAGTGAATAAGATGGATGACGACACACCGTTATGTTTTTATGTGGCAGAAATTGCTGTACCATAAGCGATGTGCGACATGGAGCGGTTGTCATGATGGAGGATGAAATCATTTGCCCATTTCTCAGGTCATTTTCATGTTCAAATCGGTTGTTAAAATGTTTTGAAAAGAAGAGATGTTCAGCTCCTCATAAATTTCTTTAATAGTCAATCACCTGTTTGATTTAAACCATTTCATTTACTCTTTCAACATTCTCTTGGGTTTTTAATATTGAAGGACGTCCTGATCTCTCCTCGTCAACTGATTCACAATTATTACGAAATCACTCAAACCACCTTCATGGTCACTGCAGCATCACATAAACAAAATTTTATGTTAATGCATTGTTCGTGATCCACGATTTATGGCACACTTTTAAACACACACACCTTCTCTCATCTGTAGCTTACAACCAACTGACTGCACCAAACAAGTTGAAACTTGTCACACACTGTTACTAAGGTTGGACGCACCGCTTCCTGTATTGAAGATTCTTGGCTTTCCATTGGATGGTACTCAGCAGCAGCATTCACCATATTTTTTATCACACCTTGTATGATGCTATTTTTCTGTTTCTAACTTTTCCACTTGGCACTTTCCAGGTAGTGACAGAAAGGTCTGCAAGAATATTAGCTGAACTATTTATTTACTACTTTATATAAAGAAATTCATCCAAGTTGGTATACTACAAGAATAAACATAGACAATAGAGAATTAGAGCAATAAAAGTATTCTAACAACAGTACACATTATGACATAGTATGTCAACACAATATATATTATAAGATTTTAATAGACAACAGTTAGTGCATCTGATCCTTTACCCTGAAGAAGTGGTGTTTAGAGCCACGAAATGATGGCTATCATTGGAGGAGGATCATGATTTCATCTTCAGTGTTCAAATAATTGCACCATCTGAGGCTTTTTCCTTCATAAATTTATAGATACTGTATATGCTTTATTAATGGAGTGTTTCATTTTGATATAGTAAGGTTATCTTCCCCTCCAGTCCCTCTTGGGGTTCTTTTTGGAAGAAGAAGTGGAACATAAAGGCAGATAAGATAGAATAACAGAAGCCAGACAGTAATAAAGGTGACTAACTAAAAGAAGTCAGAAAAGGCACAAGTTTTAGGAGTAGATAAGCAAGTCATGCTATATAGTAAGTGTAGTTGGTGTTAGTCCTTGTGTGTTCCATTTCTTGTTCCATTAAAGGCTTTGGAAAAGATCCAGATTTTCACCTGAAGATAGTCTTACATTAAATGAAGTCTTTGTGAGAATGCATTCCAGAGTGTAGGAACTATTCTGGAGAAAGTTCATTGGGTAGTATTCTTAGTATCCTGGCTAGTGGCTCATATCCAGATAGCAATACTGACATGTTTGAATTTATTTGCAGTATTTTGTCCTTCATTCTCTACTTTTCTTGCCCACTTTGTTTTGATATTAGCTCCTATCATATCTTTCCTGAAAAATGATGCATTAGATACTGTTTATATAGTATTTCACAGACCACTGCAGTGCAAAGATGGTGGAAGATTATACAGTATATTTAGATTACTGATTTAGAAGATAATTTTCAATTCAGATCATTTAACTAACAATAAAATCTACTTTCCTTATGTCATCATCAGTATAAGTAATGATGCAGCCCTGGAACTTGCCTGTATTTTCTCTCTCAAGCAGATAGTTGCAACTTGGACTGGAACAGTAGCATCTTTCATCAGACCTGGCTCTGGTCTGTGGCCTTGAGGTTGAATCCCAGTGCTGTGGCATAGCTCTTAGGGATTGGTTTAATAGAGCTAGGAGAAAACCTGACCCAGGACTCTGATATATGGGTTACAGCACTCAGGGGCCAGGGAGTCCAAAACAAGGAGGTCCTACAGGGCCCAAGTTACAGGTGACAAGCAAGGCACTTAGAGAGCTTCCTTCCTATTCTGTATCCCTCCCATCTTGTCTCCTTGTCCCTCTCTCTGTGCTCTCTAAATGATCCCCTCCCCCCTCTGCACTATGGGCTGGTACTTCAGAAAAGCTTTATAAAAAAAAATAGGAGAAAATTGAACCTGCTTTAGAAGTGCGGGGGGAATTCTCTAAACCACACCGGTAGTGGCCCAAACTCAGTAAAAAACACTGTTGAAATGTATATAAATATTCTTTTTTATTAATCTAAACAATTAATACAATTTAGAACCCCCACCCATCCCCACATTTACTTGTAATGGAAAATGGTATCTATTCATTACAATAATTTGTCAATGGCCTCCAAATCTCTTTAAATTTATTATAATTCCCCTTTTGTATAGCTATTGTTCTTTCCATTTTATAAATGTGACACAACGAATTCCACCAGAAATTATAATTAAGTCTACTCCAATTCTTCTGATTACTTGTAATATATTGTATGGCGACTCCTGTCATAATCAATAAAAGTTTATTATTGTTTGATGAAATTTGGCTCTTTGTTCTCATTGACATACCAAATAGAATCGTATCATATGATAAAGCTACAGGATTCTCCAATAAACAATTTATTTGGCCCAAAATTGATTTCCAAAAGGCCAAGATAAAGGAACAATAGTATAATAAGTGATCTAGAGTCCCTACCTCAAGATTACAATGCCAACATCTATTAGACTTAGAGCTATTTAACTTCTGTAATCTAACTGGGGGGGGGGGGTCCAAAATGCTCTGTGTAAGAGAAAAAAACAAGTTTGCCTCATAGATGCGGACACTGTACATCTCATCCTCCAAGATTAAATTCGTGGCCATTGAGACGCAAAAATTTGATGCTTAATCTCAATGCTCCAAATATCACTAAGACCAGTTTTTGGCTTTTTATTTATAAATCCGTTTATCAATTTATACCACTGTGCGGCCTGGTGTCCCAGAAAGTCCACCTGAAAGCATAAAAATTCCAAACTATATTGCGTATTAAGATTTTTCCATTCAGGAAACCATGCCTGAATGGCCTGCTTCAGTTGCAACCATCTAAAGCTTTGTGATTTATTAAGACCATATTTATGTTGCAGCTGTGAAAAATCAAGCAGTTTACCATTTGAAATTACATCACCTAAAATCCATATACCTGCTATCATACAATGCTTCCAGATGACCTTAAATCCGCCAATTTGAATCTTGGAGTTCAACCATATAGTTTGATTCATCGATTCATAGATTGGAATAGATGTTAAATTACTGACATATCGTAAAGTTTTCCATGTATCCATTAATATTCTGTTTTCTTTATACAATCTAAGCATTTTGATGCTGACAACATGACACAAACGTAGAGGAAACATGACTCGCCATTCCAACCACAACCAGTCTGGGGTATTGTCAATGAGATCTGGGAGGACCCAATACATACCCTGGCGCAAAATATAGGCTTGATGATACCTATAAAAATTGGGAAAATTTACCCCACCCTCTGTAATTGGCTTTTGTAAAGATACTAAAGCAATTCTAGGAATTTTACCCAGCCAAATAAATTTTGTAAGAATACGATTTAATTTTTTATAAAAGGACCCCTGAAAAAAAACTGGTATCATACCCATTTGAATGAAGCAGTATATCATCTGTGTAAGCAGAGACCTTGTATTCCCGATCTGAATAAGGAATACCCTGTATCTCCTTTACTTGCTGAATAGCTAATAACAAGGGTTCTAATACAATATCAAAAAGCAAAGGAGATAGGGGACACCCTTGTTTAACCCCCCTTTGCAGACTAAACCATTCTGAAACATTATTATTAACATGCAATCTAGCAACAGAGGAGCCATACAATGTTTGGATCATTTGTATAAATCCATGTACCAAACCATTCCAATGCTTGATACATGAAGGTCCATTCCACCCGATCAAAAGCTTTCTCTGCATCCAAAGACACACTAAATGCCAGATCTTTCATGGCTTTTGTTAAATTTAACATATGAAAAGCCAATCTGGTATTATTAGATGAATGTCTTTTAGCAACAAATCCAGTTTGGTGCATATCAATAATAAAAGGGAGAGCCTTAGCCAAGCGTACAGCCAAAGTCTTAGCCAAGAGTTTTCCATCTATATTAATTAAAAAGGTGGCTTCTAGTTTGAAACCAAAGTGGGATCTTTATTTGGCTTTGGCAAAACTATAGTTAAAGATTCTGCCATAGTACCTGTAATGCAACCCTTAGTTAGTTGAGTCTGATATAAATTTAATAAATGAGGTAACAGGGTAATTTGAAATGATTTATAAAATTCCACAGTAAAACCATCACCACCTGGAACGGATCCAACTCTAAGAGACTTCAGCGCTGTTTGCAATACTTTTAATGATATAGGCTCTTCTAGACTTTTTTTTTATATGATCAGGAACTTTCGGTCCATTAATTAACTTCAAAAATTCTAATCCATCTTTTCCCCTATCATCATAAGGCTCAGAAGAATATAACTCTTTATAAAATTTTAGAAATTAGTTTAAAATATTTCCGATTTGAGAATGTGTATATCCTTTCTCATCCTTAATTGCAATAATTTTTGTTCTTCTTTTCTTTGCTTTAATGTAATTTGCCAATAATCTTCCAGCCTTATTTGAGTTTCCATAATAGAGTCTGCTGTGAAAACAAATCTTTAATTACCAATTTTGAAGATATCTCATTATATTTGCCTTTTGTTTTTAATGGAGCCTGCAGGGTACTTTGCTCCCATTTATCAATCAATTTAGACTCCAAATTCTTAATTTCTTTTTCCAAATTAGCAAATTGCTTTTTAAGTTTTTTTTTTTATATATGCAGAATATGAAATAATATTACCTCTCATGATAGCCTTAAAGGCATCCCATAATATTTCTATGGAAATTTCTTCTGGAGGTATTAATTTGAAAGAATTCATTTATCTTTAACTGAAATTCTTCAAGGAAATTTGAATTCACAATCAATGTATTATCGAATCTCCCTACAGATCTACTATTATCCTGTTCATCAAATTTAAATTCAATCTACACACCACCATGATCAGACAAAATGATTGGATCTATGGAAGCTTGTGTCACCTGTTGTACTATTTGATTTGAGGCAAAAATATAGTCTATTCTTGGAAAGGATTTATGAACTTGTGAGCAAAAAGAAAATTCCCGATCATTAAAATGAAATATCCGCCATATATCTTTCAGATCACAAGATTGCACTAAATTATCTAATCCTAATGACTTCATTATTTTGCTTGGTTTTTTATCCATTAATGGATCCATAACAGCATTAAAATCTCCAGCCACTACTAAATTAAAAGTGGCCAGTGGGAAAATCAATTGTAACTTTTTAAAAAATTCAATTTGGTTCGAATTAGGGGCATACACATTAAATAATACCAGGGTATTATTTCCCATGCTCATTTCCACATGTATCCATTTCCTAAGGGATCTGAATCAATTAACTGAAAATTAGCTGTACATTTCTTATTTATTAATATAGCAACCCCCGCTTTTTTCCCAAATATTGAAATGACATTTTTAACCGAGTTTCAAGGCACTTACCAGCGCCTAAAAAATCAGGTCCGGAATCGCACCTCCATAGGCGCTTTAGGCTGCCTAACGCCATTGTGAACATGACAACGCCAGAAGTGGCATTAGGCGGCCTAAAGTGCCTACAGAGGTGCAATATACATCATAGGTAGGCACCGGAAATTTCTGGTGCCTACCTTTTGCTAGAGGTGTGAATCTGTACCTGGTGCTGTTGTGTGATTGACACATGATTGGCGGATGCTTTTTACAGAATCTGGGCTGCAGTGATTTTGAGGGGGAATGCCAAGGGAGAATCCTTGTCTGGAGGGTATCCTGGTAGCTGAAAGGTGAGTATTGGGTCGGAGGAGAGGGAGGTAAATTGTGGGAGCTTCCTGACTGTGGCAAGCTAGAACTGGCAGAAGCCATTTTGAAGTTTCTTTCCCAGCTCTACCTATTGAACTTGGCATTGCTTACAGAGGATGCAGAGGAATATAGCTCTGCTGCAAAAGGACCCAATAGTGCTGCAAGGCCCATGGGTCTTACAGCTCCTGCTGGTGGATGGCTCATAGTGTTGGTATCTGCAGGGAGAAGGGGTTCTGAAGCTGGAGGACTTGTGAAACTTGCAAGATTAACAGTTTCATGCCAGGAGAGAGCATGGATTGTCAGGCATGACGATACAAGTAGTAGTTGGTGCAAGTAGGGCCACATAGCCTCTCTGTGCCTTGCATTTCCTGCTAGCAGGAATGATAGACATTTTTTGATGACCACATTTCTCGCATGGTAAGCCATTGAGAACAGCCAGAACATATCCAACAACTGAATTGATAGTATGCTGGCAAGTTCCAGAGTTGCACCATTCTTTACACTGGTGATGACAGTGTTAAAATGCCATTGTTCTCTGCCTTCATCTGCTCGTTGGCGGGCAGAACCCATTTGTTTGGTCTGGCCATCAGTGAAAAGAAATTAGAAGATAAGAACAAGTTTAAGCATTGTTTATAAATTTTGTATCTTGTATTCTTTTCTTAGCGCCTTAAAAACATGGTGCCTCGTCAGACAGATGTTGACCTGCAGCATGTGGCAGAGAAGTTTGAAATTAAATCTAAGGAAATGGATGAGAAAATGGCTCGGTTACACTATGAACAGCTCAGAAAGGTTAAAAAAATACAAGAGGAGCTAAGAATACAAGATATTGAAAAGGTATGAACATAATTGCTTGTGTACAGTAAATGTTGCACACATTATTGTTAAAGCAAGTGCAGTACAATGATGTAAAGTTTCAAGTTTATTACATATTTGATATCTCGCCTATCATTACATCTAGACGGTTTTCACAAGAATAAAATTTGTTACAAACATGGGGGGGTAGAAAAAAAATCATATTAGGACATATAATCAGTAGAACAAATCCAAATAAAGAGACAAAAGGGGGGAAGGGAATAAAACCAATATTCAAATAAAAGAAAAAAATAAATAATCAAACAGGCTTACACAATAGGGGTGGGGAAGGTGAAGTACTGCACTTCCTAGAAATAGAGAGTTCTTAAGGAGCTTCCTTAAAACAAACACAAATATAATTACCCACTGACTATATCACGTAGGAATTTTGAAAAACACAATGATATCTTTAATTGACTATAACATGTTTTAATGCACAAAGTTTCTGATATGCCGTGGCAGAGCCCCTGCTTGCCCGACCTGCATTAACAGTCCAGGAGCCCAGGGATCATTCTCTTGGGAGCACGGCTTGCTCCAGGTTTTGTCTATAGAGAGCTTGAGTGCAGGCTGAGTGGCCCTGTGGCAGTTTTTTCCTCTTCTCAACTTCACGCTAGAGTTCTGGTGGGGGTTGAGGTCTCGGACCGGCTGGTTAGACAGAGTATTCTGAAGAAGCAAGCTATCTGGATATCCTGGCTTGTCTGAGGCAGACGTACTCTGGCTACAATTTCAACCCTTTTACAGCTCCCATTACCAGCATGCACAGTGAGTAAAACTATGACAGCCTATGAGACAAATTGGAAGGGGGTGGGTGTTTCAAGTTTCAAGTTTATTAGTGTTTTTGATTAATCGCTTAATCACAATTCAAAGCGATGAACAGAAATAATAAACATTAAAATTACAATATTAAGGGGTAATACAATATTTAACATAGATTTAAAAACAAACAGGACTATTAACAAACTTCACAGACAAGAAAAAGGGGAAAAAAGGGAATTGAACTACAAAATATTATAAATAGAACAGTCAGGGAAAAAAACACAAGGTAGGGGATATAAAATTTCATAATCAAAATTAACACAATTAATAAATCCAAGAGGGAAAACTATCACTCAAAAGCATCTTTAAAAAGAAATGTTTTTAAATTAGTCTTAAATTTATCAAGGTTGTGTTCTTCTCTCAAATAGATAGGAAGGGTGGGGGGAGATGTCTTTAAAAGTCATTTTTAAGTTTCTGGGGCTAGGGCTAGGGTTCTCTGCCTCTAAAATCCTGTTCCCTTAATTTTTTGACCCCTTTATTTAGCCCCCATGAATAGTTTTTAGCATTAAAATCACTGCTGTGGCAGCCATCTTACATTTCCTGATTTTAAAATAAAAGCTTCTATCTTCCTCAAACCATAGGGTATCTGTTCAGCTTTCATCCATATCTGTTGTAAACTTCGCTGTCCCCCACCTACCTCAGGCTGCGCTGAAATTTAATCTTCAGGCTGGACAACAGCAAGGTGAGCCTGCTGCTCTCAGCCTGTGTCCTTTTTTTTGACTTCACAAATATAGTAACCCTTTCAAAGCACCTCAATTTGGACCAAAAATGGTCCAGATGGACTCAGGCTAGGATACTAAGGATTCATGCCAGATTTGCAATGGCTGGCTGGCCAAGGACTGTCTGTGTTCCACATGCCGCATGGCACATGAAGGAGGGGAGCTGGAGCTGCTGTCTTAGCTTCCTCTAGTCCCAATCTAGAGCAATGGTCTCAAACACGCGGCCCAGGGGGGAGGGGGAGGTCACATGCAGCCCACCAGGTACTATTTTGAGGCCCTTTGTATGTTTATCATAATCACAAAAATAAAACAGTTTCTTGATCATATGTCTCTTTAGCTATAAATTACAATATTATTATTAAGACTTAGCCTAAAGGAAAGATTTATAAACTATAAAGAGTTTATAATGCAAAATTGTCATTTCTTTAATAAGACATTAACTATTTTTCTGAAGCTCTCCAAGTACCTAAAAATCCAAAATGTGGTCCTGCAAAGGGTTTGAGTATGAGACTACTTCTCTAGAAGTATAGAGTCCCTCTTAGATTGAGTTCCAGGTCAGAAATCTCTGCTACATTGCCAATTCTCAGTCCTTGATTTAAAAAACAAAACAAAACCCAGTTCTTTAAAGATTCCAGTTTCCATACAAAGAAAATGAAACAGTAGCAAAAGGTTTTCTTCAGTTTAAATGCAGTCTTAATCTGGCTTTTCAAAGAAGACAATAGTTCTTCACTTGCCTGAATGAATTAGCAAATTTCCATGTCCTGTGGCTGCTGGTCTGCTAGCTCTAGTTCCATGGACTGGTACAATAGACTTTCTGGGACTGTAGTCTCTGTACTTGCTTCATCCAGTTCCATAACTGTGGGTTGTTCAGCATCAGCCTGACTTCTCAGCCCTGTGAGCTCTGTGTCTTGGTGAAGCCTACATGCTTCTGCCTGTGCTGCCCTCTTCCTTCTCCCTAGCAACTCAGCCTTTGCACTTAAAAACCTGCAGCTGCACCCCCAAGCACCAGGTGCGGGAGTTTCCCTCACTGCCTTCTGATTACAGGGATGGCTCTAGCAGTGTGCTGTCTTCCACAGGTTTTTGTGCAGACCTGCTCCCTCTAGAGTTCTGGATGGGAACAGCAATAAACTTAGAAATGTGTGTGTTTAAACCTGGGGATGAAATTCTGTCAGCTCCTAAATGCTCTGCTTCAGGACCACTACTAGCAGGTATAAGCTGCTCATCACAATGCGCAGCACCAATGCGCAGCACATTTAGCTGTGCCAAGGCTCAGACCACACGCTTTCCCTCCCATCCAGATGTTACTAAGATGCTCACAGACCATTGAGAAGTCCCGGAAGGGCCCCTTTGTGTGGCTAAGGCCATAACAAAACTTTTACCCAGTGGATGTGGAATTTCATCAGCTGTTCAGTGCACCAAAGATGGATTCCCTGGTGGCACAGGTTACAAAGTGTACCTTACTCCCCAATGAAGAGGGAGTTGTGTTGAAGGATACACAGGGCAGCAGACTGGACTTTGTCCTTAAGAGACAATTTAAAACTGTGGTGTTGGGGTTGAAGGCAGCAGCAACGTTGGATCAGACAGTGGGTGGGAGATTCTTTTTTTATTTTTTTATTCTTTATTCGTTTTCAAAACTTCAATTGTGCAGACAAGATGATGCATTTACATAAAATATTAACAATACAGCACAATAAACTTAATAGAATAAGACAAGACTTATTTTCCCCCACCCGTTTCAATTGATCAACATCTCATTAAAAAAATATATCTATAAACAACCTATCTATACCTCTTAACCAGTACCAAAACATACCCCCCTCCCCGGATATGTATGTTTTCCTCATTCATATAAATAAATCAGTCCTTACAGTATTTAGTTAATGGTTCCCAAATTTTTTATAATACCCCTTTTGAATGGCCATAAACTTTTCAATTTTAAAGACATAACATAGGGATTCCCACCAGAATGAATAATTTAATCTATCCCAATTTTTCCAGTTCTTTTAAATAAGCTGCATGGCAACCCCTGTCATTATAAACAAAAGTTTGTCATTCTTTGCTGAAATTTGACTTTTTGCCCTCAAAAGATGTTCCAAATAAAATGGTATCATATAATAGTGCCACTGGATTTTCTAATAAATTATTAACTTGATCCCAAATAGATCTCCAGAATTTTTGTATCAAGGATCAATAGTATAGTAAATGATCCAACGTCCCAGCTTCCAGATGAAAATGCCAGCATCTATCAGACTTGGAACTATCTACTCTATGCAAATGAACTGGGGTCCAAAATGCTCTATGTAATAAGAAAAACCATGTTTCTCTCATAGATGCAGACATTGTATATCTCATCCTCCAAGACCAAATTCATGGCCATTGAGACGCAGTAATTTGATGCTTAATCTCAATGCTCCAAATGTCCCGAAGTCCATTTTTTGGTTTCTTATTCAAAAATCCAGAAATTAATTTATACCTGGTGACCCAGGAAGTCCATTGGAAAACATAAGACCGGCAACCTATTTTGAACCTTCAAATTTTTCCATTCCCTTCCTGAATGGCCTGCTTCAGCTGCAACCATCTATAATTTTGTGATTTATTAAGGCCAAATTTATGTTGCAGTTTTGTGAAAAATCAAGCAGCTTACCATCAGAAATAACATAATCCAAAGTGCGTATACCTCCCATCACCACTTCCAGATGACCTTAAATCCTCCAATTTTAATCTTGGAGTTCAGCCATATAGTCTGACACATGGATTTATATATAGGATGTCAACACCTAGTCTCTGGCCGAGCGGTTTTCCAATGCTAGGCAGTGACACACTTCCAACACCTGGCGTGAGCCCCTTTAAAGTAGGGTTACCTTGCAGGCTGGATACCCCTATGGTTTTCCTGGGCTAGATGTGGTGTGTTCTTGGCACAGAAAACTCCAGCAGTCAGAATGGCTTCAATAATAAATCATAGCTTTTATTCGGCCACTGGCCTTGGCAACCTCAGAGGCAAGACCGGTTTCACCAGTAACATAAATTTTGAAAAGTTCATTCAAAAATCAAAAATATAATTCCCACTACCCTGGACTTCCTAAATGCCTCATAGTACAAGCATTTTCCTTCACCAGAGTGCATTCATTAAAGGGGCTAACTGCCCTCAAAGTCCAAGGTTCTTTCACTCAAAGCAGTCTTGCAGAACCTGATTATTTGGGAAACTATTTTCCTGTGTTTGTACTGCAGGAGATAATGCAGGTCAAAACGGAACAGTCCTTTGTTGGAGTTTTACCCAGTTCAAAAAGCACACGGGGTTAAATTACCTCCCACAGTTTGTTAATGTAATTAGCCAACAGCTGTACCTGAACGGAGGTCTGGTATCAGGAATCATAGACACCTTAGGCAAATTCCCTGCACAGCGTTTGCTTAAGTAAGCTAGGCTAAACACCTCCTATCAGCTCTTGTGCTTTACACAACTCCAGCATACAGGAATGCAACTTGGCAGTTTACAACACTTTAACATCCTGTTAGCCATTCCCCAGGTTCCAGCATGACAGCAGAGAAACAGTAGGCAGAAAAACGTTTTCCCAGCCCTCACCTTATCCTCAGGAAATCTCCATTGGCACACTCTGGGTTTCCCCTGAGGTATAGCTTTCTCCTATCAACATAGGTTCAGGCATACATGGATCCACAGGAGAGTGTCTAACCTGTACCTCTGGCATGTCCCAATCGGTCAGAGACAGGGGCACTGGGTGTTTCCATTCTAGTTCAGCCTCAGGCTGGGATTCTGGCTCCGACTCTGCTGCTGTCCTGGGGAATCTGCTGGTTCCTTTCTGCCATGTTCCTGCTCTTCCCCCCTAGTTCATTAGAGAGTCTCCGTTTAAGCTGAGGGAAGAAACCACTCCCCCTTTCCGGCAGGGGAGAAAGTTTTCTTCCCTTGGCTTGAACTGTTCTCCAGGCACCCTGCTGTGCTGCCATCTGCTGCACAGACTCTGCAAACCCATCAGGCCAATCTTTATTGTCTGATCTCAGTACATTATCAGGGAAGTCCCAGTTGTCTGGACCTTCTTCCCTTTCTCCTTCTGAGTCCACAGGATCGTCAGCTGACTTACTCCCCCGGGCTCTGACTTGGTTCGCCCTCCTGCATCTGGGCTTGTAATTCCTCCCAAATCTCTCTGTGACAAGCCTCGGGGTTGCAGGATTGTTACAAGGAATAGGTATTAAATTATATACAAATTTTATAGTTTCCCAAGTATCTAATAAAATTCTATTGTCCTTATATAATCTAGGCATCTTGATACTCATAACATGACATAATCTCTTTTTTTTTTTTTTTAATTTTTATTTATAAAATTTTCATTCTTACAATAAATGAATAGCATAATATTTAATTTATAATAATTATAGTTGTATGTACAATATCATATCATATATATTGAATCCCTTTCCCCTGTTATTTGTTTTTTCATTTTTTCTCATATTAATTTCTATATTTCCCTCCCTAACCCTATATTATTATTATCAATGTGTTAAGATATCTGATCTTTAGAATATTTTGTCAATGGATCCCATATTTTCTTAAAATTTTTTATATTTCCTTGTTGTAATGCCAATATTTTCTCCATTTTGTAAATGTGACACACCGAGTTCCACCAGAATGTATAATTTAGCTTAGTATAATCCTTCCAATTTTGTGTGATTTGCTGCATGGCAACTCCTGTCAATATTAAAAGCAATTTGTTATTGTTTGCTGATATTGGACTTTGTGTTCTCATTGCAGTACCAAATAATATGGTATCATATGAGAGACCAATATGATTTTCTAGTAATATGTTAATTTGGGGCCAAATTAAATTCCAAAAGGCTTTTATGCAAGGACAAAAAAAAATTAAATGATCTAATGTCCCTACTTCTATTTTACAATGCCAGCATCTATTAGATCTAGTATTATCTATTTTTTGCAAGCGCGTCGGGGTCCATAACACTCTATGTAATAAAAATATCCATGTTTGACTCATAGATGCTGACTTTGTTAATCTTAATCTCCAGGACCAGAATCTTGGCCATTGAGATGCAGAAATTGTCTGTCCAATCTCAATGCTCCAAATATCCCTAAGTCCAGTTTTCTTTTTTTAACATGACATAATCTCAGTGGCAGTGGAGTATCTGGGAGTCCTTTTCAGCACGAAGAGCAACAAAGCTTTTCTCCCTGAAGTTCGCAGAGCGAAGCTCATGCGTTGGATTAGGGAGTTTTGGGACAGGCCAGCACCAACGACTTGGCATTACTTTCCATTCATTGTAGCTCCAGTCCCCATTTCCCTTCCTCTCAGCCCCCAGAACAGGTCCAGCTCCAGCCCCTTCCACTCAGCTCCCAGACCAGACCATAGCAGCAGAATAACCCCAGGAGTCCAGCAGCCCCCCCCCCTACAAGTCCAACAGAATACTCCCATAGGTCCAGCAGCCCCTCAAGCAGCAGAATCCTCCCCTCAAAGTCCAGCAGCCCCCCCATGCGAGTCAGCAACTAAATGTTCCTCCTGATTTTCCCTCTGGCCCACACCTATTATACCTTTAGCCTCAGCCACCATGAAGAACAATCTTCAAAGGCCTACACCAAAGTCTTCCCTTTGTCTTGCTGATGTAACTTTCAGTTTCGTGAAGTCGTAAGTTACATTAGCGAGAGACTCGGCAGAGGGAAGGTCTCAGTGCAGGCCTTTGAAGATTGATCTATATGGTGGCTGAAGATAAAGATAAATTAGGCGCGGGCCAAGAGGAGAGTTGAGGAGGAACGATGATGAGGAACATTTAGCTATGCCAACTCGCATTGGGGTGGGGAGAGGGGGAATGGCTGCTGGACTCGCAGAGATGCTGGCCAGAGTGCAATTTTTTTTTTTACCGAGGGGAGCAAGACCTTTTATCACTCCTGCGGGCAGTGAAAGGCCTTTTTCCCATTCCGGCAGTAAACAACCCAGTTTTTTTCTCATCCCTGCAGTTAAACTATGGTCCACCATGGTTTGCCGTGGTGTTCAGTCATTGTGTCAATCTGTAGGCTCAAAGCCAAGCACAGATGACCTAAATGAAAGTCTCCACAGGAGAAACTTTGAAAGAGTTGGATTATGTAGTTACCCAACACCAGAAGGAAGTTTAGATAAGAATGCAGTTGGAGAAACAGCTTAAAGGTATCCAGAAGAGAATGATGAAGAAGGAGCGAGTACAAAGAGCCCAGGCTCTGGTCCAAACCTGAGACATATCTCTACAGGTGACAGACCTACAGAGATGGTTAGACAAAGAGTCTGAAGTTAAGGAGGCCATGGTGGGGGCCTTACAGATGGCCAGCTGAGCCCTGAAACAAGTCAGAGTACAGCAAGGGCCAGAGGCTAGGTCTGGGTACTAGGAGGTGCTAGCTCTTACAGTTATAGAAGTGGCTCAGTGGTAGTTCATGTGGGACCCAAGTGGGCAGTCAAGAATGGAAGGGCCACAGTGGATAGAGAATAGCATAATCCATTTTGAGAAGAAATGCCAGTCCAGTATCCCAGAATTCTGGAAAACTGTCACGAGGAACACAGAAACCATTCAGCATTTAGCTCAAAGATGGAGCGCCGTGACTAAAAAAATATGCAGCAGCTGTAATGAACCCTTGAAAAAGCCCCGTCGGGCTTTTGCTGCCTGCGCCATTTAAGATAAGTGAATGCAAAGAAAATTGGATACTTATCTAATTATGAAACATTTTAAAGAATTTTGAATAAATAAATTTTAAAATAGATAAAGTTTTAATAAAAAGGTGAGGGGAGGTTTTTCAGGATCAATGAATGAAACTTGGAACCTTGTCAGACTTGGCTGAGGTTTATTCCTAACCACAAAGCAGGTTTATGAGATCCTTTTCCTCCCTTAGCCACACTTTATGCATTAAACAGTGGGACCTTTTTGCATTTATGGACTGTATTACAGGACAGCCCAGAGGGATAGGAGGCAGAGGAGAAAAATGTAAATGAGTGTCTCTACACAGGATCTCGTGACCAGAGATACACAACCCAAGTATTCCAGAATGATGTACCTATTTACTAGAAAGAAGATTATCAAGGTAAATGCCTAATATTTCCTTTGGAGGATTTATTTCTTGTGTAAATAAATAAACAGATGAATAAATTAAAAGAGGATACAAGGCAAATAAAGCACTGTCTCATAACACCTTGAGTGACTGAAGAGCCTTTATGTGTTTAGCTTCGCCAGGCAAGAAGAAGACAGAATGAAATCTTGGCAAGAATCCAAGCAGCTATTGTTCATATTCCAAAGCCAACTCCAGATCGTACTTTAAAGGCTATTGAAGCTCGGAAAATATTAAAAAAGAAAAAAGAAGCTGAGGTCAGTTGTAAAACATGATATCTTTTTCTATTAAAAAGAAATATGAACTGAAGGAAAATGTTATCAGAGATAGAGGGAGAACTAAGTGGTTGCCTAGAGTGCCATGATTTTGAAGGTGACAGCAGTCCATATGCAAGTGCAAAGTGCTGCCTTTGGGCTTGACCCACAAGACCAAAAATGTAAGGCACCAGCAAAAGGATTAACTAACTTCCCCCTTCTAGGTGTCATACTATATCTGTGCATACCCCTTGGTCAGAAGTCAATTTTTTCTGTGCTTATGGGGAGGGGACTGTTTATAAGCCTCTCATTCCCTTGCTGTTTTGGGACTGGGCCACTAGAAGAACTACAGCTAATGTAACAAGGGAACCTGGGTAGGAAAGGGAATGGGGACTTGTATACCACCTTTTTGTGGCTTTGGCATTGAAAGCTGACATTCAAAGCGGTGGGCACGAGAGGATTAAGTGGCTTGGAGAGGTGGGAGGGGCTGAATGGATGAGGCTGGGGTGGAAAATAGAGTTACCAAATGTCTGGATTTTCCCAGACATGTCCTTTTCGAGGACATGTCTGGGGGTCTGGATGGCTTTTCAAAACCTGCCACTTTGTCTGGGTTTTGAAAAGCTTCTTGTGAAAATCACGTTGGGAAGGGGCATGCACGGTTGCGTTTGGGTCAGGGCTGGGGGCGGAACTGGGCAGGCCTGGAGGCATGGCCATGGGTCCGAATTTTCCTTTGGAAATATCTGGTAATCCTAGTGGTGAAGGAGTTAGGAGACTAGGTATCTCTGATGCTAGTAAAGAGAGAATGGGGAAATGAATCTGAATATGATTGGTGCATGATTATGAAGCATAATTTTGATCATGTGTGGGAGAGGAGGAAGTGAGCACAAAGCTATAGGCTTGCTTAGTATGCCTGATATCCTGGTACCAGCCCTAAACATACTACAGTGATGATTACATTTACTACATAAAGAGTAGCTATTATGACATTACCTGTTTATCTTTCCTTTGCGTCTTTTGCATGCTGTTTGCCAGCAAAGTTATGTACTATTTGAACAGGAATCATAGCTTGTTTTTTTGTATAATTATCTATAAGTAATATCTAAACATTTCTCAGAGGATAAGCAGGACTGTAAAATCTTCACATATAGGTGATATTACCAATGGAGCCCATTGTGGGAAGCAGTACACTGGCAACTTTTTCTATAAGCCTTTGGGTAGGTTTTTCTATAAGCCATATTCTGTAAAGTTGGGGCCTCCTTAATCTAATGTTTTCCCTGGAGCTGATTGGCTGTGTTTTCTGTACCAACTTCTTCAGTATCTAACAAGATTTCTAATTTCATTGGTTCATTCTGTCTCTGTTGTGTTGTGGGGTTTTTTTTTTAATTGTAAGGGCCAAATTTTATAAATGGTGTTCCATTTGTAGGTGGCCAACTGCTGCCTAACCAGCCAATCAGGATGCACGTTTAAAAAAAAAAAAAATCCCGAGGCAGGTCGCCTACATTGGAGACGCCTCCGGGAGCCTAGGGAGACGCACAAACCCGCGTAAGCTCCTCTAAGGATAGGCATGGGTGTGTCTTGGCCCGGAAGTAGCCTTAGGCAAGCCTAGGTGGCCATACATGTCTCCCTGGACCCGCAGCAGATGCATACAATGTAGGCCAGCAAAATACACTGGGAGTGGCCTAAGATTTTGATTGGCCAGATCCATTAGGCCTCTCCCTGGGCCAAGCAGGGCCTAAGGCCCCTCCCCGGTGCATCCTACGATGAACCGGGAAGGGGCAGGCCCACCATTTGCAAGATGATGGGCCAGCTGGCTGGAGGCAGGAAGGATGCCTCTGGCTAGCCAACGATTTAAGGTTGGGGGGGTCTGGGGGTCCAGAAAGGTGGAGGAGGGTCCAGGGGCTGGGCTGGGGTTTCCAGCGGAGGGATGCCCGCCGATGTTTGGGGGTGGGGATGGGGGGTTCCAGCAGGAGAGACTGGGCATCCCTCCTGCTGGCGATCTTCGGGTGGGGGGGTTCCAGCAGGAGGGACTGAGCATCTCTCCTGCCGATAGTCTTCAGGGGGGCAGGTTGCTGCTAAACTTATTGCAGCAGGGAGATCACTTGCCGTGATAAACTCTGCAACAACCCAATTTTCTAACCTGTGACATGGCCGTTGGTTAGAGAATAGGGTTATTAGGTGAGCTTAGGTATGATTCTCTATAGGATGCCCATGTGCGATTCTCAAGAGCCGCTTAGGTGGCTTCTGAGAGTAGGCATCCTATACAGAATCCGGACCTAAGTATATACCTCACTTGTCCAGAATGACACACCTATCTACTAGAAAAGATATTAGCAAAATAAGGACCTAATCTCTTTGTCCAAACTATTTACACTCCTACTAATCCACTCAGAGCTGGTCAGTCAAAAGACACCCAGAGCCGGATCTTAAACCTCCTCTGGAGTGAGGTCACCCTCCGGGAAATCCCAATAACTAGCTGGGTTTCCCAATGAGTTTTCTCAGGCATCTGGGAACTGCTGGAACTCATTTGCTGAGTCCCTAGCTATTTACAGAAGTCCCTTCCTGTCTCAACATAGGCCCGGATTCTCAAAAGTTTAAGTGTTTCTTATAATTCTTGTACACTTTATGAGAGGGTAAAATGAATTAAGCAAAATAGTGTTGGGAGGGAGGGTGGGTTATGGGTTTATATATATATATACAATTGTTATTGTCTTGATGGATTTATCAAGTGTTATTTCTGAGACTATGTATGATTTTTCTTTTTTTTTTTTTACTGTTTTAAGTTTTTTATTGATTTTTTCATATATCAACAAGTGTTATAAATTTTCCATACATTTATCTTAACAATACACTTGATATCTCTATAATGTATTTTATATAAACCATATTTTATATTATTTTTCTTATGAATTTATATAACATATATATTGTAATGATTTTATCAATTATTATTTAATTATGAACCCTTTTCCCTCCCTTTATCACATTAATTTTTCATAAGACTATCATTCATTCATTATGATATATTTTTTATAATGTATAATAAAGAGAATAAATTATTTACCCCTTCCCTCCCTCCCTTCTTTAACCATTATCTTATTATGGGAAAAAATTAAAATCAGTCATTGCAAAAATATGTTAATGGTCCCCAAATCTTCTTGAACTTATCCATATATCCTTTTTGTGTTGCAAATGTACGCTCCATCTTATATATATGGCAAACTGAGTTCCACCAAAAATTATAGTTCAATCTGTCATAATTTTTCCAATTATGTGTAATTTGCTGTACTGCTACTCCAGTTAATATAAATAAAAGTTTATTGTTATTTGATGAAATTTGACTTCGAGCTCTCATTGCAGTACCAAACAAAATCGTATCATATGTCAAGGCTACCGGATTTTCTAACATCCTATTAATTTGAGGCCAAATTGATTTCCAAAATATTAATATGAATGGACAATAGAATAAAAGATGATCTAATGTCCCTGCTTCAAGATGACAATGCCAGCATCTATTAGACTTAGAGCTATCTATTCTATGTAAACGTGTAGGGGTCCATAAAGCTCTATGTAAAATAAAAAACCAAGTTTGTCTCATAGAGGCTGACAATGTGCATTTTAACCTCCAAGACCAAAGTCGTGGCCATTGAGATGCATTAATCTGATGCTTAATCTCAATGCTCCAAATATCTCTAAGAGCATTTTTTTTCTTTTTATGTACTAATCCAGATATTAATTTATACCACATTGCGGCCTGGTGACCCATGGAATCTATCTGAAAACATAAGAATTCCATACTATGATAGTTATTAAGATTTTTCCATTCAGGGAACCCTACCTGAATGGCCTGCTTCAATTGCATCCATCTGAAATATTGTGATTTATTCAAACTGAATTTATTTTGCAATTGTGAAAATTCAAGCAGTTTACCTTTATTTATTACATCTTCTAAAATCCGAATTCCAGTAATCATCCAATGTTTCCAGATAATTTTAAAACCGCCAACTTTGATCTTTGGATTGAGCCATATTGTTTGAGTCGTTGATTTAGTTATTGGAATAGGAGTTAGATTACTTATATATCTTATAGTTTTCCAAGTATCAACAAATATTTTGTGATCCTTATATAACCTTGGCATTTGAATACTGATAACATGACTCAGACGTAAAGGAAACATTAATCTCCATTCTAACCAGAACCAATCTGGTATATGTTCAATGGGCTCTGGGAGGATCCAATACATACCCTGACGCATAATATAGGCTTGATGGTACCTATAAAAATTTGGAAAATTTACCCCTCCCTCCGCAATTGGTCTTTGTAAAGATACTAGAGCAATTCTGGGGTTTTTTCCAAGCCAAATAAATTTTGTTAACATCTTATCCAATTTTTTGTAAAATGACCCCTGAAAAAAAATTGGTATCATACCCATTTGGTAACAAACTACTGGTAATATCATCATTTTTACAGTTTGTATTCTCCCCCACCAAGATATGCATAAAGGATTCCATTGTTCACACATTTCTGACACTTTTTGTAATAAATTTTTTTCATTAATTTTCTTTTTTTTTTTTTTTTTTAAATTTTTATTTATAAATTTTCCATTCTTACAATATTTGAATCATAAAAATTATTATTAATTATTACATTTCTAGAATATTATCATTAATAATTCATAGTATTTAAAATATAATATGATAAAGATTATACAGTAACATAAAAATATAAATCCCTCTCCCTTTTTATATAATATGTTTCCAATAACTTAATCAAATCCCACCCTAATCATATATAATTTTTATCATTGTGCTAAGAAAACTAATCATTAGAATAATTTGTCAATGGTTGCCAAATTTTCTTGAAATTAAGAAGATTCCCTTGTTGTAACGCTAATATTTTTTCCATTTTATAAATATGACAGACAGAATTCCACCAGAACGTATAATTTAATTTGGTATAATCTTTCCAATTTTGAGTAATTTGTTGCATGGCGACTCCTGTTAGTATTAGTAATAGCTTATTATTATTTGCTGAAATCGGACTCTTAGTTCTCATTGCAGTGCCAAATAATATGGTGTCATATGAGAGTCCTACATAATTCTCTAGTAACATATTAATTTGGGGCCAAATTGAATTCCAAAATGCGTTTACACAGGGACAGAAAAAGATTAAATGATCTAACGTCCCTATTTGCAATTTACAATGCCAGCATCTATTAGATCTAGTACTATCTATTTTTTGCAGGCGCGTTGGGGTCCAGAACACTCTATGTAATAAGAACAACCATGTTTGATTCATAGATGCTGACTTTGTAGATCTTAATCTCCAGGACCAAAATCGTGGCCATTGAGACTCAGAAATTGTCTGACCAATCTCAATACTCCAAATATCCCTAAGACCTGTTTTCTTTTTTTTATTTAAAAATCCGTATATCAATTTGTACCATTTTGCGGCTTGGTGACCCAAAAAATCCGCCTGGAAACATAGAACCTGTAGACTATATTGATTATTTAGATTTTTCCATTCAGGGAACCCTACCTGAATGGCCTGCTTCAATTGCATCCATTTAAAATATTGTGTTTTATTTAATCCAAATTTATTTTGCAATTGTGAAAAACTAAGCAGTGATCCTTCTGATATGACATCATTCAATGTTCGTATTCCTGCATTTATCCATTGTTTCCAGACGATTTTAAATCCGCCAATTCTGATCCTGGAGTTTATCCATATTGATTGATTTAGAGATTTAGCAATAGGTTCTGGTGACAGATTACTGATGTATCTCAATGTTTTCCAAGTGTCAAATAAAATTCTGTGGTCTTTGTATCTTTTAGGCATTGTTATAGTTATTAACTGTTCTGGATATAAAGGGAACAGGAGCCGCCATTCTAAATACAGCCAATCTGGTACATTTTCTAAAAGATCTGGGAGGATCCAATACATACCCTGTCTTAAAATATAGGCTTGATGATACCTATAAAAATTTGGAAAATTTACCCCCCCTTCCATAATTGGTCTTTGTAATGATACTAAAGCGATTCTTGGTCTTTTCCCACACCATGAGAACATTGTTAAGTTTTTTATAAAATGACCCCTGAAAAAATATTGGAATCATACTCATTTGGTAACAAACCACAGGCAATATCATCATTTTAATTGTTTGAATTCTTCCCCACCAAGAAAGATGTAATGGATTCCATTGCTCACACATTTCTGTTATTTTTTTCAATAAAAGTTTTTCATTCTCTTTGACTGTATCTTCAATTGTATTTTTGATCATAATTCCTAAGTATTTTATTCCATCCTCTTTCCAAATAAATGAATATGGGTCAAATAATCCTTTGGTACAATGAACATTTATTGGGAGAATTTCAGATTTGTTCCAATTAATTTTATATCCAGAAAAAGTACCATATTTTTCTATTAAATTAAGTATACATGGAATAGTAGTTTCCGGTTCTCTTAAATATAATAATATATCATCTGCATATGCAGATAATTTAAATTCAAAACTGGTGAATGATATTCCCTTTATCTCCTTAGTTTTGTTTATTGCGATTAATAAAGGTTCTAGGACAATATCAAAAAGTAAAGGAGACAAAGGGCATCCTTGTCTAACTCCCCTATGCAAGTTAAATCTATTTGATAAATTATTGTTAATATATAATCTTGCTCCAGGAGAGCTATACAATGTCTGAATCATTTTAATAAAACCGGATCCTATACCAAACCATTGTAAAGCTTGGTATATAAAATTCCATTCCACTCTATCAAAGGCTTTTTCTGCATCTAAAGATATTAAAAAAGCTGGATCATTTATATTTTTTGCTAGATTTAATGAGTGGAATGCTAATCTAGTATTATTTGATGAATGTCTTTTAGCAATAAATCCTGTTTGATGTACATCAATAATGAAAGGAAGAGCTTTTGCCAATCTTAATGCTAATACTTTAGCCATTAATTTGTTATCCACATTCAATAATGAAATAGGCCTGTAATTTGAAACCAGAGTAGGATCTTTGTTTGGTTTTGGTAAGACTATAATTATCGATTCTGCCATAGTACCAGATATATTTTCATTCTTTATTTGATATTGATACAAATTTAACAGATGTGGTAATATGATATTTTGGAAAAATTTATAAAATTCAACAGTATACCCATCTCCACCTGGAGCGGATCCAACTCTAAGAGACTTCAATGCTGTTTCTAACTCTTTTAAAGATATAGGTTCTTCTAAACTTCCTTTTATATGATCTGGAATATTTGGTCCAATATATGAATTTAAAAAAGTTAATCCGTCTTGTTCTTTATTTTTATAAGAATTGGAAGTGTATAATTCTTTATAAAAATCAAGAAATTGTGTTATAATATCTTTTGTGTTGGTATGTGTGTTACCTTGTGTATCTTTGATTGCAATAATCTTAGATTTTCTTTTCTTTACTTTAAGATAATTTGCTAATAATTTCCCCGCTTTATTTGAATTTCCATAATATTGTACTTGTTTATTGAAAATGTCTTTCCTCACAATTTGAGAAGAAATCTCATTATATTTAACTTTTAATTTTAATATTTCTTGTAATGTATTATTTTCCCATTTCTCAATTAATTTATTTTCTAATAATTTAATTTGCTTTCCTATTTCAAGAAATTGTTTTTTTTTTTGTTTATTAATAAATGTTGAGTATGAAATAATATTTCCTCTCATAGTTGCTTTAAAAGCATCCCATAAGATCTCAGCATTAATAGTATCTGATTCATTAAATTGAAAGAATTCTTGCATTTTTATTTTAAAATCTTCAAGAAATTTTGAATCCGCTAGTAAATCATTATTAAATCTCCATATTGAATCAAAGTTTTCAACATCATAATTTTGAAGATTAATCCACACACCAGCATGATCTGAAATTATAATGGGATCAATTATTGCTTTTAGTACACGCTGCGCTATATTATTAGAAACAAATATATAATCAATTCGTGAAAAAGATTTATGGACCTGAGAACAAAAAGAAAATTCCTGTTCATTAAAATGAAGAATTCGCCATATATCTACTAAATCACAAGATAGTATCAAATTATCTAAGCCTAATGATTTCATAACTTTACTTGGTTTTTTATCCAAAATCGGATCCATTACAGCATTGAAATCCCCTGCTACTATTGCTGCGGTTAGGCTGCCATATCGTGCGCGCTCCAAGCCACGCCCCCCCTTTTCATTAATTTTCATAGTCTCATCCACAGTTTTTGTAATCCAAATTCCTAAGTATTTTAATCCTTCTTCTTTTCAAATAAAAGAAAATGAGTCAAATAAACTTTTTGTACAATGTACATTGAGTGGAAGCACTTCTGATTTATTCCAGTTTATTTTATAACCTGAAAATTTTCCAAATTTTTCAATTAATTCAAGCAAATTTGGAATAGTTGTTTCCGGATTTCTCAAATAAAGTAAAATATCATCCGCATATGCTGATAACTTATATTCTCTATCTGAATGCGGAATACCCTGTATCTCCCTTACCTGTTCTATAGCTAATAATAAGGGTTCTAAAACGATATCAAAAAGCAAAGGAGATAGTGGGCATCCTTGTCTAACCCCCCTTTGTAAAATAAATCTTTCTGAAAAATTGTTATTGATATATAATCTAGCAGCAGGGGAGCTATACAATGCTTTTATTATTTGTATAAATCCGGATCCTATTCCAAACCATTCCATTGCCTGAAACATGAAGATCCATTCCACTCTATCAAAAGCTTTTTCAGCATCTAATGAAATAGAGAATGCTGGGTCATTAATGGATTTTGTCAAATATAACATGTGATGTGCCAGTCTAGTATTATGAGATGAGTGTCTTTGAGCAACGAAACCTGTCTGATGCATATCTATAATGAAAGGGAGAGCTTTAGCCAATCTTAATGCTAATGCCTTAGTTAGAATTTTTCCATCCACATTTATTAAAGAAATTGGTCTATAATTTGAAACCAAAGTGGGATCTTTATTTGGCTTAGGTAAAACTATAGTTATTGATTCAGCCATAGTACCTGTAATACAACCTTTATTTAGTTGTGTCTGATATAGTTTTAATAAATAGGGCATTATAATGTTTTGAAATGATTTATAAAACTCCACTGTATAACCATCTCCACCTGGAGCGGATCCAACCCTAAGGGATTTCAAAGCTGTATCTAATTCTTTTAAGGATATTGGTTCTTCTAAACTTCGTTTTATATGTTCAGGAATTTTTGGTCCTTTTATTAACTTTAAAAAATCTAAACCATCCTTTTCCTTTTTCGAATAAGGCTCAGAAGAATACAAATCTTTATAATATTTAAAAAATTGTTTTATAATGGGATCAATTTGAGATAAAATTTCACCATTCTCATTTTGAATAGCAATTATTTTTCTTTTTCTTTTTTTCGCTTTAAGATAATTTGCTAGCATTCTTCCTGCCTTATTCGAATTTCCATAATACAAAGCTTGCTGTACAAATAAATCTTTTCTAATAATTTTTGAAGAAATTTCATTATATTTACCTTTAGCTTTTAAAAGTTCTTGTTGTGTCAAATAATCCCATTTTTCAATTAATTTTGATTCTAGAGACTTCACCACTTTTTCCAATTCTGTAAATTGTTTTCTTTAGCACTCTCCAGACCAGTAGAGGTTAACTTTACGAATGGGTATATATCTAATCATGACCAGCAGGTAGAGACTGAAAACAAAACTTTGGGACAGTATATCCTAGCCCCTCCTCTCTATTTCCCTCAGTCTTCTTTCAGTCTCCAGCAGGTGTTGAGTGATCTGTACCCATCTCCCTTGGTAGGGCTGTTGGAATTTGTTTAGGGGGTTTATTGTCCCTGTTTTTAGCCGGACGGAGCTTGGGCGGACTCTGTTTGGGGGTTCGTCCGACCTCGGGGGTGTCAAACCCGGCGGGTCACGAGCGGGGTCCCTCCCCCCACTTCCTCCACCTCCCCACATTTTTTTAGAGGAGCCTCAGCAGTAAGCCTTGCCCCCTAAATCAAGCAAGGCATATTGCTTTGAGAGCCTGTGGAGTCTGTTCTGTAAAAAAAAAAAAAAAAAAAAAAAATCCTGAGGTAGTGCTGGTCTGGAGGGTTGTATCCCTTTAAGAAAACTGTATTTTACTGTATTTTTTCAACTAACCGGCACTTTTTTGCAGCTAGGTCGCGTATGGAGCAATGAGCACTTCTAAAGGGAAAAAGTGCTCATTGTGCTCCAGACGCGAGGCACTCGCGGCCGGCCTGTGCAAGCGGTGTTCAGGCCGGTGCGGTGGAGGAGCTCCGTCGGCAGCGGCTGCAGGCGCCCAGAGCTCCCCGCCGATGGTGCCTCGCGAGTCGGCAGGGAACGGTGGGGAAGCCCGGTCTTCTCCGTCCACCCACGGAGGGATTCCCCAAACCGCCGACGGTCGGGTTTTAGAGGATTCCCTCTCAGCTGATTTTTTGACAGCTGATGCCGGCTTGCCTGCTTTAGCGGCTGAGACTATTCAGGTCTCTCAGCCACTTCAGGCTATGGAGGGAGCTTTTTTGGCAGGAAAACCGCCATCTTCTCTGTCTGGCCCCTCCATTTTGTCTTCCACCTCAGGTGACCTTCCCCCTGTTTTGACTATGCAGGGGCAAGGTTCTGCTGGGTCCCTTGCTGTGGCAGGGAGTCCCTTGGGACCCTCGGGGGGTTTTTCTCCTGAATTTTTCTTTTCTTTATGCAGAGCCTATTTTCAGGCGGCTGGGGGTCCCGGTTGCGCCCAGGGGGTTTCGGGGGGTGGGTTTTCCTCCGCGCTCCCTGCAGCTTTGCCTCTTTCGTCTGGCGTGACGTCCCCTCCGCCGCCTCCCTTGTCCAAGCGTCCGCGGGTGTCGTGGGACGAGAATTTGTGGTCGGAGGAACGGGTCGGTCTGGAGGAGGACCTGGACCCTTCTGAGGAGTTCCAGGACTCTCTGGAGGGGACGGAAGCTGGCGGCGGGTTGTCGGATTTCCCGTTCTCCAGTGACGAGGCGTCCGTGGTGCGCCTTTTTCAGAAAGATGAGCTGCCTGACCTTATTCAGCAGGTTTCTTCGGTTTTGCGTTTTGAGGACGCGCCGCCGGAGACTCCGCGTGTGGGGGACCCCCTGTTACGGGGGATCCGTTCCGTTTCCCGCTCTTTTCCTATGCATCAGGATATTCGGGATATTATTCTGGAGAAGTGGAAAACGCCGGAGACGCCGTTGCGGCTGGCGCGCAGCATGGCTCGCCTGTATCCCATTCTGGAAGGGGATCGGGCTACGTTAGCTTCGCCAGTCGTGGATGCGGTGGTCTCGGCAATTTCCAAGCGGCATACCGTGCCTGTTGAGGGCGGTTCTGCCTTGCGGGACTCTGAGGAGCGCAAATTGGAGAGCATCCTTAAGCAAAATTTTCAGGTCTCTGCCTTTGGGGTCCAGGCGGCTATTTGTGGGGGACTGGTCGCTCGCGCCGTGTTTCGGTGGGCGGAGCGGGTCTTGGATTGAGAGTCTGACGACTGGTCTCTGGTGGATCAGGAGGTAGCGAAGATTGAGATGGCGGCCTCATTCCTCTCAGATGCTCTATATGACTTGGTGCGGATCTCGGCTAAGTCTATGGCTTTTGGCGTGGCCGCAAGGCGTGTGTTGTGGCTGCGCGCTTGGGCGGCGGATGCTGCGTCCAAAGCTAAGCTTACTAAATTTCCCTTTCGGGGGTCGTTTTTGTTTGGAGAGGACTTGGATAAGTTGATTCAGACTTTGTCGGACTCGAAAGTTCCCCGTCTGCCGGAGGACCGTGCCCGCCCGGCGTCTCGGGGGGGTGCGGCCCAGGGGCGTTTGCGGGACTTTCGCAAGTATCGCCCTGGGCGTGGGGCTGCTTCTTTCCAGTCTCCGGGATTTTCCCGGGGTCGGTTTTTCCAGCGCATGCAGCCCTTTCGGGGGGCCCGTCGGGGGGCAGGGAATCCCTCCGCCGGTTCCCCCGCTTCCCGTCCTGCACAATGACGCCTTGCCGGCGCCCCCTTTGGTTCCTGTGGGGGCCCGGCTGCGCGAATTTTTCCCCAAATGGGCCGAGATCACGTCCGATCAGTGGGTCCTGGAGGTGGTGCGGGACGGTTATGCCCTGGAGTTCGCCCGCTCTCTGCCGGATTTTTTCCTCGCTTCTCCATGTCAGACTCCGGGGAAGACGCAGGCTTTTCGCCAGACCCTTCAGCGCTTGCTAGATCTCAGGGCAGTTGTTCCGGTGCCCCCTCCGGAGTGGGGCACGGGCAGGTACTCCATTTACTTTGTGGTGCCCAAGAAGGAGGGGACCTTTCGGCCCATCCTCGATTTGAAAGGGGTCAACAGGGCTCTCAAGATTCCCTCTTTCCGTATGGAAACTCTGCGGTCGGTCATTCTGGCGGTTCAGCCGGGGGAGTTTCTCACTTCTCTCGATCTGACGGAGGCCTACTTGCATGTTCCCATTCGGGCCTCTCATCAGCGTTTCCTGCGCTTTGCGATCTTGGGTCGGCACTTTCAGTTCTGTGCGCTTCCCTTTGGGCTGGCCACGGCTCCTCGGACGTTCACCAAGGTGATGGTGGTCGTCGCGGCAGCCTTGCGGTCAGAGGGCATCCTGGTACACCCCTACCTGGACGACTGGTTAATTCGGGCAAAGTCGTTGCAGGAAAGCTCCCGGGTTACTGCTCGGGTGGTGGAGTTTCTCCGGTCGCTGGGCTGGGTGGTCAACCTTTCCAAGAGTCGGTTGGTCCCGGCTCAGCGTCTGGAGTACCTAGGGGTGCTGTTCGACACCTCCTTGGGGAAGGTCTTCCTCCCAGAGGGCCGGGTGAGCAAATTGCAATCTCAGATTCGCCTGCTTTTGGCGTCCCGGTGTCCTCGGGCGCGAGATTTCCTCCAGGTCTTGGGGTCGATGGCGGCGTCCCTGGACGTGGTGAGGTGGGCGCAGGCCCACATGCGTCCTCTCCAGTATGCTCTGCTCCGGAGGTGGTCTCCCCAGAGGCACGGGATGGATGTTCCGGTCCCCCTGCGAGGCTTGGCGCGCTGCAGTCTGCGTTGGTGGCTCCAGACCCCTCACCTAGTTCAGGGGGTGGGTCTGGATCTCCCGCAGTGGACGGTGCTCCTGACGGATGCGAGTCTCCTGGGTTGGGGGGCTCAGTGTTTGGGTCACTCAGCTCAGGGCACCTGGTCCGCGGAGGAGGCCGCCTGGTCGATCAACGTGTTGGAGACCAGAGCGGTCCGTCTGGCGCTGTTGGCTTTCCACTCCCTGTTGCTGGGCAAGTCGGTCAGAGTGCTGTCGGACAATGCCACGGCGGTGGCTTATGTCAATCGTCAGGGGGGCACCAAGAGCACTCAGGTGGCGCAGGAGGCGGCTCTGCTCATGGTTTGGGCGGAATCCCATCTGCTGGACCTCTCGGCCTCTCATATAGCCGGAGTAGAAAATGTTCAGGCAGACTTCCTCAGTCGTCACTTTCTAGATCCAGGAGAGTGGTGTCTCGGCGCCGAGGCGTTTCAGTTGATAGTGCAGGCTTGGGGGCAGCCCCTGATGGACCTGATGGCCACGGGTGGCAACGCCAAAGTGTCCCGCTTCTTCAGTCGTCGCAGGGACGGTCTGGCCGAGGGTCTGGATGCTCTGGTCCAGCAGTGGCCAACGGAGGGGCTGTTGTATGTGTTCCCTCCTTGGCCGCTGGTGGGCAGAGTGCTTCTTCGCATTGTTCACCATCCGGGTTTGGTGGTGCTGGTGGCGCCGGATTGGCCTCGCCGTCCGTGGTATGCGGATCTGGTGAGGCACCTGGTAGCGGATCCTCTTCCTCTGCCTCTCTCGGACGACCTTCTGATGCAGGGTCCCATTCCCATGTTCGACCCGTCTCCCTTCTGTCTTACGGCGTGGCTCTTGAAAGGGGTCGCCTTAGCAAGAAGGGATATTCAGACAAGGTGATCTCTACACTGTTGGGGTCCCGGAGGCTTTCTACCTCTCGGGCTTATGTGCGGGTTTGGCGTCTCTTTGAGGAATGGTGTCGGGCGCGGGGAGTGACCTCTTTTCGCGCTTCTCTGCCTAACATTCTGGAGTTCTTGCAGGATGGCCTGGATAGAGGCCTGGCTTGGTCTTCTCTCCGGGTTCATATTGCGGCCCTGTCGGCCTTTCGAGGGTTGGTGTCAGGTCAGCGTTTATCGGCTCTTCCTGATGTGATTCGGTTTTTGCGGGCGGCCAAGTTGCTTAGGCCTCCCCTACGGCCCTCGGTTCCCTCTTGGGATCTTAATCTGGTTCTCTCTGTTTTGGTGCGTCCGCCTTTCGAGCCCTTGGACGACTGTTCTTTGAAGGACCTTACTTTGAAGGCGGTCTTTTTGGTGGCCATTACTTCTGCTAGGCGTGTTTCTGAGCTGCAGGCTTTCTCTTGTAGGGCTCCCTTCTTGGAGTTTTCTAGGGAGCGGGTCGTCTTGCGGCCTGTTCCTTCCTTTCTGCCGAAGGTTGTTTCTCCTTTTCATGTCAATCAATCGGTGGTTCTCCCGGTCTTGGGTGGTCGGGAGGGCTCTTCTGAGCAACGGCAGCTGCGCAAGTTGGATGTCGGTCGGGTCCTTCGCTCTTATGTGCAGCGGACCCAGGAATTCCGGAAGTCCGATCATCTCTTTGTCCTCCTGGCGGGTCCTCGTCGGGGAGCGGGCGCTTCTAAGGCTACTATTGCGCGCTGGATCAAGGAGACGATTGCTTCCGCTTATCTTCTGAAACAGCAGCCTGTTCCGGAGTTTCTCAAGGCTCATTCCACTCGGGGTCAGGCGGCTTCTTGGGCTGAGTCGTCGCTCGTGCCTCCAGTGGATATTTGTAAGGCTGCGGTTTGGTCCTCCTTGCATTCCTTTGTTCGTCATTATCGGGTTGATGTGCAGGCGCGTCGGGACGCGGTGTTCGGTGAGCGTGTACTGGTATCGGCCCTTCGGGGGTCCCGCCCGTGAGAGGGACTGCTTTGGTACGTCCCATTCGTAAAGTTAACCTCTACTGGTCTGGAGAGTGCTAAAGAAGGAGAAATTAGGTTCTTACCTGCTAATTTACTTTCTTTTAGCTTCTCCAGACCAGTAGAGGTCCCCACCCTGTCTGTTGTTGTTGTTGTTGGGGCTGTTGCGCGGGCAGTTTTTGGTTTTTGCTGCGGGTTCTAGTATTTTTCTAGGGCCGGGGAGAATTGAAGAACAGCGGCTGTGGCTCGGCTGGCTTAGCTGGCGAGCTGTGGGGACATTCTTCCTTCGGGAATTTCTCCTCTGCATTTTCCAACAGCATTTTGGGTATGTTATTTGTTACTCCTTTTGGAGTATTGTTTTTTTCTCTCTGTTGTTTTCCAGTTCTTGGTTCTGCTTGGCTATTCGGCAGACTGAGGGAAATAGAGAGGAGGGGCTAGGATATACTGTCCCAAAGTTTTGTTTTCAGTCTCCACCTGCTGGTCATGATTAGATATATACCCATTCGTAAAGTTAACCTCTACTGGTCTGGAGAAGCTAAAAGAAAGTAAATTAGCAGGTAAGAACCTAATTTCTCCTTTGCAATGCTGAATAAGAAATAATTTGTCCTCTAATATATGCTTTAAAAGCATCCCACAAAGTCTCTATTGAAATTTCTTCTGTATCATTAATTTGAAAATAATCTTTTATTTTTTCTAAAAGATTTTCACAAAAATCAGTATCTGTGAGCAATGTATTATTTAATCTCCATATAGGTCTATTTCCATTCTGATCTATTATTTTAATTTCAATCCACACTCCGGCATGATCAGATAGTATAATTGGATCAATGACAGCCTGTGTGACTTGATGTACTAATTGATTAGAAACAAAAATGTAATCTATTCTAGAAAAAGAATTATGAACCTGTGAGCAAAACGAAAATTCCCGACCATCAAAATGAAGAATACGCCAAATATCTTTTAAATCACAAGATTGTACCAAATTATCAAGGCCTAATGATTTTATAAATCTTCTCGGATTTTTATCCATCAGTGGATCCATAACAGCATTGAAATCCCCTGCTACTACTAGATTTGAAGTAGCAAGTGGAAGAATTAATTGTTGCAGAGTTTTAAAAAATTCATTCTGGTTCGAATTAGGGGCATATATATTGAAGAGCGTCATGGTGGTATTTCCCATGTCCATTTCCACATATATCCATCTTCCAAGAGGATCAGCTGCCTTAAATTTAAATGAAGCAGAACATTTTTTATTTATTAATATAGCAACACCAGCTTTTTTTCCTATTGCTGAAGAAAAGTAACATTGTTTGACCCAATCACCTTTTAGCTTTATAGATTCGTTATTTGAAAGATGGGTCTCTTGTATGCAGCATATATCAGCGTTCTGTCTTTTTAAAAATAATAATGCTTTTTTTCTTTTAATCGGGTGATTGAGACCATTAACGTTTAAAGATATTATCCTAAGACCCATTATGCATTAATATAATTTGTAATGTAACATCCCAATCTTCAATATTTTTTTTTAATCTTTTTTTCCCCACATATAAGATAAAATAAAGAATTACCTATTGTACACAGACCCTTGAAATTTAATACCCCCCTATTTCCTCCCTCCCCACCCCATACATATACGAATACTTGGAAACGCAAAATTAGATCAGGTTTAACATCACTCCTTACAAGCTATAAAATACTTTAATATCACAAGCTCCATGGTAATAATATAAATACTACTATTAAAATTCAACAATTTATATATCTTTGTTTTCTTATTTATATGAATACTTTTATTTATCCAAATTTTGTTATGTTCAGCTAAATTAAATATATATAAGATATTTTGAATTTATAAAAAGGATAAGATTATTAGAATACTTTAAGCAAACATTTTATCTTTTATAACTTCAATCATTCATCTCATTCATTATAATTTCTATTCTATGAGATACATTCATCTAAAATTAAAAGGTAAAAATTGTGAAAAAAAAAAAATAAAAAATTAAAATCTATCATAACCCATTCTCTTACTCATTCTTATTCCTATTTTAATAGGTCAATTGAAAACTTTAATGATTCCTATCCATAAACCTTTTTCTCTATATCCGGTAAAGAACTGTATCTTATAGAGAATGGATTCAGCTTATATCTGAATCATAAAACATATTCTTACTATGAAGTTATTATTATTTTCTTTGTAAATACAGTTTATTTCATTCTATATTTTATATCTAATATTAAATATATTTTCATTCCGTATAGTTCCGTTGGTATGAATGCCTTTTTTTTTTTTCCTTCAAGTTTCCTCTTCTTCCTCCGTAGATGTGATGACGTGAAAACAACCTTTTTTTTTTTCATTTCCGGTGTAGTTCATTGGTTGAATAGAGATTTCCTGTAAATGCATGCTTCTTCGTGTTTTTGTACGGCAGTGTCATAGCAACCATCATACCTCGGGTATTTCTGTGTCTCTGAGGGACTATATGGCAGGGAGACATTCACCTCGCAATCCTCTCAGTCTATTTGAAATCCGACTCAATCCTCCAACTCCCTGAGTCGTGCAGCAACACACAGCATGAAGTCAACATTCCGCCCCTCCCCCATGTCAGCCACTCATCCATGCTCTCACCGAGCCAAGTTCCGTGCTCGTGTCATCGATCTTTCTCTTTTTTAAAAGTAAGTTGGAAGATTCTATATATTCGAATCAGTTAATTCAAACTGTTTTTTTTCAAAGTTTATTTTCAGTAACGATTTAAAATAATATGAAATATAAACACATTCATTTGAAAAAAAAAAATATCAATCTTGATAAACTTACTCAGCATTTTATTTAAGAAGTCATTGGTTGTTCACATTGTTCTATATATTCTGCTAATTTCTTGTAATCTGTGAAGTTTTGTGTTTTATTTCCCAAAGTTACTTTCATAATCGCTGGATATAGAAGTCCATATCTTGCTCCTAGTGCTCTTAATTGAGGTCTTAAATCCAGTAGTTGTTTTCTTTTTAAGGCAGTTTCTCTGGCAAAATCCGGTACAATGTGTATACGTGCATCTTGACATCGTAAATTTTTTTTTTCTTTAGCCAGTTGACATATTTCAGCAACATGTTGGTATCTTAATACAGTGGTGCCTCACACAACGAACTTAATCCGTTCCAGGAGCAAGTTTGTTATGTGAAACGTTCGTTGTGTGAAACGTGTTTTCCCATAAGAATACATGTAAAACAAAATAATTCGTTCTGCAGCCCTACATTTCCCTCCCTCCACCTCACCTTATATGCAGAGTTTGCCAGCTTTCTTTTTCACCCAGCCGCACGCTTTCAAAAAGCTGTGCACGCGCAGCTGCTGAAGTTGATCAATGTTCTCCTCTCCTGCAACTTCCGGTTTCCGGTTGCGTCAGAGGAGAAGATTGAACAACAGAGCATGCGCGCATGTGCTGCTCTTTGAAAGTGTGTGGCTGGCCGAAAAAGAAAGCCGGAAAACTCGGCATCTAAGGTAAGGTGGAGGGAGATGATGGAACACTGCATTCAGACAGGAGGGTGCTGCTGTTCCCGGCTCACATTAGGAAGCGGCGAGAGTAGTTCCGCCCCCCCCCCCGGGCCCCTCGGGCGACTTCGTTGTGTGAAACGAAGTTCGTTATAGGGAGCAAGACAAAAAGTTCGTTATGCGCAGCGTTCGCTGTGCGAGGCGTCCGTTATGCGAGGCACCACTGTAGTTTAAATATTAAAGTTCTTGGACCTTTTTGTAATGTTGTTTTTTGTCCTGGTATTCTGTGTGCTCTTTCAATTTCGAGAGGCACTTTGGATTTAAGAGGCAGGATTTTTGGAAGAAATTGTTCCAGGAAAGTGATGGGATCATTTTTTCCACTCCTTCAGGCATCCCTATAATTCTTAAATTATTTCTTTTTTCCCTATTCAAACAATCTTCCAAGTCTCTCTTCATTATTTCCATTTCTTTCCAAGCTTTTTTATTTTGCATGACTTCAGTATGTACCTCTTCCGATTTTTCTTCTAAGTGAGTTATTTTGTTATCTATTAGGTCCACTCTTTTTGTAAGCATGGCTACGTCGTCAATTGCCTTTTGAAGTTGTTTTTTGATTTCTAAAACGATATCTTTGATCTGTCTTATTTCCACCATCATGTCTGTTTCTCCTTCTGAAGGCAGCGGAACCTTTGAAGGTGTCCCTGGTTCAGGCTTTGATCTTTTATTACTGCTTGTTCCTGATCCTCCGGCTCCTGTATCGTTTTTATTTTGTTTGCCCGATGCCATTTCTTCTTATCCACCGTTTTTTTTCAGTGAAAAAATCAATTTTGGAGCTTTAAATTTGAAATATTAGCTTGTCTAGCATGGAGCACAGCTATTACCCGACCATTTGCTTGCGTGTCCAAGCCACGCCCCATGTATGTATGATTTTTCTTGTACACTTGTTGAATGATTAAAAAGGAATAAAGAATTTAAAAAAAAAAAAAAAAAGTTTAACACCATTGCTAAACTGTTTTCCAACAGTTTAACCTGCATGCATTTTAGCGGCAGATTATCTAAATGGCTTATCTCTGTTTTTAGCAAGGTTTCTAGCAACCTCCGATACTGACATGCAAACTGGCTCTTCAGCATTAAAATGAGCACTCCAGTGGATTTTTAAAAATCACTGAGCCATTCTCCAAGAGCAGTGTCAGCTTTTGGTGACAAAAATCAGCGACAGGTCCAGGGGTGCCGGTACAGTGAAAACCCCAGCATAGTAGTGTCAGAAACTTCTAGAAAAGCCGTTTTGAGAACCCCCCCCCAGCAGCAGGAGCAGCAGGAGAGATGCCCATTCTCTCCACTGCCACACAACACCCCCTTTGCACCAGGAGAGATGCCCACTCCCACTGCCAAGCAAACTCCCCCTAGCAGCGGGAGAGAGTGGGCATCTCCCCCACTGCCAAGCGACATGTTTCCCGCCGTGGGAGAGATGTCCATTCTCTCCTGCTAACAAGCGAACCCCCCTAGCAGCAGGAGAGATGCCCACTCTCTCCTGGTGACAAGCGAATCCCCTCTCCCCCTCCTCCCCGCAGCACTGGGAGAGATGCCCATTCTCTCCCACTGCATCACACCACCCCCTGCTTCTGACCCCTCTTCCCTGTACCTTTAATTAGATGGTTGACCGAAGGGATGGCTAGTCCCTCCGGCCAGCTGGCCCACCTCTTCCAAAGTGGGCCTTTTCTTCTCTGGTGCATCAGAGCCTCAGGCCTCTCCCAGGATGCACCGGGAAATTGCCTAAGAATCTGATTGACCTGGACGCGGCATCTCTCCCACTTTGGGGGGGAGGTTGCTTGGCAGTGTGAGAGTGTGGGCATTTCTCACGCTGTATGGGAGGGGTGTTGGTTGGCAGTGGAAGGAGGCCGGTTGATGGGTTACCTTTGGATCCAGGGTGCAGGCACTGCCACAACCCAGTACCAATCTTCCCAAGCTGTCAAAGATGTGAGGTACCGTAAGATTCTGAGACTGGCAAGAGGAGCAGCAGTGCAGACGCTAAATTTGCATGTGCCCATCGCTTGTGATAACGATGGGCACATGCGCAGAAAAAAAGCAAAAAGGGAAAAAACCTGCCAAAACACAATAATAGCGGGAGACATGTTTAATCTCTTCCACTGCCTCCTTCTAGAATGATGTCGATCTTTTAAGCTGTAAACTCCTTTTTCGTCCGTTCCATCTCTCTCCTGAGGTCAACTCTAGACTCTGGCAATGATACTACTACTATACTTCTATAGCGCTGAAAGGCGTACGCAGTGCTGTACATTTAGCATTCAGTAGATGGTCCCTGTTCAGAAGAGCTTACAATCTAATTTGGACAGACACAGGCCATCTTAGGGTTGGGGAGATTCTGGTAAGAACGAATGATACCATAAAGGTATCAGACAGTGAGTGGGAGTTAAGAGTTGAAAGCAGTTTCAAAAAGTGGGCTTTTAGCTTGGATTTGAACACTGCTAGCGATGGTGCATGACTTATTGATTCAGGCAGTCTGTTCCAGGCATATGTGTGCTGCAAGAAACAAGGGATGGAGTCTGGAGTTGACAGTGGAGAAGGGTTCAGATAAGAGGGACTTATCTGATGAACGGGTTCATGGGGAGGAGCATAGGGAGAGATAAGGGAGGAGAGATATTGAGGGGCTACAGAGTGAATGTACTTGCACGTCAGTAAGAGGAGTTTGAACTGTATTCAGAAACAGATGGGGAGTCAATGAAGTGACTTGAGAGGGGTAATGTGAGCATATCGGCTTTCACGGAATATGAGTCATACAGCAGCATTTTGAATGGATTAAAGGGGTGAGAGACGGATGCATGGGAGACCTGAGAGAAGTACGTTGCATTAGTCTAAGCGTGAGGTGATGAGAGTGTGGATAAAGGTATTGGTAATGTGTTCAGAGAGGAGAGGTCAGATTTTGATAATATTATAGAGGAGGAAGCGACAGGTTTTAGCGGTTTGTTGGATTGAAGCAGAGGAGAGGAGTCAAAGATCACCCCGAGGTTGCGAGCTGATGAAACAGAGAGGAGGAGTTATCCACAGAAATAGAGAATGGCGAGAAGGGGGAAGTGAGTTTAGATAGAAAGATAAGGAGTTCAGTTTTAGCTATATTCAGTTTGAGATAGCAGTGAGACATCCAAGTGGCAATGTCAGACAGGCAGGCTTAGATTCGGGCCTGAACGCCTGTAGAGATATCTGGTGTGGAAAGGTAGATCTGGGAGTCATTGGCATAGAGGTGATATTGAAAACCATGGGAGGAGATCAGTGTACTGAGAGAGTGGGTATATATGGAGAAGAGGAGAGGGCCCAGGATGGAGCCTTGAGGTACACTAATAAACAGTGGGATGGCAGTACGATGGGAGAGATAGGAAGAAAACCAAGCAAGAACAGAACCTTGGAATCCCTGCGAGGACAGCGTGTTGAGGAGGAGGTGATGGTCAACAGTGTCAAAGGCAGCAGACAGATGAGGATGAGGATAGAGTAGAAGCCATTGGATTTGGCCAGGAACAGGTTGTTAGATGATGTTATATTCTGGGCTAGTGTCTCTCGGTCCAAATCAGTTGCTCCCAACAGCCAAGTGGGCAAAGGCGAAGTGCACTTAAGGTCTCCCTTGTGGGTTGCTTGGGTTCAGTTTTGCATAGCCAGTGGTCTTCCATGGTGCGGTTTAAATAGGTCCCTCTCTCAAGTCTCTCCAATCAATCTCCATATAGGTCATTTCTCCTCTCTCCTCTGACGTGCCTCCTTTGTGTGCACCGGCTTGTTGAAGAGCCCTGCTTGTATCCAGGGTGCTCTGTCATGTGTGTGTTATGTGTGTGTTCTACGTGTATCATACGTGGCGCCGGACTGCTCTACTGCTGGATTTTTATTAATAGGTACTCAGTTTGGTTCAGTCTTATGCTCAGCATTTGGATATCAGATTGCTCCACACTAGCAGCACTCATGGTACTGTCTGCTTCAATTTTTTATAACTCCACTCAAAATTGTTCCAAAGTCCTTTATTCACTTTTCAGTGGTGTGGTCTTTAAAATTGTTGCGTACCTGCAGGTCCCTGTTGTTCAGGCCCCATTTATGTAACCCCCCTGTTTACCCAGATGCTGGCAGAGAGTACACAAAGTTATTTTATTTAATGAGGACCAGAGCTAGGACCCTTGATTCCCAAAGCAAGCAGGCACCAGACAGTCCACTCTCTCCTTTCTCTCAGAAATAAAGGATGTCCACACCAGTATTGTAACTACAAATATGAACTTTTACTCTTCTCAATGTAAAAAGAGGTACGGTATGTTTCTAGAACAGTGAAAACATGTACTTAAATGACACAGTCCAAACTAATCCACTCAGATCTGATCAGTTGGTAAATCATGCCAAAAGACAAATATCTCACCCAGAGCCAGATTTTTTTTTTTTTTTTTTTTATAATTTTTTATTCATTTTCAAATTTTACATGAAGTGTACAAAATATTGAATTACAACTAATGAATACACAATATCACTTTTATATCTAATACATAATATTCTAAACATATTTTTATCCCCTCTCCCTCCCCCCACCCTTCAAGTACTTTCCAATCACCCCATACATATTGTATACCATATTATAACATGTTGTGTAAAAATTATTTTCACTACCCCCCCTCCATGTGTGTCACAAAGAAGATATTGAAAAGAAGAAGAGAAATCCTACTATTCATTCATTACAATATTTTGTCAATGGCCCCCATATTTTTATAAATTTAGGATATATCCCTCTTTGTATTGCTATTGCTCTTTCCATTTTGAATATATGACAAATTGTATTCCACCAAAATGTATAATTAAGGTTACTATGATTTTTCCAGTTATTAGTTATATGCTGAATGGCAACCCCTGTCATGACTAGTAAAAGCTTATTATTTTCTGGTGAAATTTGACTTTTTTTTCTCATCATCATTCCAAATAACACTGTATCATATGATATTGCTACATGATTTTCCATCAATTTATTAATTTGTGGCCAAATTGCATTCCAAAAACTTTTAATGTAGGGACAATGATACAGTAAATGATCCAACGTCCCAGGTTCCAGATTACAGTGCCAGCATTTATTGGACTTAGAACTATCTAATTTTTGCAAACGTGTAGGGGTCCAAAAAGCTCTATGTAATAAAAAGAACCAAGTTTGTCTCATAGATGCTGACACTGTGTATTACTATTTAAAAGGGGTTTTCAAAAAAAACCTTCAGTCACTTTTCCTCACTGGAAAGAATACCAGGAGTTCGAAATAGTATACAAATTAAGTTTTATTACATAAATATAGTATTTTTAGCCATAATCATTAATTAAGTACAGAGTTTGAATCAATACGTTACCGGTTATTGCATCATCACTCCGTCGGGGGACCACGATCAGGAGGCTTATTCAATATGTCATCACACAGCTCGTCAGCAGTGGAAAAGTCCCTACCTTTTTTTTTCAGGGAAAGCACCATTTATATTGTACTTTTTACCCATCCCCTCCTTTTGGTTTGGATAATCAGACGCGTGCTAATCGCATGCTGAGATGATGTTTACCAATCAGTATGTGTTAAAAACATCTGGCCTGGCTCGTGAGCTGATTACCCATCCCCTCATTGTGGATTGGATAATCAGACGCGTGCTAATCGCATGCTGAGATGATGTTTACCAATCAGTATGTGTTAAAAACATCTAGCCTGACTCGTGAGCTGATTACCTATCCCCTCATTGTGGATTGGATAATCAGATGCGTGCTAATCACATGCTGAGATGATGTGTTTCTGTGATCACCAATCAGTATGTGTTAAAAACACTTGGTCTGACTCGTGAGCACCACGTATCTAAGGCAGTCTCACTCAATATCAATATTCCTTACATACCATTCGTTTCTCATTTGTATCACATTCGGTCCTTATTGAGTGATACTGCCATAGGATACCATCGTGGGCCGGGTTGGTTTACAGCATAGTCCATAAACCACATAACAATTCCACAAGGACAGAACAAGTACTACTATGGTCAGAATAAGTAAAGGGTGAATTAACCAATTCAAAGTGGTAGTGGCTGATGGTGAATATCCCAGAAACACATCCCACCAGTGATGCGATGTCGCAACCGCAATTGTGGATCCAATATTAATAATTTTTTCTGCTACAATGGTGGTACTAATCTGGTGCTCTATTATGCTTTTGTTCAAATTCCTTATGGACTGATTTATCATATGGGACCCTTGTATTATTGCTTTTAACTTTTCCAACTTCAAATCCCAATTTGGAACGGAAAAGTTGTTTTCCCAGAGTATATTTGTTCTAAGTCCTATATCAGGTGTTAAAACATAAGTTTGATTCTGCCAAAGAAGTGTTGACATATTGTGTAAGCATCCTACAAAGGGTACTATCATTTTTGGTATTATTGGCTCATTAGTCACCACACATATTACGCGTGGTGCTATTTCAATCATATACTGATAAGTTATCGGTAATATAGTCCATTCACACACATTTACAGTATTTTGTAGTAAACATGGTTCATATACTATTGATTGTAATTTACAAATTTGCCCTTGCAAAGTGGAGTCACAAAATGTTAAGTCATGAGTTTTGTTATTCACATCAATCATTTGTCCATTAAATTTGGGTGCCCAGAAAAATTGCTTCTGAGGTTCCCCTAGTATGAGGGGTAGCACTACATATTTACACATAATCATTTTTTTTGTAACATTATACATTTTAAACATTCCTATGCAGCGAGTTTCATTACATTGTACTTCTGGTGCTTGAAATTGTATCCAAAAGGTTTTTGGTATAGTTTTATTAAACACGGTCCTCCATATCTGCTCATTTCCAGTCATTAACTTAGATTGAAAAATTCCTTTTTGTTGTTGTTGCTGCATTGTTTGTAACGTACATAAAGTCCAATTAATTATGTTCGAAACCTTCTGATCAATTATATATTCAATATCCGCTGTGGCGTTTGCTAGATTAAGTAATTGATTATCAATCCCTGTCTGTAATAATGCAGATTGCCATATGGTAGGCATCCATTTTGCAGCTACAGTCAAAGCATCATTAATATTACTTCCCGCCTTATGTAATCTATTGGCCAATGTTTCAATATCAAATGTGTTTAAAGTACCTGTGATGGTACCATATCCCCCCATTAACGTATCATACCATGCTCTCCTTCCTCGGTCTGAACACTGAGAAGAGGGAGGAAATAATATTTCAAACATCACATTAATTTTTTGTGCATGTTGACCTACCATTTCACATGTGGATGGTAATCTCTTTATTTGTCCCGGATCTACCTTTGCCGTATCATTTTTTATGAATACCACATATTCTACCCACATTGATCTGTTATAAATTTCCGTGGTATTAGTACATACTACATAAGACCTATTTACAGTAATATTCATTTGTGTTCCATTATATGTAGTACAATTGTTCGTAACAAAAAAACCTCTGGGCCGAACTGTTCCATGTCATAAATTCTTCTGTTTGACAACACAGGACTATCACTTCTGCAGTTATGCTTAAATCTTTTATTGATTTTTCAATTTAAATTTCAAGTATTACACTTGTACAGAAAGCAATAATAGAATAGATATCAATTATACAGTAAATATAATTCACAAATTAACAAATTTTACTATTTATGCTCAAGTCCTCAACTTAGGATCCAAGAGTCAAAGAAAATTGGCGAAAAATAGAAGAAGTTAATAATAATACATAAGAAACTGAAAGCTATAGCACTGAAATGAGGTCATCAATAATCAAATTTAGGGTTCAAAGGTTGTTGAATTCAGACTAGACATTGCCACAAAGTTTGTCAATTGGGATGGTTCAAAAAACACATATTTGAGAGTACGGTAACACACAATACATTTACACGGATGTCTCAAATAAAAAGTCGCCCCCAAGGATAAAACCCCAGGTTTCAAAAGAAGAAATTCACGGCGGCGCCTTTGCGTCTCCCGTGCCAAGTCTGGAAACATTTGTATTTTGTGACCAAGGAAACTTTTCTGTCTATTTTTAAAGTAAAGTTTTAACAACCATGTTTTATCAATTGGCAAAGCTAAAGTAATAATCATAGTGGCTGATGATGTTAAGTCCTTCTCAGATGTCTCTAAGATTTGTGAAATATTTAAGGGTTCTCGGTCTGGAGATTTTACTTTTTGTTGTTGGTTTCGTTCTTTATCAGGCAAATAATAAACCCGTGAAAATGGTGGTAATGAATCTTCAGGTATTTCCAAAGTTTCCACTAAATATCTCTTAAGCATATCTCTGGGTGTTACCAGATCAAGTCTTGGAAAATTAATTAACCTTAAATTGTTACTACGTGAATTGTTCTCAAGCATTTCAATCTTCTTCCTTAGGTTAATATTATCTTTAACTAAAGTCTCTTGCAATTGTTTCGATGTTATAATTTCCTTTTCTATTTTCTGTATGGATGAGTTAGAGGTATTCATTTCTTTTCTTAAGTCCTTCAATTCTTTATTATGTTCCTTAATTTTCCCTTCGATTTGTTGAAAAGTAGGAGTTATATTTTTAACAAAACCAGCCATTAAGTCCCAAATGGAATCTAAAGTCACTTCAGCAGGTTTAATCAATACAATTGGAGTTTGTGTGAATGTGAAGTGCTCACCGTTCTGAAGATTTCCTTCGGGGCTTGTCTTCTGTCCTTCCCCCTCATATTGAGATGTTACTGCCCCAGATATCTCCATGGGGACCCTTGCAGTGAGAGCCCCAGCCTCCAAGCTCTCCAGAAGATCCTTCCTTGCCTCTGGAGAGGAGAAAACCTCAGAATCCGGGGTTTCTCCACCCCTGGGAGAGCTGGTAATCTGAGGCTGCGGGGGTGGTGCCCTAACATCGGGGCTTAGAGTAGTATCGGGCCCAGGAGTGTTCACCGTGGGTTCGCCTCCCTGTGTCCTCAGCAGGCCACCGTCCGATGTTACAGTGACCTCCTGCATACGCCGCAGAAGATCTTGGATATTACTAAGAGCAGGGGCTCCAGGACGCCGCGAGGCAGAAGCGGCACTCCGGCCCCGTCTCTTAGGCATCGCGGTAAGCAAAGTACCGCTAGAATTGTTCAAAACCGACACTGTTCTGGGACGTGCAACTCAGCGCGTCCTGCTCCCAGTCGCCATCTTGGATCCACTTCTGCAGTTATATTCAAGGTAGTGTTTAGTCCCTCATATAATACGTATTGGGCGATTGGTCTAATTTGTTCATTGCTTTTAATTTCTGTAATCCATGTATGGTCTCTTATTGTTACATTTGCAATGATACATCTGGAATTAGCACTGCAAGTGAAGTTATCTTGCTTTCGATTCATTGAAGAATGCTTCCATCTCCATGACGTAACGACCCCTTCTTTAATTGTAATACGTCGCCCGGGGGCAGCGCCTCTTACCCCATACCATATTCCAAGGATTCCAAGGCACATGTATATCTGCAAGTTTCAGAAAACATTATTACTCTCTCAAATAACATTTCTCCTGAGGGACATATTCCCATTTTTCCACTCCCGGTTTCATTACAATGAGAGCCTTATCTTTCCCGATTGCAATCACCTCCGCTGGTTCCGGAGGTCCTCTAGGATTACTAATCCAGATTTTGGCTCCTACGTTTACGGTATTTGTAGCTCCAAACCTCCCTTCCCCTCTTACAGTCAGCTGAGAAGGAGGGGTTATTTCCCTAATTGGCACGATATAAATCGGTATCAATAACAATTGAGCTACTCGTTCCCCCTTTGCAATTATTACATTCTTTTCTCCTAAATTTATCAATATGACTTTAACCTCCCCTTGATAATCAGCATCAATTACTCCCCCTAAAGTGATAATTCCTCTTATAGCAAAACTGGAACGGGTAGCTAATTGCCCATAATGCCCTGTGGGAATTTTCACTCCCACTCCGGTAGGAATAACTTTTACCGATTGGGGATTTATAACCAAGGTATTCATACTGTACATATCTAATCCCGCAGCCAATGGCGTGGCTCGGTAAGGAATATTGGCTTCAGGGTGTATTTTCCAATATTGCATGGCAGCTACGGACAGTTTCCCAATTGTCAAATTGGGGGTTAACATTCTCATTAACGGGGTGGTTAAAGGCCGATTGTTCAATTTTTGTAATGCTGTAGATACATTATCCCTCCATTGCCCATATTTGCCATCTGTAGTTAATTTTTTAAGGGCCTCCTTCAAAAGTCTATTCATCCGTTCAATTAATCCCGCTGCTTGGGGATAATAGGGCATGTGATATACCCATTCAATATTATTTTCCTTAGCATATTCTTTTACCTGCCCTCCCGTAAAATGTGATCCATTATCAGTTTGTATTTGTAAGGGCATACCATAATACTGAATAATCATATCTAAAGTCCTTAGAGTGCTCCATTGTGACGCAGAGGCACAAGGGAATGCTAGTAATAATCCCGAGTATGTATCTACAGCAGTACACATATATTTACATTTACGACTTTCGGGTAACGGTCCTATGAAATCCATTTGCCAAATCTGGGCTGGCAATCGCCCCCTGCCTATGTGCCCCATTACCGTATGTGGTACTTCCCGTTTCTTGATATGTTGACACAACGGACATTTTCCGATCACATGTTTGATCACATCTATTGTCAAAGGAATCCCTCGTTCCTGAGCCCACCTGTAAGTAGCTTTTTCTCTAAGATGTCCACTTTTCTGATGCGCCCAAATGGCTATACCTTCCAACCATTCTTCCACCTTAGGAATTTCATTAGTAGTGGTTACAGAAATGGCGGCTGCAGCATCTGCTTGGGAATTAAACAATCGTTCCATTGAATCAACAGGCATATGTGCATCTACATGAAATACTGACACTGTTGTTTCCTGTACAATTTCTTCTATGTCTTGCCACAATTCTTTACCCCACAGTTGCTTACCATGAATTAACCAATTATGGGACTTCCACCCCATTAACCATGTAGCAAGACCATTAGCGACCGACCAGGAGTCAGTAAAAAGATGACATTCCCCTCCTCTTTCTTTCCTTAAAGCAGTGACTACCGCCATCAATTCAGCGTATTGACTGCTCATTCCTTTTCCCTCCATCACCAGGGTAGTATCAGTTTTAGGGTTATAGGCCACACTTTTCCATTTCCGCTCTCCTCACACATATTTGGCAGACCCATCTGTGAACCAAGCATGTTTTTGTTGTTCTGACGTGAGATTATCAAATCCCACTCCCCATTTCACTGGAGATTCATGAGCATATACTGGCTTTATGATTTCCAGCTCTCCGTTAGGAATATTAGCTATTTTTTCGTGCAAAGTAGCTACCCCATGCTCACCTATTTTAGCTCTTTGGGAAATGTACCATTTCCATTTAATAATACTTTGTTCCTGAGCATGTTCTACTCTATTTGTCTTGGGATCAGACATTACCCATTGCATAATTGGAATTTGTGGTCGCAATAGTACTGTATGACCTAATGTAATCTGTTCGATCTCAGCCAACGCCCAATAACATGCTAAAAGTTGTTTTTCAAAGGGAATATATTTTTCACCTGCTTCCGGGAATTTTCTGTTCCAGAATCCTAATGGTACCCGTTTTCCACTTTGTTTTTGCCATAATGACCAATTAGCATGCATTTGATTAATAGATACATGTAATTCCACTTCCCCTTCTCTCATGGGCCACAAATCTACAGCTGTCTGTATGGCTTGTTTAGCATTTTCAAAAGCAACCTGCTGTTCTTCTCCCCACATAAACTCATATTTCTTATGAGTTACCTTGTATAACGGGCTCAGTAGTTGACTCAAATGTGGAATATGTTGTCTCCAAAATCCAAATAAACCAATGTATGATTGCATCTCCTGCTTATTCTTTGGAGTAGGAAAATCTAATATTTTTCGTTTTGCTTTCTCTGTGATTTCTCTATGTCCTCTATTCCACTGAATTCCTAAAAATTTTACTGATGTTGCCGGTCCTTGTATTTTTGTTGGATTTATTTCCCATCCCTTCTTTTTCATATGGTCAATTAATAAATCCAACTGCCCTTGCATCTCTTCCTTCGTTGTTCCCTGTATCAATATGTCGTCAATATAATGAGAAATTTGTATAGATGCGAACTTATGAAATTCATCTAAATGTTCCGCTACTATTCGATGACAAATGGTAGGACTATGTACCGTATTTTCACGCAAATAACGCGCACCCATATAAAACGAGCACACGGGTATAGCGCGCAGAAATCACGATGATATGTACAAAAACTTTGGTATACCGCGCTCACGGGTATACCGCGCATGCTGCCCGAAGCTCCTTTCGCCCGCCCTGACTTTCCGTGCGCTGTCCCGACTCTCCGTTCACCCCCCTGACTTCCGTGCACTGTCCCCCCTTGAAGGTCTGTCCCTATCCTGAAAGCCTGATGCCCCCCCCGACGTCCGATACATCCCTCCCCCCGAAGGACCGCCGACTCCCCAACAATATCGGGCCAGGAGGGAGCCCAAATCCTCCTGGCCACGGCGACCCCCTAACCCCACCCCGCACTACATTACGGGCAGGAGGGATCCCAGGCCCTCCTGCCCTCGACGCAAACCCCCCTCCCCCCCAACGACCGCCCCCCCCAAGAACCTCCGACCGCCCCCCCAGCCGACCCGCGACCCCCCTGGCGACCCCCACGACCCCCCCACCCCCCTTCCCCGTACCTTTGGTAGTTGGCCGGACAGACGGGAGCCAAACCCACCTGTCCGGCAGGCAGCCAACGAAGGAATGAGGCCGGATTGGCCCATCCATCCTAAAGCTCCGCCTACTGGTGGGGCCTAAGGCGCGTGGGCCAATCAGAATAGGCCCTGGAGCCTTAGGTCCCACCTGGGGGCGCGGCCTGAGACACATGGTCGGGTTGGGCCCATGTGCCTCAGGCCGCGCCCCCAGGTGGGACCTAAGGCTCCAGGGCCTATTCTGATTGGCCCACGCGCCTTAGGCCCCACCAGTAGGCGGAGCTTTAGGATGGATGGGCCAATCCGGCCTCATTCCTTCGTTGGCTGCCTGCCGGACAGGCGGGTTTGGCTCCCGTCTGTCCGGCCAACTACCAAAGGTACGGGGAAGGGGGGTGGGGGGGTCGTGGGGGTCGCCAGGGGGATCGCGGGTCGGCTGGGGGGCGGTCGGAGGTTCTTGGGGGGGGGGCGGTCGTTGGGGGGGAGGGGGGTTTGCGTCGAGGGCAGGAGGGCCTGGGATCCCTCCTGCCCGTAATGTAGTGCGGGGTGGGGTTAGGGGGTCGCCGTGGCCAGGAGGGTTTGGGCTCCCTTCTGGCCCGATATTGTCGGGAAGTCGGCGGTCCTGCCGGGGGGGGGGGGGATGTATCGGACGTCGGGGAGTCGACCGGGCAAGAGGGCTTGGGCTCCCTCTTGCTCCGATCGTGGATGCGGGTGCGGGTGGGAGCGCGTGCGAGCGGTCGTTCGGGGTGGGGGTGCGAGCGGTCCTGCTGGGGGGTGGTGAATCGGGCGTCGGGCGGGGTGGGAACTATGTTTTAAAACTTTTGTATACCGCGCTCACGCATATAACGCGCGAGGGGTATGCGCGGTAGGTAAAAACGTGTATAACGCGCGCGTTATATGCGTGAAAATACGGTAACCATCCCTGTGGTAGCCTAGTAAAAGTAAATTGCCTTCCTTGCCATGTGAATGCAAACTGAGATTGGGCACGTTCTTCAATAGGGATAGTGAAGAATGCGTTAGCTAAATCAATTACTGCATACCACTCCCCATCATGTCCCTGTATCCTTTCAATAATCCCTATAGTATCAGGGACTGCAGCCGTAAGTGGCGGGGTAAATTTATTTAGTTGACGATAATCCACGGTCATTCTCCATGTACCGTCACTCTTCTTGACTGGCCACACCGGATTATTCCAGGCGGTGGTAATAGGTACCATCACCCCTGCCTCCACCATTTCCCTTATAGTTTCGGTAATTTCCTTATGCCCTCCCGGGATTCGGTATTGCTTCATTGCAATTAATTTGGTGGCCGGAGGTATATGTACGGGGGTCATTTTTACCTTACCTACCAATATCGGACAAGCTTCTATTGAAGACTTTCTCACTGCAAAGGCATATTTCCCCTCCGGTAAATGTAGTGTCATCCCTTTTAAAATGTCCATTCCTATTATGTACTCCGGTATGGGTACTATGATGACCGTACATTTCCGCAGAGGTAAATTTCCCAATTTCAATGTCACTTGAGTTTGCACACCCTCCGTTACTTTTCCTCCTAACCCCGAAATTTTTATTTTTGGTCCTTTGAATTTTTGTGGATTCCCATATATTAAGGTAGCTTCCGCCCCAGTATCAATTAGAGCAGGAACCCGTTGTACATTTCCTCCCTTCCAATGTATTCCTAATTGAACATATGGACGTTCATCTGGTTTTATCCACATAGGAGTTCGGCTCGCTACCTATTCTGAATCCTCTGTCATTGGAGGAGGGGCTGTTGGAGTCAACATCATGTAATCCTTAAATTGCGAGGCCATGGCTACCGCCAATTCCTTCCAGGGGTACAGATCCTTATACTGTTCCCAATCTGGAAGTTTTGGTTTTTCTACCTCCTTCCTTTCATCTGTTCCTTTCTCTTTCTTTTCTTTCGACATTTCTTTAGTCACCTTCCTGTTTTTTAACACTTTTTGCTTATAGAGTCCCCATAATACTCCAGTATCTGCCCCATCTATCTTTTCCTTGTTTACTCCTGCCTTTATTAAAGCTTGAAACATTTCCTTCCTCGATACCCTCCCCTCATGACTGTTACTCGTAAATTGAGGATGTCTGAGGGAAGGTCTTATTTCTCTTCTTCTTTCCATATTAGTTCCTTCATTTTTCGACCATTCCCCCATATCTTGCAATTCTATCATTCTATCTAATAAGACAGAGACCTGATCCCCAGTTAATGATAATAACAGGGCCATCATCACAGCCTTGTATGCTGGGGGCGTATTTTTTAATACCCTATTCCTAAATCCCGCAGTTACAGGGATTACATAAGGATCCTCTGTGACTTCTAAGATGTGTAGCGAACTACGCATTGCTTCCTCTTTCACCCTTTCAATCCCATCTTTCAAGGCAAACCAAGGTCTATCATTAGCAGGAATATCCCCTTCAGTTGGATATTTATCCCTCATCCCATAAATAATGAGTCCCGCCAAAGTAATATTTTCCCCATTTCTTCCTTCAAAGTGTGTACGCATCGCCCGTGTTACTATAGGGTCTCGCGTCACAGTGTAAAATTTATGTACATCCCCTTTATCCAAAGTTACCCCAGTTGCTCCCGTATCCATTAATCGTACCACCCATTTCATATATCCTTCCCCACTTCTTTGCCTAAATCTTCCCACCTCAGCCTGAGTGAAATCCTCTAAACTTTCTCTTGCTTGCACATGGGGCACCAATTCAGTCTCATACATCCCCCTCCGCTGCGGGTGTCCCATCCACATTCAATATCACACCATCCCTATTCCGTACCGGGATTCTTTGTCCATCCCCTCCTCTTTTATCCTGCCTATCTGGTCCATAAGTGGTCTGATGTTTTCGTCTAGTTACTGGTTTTACCGATGGGTTACTTACACAAACGGGGGGGACCTATTTCTGGATCAGGACACCGAGGTCCTCCTGGACAATCGTCCCAATCCCATCCATCATCCGAGTCAGTACTATCCCAAACATCCCCATCCCACTTACTAGGGTCCCAATTTACTGTAGCGGCCGCAATATGTTTCTGCACCTTTATCCTATTTACTTGACCGCGCCTTTTCTTATATTTTGTGGCAGCAATATAAACTGCAGATTCCTCAGCTATCTTTTGATAGTGATCTAACTTATCTCTTAAAAGCTTACCACTACATTCCAGCATAAGACAACGCCTCTCTACTTCCACCTGCGCCCGTTCTGCTTTAATTTGTTCCTGAACTGCTGTTTGCAACCGCATGTGCACTATACGGTATGCAGAAGTTAATACCCAGCTCCTTCGAGCCAGAGCAACTACATCACCCGATTCATCGGGGCATTTTTCTAAAGCTTGTACAAGATCAAGTGGTTCTGCCCTTCCCAGAACCTTTTCCCATGACTCTGCTAATCCATGATTATTGGCTAGTTCTTGTGCTATCAAATTATACGGTGCCTCGGTCCAGCCGGGCACCTCTATAGGTTCTTTTGAGGATTTCTCTTTTTTCTTGAACATTCCTGTATCACAAGAGCGTTCAAGTTTTCTTTCGAGAAATCCTGCCGACTACGCCAATTAATGTATTACTATTTAAAAGGGTTTTTCAAAAAAAACCTTCAGTCACTTTTCCTCACTGGAAATAATACCAGGAGTTCGAAATAGTATACAAATTAAGTTTTATTACATAAATATAGTATTTTTAGCCATAATCATTAATTAAGTACAGAGTTTGAATCAATACGTTACCGGTTATTGCATCATCACTCCGTCGGGGGACCACGATCAGGAGGCTTATTCAATATGTCATCACACAGCTCGTCAGCAGTGGAAAAGTCCCTACCTTTTTTTTCAGGGAAAGCACCATTTATATTGTACTTTTTACCCATCCCCTCCTTTTGGGTTGGATAATCAGATGCGTGCTAATCGCATGCTGAGATGATGTTTACCAATCAGTATGTCTGGCCTGGCTCGTGAGCTAATTACCCATCCCCTCATTGTGGATTGGATAATCAGACGCGTGCTAATCGCATGCTGAGATGATGTGTTTCTGTGATCACCAATCAGTATGTGTTAAAAACACTTGGTCTGACTCGTGAGCACCACGTATCTAAGGCAGTCTCACTCAATATCAATATTCCTTACATACCATTCGTTTCTCATTTGTATCACACACTGTACATCTCATTCTCCAAGACCAAATTAGTGGCCATTGAGATGCAGTAATTTGATGCTTAATCTCAATGCTCCAAATGTCTCTTAGACCATTTTTTGGTTTTTTATTCAAATATCCAGATATTAATTTATACCACAATGCGGCTTGATGCCCTAGGAAGTCTGCTTGAAAACATAAGAACTCTAAACTATATTGATTATTCAATGTTTTCCATTCAGGGAACCCAACCTGAATGGCCTGCTTCAATTGCAACCATTTAAAACTTTGTGTTTTACTAAGACCAAATCTATGTTGCAATTGTGAAAATTCCAGCAGTTTACCTTCTGAAATAACATCATTTAGAGATCGAATGCTTGCAATAATCCAGTTCTTCCAAAGGATTTGAGCTCCGCCAATTTTGATCTTGGAGTTTATCCATAGAGACTGATTAGTTGACTTGTTTATTGGGATAGGTGTTAATTTACTAATAAACCTCAACGTTTTCCAAGTATCCATTAATATCTTATTTTCTCTTTATCTTCTAGGCATGTTAATACTTGGAAGATGAACTAAATTTAGGGGAAACATAAGGCGCCATTCCAAATACAACCAATCTGGTGCATTATCTATAAGTTCTGGGAGGATCCAATACATACCCTGACGTAGAATATAGGCTTGATGGTACCTATAAAAATTTGGAAAATTTACCCCTCCCTCCTTAATTGATTTTTGCAAAGTTACTAAAGCTATTCTAGGTATTTTACCAAACCAAAGAAATTTTGTTAAAATGCTATTAAGCTTTTTATAAAAGGACCCCTGAAAATAGATAGGTATCATACTCATTTGGTAACAAACTACAGGCAACATCATCATTTTAATAGTTTGAACTCTCCCCCACCAAGAAATATGTAAAGGGTTCCATTGCTCACACAACTCCGTAACTTTTTTTAATACAAATTTTTCATTCTCTTTTACGGTATCTTCAATTGTATTTTTAACTTGAATGCCAAGATATTTAAATCCTTCTTCCTTCCATATGAACGGAAAATCTTCAAATAGTCCTTTTACACAATGAACATTTAAAGGTATAATTTCCGACTTACTCCAGTTAATTTTATAACCTGAAAATTTACCAAACATATCAATTAATTCTAATAGACATGATAAGGTAGACTCTGGATTTCTCAAATAAAGTAAAATATCATCCGCATATGCCGAAACTTTATATTCCATATCAGAGTATGGAATACCCTGTATCCCCCCTGCTTGCTGTATTGCTAATAATAAGGGTTCTAATACAACATCAAATAACAAAGGAGATAAAGGACAACCTTGTCTAACTCCCATTTGCAATTTAAAACCTTCAGATATCATATTATTAATACTTAATCTTGCAATCGGGAAGCTATACAATGTTTTTACCATTTGTATAAATCCAGAACCTATACCAAACCATTCTAAAGCTTGATACATAAAATTCCATTCTACTCTATCAAACGCTTTTTCTGCATCCAATGAAACTGTAAAAGCCGGTTCATCCATTTTTTTTGATAAATTTAACATATGAAACAATAATCTAGAGTTATTAGAGGAGTGCCTTTTAGCAATAAAACCAGTCTGATGCGTGTCTATAATTTGTGGGAGAGCTTTGGCTAATCTCAAAGCCAAAATTTTCGCCAAAAGTTTGTTATCAACATTTATTAAAGATATAGGCCTGTAGTTCGAAACCAAAGTAGGATCTTTATTTGGCTTAGGCAAAACTATTACTACTGATTCAGCCATAGTACCTTTAATATCACCTTTTATAAGTTGTGTTTGATATAAATTTAGTAAAAATGGGGAAAGGACATTTTGAAATGTTTTATAAAATTCTACTGTATAACCATCACCACCTGGAGCGGATCCAACTCTAAGAGATCTCAATGCTGTTTCTAATTCTTTTAATGATATAGGTTCATCTAAACTCCGTTTTATATGATCAGGAACCTTAGGTCCATTAATTAAATCTAAAAAATTTTTACCATCTTTTTGTCTCTCCAAATAAGGCTCGGAAGAATACAGGTCCTTATAAAATTTTAGAAATTGTTTTAAAATTATATCTGTTTGATTTGTTATTATACCATTATCATCTTTTATCCCATTAATATTAGTTTTTCTTTTTTTTGCTTTAAGATAATTTGCTAATAATCTTCCCGCCTTATTAGAATTTCCATAATACATTGTTTGCTTGGAAAACAAATCTCTTCTTATCATTTTTGAAGTTAATTCATTATATTTACCTTTTGCTTTCAAAAGAGCTTGCAAAACCTCATATTCCCATTTACTTACCAATTTAGTTTCTAATATTTTAATTTCTTTTTCTAACTCTATATACTGCATTTTAATCTGTTTCCTAACAAAAGCTGAATATGATATAATATTACCTCTCATAGTTGCTTTAAATGCATCCCATACATTTTCAATAGATGTATCCTCCACTAAATTCATTTGAAAGAAATCATTAATTTGTGTTTTAAAATTTTCCCAAAATTTGTCATCCACAAGCAATGCATTATCAAATCTCCAAAGAGGTCTTCTATTCTCTAATTGATCTAATTGTAAATCTATCCATACTCCCGCATGATCAGAAATAATAATAGGATCTATGGAAGCTTTAATCACTTGTTGTACCTTATGTGATGAAATAAAAATATAATCTATTCTTGAAAATGATTTATGAACCTGTGAACAAAATGAAAATTCCTGATCATTAAAATGAAGAATACGCCATATATCCTTCAAATCACATGATTGAGCCAAATTATCTAAACCTAAAGATTTTATGCTTTTACCTGGTTTTTAATCCAATAATGGATCTATTACAGCATTAAAATCTCCACCCACCACTAAATTAGAAGCAGCCAGTGGTAACAACATACTCTGCAACTTTTTAAAAAATTCTGATTGATTCGAATTAGGGGCATATATATTAAACAACGTCAGGGTATTATTTCCCATACTTATATCAATATGTATCCATCTTCCATGTGGATCTGAATTTATTACCTTAAAATTGGCCATACATTTTTTATTTATAAGAACTGCTACCCCTGCTTTTCTACCTGCTGCTGGAGCAAAAAAACATTCCTTTACCCACCCACCCTTTAGTTTTTGTGATTCCTTTATATTCAGATGAGTCTCCTGCAAACAATAAACATCCGCGTTTTGCTCTTTTAAAAATGCTAATACCTTTTTTCTTTTGATTACATTATTCAGGCCATTGACATTAATAGAAAATATCTTAAAAGACATTATATATTTTAAGCTTCTCATCATAATCTTCTTCCTTCCTTCCTTCATATTTAAGATCTAAAATTTTTTTCTCAATGACACACATTTTTACCCCTGAGGTATCCAACCCCTTATTGATCTTTTCCTTAATCATTCTAGTAATACCTTTAAAACCCATCTTTTTCCCACCCTTCCCCCCCAATATAATGACTGCTTAAGGACACACATTGGAACAGCAACCCCAACATCCCCCTCCCCCCCGGCAACCAATATTAATTAATATCCCCTTTATCATTTCTTAAAATAAACTCATTAATCTTCCACAGTGTATCTTAGTATATCTCTCTTCTAAACATAAAATCTTTTTTTTTTTTTTTTTACCATTTTAAAATAATTATATTCTCTATCGGTTATTTAACCTTTGATAACTTTAACCATATTTAATTCCTAGCATTCCATTAATGTATTTTTATCTACTCACCAATCTTTAAATTATATTTCCCCAATATTTTAGTTTATACCACAAAATTCTATCATAAACATATATTTAATAAAGTAGTTATTTTTCCTATATCTCATACACTCTAATCCAGCAATCCTTATCATCCTTTTAATATCTAAAAACAAATATCCATATCTTCATATACTTCTTTAAAAGTTGATTACAATTTTATAATTTTTATCATCTATATATCAACATTTTTTTTCATTCTTAAAAATGAAATTTTTAATTTTTTTAATTATTATTAATTTTTTTTTAAATACATTTTCCTCTTTTCCAATAAAAATCCAATCCTTTTGAAACTATAATATTACAAAATCAAACTTTACAATTAATCTTTTAGTCATCTCCTTCAATTATCAATAATTTCATATTATGTATCTTTCTTGTATATTTTTCATTTTCATTTCCTTTCTTTTACTTGCATCTAAATGTCATAGATCATTTTTGTCTATGATTAGTCCATTCTACATTCTTCTTTTTGTTATCCTTTCATTCATTACTTTTCGTTTGTTAATTTATTAAATTAACTGATCTTTCATATTGTTTTCTTATCTATATCCTTCTTCCCTTTAGTCTCTTGACTGTCATTTGTCATTTTATTTAATATCCTTTTTTTTATCCATTCTGCTTTCTTCTTTTACCCATTTGTATTATTATCTGGTGCATTCTTCTCTTTTCTCCTTTTGTTAATTATTCAAGTTCTTTATTTCTTTCTGATCACTCTTTACTCCAGCCATCCAACCTTTACTCGTCTAAAGTTTAGTCTCTTGAGTTTCCAGTCCATCTTTCTTGTCTATTACTTCTTTATATTTTTTATTGTCTTTTTCCTTTGTTCATTTTATTTCCTGTTCTTTATTTCATATTCTTCTTTCTTCAGTACTCCAAAGTCTCTTAGTTTTACATTAAATTTTTTGCACAATATCCATCAAAACCAGACTTGATATTTTCTGTTCATTTCAACATCCATTATGTTAAAATGACATAGGTTCTGATTTTGAAAGAAAGGTCTTTAGCTTTTCCGGATCTTCAAAATACAAAGATTTATCTCCAGAAGATACCCTCATTTTTGCTGGGTAATACAATCCATATTTATATCCTTTTTCCTTTAATTGAGATCTCAAGTCAAGGAATTTCTTCCTTTTGTTTGCTGTGTTTTTAGCAAAATCAGGCAAAAACCATATTTTGGATCCTTTATAATTTAAATTTTTATCTTTCTTGGCAGCATTTAAAATTTCTATTGCTTGCTGGTATCTTAACATTTTAAATATTAATGGTCTTGGTCTGCCTTGATTTTCCATATTTTTTAATGGGATCCTGTGCGCCCTTTCTATTTCCAAAGGCTGTTTAAAATCCAATTGCAGTATTTTAGGAATTAGATTTTCTAAAAACTGTATGGCATTTTTCCGTTCCAAATTTTCCTGCATTCCAAAAAGTTTTATATTCTTTCTTCTTCCTCGGCTTTCATAATCTTCCAGCTGATTTTTCAATTGAATCAGTTCCAAACTGTCATTTTTACATCTGTTTCCTTCACATTCTAAAACCTCCATTTTAGCTTCTAAGTCAGTTGTTCTTTTATTATTTATTTCCATTTGTCTGTGGATATTTAGTATTTCTTCCTTCATTTCAGCCATATTACTCACAGTCTCTTTAAGCATTTGTTTAATTTGTCTCAGTTCCTCCATAACTTCGGCTTTGCTCAGCACATCCGACTCTTCAGCAGGAAGCGGAACCTTACTCGGGGTAATTTGATCCTGCTTCTGCCTTTTCGCCGACCCACCAGTTTCATTTTTGTTTTGTCGGGTGCTCTTCTTTTCGCTGTTTTTCGCCGAAATCGGAATTAAAGGGGAAAACTTTTTTTTGCCGACCGTTGCCAGGTTGAGAGGAGCGCCGCGATCACACGTCCATTTTGTGTGCACGCTAAGCCACGCCCCCCCCCCCGAGCCAGATTTTAAATCTCCTCTGGAGTGAGGTCACAAGCAGAGACCACCCTCTAGGAAGTCTCAAGAACTGACTGGGCTTCTCAGTGGTTTTTTTCAGGCGTCTGGAAACTGCTGTAACTCATTTGCTGAGTCCCTGGCCATTTTTAGAGGTGCCTGCCTGTCTGAACATAGGGCAGATTCTCTAACACTGTCTCTACAAAACTGCGGGCCTTTCTCTTCCCAACGTCTGAGCCAATCAGATATTTTGAAGCTGCAGAATGAATAGTCTGAACTTTATATGGAAAGAAATAGGGAGCCAATAGAGTGAGTTGAGAAGAAGGGTTAAGTGAGTCTAATAACCATGGAATGAGATAAGTCATGCAGCAAAATTTTATTTTTTTTTTTCAAATTCTTTATTCATTTTTCCATCTTACATCAAGAATACAATATTACATCATTTAAACCTTGTAAACATTACTTGTATTTCTTTTAACATCATCTTAAAAACATACATTTATACCCTCCCCACAAATCTTTTAATCAAAAATATCATATAAATATTATCAATTGAATGAACCTTAATATAACTTTATACCCTCCCCCTCCCCCCTATGTATAAGTGTACTTTCAATGGTTAATGGTGCCTAATCATTGCAATAACTTGTTAATGGCCCCCAAATCTTTTTAAAATTATTATAATTTCCTCTTTGTTGGGTAATTACTCTTTCTATTTTAAATAGATTAAAGGGGAGAGAGATAGTTTAGTGGTGACCTGTAGAAAGCATGTTACAGCAGTCTAAGTAGGAAATGATGGGAGTGTGGATAAGGCTTTTGGCAGTGTCTTAGAATAAAAGGGATGAATTTTGGTGATATTATAGAGGAAGAAATCACAGGTTTTAGCCTTCTGTTGGATATATGCAGAGAAAGAGAGAGACATGAGAAGATAGGAGGTTTGACAATGTTATCCACAGAAATGGAGACTAAGAGAAAAGGAGAGGTGGATTTAGAGGGAAAGATAAGAAGCTCAGTCTTCGCCAAAATCAGTTTCAAATAGTGGAGGGACATTCAGGCAACAATGTCATACAAGCAGGTTAAAACTTAGGCCTGATGGAGGTAACCTAGTGGAGAACTCAAGATTAACTTTGCAAAACTTGTAATGGAAATTCTCAGCCATGGTTGAGACTGAAAGTGAAAGGAGGGAGGAGAGTTGTAGGTAGAGGCAGCTTGAGGAGGGAGTTCTGTGTGACAAGGAGATGATGAGGTTTAGAGGTGCGAGAGTTTGTCAAATGGACATAGTACTCTTGTTTGGCAAAAAAATAAGAGTCAGCAAGAATTTGAAATATATGAATTCAGCATGGGTATGGGAATTTAGTTAAAGATGCTGTGCAGAGCAGGTACAGGATAGGTAGCAGATTCTGGAGGTTAGTTGAAGCTGGGGTTTGGTACACAACAGAACAGGGAAGGGCAAAAATATCCAAACTGGAAGAGAGTATAGTATTATTGGAAGAGATTGCCTCATTTTATAGACTTGAATCGCATAGCAGATGAGAGAGTGTAAGGGCCAATAGCCTGCATATTTATAAATGTTTTTGATGGTGATTGGATGAGAAATCCAAGGGCAAGTGGCCCAGGTAAATGCAGAGGTGGAAGAAAAACGACGGGACCTGCGGTGCTTATAAGCAAATGCAAGAAGCCTCACGGCCAAGATGGGTGAACTAGAAGTCGTGGCCAAGGGGGAGGACCTGGATATAATTGGAATTGTAGAAACCTGGTGGACAGAGGAAAATCAATGGGATGTAGCGCTGCCGGGGTACAAGCTCTATAGGAGGGACAGGACCCACAAAAAGAGGGGAGGCATAGCACTATATATAAAGGACTCTATCCACTCGGTCGGGATGGATATGGCAACGAAGGCAGAGGGGCTGGAATCGCTGTGGGTCAAATTACCGGGAAACAAGGGTGCGGGCATAAAACTGGGGCTGTACTATCGACCACCTGGTACGCCAGAGGGAGTCGGACACGACTTGGAAGCAGAATTGAGACAGGAGTGCAGGACTGGAAGTGTAACAGTGATGGGGGACTTCAACTACCCAGGGATTGACTGGAGTACGGGTCACTCCAACTGCACTAGGGAGACAGGATTTGTAGAAGCTGTGAAGGACTGCTTCATGGAGCAACTAGTCAAAGAACCGACGCGAGGGGGTACTACTCTTGACCTCATCCTAAACGGATTAGGGGGTCTGCAAGAGGGGTAGAAGTGGGAGGACCACTAGGCAACAGTGACCACAACACGATCAGATTCACATTAGAAAGAGGGACACCCATAGTTAGGAGGACCGCAACAACTGCGCTGAACTTCAAGAAAGGGAACTATGTTGCTATGAGGGAAATGGTGGGGAGGAAGCTCAGAAAAATCTTTAGGATGGAGACTGTGGGAAGCGCCTGGACCCTATTCAGGGACACCCTGCAGGAAGCACAGAGAATGTACGTCCCCAATTTCAGGAAAGGCTGCAAGAACAAGCGATCAAAGGATGTCAATAGAAGTAAAGAGGGCGATAAAGGACAAAAAAGTATCTTTCCGGAGATGGAAAAAGGACCCAACAGAGGAAAATCACCAGGCGCACAGGAAATGCCAAAAGGAATGCCACCGGGAGGTTAGAAAAGCAAAGGGGAAGTACGAAGAGGGGCTGGCCAGGGAGGCGAAAAACTTCAAGGCATTCTTCAGTTACATTAAGGGGAAGCGACCAGCGAGAGAGGAGGTGGGGCCGTTGGACGATGGGGACAGGAAGGGAGTGATTAAGGAGGAAAAAGAGGTAGCTGAGAGGTTGAACACGTTCTTCTCGTCGGTTTTCACGAGCGAAGACACATCTAATATACCGGACTCAGAGGAGCTCATGAGTGGGGAACAGGCTGATAAATTAGAGCACATAGAGGTAAGTAGGGAGGATGTCCTCAAACAGATAGACAGGTTAAAATGCGGCAAATCACCAGGCCCGGACGGGATCCACCCAAGGGTTCTGAAGGAACTAAGACAGGAAATAGCGGGCACAATCCAACATGTTTGCAACCTATCCTTGAAAACTGGTGAGGTACCAGAGGACTGGAAATTGGCAAATGTCACACCCATCTTCAAGAAGGGATCGAGGGGTGACCCCGGGAACTACAGGCCGGTGAGCCTGACTTCAATTATAGGGAAGATGGTGGAAGCTATGATCAAGGACGACATTTGCGAGCACATCGAGAGGAATGGCCTACTGAGAACAAGCCAGCACGGATTCTGTAAGGGAAGGTAGTGCCTAACGAACCTTCTGTACTTCTTTGAGGGAATAAGCAGTCGGGTGGACAATGGGGAGCCCATAGACATCATTTACCTCGACTTTCAAAAGGCTTTCGACAAGGTGCCACATGAAAGGCTACTTAAGAAGCTGTGGAACCACGGGGTGGGAGGGGATGTGCACAGATGGACTGGTTGTCGGGTAGACTGCAGAGGGTTGGAGTAAAGGGTCAATATTCTGACTGGCGGGGAGTCACGAGCGGTGTGCCACAGGGATCGGTGCTGGGGCCTTTACTCTTTAACATATTCATCAATGACCTGGAAAAGGAGGCAAAATGTGAGGTTATAAAATTTGCAGACGATACCAAACTATGCGGCAGAGTTAGGACCAGGGAGGAGTGTGAGGACATGCAAAGGGACCTGGACAAGCTGGAAGACTGGGCAAACAAATGGCAAATGCACTTCAACGTGGACAAATGCAAGGTCATGCATATAGGGAAAAAGAACCCGTTGTTCAGCTACAAATTGGGGGGGGGGGTATTGTTGGGAGACAGCAGACTCGAGAGAGACTTGGGTGTGCTGGTGGATGCATCACTGAAGCCATCTGCACAGTGCGCAGCAGCCTCGAAAAAAGCCAACAGGATGCTGGGAATCATAAAGAAGGCATAGCAACCAGAACACGGGAAGTCATCATGCCATTGTATCGAGCGATGGTGCGTCCACATCTAGAATACTGCGTTCAGTATTGGTCGCCGCACCTCAAGAAGGACATGGCGGTACTTGAGAGAGTCCAAAGGAGAGCAACGAAAATGGTAAGAGGGCTGGAACACTGCTCATACGCCGAGAGGCTGGATAGGCTGGGGCTCTTCTCTCTGGAGAAAAGGAGGCTCAGGGGAGATATGATAGAGACCTTCAAGATCATGAGGGGCATAGAGAGGGTGGATAGGGACAGATTCTTCAGACTGAAGGGGACAGCAAATACGAGGGGGCATTCTGAGAAACTGAAGGGAGACAGGTTCAAAACAAATGCAAGGAAGTTTTTTTTCACCCAAAGGGTCGTGGACACTTGGAATGCGCTACCGGAGGAAGTGATCAGGCAGAGTACGGTACAAGGATTCAAACAGGGATTGGATGGATTCCTGAGGGATAAAGGGATCGTGGGATATTGAGGGAGGAGCTGGGATGTAACACAAGTATAGGAAGTTAACCAGGTAATGAGTATAAACCAACCAGGTCATGCATGTGCAAGACCGGAGGGCTAGGACTTCGATAGGAAGGCAGGACTTAAATGGGAAACCAAGGTGGCAAGGGAGCCCCTTCTGATGATTCAGACAGGTCTTGACCTGTTTGGGCCGCCGCGGAGCGGACTGCTGGGCAGGATGGACCTGTGGTCTGACCCGGCAGAGGCACTGCTTATTTTCTTATGTTAATGTGGGTTGGGTGATTACGTGTGAAAGCTATCAAATGATAGAGAAGGAAAGAACTTAGGTGGAGAAATTTGAGCAGTTTGAGAAGAAGATGAAGCAGTGGCCATGCTGGTGAGTAGGGATAGTAGAACGTAGTTGAAGATTGAATGAGGATGGTCAAGCAAGAAAATCTGAGGCATAAGAGTTAGAGGCATGAATGTTAGTCCTCAAGAATTAGGGAAAGGGACGGCACTTTGATAAAGAAGAAAAGCCAGGAGTCAAAGTCAGTGAGAAAAGAAGAGGAACTATTTTGGGGAGGTCAGTAAATGACAGTTACCTGGAGAGGTAGTAGAATGAATAGGTAGAGTAGATTTCAGAGTAAGAAAAGAAGTGAGATTGAGGAGAAAAAAGGGGTTGAAATCTACAAGAAAAAGAGAGTAGTAGCTCAGCTCCACTGATGCATCGATCCAGGTGATGTTATAGGGGAAAGATAACTTCCATGACAGAGAGCAGCAACTGAAGCAGAGTCTTCAGAGAAATACCAAGCGTGAGCAAGAAGATGCAGAGTACAAGAGATAAAGAAGTCATGCATATAGACAAGCATGTTGGGGACAGAGCAGATATTCCATAAGGCACACGAGAAAGTGAAAGAGGGAGGAAGGAAATGAATAAGAATAAGAATAAGATTAGAGAACTTGTGATTTGATCTTCACAAATTTGGTGAGAAGTAAATAGAATTAAGATGTGTATCACCAGTGGAGAGAAAGAGAATGAGCAGGAGAGTATAGAGAAAAGTAGGGGAGGCTTGATCACAATGAGAAGGAAGAGATCACTCAGACAGAATGGAAAATGGAGATGGATTAATGAACGGAAGGAAACCTTGAAGCTTGATAGGTGAGAAAAGGTTGGATGGTGAGGTGATGGAAGTAGAAAATGAGCGATGTAATACTTTGAGATGGGGTATAAGATTGGAGAGAGCTAGCATCAGGAAGAGAAAATGTAATGGAGCTATAAGAAATAGAAGAAGGGAAGATACAAACCTATGGAGATATAATAAGGCATGCACCACCTGGTAAGCAGCCAGAAGGAGTGTGGTGTAGCAGGAACAGAGATCCCAGTGTATTGGAACTGGAAGTCACTTCAAAGGGCCAGATGGGCTGCAAAACGTCCCCAGTGCATGGTAAGGTGCCAGAGGGAATGTATAGTAGCAGGAGCAGAGGCCCAAATGGTTCAAGGTGGACCTGAAAAGTCACCTCAGTAGATGCTGGAAGGAATATGTAGATGGGACTGCAAAACCTTTCCAGCAGCAAAATAATTTTTAAATCAACAAAAATTATTTCTTAAATATACCACTTAGGAAAGTGTTCTTAATGTTGCATAATTATTTTATAGAACTTGCTTGTTTCAAAAGTGTGCCAATAAAAATAGGGTAATAAATATAAAGAGTAAAATGGTCCTCGGTTATCATAACTCTCAAAATTGTAAAGGAGTTGGTACCTTAATAACCCAAAGGGGTTTAATAAGTGTAATACATCCTAGGACCTGTTGTTTTATAATGTGCAAAATCACCACAAAAATTATTTATGTTTAAATCTGTTTTTATTAACAAGAACAAACCATACACCAACAAATTCAAAATGGCAGACAAGAATTGAAGTAAATAAGATAAGGCTCTCCATCCCCCCTCCAAGAGGACTGGATTCTGATGTCCTCCTAGGTTACAAGGTGCCCCTAACCCCCAGACCCCCCCAAGCAGACCCCCCCGTACCACCCCACCTCCAATCCCTCCATCCCCCCTCCCCCAAATCCAGAAAAAAAGGGGAAGTCGGGGTAGGATACAACAGCAGTCAGTTCAAAATGCAACTACAAGTCCAAATAAGTCCAAATGCAACAAACTGTCCAAATAAGGAGACCAAATATGAACAAAGTCTCTGCTCCTGCGGTGAGAGGAATAAGCCATGGTGGCCTCCCATCCTAGAAGTTCGTGTAATTTATTCCTCCAATACCAGAAGGAGGGAGAAACATCAGCCAGCCAGAAATTCAAAATACACTTTTTCCGGGGGGCGTGGCTTAGCGCGCACACAAAATGGTCGTGTGATCGCAGCGCTCCTCTTACCTGGGCAACCGTTGAATAAATAAAGATTTCCTTTTAAACTGTTTTCAGCTGAAAACATCGGAGAGGACAGCGGGAGCATGGCGAGCACCCGACAGAGTAAGAGTGAAACCGGAGGGGTTGTGAAAAGGCAGAAGCAGGATCAAATTACCCCGAGTAAGGTTCCGCTTCCTGCTGATGTATCAGAGGAGTTAAGCAAAGCTGAAGTTATGGGGGAACTGAGGCAAATCAAACAAATGCTGACAGAGACTGTGAGTAATATGGCAGAACTGAAGGAAGAAATCCTGAATATACACAGACAAATGGAAGTAGCTAATAAAAGAACAACAGAGTTAGAAGTTAAAATGGAGAGCTTAGAATGTGAAGGAAAAAGATGCAAAAATGACAGTTTGAAAATAATTCAATTGAAAAGTCAGCTGGAAGATTACGAAAACCGTGGAAGAAGAAAGAATATAAAACTTTTTGGAATACAGGAAAATTTGGAAGGGAAAAATGCAATACAGTTTTTAGAAAATTTAATTCCTAGATTATTGCAGTTGGATTTCAAACAGCCTTTGGAAATAGAACGGGCACACAGGATTCCAATAAAGAGTCTGGAAAATCAAGGGAGACCAAGACTATTAATATTCAAGATGTTAAGATACCAGCAAGCAATAGAAATTTTAAATGCTGCCAAAAAAGATAAAAACTTAAACTATAAAGGATCCAAAATATGGTTTTTACCAGACTTTGCTAAAAATACAGCAAATATTAGGAAGAAATTCCTTGATCTGAGATCTCAATTAAAGGAAAAAGGATATAAGTATGGGTTATATTAACCAGCAAAAATGAGGGTATCTTGTGGGGATAAATCTTTGTATTTTGTTGATCTGGAAAAACTAAAGACCTTTCTTTCAAAATCAGAACCTATGTCATTTTAGCACAATGGGTGTTGAAGGGATAAATACTAAGACTGGATTGGTGGATATTGAACAAAAAATTAAATATAAAGAACTATGGGACTTTTGTTTGTTGGAAAAAGAAGAATATGCAACAAAGAACAGGAAATAAAAATGAACACGTGAAAAAGAAAATAAAAGAATGTAAAGAAGAAAGTAGAAAGAAGGATAGACTGGAAAGACATTAAAGTGAAGTTATTAGACTGAACTTTTAGGAGACTGAAAGATGGATGGTTGGAGTAAAGAATGAACAAGAAAGATTAAAAGACTGGACAAATTAACACAAAAGGAAAAGTGAAGACTGAATAGGAAAATAAATAGATGTGAAGAAGAAGAAAGCAGGACTGATAGACTAAAAGGATATTATAAAAAAAAAAAAAATAATAAATGACAATTGGCAGTCAAAAGTCTTTAAGAGTGGATGGATGGAGATAAGAAATAAATATGAAAGTTCAGTTTATTTAATAAGTCAGAAAAGGAGAAAGTAAAGAATGAAAGGACAATAAGGAAAAGATTGCAGAATGGACTAATGATAGAAAGGACAAGTTATATGATATTTAAATGCAAGTAAAGGAAAGGAAAATGAATAATATAAAAGAAAGATACATAAGAATTTATTGGTAGCTGAAGGAATGTAAAGATTGATGTTGTGATAATATAGCTTTAAAAAGATTGGATTTAATTTGGAGAAGAGGAAATATAAAAAGGGGGAAAAAAATTATTTTGAAAATGAAATACAAATGTTTAAATACAAATAGGGGATAAAAACTTATAAAATTGAAATTTTTTTTTTAACAGAAATATATGAAGAGATGGATATTTGTTGTTGGATATTTAAAGGAGGATAGGAGAAGATGGATTAGATAATATAAGATATAGGAAAATGATACTTTTTATTAAATATATGACTGATAGAATTTTCTTGAATGAAATAAAATGTTGGGGGAATGAATTAGAGATTGGTGAAATGATAAAAATGCATTAATGGAATGTTAGGAAATAAATATGGTTATGTGACTAAAGGTTAAATAATAGATAGAGAAATTAATTACTTTAAAATGGAAAAAGAAGAGAGATATAATTAGATATATTGTGGAGAGGTAGTGAGTTTGTCTCAATAAAGGATAAAGGGGTTATTAATAAATATTGGTTGCCTGGGGGGGAGGGGGGAAGTTGGGATTACTGTCCAATGTGAGTCCTTAAGCAGTCATTATATTGGGGGGGGGAGGGGTGGGAAGAAGGTGGGTATTAAAGATATTTCTAGGATGATTAAGGAAAAGATTAATAAGGGATTGGGTAATTTGGAGGTAAGAATGTGTGCCATGGGGAGAAGTTTTTTAGATCTTAGTTATGGAAGAAGGGAAGAGGAAGATTATGATAAGGAGTATAAAATATATTATGTCTTTTAAGATATTTTCTATTATCCCAGGACAAGCAGGCAGCATATTCTTGACTGATGGGTGACGGCACCGACGGAGCCCCGGTACGGACAATTTTAGAGTGATTGCACCCTAAGAACTTGGAAAGTTCTGGCATGCCGCACCGCGCACGCGCGAGTGCCTTCCCGCCCGACAGAGGCGCGCGGTCCCCAGTTTCTTAGTTTCCGCGGAGCTAAGAAGACGCGTTTTTTCAACGGCTGTTGAAAATTTTTTTGACTTGCCTTCCCGCTCGCGTAAACCTTTTTGGCTTTTGCCTGTTTCCTTTTTCTTTTCTTTTTGTGTAAAAAAAAAACAACTTTTCTTTTTTAGTCAATTTGGCTTTTCCCCTGCGGGGCCTTCTGCCACCATCGAGGCCTCGGCCTTCGATTTGGCTGAAGCCGTTTTCACGTTCATGCCCCCTCAGCCAGGGTTTAAAAAGTGCCAGCGGTGTGCTCGGCCTATATCTCTCACGGACCCACACAACTGGTGCTTACAGTGTTTGGGTCCTGAGCATCAGGCCTCCACCTGCACCCGCTGTTTCACACTTAAAAAAAGAACATTAAAAAATCGCCAAATACAACAGCGATTATTGTTCGGTGCCGAGATGTCCGATCCCGTTCCATCGACTCCGGCTTCGGCACCGATTCAGTCGGCACCCTCTTCTTCGACGCCGCGCGACACCGCACCGGCGTCCCAGCATGCAGGTAAGCCGGCTAAGAAGCCTTCCCCGCTGGAGCGTCCTCCGGTCTCGAGTGCAGTGAGTCCAATCCTGCCGACTGTGAGGCGCCAGCGGAAGCGCTCCGCCCCTATCGAGGTGAGTCCCTCGACATCGGGCTCCTCATCTCCGGGGCGTCGAGCGGCACCGCAGGTACCGCAGAAGAAAAAAGCAGTACCGGTGCCATCCCTTGATGACCGTATTACGGCCATTCTCCAGGCACAGCTCAAGGTGCAATTACAACAGCTCCTTCCAGCTATCCTGGCACCGAACCTTCCGGTGCCGGTCCGTACTGAGCCGGTACCGATAGTGGAACAACCTGTGCTGTCGGTATCCACTCCCTCGGTACCGATTCACTCCACATCATCGGTATCGATGCCAGTCCTTGCACCGGAGCCGAGAGCTCAACATCAGTCGGTGCAGACTTCGGCACCGGTGCCACCGATTACATCGCCTGGTTCGGTATCGATGAGATCGGGTAAATCGGTGCGCAAAACCCGACATGTAGAACCATCTACCCCAGGGTCTCGGGACCGTTCTCCCCATGTCAGGGATCCTGATCTGTGGGGAGATTCAGAGGAACCCTTTCTCTCTGAAGGAGAATGTTCCTCAGATGAGGAGGAGTCTGCTGTACATGACCCGTCCTCTAGGCATGACACTTCATCTTTCTCCAGTTTCCTGAAAGATATGTGTGACTCTTTGTCCATTCCTTTGGAGGCTGAGTCCAAAAAGTCTAAAGGTTTTTTGGATGCCCTTGACTTTGACCAACCTCCAAAGGAATTTTTGAAGCTCCCTCTTCACGACATCTTGAGGGAGACTTTCTACAAGAATTTAGAGACTCCCTTAACAGGGGCCCCACGTAAGTTAGACTCTCTATATAAAGTAATTCCCATTCCTGGGTTTGACAAACCTCAACTTCCACACGAATCTTTACTTGTCGAATCCACCCTTAAAAAATCTTCAGGAGCCAGTGTATATGCTTCTGTACCTCCTGGCAGAGAGGGTAAAGCCATGGACAAATTTGGTAAGAGGCTCTACCAAAATGCAATGTTGGCAAATAGAGCTGGTAATTATGCGTTTCATTTTTCTTTCTACCTTAAACATCTCCTTACCAACATGGCTTCATTTGAGAAGTACCTTCCTCAACGGAAACAACAATCTTTCCACCATTGCTTGTCATCTCTGTTTCAGCTGCGTAAGTTCATGGTTAGGTCCATTTACGACACCTTCGAACTTACATCCAGAGCGACAGCAATGTCTGTGGCAATGCGTCGCCTGGCCTGGCTTTGGGTATCTGAACTTGATGTTAATCATCAAGATCGGTTAGCCAACGCCCCGTGCCTAGGGGATGAGCTTTTTGGGGAATCCATGGACTCGACTACTCAAAAGCTATCTGCTCATGAGACACGTTGGGATACCCTACTTAAAAATAAGAAAAAGCCTCCCCCAACAAGGCCTTTTAGACAACAGTCAGCCTATCAACGCCGCTTCACAGCTCGGCCATTGCCAACAACAGCTCAGCAACCCAGGCGTCAACGGCAGCAACAACGTCAGCCTCCCAGACAACAGCAGCAACAGCAGCCTGTGAAGCCACCTCCACAGCAAAAGACACAGCCCTTTTGACTTACTTCTCCAAAGTATAGCCAGTACTCCTATATCTGCTCTCCTGCCTCAACCTATAGGAGGTCGTCTTTCTCTGTTCCTCAGCCGGTGGGAAGTTATCACTTCGGACCAATGGGTCCTCAACATCATCCGCCAAGGCTACTCTCTCAACTTTCAGACTCTTCCGCCCCAAAACCTGCCAAAAGAGTCTGCTTTGAACAGTCCTCAATCTGCCCTCCTTATTCAGGAAGTCCAATCCCTCCTCCTTCTAAACGCTATAGAAGAAGTTCCTTTAGATCAAAAGGGGCAGGGGTTCTACTCCCGTTATTTTCTAGTTCCCAAAAAAACAGGAGATCTCAGACCAATTCTGGATCTTCGCGATCTCAACAAACATCTGGTAAAGGAAAAATTCAAGATGCTTTCCTTAGCCATCCTTTATCCTCTTCTCAATCAAGACGACTGGCTATGCTCCCTCGATCTCAAAGAGGCATACACTCACATACCGGTTAATATAACCTCCAGACGGTATCTCCGATTCATGATCAATCATTGTCATTACCAATACAAGGTGCTGCCCTTCGGTCTTGCCTCCTCTCCAAGGGTGTTCACCAAATGTCTTATTGTGGTAGCTGCATTTCTACGCTCTCACCACCTTCAGGTATTCCCTTACCTGGACGACTGGTTAATCAAGGCCACATCCGCTCAAGCAGTTCTCCTGGCCACCAACCAAACCATCCTGTTTCTACGAATACTGGGATTCGAGATCAATCTACCCAAATCTCACCTCATCCCCACTCAGAGACTTCAATTCATTGGAGCGATGCTGGACACACTCCTCATGAGAGCATTCCTACCATCCAATCGTCTTCAGACCCTTCAGTCTCTATGTCAGCAGGTGCTTCCACAACATTCCATCTCAGCCAGACAAATGATGGTACTCTTGGGTCACATGGCATCCACAGTCCATGTCACACCCCTCGCACGTCTTCACCTGCGCACTCCTCAATGGACCCTTGCTACTCAGTGGTCCCAAGCGACGGATCCTTGCTCACGACACATATCTGTGACATCATCTCTTCGTCAGTCTCTACAATGGTGGTTGGTATCCTCAAATCTATCCAGAGGTCTTCTGTTCCATCAACCTCCTCATCAACTAGTCATCACCACCGACGCCTCTCCTTATGCATGGGGAGCTCATTTGAACGAGTTCCAGACTCAAGGTCTTTGGACAGCCCAGGAAAAGAAGCATCACATCAATTTCCTAGAACTCAGAGCGATGTTTTATGCCCTCAAGGCCTTCCAACATCTTCTCTTTCCTCAGGTCCTTCTGCTGTGCACAGACAATCAAGTTGCGATGTACTACATCAACAAACAAGGTGGGACAGGCTCTCGCCTCTTATGCCAAGAAGCCCAGAAGATTTGGACTTGGGCCATAGATCACCATCTCTTCCTGAAAGCTATCTACATTCAGGGAGAACAGAATTCCTTAGCGGACAAACTCAGCAGAATTCTCCAGCCTCACGAGTGGACACTCGATCCTGTAACTCTACAGTCTATCTTCACTCAATGGGGCACTCCTCAGATAGACCTCTTTGCAGCTCCTCACAATCACCAGCTGCCCCTATTCTGCTCCAGACTACTCTCCTCACCGTCTGGCAGCGGATGCATTTCTCCTCGACTGGTCCAATCTGTTCCTGTACGCTTTCCCTCCTCTGCCTCTCATGTTGAGAACCTTGTTCAAGCTCAAGAGGGAACGAGCCACCATGATTCTAATTGCTCCGAGGTGGCCCAGGCAACATTGGTTCTCCCTTCTACTTCAACTCAGTTCCAGGGAACCTTTTCTTCTTCCTCTGTTTCCTTCTCTGCTTACACAGCATCAAGAGACTCTTCTACATCCCAACCTACAGTCTCTGCACCTGACAGCTTGGTATCTCTCGGGCTGACATCTCATGATACTCTTTTGTCTCAGCCTGTTCGTTCCATTCTAGATGCCTCCAGGAAACCAGCCACTCTGCAATGTTACCATCAGAAGTGGACGAGATTTTCTTCCTGGTGTCTTCTTCATCATCTTGATCCCACTTCCCTGGCAGTGGAGACGTTGTTGGATTATTTGCTTTCCTTGTCTGACTCTGGCCTTAAGTCTTCTTCCATCAGAGTCCACCTCAGTGCCATTGCTGCTTTTCATGAGCCGGTCCATGGAAAACTTCTCTCAGCTCATCCCCTGGTGTCCAGGTTCATGCGGGGTCTTTTCAATGTGAAACCACCTCTTAAAGCCCCTCCTGTTATCTGGGATCTCAATGTGGTTCTTTCCGTCTTAATGAAGCCTCCATTTGAACCTTTGGCTACCTCTCCTTTCAAGTTTCTCACTTGGAAGGTACTTTTCCTTATTGCTCTTACCTCTGCCAGGAGGGTCAGTGAGCTTCATGCACTGGTTGCAGATCCACCTTTTACGGTCTTTCACCATGACAAGGTGGTTCTGCATACACATCCAAAGTTTCTCCCTAAGGTTATCTCTGAATTCCATCTCAACCAATCCATTGTCCTGCCTGTTTTCTTTCCAAAACCTCATTCTCATTCTGGGGAACAAGCTCTGCATACTTTGGATTGTAAAAGGGCTCTAGCTTACTATCTAGAGCGTACTAAACCCCACAGATCAGTTCCCCAACTCTTTCTGTCCTTTGATCCGAATAAATTGGGACGTCCTGTTTCTAAACGTACGTTGTCTAATTGGCTGGCAGCGTGCATTTCATTCTGTTATGCTCAGACCGGACTGACACTGGAAGGTTCTGTCACGGCCCATAGAGTCCGAGCAATGGCAGCATCTGTAGCTTTCCTCCGTTCCACTCCTATTGAGGAAATCTGCAAGGCTGCTACTTGGTCCTCAGTTCATACTTTTACATCTCATTATTGTCTGGATGCATTCTCCAGACGGGATGGACACTTCGGCCAATCTGTTTTGCAAAATTTGTTTTCCTAATGGCCAACCTTCCCTCCATCCCTCTTTTTGTTAGCTTGGAGGTCACCCATCAGTCAAGAATATGCTGCCTGCTTGTCCTGGGATAAAGCACAGTTACTTACCGTAACAGGTGTTATCCAGGGTCAGCAGGCAGATATTCTTGCGTCCCACCCACCTCCCCGGGTTGGCTTCTTAGCTGGCTTATCATAACTGGGGACCGCGCGCCTCTGTCGGGCGGGAAGGCACTCGCGTGTGCGCGGTGCGGCATGCCAGAACTTTCCAAGTTCTTAGAGTGCAATCACTCTAAAATTGTCCGTACCGGGGCTCCGTCGGTGCCGTCACCCATCAGTCAAGAATATCTGCCTGCTGTCCCTGGATAACACCTGTTACGGTAAGTAACTGTGCTTTAATGTCAATGGCCTGAATCATGTAATCAAAAGGAAAAAGGTATTATCATTTTTAAAGAAGCAAAACGCGGATGTTTATTGTCTTCAGGAGACCCATCTTAATATAAAGGAATCACAGAAACTAACGGGTGGGTGGGTGAAAGAATGTTTTTTTGCTCCAGCAGAGGGTAAAAAAGCAGGAGTAGCAGTTCTTATAAATAAAAAGTGTATGGCCAATTTTAAGATAGTAAATTCGGACCCACATGGAAGATGGCTACATGTTGATATAAGTATGGGAAATAATGCCCTGACGTTGTTCAATATATATGCCCCTAATTCGAATCAATCAGTCCATTAATGGATAAAAAACCAGGTAAAAGTATAAAATCTTTAGGTTTAGATAATTTGGTTCAATCATGTGATTTGAAGGATATATGGCGTATTCTTCATTTTAATGATCAGGAATTTTCATTTTGTTCACAGGTTCATAAATCATTTTCAAGAATAGATTATATTTTTATTTCATCACATAAGGTGCAGCAAGTGATTAAGGCTTCCATTGATCCCATTATCATTTCGGATCATGCGGGAGTATGGATAGATTTACAATTAGATCAATTAGAAAATAGAAGACCTCTTTGGAGATTTGATAATGCATTGCTTGTGGATGAAAAATTTTTGGAAAATTTTAAAACACAAATTAGTGATTTCTTTCAAATTAATTTAGTGGAAGATACATCTATTGAAAATGTATGGGGCGCTTTTAAAGCGACTATGAGAGGTCATATTATATCACATTCGGCTTTTGTTAAGAAACAGATTAAAAAACAGTATATAGAGTTAGAAAAAGAAATTAAAATACTAGAAACTAAATTGGTAAACAAATGGGAACATGATGTATTACAAGCTCTTTTGAAAGCAAAAGGTAAATATAACGAATTAGCTTCAAAAATGATAAGAAGAGACTTGTTTTCCAAACAGACAATGTATTATGGAAATTCTAATAAGGCGGGAAGATTATTGGCAAATTATCTTAAAGTAAAAAAAAGAAGAACTAACATTAATGGGATAAAAGATGATAATGGTATAATAACCAATCAAACGGATATAATTTTAAAGCAATTTCTAAAATTTTATAAGGACCTGTATTCTTCCGAGCCTTATTTGGAGAGGCAAAAAGATGGTAAAAATTTTTTAGATTTAATTATTGGACCTAAGGTTCCTGATCATATAAAACGGAGTTTAGATGAACCTATATCATTAAAAGAATTAGAAACAGCGTTGAGATCTCTTAGAGTTGGATCCGCTCCAGGTGGTGATGGTTATACAGTAGAATTTTATAAAACATTTCAAAATGTCCTTTCCCCATATTTACTAAATTTATATCAGACACAACTTATAAAAGGTGATATTAAAGGTACTATGGCTGAATCAATAGTAATTGTTTTGCCTAAGCCAAATAAAGATCCTACTTTGGTTTCGAACTACAGGCCTATATCTTTAATAAATGTTGATAACAAACTTTTGGCGAAAATTTTGGCTTTGAGATTAGCCAAAGCTCTCCCACATATTATAGACACGCATCAGACGGGTTTCGTTGCTAAAAGACATTCCTCTAATAACTCTAGATTATTGTTTCATATGTTAAATTTATCAAAAAAAATGGATGAACCGGCTTTTACAGTTTCCTTGGATGCAGAAAAAGCGTTTGATAGGGTAGAATGGAATTTTATGTATCAGGCTTTAGAATGGTTTGGTATAGGTTCTGGATTTATATAAATGGTAAAAACATTGTATAGCTTCCCGATTGCAAGATTAAATATTAATAATATGATATCTGATGGTTTTCAATTGCAGAGGGGAGTTAGATAAGGTTGTCCTTTATCTCCTTTGTTATTTGATGTTGTATTAGAACCCTTATTGTTAGCAATACAGCAAGCAAGGGGGATACAGGGTATTCCATATTCTGATATGGAATATAAAATTTTGACTTATGCGGATGATATTTTACTTTATTTGAGGAATCCAGAGTCTACCTTATCTTGTCTATTGGAATTAATTGATATGTTTGGCAAATTTTCAGGTTATAAAATTAATTGGAGTAAGTCTGAACTTATACCTTTAAATGTTCATTGTGTAAAAGGATTATTTGTCGCTTTTCCGTTCATATGGAAAGAAGAAGGATTTAAATATCTTGGCATTCAAGTTAAAAATACAATTGAAGATACAGTAAAAGAAAATGAAAAATTTGTATTGAAAAGAGTTACAGAGTTATGTGAGCAATGGAATCCGTTACATCTTTCTTGGTGGGGGAGAGTTCAAACTATTAAAATGATGATCTTGCCTGTAGTTTGCTACCAAATGAGTATGATACCTATTTATTTTCAGGGGTCCTTTTATAAAAAGCTTAATAGCATTTTAACGAAATTTCTTTGGCTTGGTAAAACACATAGAATAGCTTTGGTATTTTTGCAAAAATCAATTAAGAAGGGAGGGGTAAATTTTCCAAATTTTTATAGGTACCATCAAGCCTATATTTTACATCAGGGTATGTATTGGATCCTCCCAGAACTGATAGATAATGCACCGGATTGGTTATATTTGGAATGGCGCCTTATGTTTCCCCTAAATTTAGTTCATCTTCCAAGTATCAACATGCCTAGAAGATACAGAGAAAATAAGATATTAATGGATACTTGGAAAACGTTGAGGTTTATTAGTAAATTAACACCTGTCCCAATAAACAAGTCAACTAATCAATCTTTATGGATAAACTCCAAGATTAAAATTGGCGGAGCTCAAATCCTTTGGAAGGACTGGATTATTGCAGGCATTAGATCTCTGAATGATGTTATTTCGGAAGATAAACTGCTGGAATTTTCACAATTGCAACATAGATTTGGTCTTAGTAAAAAACAAAGTTTTAAATGGTTGCAATTGAAGCAGGCCATTCAGGTTGGGTTCCCTGAATGGAAAACATTGAATAATCAATATAGTTTAGAGTTCTTATGCTTCCAAGCAGACTTCCTAGGGCATCAAGCCGCATTGTGGTATAAATTAATATCTGGATATTTGAATAAAAAACCAAAAAATGGTCTAAGAGACATTTGGAGCATTGAGATTAAGCATCAAATTACTGCATCTCAATTGCCACTAATTTGGTCTTGGAGAATGAGATGTACAGTGTCAGCATCTATGAGACAAACTTGGTTCTTTTTATTACATAGAGCTTTTTGGACCCCTACACGTTTGCAAAAATTAGATAGTTCTAAGTCCAATAAATGCTGGCACTGTAATCTGGAACCTGGGACGTTGGATCATTTACTGTATCATTGTCCCTACATTAAAAGTTTTTGGAATGCAATTTGGCCACAAATTAATAAATTGATGGAAAATCATGTAGCAATATCATATGATACAGTGTTATTTGGAATGATGATGAGAAAAAAAAGTCAAATTTCACCAGAAAATAACAAGCTTTTACTAGTCATGACAGGGGTTGCCATTCAGCATATAACCAATAACTGGAAGAATCATAGTAACCTTAATTATACATTTTGGTGGAATACAATTTGTCATATATTCAAAATGGAAAGAGTAATAGCAATACAAAGAGGGATATATCCTAAATTTATAAAAATATGGGGGCCATTGACAAAGTAATGTACTGAATGAATAGTAGGATTTATCTTCTTCTTTTTCTCGTCTTCTTTATGGCACACATGGAGGGGTGTAGTGAAAATAATTTTACATAACATGTTATAATATGGTATACAATATGTATAAGGTGATTGGAAAGTACTTGAAGGTTGGGAGGTGGGAGAGGGGATAAAAAAATTTGTTCAGAATATTATGTAATAGATATAAAAGTGATATTGTGTATTCATTAGTTGTAACTCAATATTTTGTACACTTCATGTAAAATATGAAAATGAATAAAGAATTATAAAAAAAAAAAAAATACACTTTTTCCCCAGAATATAACATTTGCTCAAAAACAATTTCTCAGCAGAGGTATAAACAGAAAACATAGAGAAATGAGCAAACAGCATATGAAATACAGAGACAGAGACAAGAACACGTAACAGGCCCCGAAGAAAGGAAGCCAAAGCCCCCCAAAAGCTCTGAATACCTTCACAACCCCAAAGGCCATGACACTGCCCTGTGGGTGAAACGCAAAAAATTATTTTACAAAAATGAGTCAGAAGGGAGAAAACAACTCCTAATCTAACTTTAACATATGGAGAAACAATGTCAATACTGAGAGTACAAAAAAGTACTTATCTCCGTTGGCGATGTTGATGATCAAAGTATGCCTTTCGAAGTCCGTGTTGGAAATCAGCTCTACAGAGCTCCGTTATGGAGGCAGAAACCTCCTTCCTCAGGAGCAACGCACTGGGAGATGGCAAAATACGCCTGAAGAGTGATCATGAAACTCCAAATAGTTGAATCAATATGATACTTCGGCAAGGAGAACGCCCACAGTAATCCTGGAGATCAAGGGAAAATGTGATGAGGTCAAAGAAGATGTGATGAACTCATCTGCTACGTCATGGCAAGATAGACAACTATTTGGAGTTTAATGATCACTCTTCAGGCAGAGTGTTTATTGGGTGTGTTCTATAAATAATTTTTGTGGTGATTTTGAACATTATAAAACAACAGGTCCTAGGATGTATTACACTTATTAAACCCCTTTGGGTTATTAAGGTACCTGGATCTGTTTGTTTGTTCAATGAGTTTTCATTTTTGGGTTTTGTTTTTGTGAATAATTTTTAAAGGCATTTCTGATGGTAAAATTTAGCTTTACTAGCAGGAATGGAAGATCTACTTGATGTGCAGCAGGGTCTCAAAGTCCCTTCTTGAGGGCTGTAATCCAGTCGGGTTTTCAGGATTTCCCCAATGAATATGCATGAGATCTATGTGCATGCACTGCTTTCAATGCATATTTATTGGGGAAATCCTGAAAACCCGACACACATACTTTCATTCTGAAAAGCCAGCACAATCCACACAGAGAAGAGTATGTGTATACTTACTACGCCACTGTGCAAAGCTAAAAAGTGGGGTGGGGTGGAGTGGACCAAGCACCATCTTGATGGGGGCACTAGCACCTCTCCGCCCCCCATGCTACACTCACGCCCTCCCTTCCTGCCCCCGTACCTCTTTGATGGGCTATGGGATATCTAAGAGGGTAAAGTTAGGGGAGTGGGTCTTTAGTGTGGGCAGACTTGATGGGCTATGGCCCTTTTCTGCTGTCATTTTTCTATGTTTCTAATTACTCTAGCTTGCTGCTCATGCCAGCTTGGTTCCCTCTGAAATCACTTCTGGGTCACGGGGCCAGGAAGTGACGTTAGAGGGAAAACCTGTGCTATCGTGAGCAGCAGGCCAGAAAAGCTGCTCGTGCTGGCGAAGATTTAATGAGGCATGGGGGTAGAAAGGGAGGATGCGAGTGTGGTATGGGGTGTGGAAGCGGTGGGGGGCAGAGAAGAGGGTGCAGGGGGGTGGGGCACACAACCGCCCCAGGCGCCTCCTACCCTCGCTATGCCACTGCCTTTGCACAGTTATAAAATGACATGTATCTGACCAAAGAATGACAACATTTCATTGCTGCTTCTGCAGGATGTCTACACTGAAATTATGAAGTTTGAAAAATCGCACAAGAGTCCACCTAGTAGCGTTCAATCCATTGACAGGTAATGACCAGATAACTTTTACATAGGAAGAAATTGGAATTGCTGACAGTTTGGAGTTCCTATTGACTGTGAGTCTTACAAAACAAAAATGCTTGATTTCTGTACCCTCAGTTTATTGACATTGTGAACTGCCAGTGCAATCTTAATTGCATTTAGAAACAGAAAAATGCACATTAGTGTAAAATGATGTGGCTCCATAGTTGAATAAACTGTTCATTTCATGACCCCTTTGACCAAAGTCCAATATATGTCTAGTATCAGGAGTCACAGAAACAGGTGTTTATTTTTGAAACATACATCTGTGTCCAGTCAAATTGTTTCTATGATTGTTTCCTTTTGGTGGATATTTGAGTCCATTTGTTTGCTCCTGTGACTCTTCGCCTTTGAATGGATGTTTGTGCTAGTTCATTATTGGCTTTTGTATGGATTTCTTATAAACCGATTTATTAGCCACAATATCGGACCCTGTGGCTTTTTTTTATTATGGAAGGTTCCTGGTCTACCCCTGCCCTTTTATTTTTTCGGTTTGTCATTTTGCAGGGTTTCCTTTCTATTTATTTGCTATTTGTGGCTTTCCTGTAACCAAAGTTAATTATTTTTCTCTTCAACTTTTAATATTTATTTTTATTGGAAGTAATTAGGTGTTTTTATTTAAGCAATAGCGCCTTTTGGGGAGGGTCCATTTGTCTATCCATATGGATCTGTTTGTTTGTTCAATGAGTTCAGAATGAGGTTCCTCTTCTTTTTCCATTTTAATGGGTAATGCCTGTCCCCATTTGTTGAACAAATCCAGTAAAAGAGATGCTCTCAGGTGGAGGACGAGGCGAAGAATCAGAAGGTTTTCTGTAGGACTCTTCTGCATAGTATTCTGGTAAGTCCTCACTTAAGTGAATGGAGACATCAGAGTCAGATTATTCAAAGTACTAAGTGCATCAGGGATTCTGCATCAAGGACAGCATTGGGCTTGCATCGGGGTGAATAGGGAATAATTCCTCCATTGATGATAATGCATGTGTTGAGTGGGCCCATGCTGACTCTAATGCTCAACTTTTAGTGTGTGTGTGAGATTTTGTTCTTGATCGTGCTTCAGTGCATCCGTGGGCTGGGCTGATGCAAGCATGGAAGCTTTTAGAGTCTTTGTAGACTGTATCTGCAGTAGCATCAAAAGCTCTTGTCTGAGCATAGCCCATATCTCCTCCTTGAGAGCCTGTTTTGGTACCGAAAGACAGTGGCATGGTAGCAGTCTACTGTACTGGTTAATGTGGCGTAGGAGACCTCGATGTTAAGGTATGCAAATGTGGAGACACCAACTGGATGGATGGTTGTCTGTGCATTGATGAAATCAATGCTTGGGAGAATGCAGTGGCATGCCTAGAAGGGGAAAGAGACTTGGGAGTACTGGTTGACAAGTCGATGAAGCCATCCCCGTAATGTGCGGCGGCGGCAAAAAGGGCAAACAGAATGCTGGGAATGATTAAGAATGGGATCACAAACAGATCAGAGAGGGTTATCATGCCGCTGTACCATGCCATGGTATGCCCTCACCTGGGGTACTGCATTCAGCACTAATCACCATATATGAAGAAGGACACAGTACTACTCGAAAGGGTCCAGAGAAGAGCGACCAAAATGGTTAAGGGACTGGAGGAGTTGCCATACAGTGAGAGGTTAGAGAAACTGGGCCTCTTCTCCCTTGAAAAGAGGAGACTTGAGAGGGGACATGATTGAAACGTTCAAGATAATGAAGGGAATAGACTTAATAGATAAAGACAGATTGTTCACCCTCTCCAAGGTGGAGAGAATGAGAGGGCACTCTCTAAAGTTAAAAGGGGATAGATTCGTACAAACGTAAGGAAGTTCTTCTTCACCCAGAGAGTGGTAGAAACCTGGAATGCTCTTCCGGAGGCTGTTATAGGGGAAAACACCCTCCAGGGATTCAAGACAAAGTTAGATAAGTTCCTGCTGAACCAGAACGTACGCAAGTAAGGCTAGACTCAGGGCACTGGTCTTTGACCTACGGGCCGCGGCGGGAGCGGACTGCTGGGCATGATGGACCACTGGTCTGACCCAGCAGCAGCAATTCTTATGTTCTTAAGAAAATATGTGCTTCTTAGTATGTGCTGCATCTTTTGATGCCTGAGGCATTGGTAAAAATGAAGTAGAGTCCTGGTGGTGCATTGAGCTCGATGACCAATGTTCATGATGTGGCATCAAAGCAGGTAGTGCCAATGTCAATGCTGGAGTTGCAGGAACCTGGGTTCTGAGTCCCTGGCCATACTTGATGTCAATGCTGATGTGGTACTGAGTTTATGGGCTTTAAGTGGCCTCTTTTGCATATGGGAACACATGAATTACTGTCTACCAACAAATAGGAATAAATATTAAAAGCTGAAGAGAAAAATAATTGATTACCTTTGGTTAAAGGAAAACCACAAATAACAAATAAATGGAGAGGAAACCCTGCAAAGGGACAAAACTGAAAAAAACAAAGGGGCAGGGGCAGACCAGGAACCTTCCATAATATATAAAACTCACAGGGTCAGAGAGTGTGGCTAAAAAAATCTGTTGCTGGACTGTATTTCATGTGTGAATTACAAGAACTGTTTGAATACAATTTCAGTGCAATATAAAGTGGACAGATTAAGAACGAGAATCTCAGCTTGAATGAATTGAAAAAGCATTTCAGCTGAGTGGATTTCTACCACATGATGGATCAAAAAATTCAGTCTTTCTGTTGCAAATCTTAAGGAACATGTGACTGTGGAAAAGGTTGCGTGTATGGTTTAAAGTTTGTAATACATTTAAATTTAGGTGCTAGCACATGCTATGAAGACAATTGTAATAAAGTTAAGGTGATTATTAATATTTTGTGTTTTATTATTTGCATGCCTACTATCTACTTTAGGGTTGCCATATGTCTGGGAAAACCTGGACATGTCCTCTTTTTAGAGAACCGTCCGGGCGCCTGGAGGGATTTCTAAAATCCAGCAGTTTGTCCGGGTTTTGGAAATCCTGAGCTCGGAGGCTGCATCTGAAAGCCTTTGTGCATGTGCGGATGGCACCATGATGAAGTTGTACACACGGACACATGTGTGTGACGCCGTTGCGTCGATGTCCACACATGTTTGAAGGCTTTCAAATGTGGCCTTCGAGCTCAAAGAGGTTCATGTTGGGGCGGGGCTAGGGGAGAAATGGGGTGGAACCATAAGTGGAACAGGATGGGGCCACACATCCTCTTTTATCAAAGAGAAAATCTGGCAACCCTAACTTACTTTATAGGCAAATTTCACACATTCATTAGAGATATCTTGAAAACCCAACTGACTGGGCGTCACCCAGGACAGCTGTAAGAACCATTGCATTACATTGTCTGTGACTGTTGGGTACAGGACTGCAATGATGCAACATAGCTTACAAAGAATTAGATAAGAAATCTGGATTTCTTACACAGTTTTGTTCTTTGAATATTTTTGAGAACTGTGGAGCTGCAGATAATTTCAAAGAGCACTACAAAGAGGACTTGGAGGAAGACTTTATGGATGATGTTTTCCACCTTATCTCAGTGTTTTGAAATATAGACACAACAGCAATGCACATGAAACTTAGGGGTCCTTTTACTAGAGTATGCTAACGATTAGCATACACTAAGTTCTATGAAGCCCATAAGTATAAAATATGCTAACTTAGTTAGCCGTTGGCACACACTAATTGTTAAAATGTGTTAATCTGGCAATGGTGTGTAATTGGAAGGTAGGCATACACATGGACAGTACTTGAACAGAGCTTGAGCAGAGTGCGCAGTTACATGCATAAATTATAGAATACTATCATTTATGTGCTTGTTTTCACATTTTAGGTATGCACATTTTTTCTAGCTCTTTGCCAAGTGTAAATTCTTACAACTAAATTATATATCCATTTATAACCTGATTTTTTTATATTCACACTGTTACTCTGCTCTGCTCTTTATGGAGGAAATGAAAACCAATGTTTGTATATGACTTTGAAACACCACCAAATGAGTACATTAAAGTAGCTCTACACAAAGTCATGAGATATACTTTAAAAATTGGGAGACCCCTTAATCAGTACAAACAGCTTATAGAAAAATAGATACTACATATAGAAAACAAACATGTCCAGGATTTGACAGATCTCAACTTCAACATCATTCATTGATCATGGAATCTGCCCTCAAGCGTGCATGCAGCTCACGTTCTTATTATTCTGTTCCTCTAGGAAGAGAAGCCAGAAAGTTAGATTCTTTTGGCAAACATATATTCCAATCTTCAGTGATTCTTAATAGGATTATGGACTATAAATTTTACATGTCCATTTATTTTAGATCTTTGCTCAAACAATTATCTGACTTTGACCAATTTCTTCCTCCAGATTAGTTGAAGCAATTTCAACAGTTATTTAAAAGCTTGTTCAATACTAGGAACTAGAAGTTCATGGCTAGAGCTACTTTTGATGCATTTGAAGTCTGTTCCAGAACATCTGCAGTGACCATTGGCCTGTCTTTGAGCATTGTAGCACAGCCGTCCCTCAGACTATAGGAGGGCCCGGCGCATGCCACTTAACATAGGCCCCGGCATGCTTCCCCAATATGGAGGAAATCCCTGTACTGCTGAGCTTACAAAAAAGAAACAGTCATGCAGTCAGGCTTCAACAGGTAAGTTTTCACAGAATCACATTTATTTGGCACTGCAATTATCAAGGGAAAACAAAAATTTGGCGAAACATAAAGAGTTCAGAATGGCTTCCAAAAATCAAATTCCCTAGGCTAATAAAGGCTCAGGATCCTGTTCTCCATTTATTCTCTAATTCTTTTATGCTTCACTAATCCTGGAAAAGATATTTTTAGTGAAAAATGTGCCATGCTCCTGTACAGACAGTGAAAAGTACACTGTCACTTTAAGCTTTGTGAAGCTTCAAGACTGCCTGCACCGTGCATGCGCGAGTGCCTTCCTCCCTGACATCGGCTCACAGTTCCTCCGTTTTCCACAGAGCGAAAAAGTTATTTTTTTTTTTTACTCCGTCTAAAATTGTGTTGTCTTCTTGTCAACTTTTTTTTATGCCTTTCGGCTTTATTAATTTCTTATTTTATTAATAATGGTCTGTTAACAAAAATTAATAAATAAATCTTTTCTTTTTTGTTCCCTCATTCGGTCCTTCAGGGCCCTTTTTTCCCCTTTGCTGTATTGCATATTCGGTGTCAGCCACTGACTATTTGACTTTGCCTCCAAGATTTTTCCTTCCATGTCGAAGCCTTCGAGTGTCTTTAAGAAGTGCTGTTGGTGCCAGCACCCTATTTCCACCACTGACCCGCATAGCTGGTGTAAACAGTGTTTGGTGCCTGAGCATCAAGTAGACACTTGTGCTCATTGTTCTACACTACAAAAAAACTCTTTAAAGGCTCATTGTATCCAGCAAGAAAAGCTCTTTGGATTGACCATGGACTTCAGCGATAAATCCGAACCATCAGTACTGGTGGTACTGACATTGATGCCTTCATCAACATCGGATGGTGTTCCTCCTTTGGGTAAACTGGCTAAGAAGCTATCCTCTTCTCAGCAAGCATCGCATCCCTTTATGCAGGCCAAGCATCAATGCCATCAATCTCTTTATGTAAAGGCTATGTCTCTAGGGCATCCTTCCTCATCAAAGTCACCCATCCCCAAACACCCTGCAGCATTGATGGTACCGGCTGAAGGAGTTCTTCCAGAGGGAACTTGGTGAACTATTTAAGATGCAAACGGCACCGGTGCTTAGATTTACTCCCTCGGTTCTGGCCCAGCCTGAGCTTAGCACATTACATTACATTAGGGACTTCTATTCCGCCTATACCTTGCAGTTCAAGGCGGTTCCACCTATACCTTGCATCAAGGCCACACAGTACCGGCTCTGGATCTGCATTGACACAGCAACGCTCTGCATCGAAGCATCAGCACTCTGCATCAAAGTATCAATGGTCTGTATCAAAACATAGACAGATGTCAATATCCCATGGTACTGATGCCTGCTCTTCTAGATCCAAGCAAGCATCGCACAGTACCGGTTCTCCTTCTCGACATTGCTCAAGATCTACTCATTCTCAACATCATTCTTCATCGTCATTCCGAGGATTTCCAAAGATCGGAGAACAAAGAGCAAAAGAGAACCGGCATGGCTTACCATACAGGTGAAGGAAGCCATAAAAGAAAAGAAGGACTCTTTCAAAAAATGGAAATGCATAAAGACAACCGAAGCCTGGAATAAACATAAAGATGATCAGAAGAAATGTCACAAGGCGGTGAGGGATGCCAAACAGGAGTATGAGGAAAAAATAGCCCAGGAGGCCAAAAACTTCAAGCCCTTCTTTAGATACGTGAAAGGGAAAAAACCTGCAAAAGAGGCAGTGGGACCCCTGGACGACCAGGGAAGAAAAGGGTACATCAAGGAAGATAAACAAATCGCAGACAAACTAAATTCCTTCTTTGCGTCCGTCTTTACGAAGGAGGACACCTCAACAATACCTGAAGCGGAGAAAGTGTTTGCAGGAGAAATAGAAGACAGCCTCACCACAGTTGAAGTGGACTTAGACCAGATATACTATCAGATCGACAAACTTAAAAGTGACAAATCCCCTGGACCGGATGGAATTCACCCGAGAGTCTTAAAGGAATTGAAGGTTGAAATCGGAGAGTTATTGCAAAAACTTGCAAACCTGACAATCAGAACTGGACAGATACCGGACGACTGGAGGATAGCGAACGTCACGCCAATTTTTAAAAAAGGATCGAGAGGGGAACCGGGCAACTATAGGCCTGTGAGTCTTATGTCTGTCCCCGGCAAGATGGTTGAAGCACTGATCAAGGATAGCATAGTCTGGCACTTGGACGCACACGACTTGATGAAACCCAGTCAACATGGATTCAGGAAAGGGAAATCATGTTTGACGAATTTACTCCAATTTTTTGAGACTGTGAACGAGCAAATTGATAGTGGGAAGCCGGTGGACATAATATACTTGGACTTCCAGAAAGCGTTCGACAAAGTTCCACATGAAAGACTTCTCGGGAAACTACAAAGCCATGGCATAGAGGGGGATATACAAAGGTGGATAGGCAAATGGCTGGAAAACCGAAAGCAGAGAGTGGGCATAAATGGGAAGTTCTCCGACTGGGAGAAAGTGACTAGTGGTGTACCACAGGGCTCGGTACTTGGGCCGATCCTTTTTAATATTTATATCAATGACCTGGAGGAAGGAACAACCAGTGAGATCATCAAGTTTGCAGATGATACAAAACTATGCCGGGCAATCAGATCGCAGGAGGATAGAGAGGAACTCCAGAGCGACTTGTGTCGGTTAGAAACATGGGCGGAGAAATGGCAGATGAAGTTCAATGTGGAGAAATGCAAGGTAATGCATTTAGGCAATAAGAATGCGGAATACGAGTATACAATGTCAGGTGCAACTCTGGGGAAGAGTGAACAAGAAAAGGACCTGGGTGTACTGATAGATAGGACCCTGAAGCCGTCGGCACAATGCGCGGCAGCGGCGAAGAAGGCAAATAGAATGTTGGGCATGATAAAGAAAGGAATCTCGAGTAGATCGGAGAAAGTTATAATGCCGCTTTATAGGGCAATGGTCAGACCACACTTGGAATACTGCGTCCAACATTGGTCTCCCTACCTAAAGAAGGATATAAAACTGCTGGAGAGGGTGCAGAGACGAGCAACAAAACTAGTGAAGGGTATGGAGAAACTGGAATACGAGGATAGACTTATAACACTAGGATTGTTCTCCCTAGAGAAAAGGAGACTGCGTGGGGATATGATCGAGACCTTCAAAATACTGAAAGGAATCGACAAAATAGAGCAGAGAAGATTATTTACATTGTCCAATTTGACACGGACTAGAGGACATGAAATGAAGCTAAGGGGGGACAGGTTCAGGACTAATGTCAGGAAGTTCTGCTTCACTCAGAGAGTGGTTGACGCCTGGAATGCCCTCCCAGAGGAGATTATTGCGGAATCGACCGTCCTAGGCTTCAAGAGCAAACTAGATGCATATCTCCTTAAGAGAGGCATATAAAGATATGATGGACTATAAATTACGCCAGGGTACACCTGGCAGGACCTCCGCGTGCGCGGATCGCCGGACTTGATGGACCAAAGGTCTGATCCGGAGATGGCAGTTCTTATGTTCTTATGTTATCAGATTGGTACTGATGTCGAAGAAGCTCTTCTCGACATTCTCATAGTCACTGAACTCCTCAATCCAGAAAACAGCCTTCCTTTTCATCCTACAAAGAACCTCCTGCGGTGCCAGATGTTGATACTGACCTATCTCAACACAATACTGATATGAACAATGAACCTACATTATCTGCTCCAGAGTCATATGTCATCTCTTTAGATCCATCTCCTCCTCAAAGATGAATATCTCCTCCAGAGGGATTTTCATTTACCAAATACATCAGGCAAATGGGAAAAGTTTTGCATGTCAGATTGGAGCCAGACACTGAGACCAGAGCATAAGAACATAAGAATTGCCGCTGCTGGGTCAGACCAGTGGTCCATCGTGACCAACAGTCCGCTCCTGCGGCAGCCCCCAGATCAAAGACCAGTGCTCTAACTGAGACCAGCCCTACCTGCATACGTTCCAGTTCAGTAGGAACTTGTCTGACTTTGTCTTGAATCCCTGGAGGGTGTTTTCCCCTATAACAGCCTCCGGAAGAGCATTCAAGTTTTCTATCACTCTCTGGGTGAAGAAGAACTTCCTTACATTTGTACGGAATCTATCCCCTTTTAACTTTAGAGAGTGCCCTCTCGTTCTCTCTACCTTGGAGAGGGTGAACAAACTGTCTTTATCTACTAAGTCTATTCCCTTCATTATCTTTAATTTTTCTATCATGTTCTCTCTCAGTCTCAGTGTGTGGCGCAGTGGTTGGATCTACAGCCTCAGCATCCTGGGGTTGTGAGTTCAAACCCCGCGCTACTCCTTGTGACCCTGGGCAAGTCACTCAGTCCTCCATAGCCCCAGGTACATTAGCTAGATTGTGAGCCCACCGGGACAGAGAGGGAAAATGCTTGAGTACCTGATTGTAAAACCACTTAGATAACCTTGATAGGCGGTATATAAAATCCTAATAAACTTGAAACTTGAAACTTCAAGGGAGAAGAGGCCCAGTTTCTCTAATCTCTTGCTGTACGCCAACTCCTCCAATCCCTTAACCATTTTAGTTGCTCTTCTCTGGACCCTTTCGAGTAGTACCGTGTCCTTCTTCATGTACGGCGACCAGTGCTGGAAGCAGTATTCCAGGTGAGGGCGTACCATGGCCCGGTACAGCGGCATGATAACCTTCTCCGATCTGTTCATGATCTCCTTCTTAATCATTCCTAGCATCCTATTCGCCCTTTTTGCCGCCGCTGCACATTGCATGGATGGCTTCATCGATCTGTCGACCAGCACTCCCAAATCTCTTTCCTGGGGGGGGGAGGGTCTCTCCAAGTAAGGCCTCAGACATCCTGTATTCGTGTATCACTCTGAATAACTTACTACTCTGAATAACTTAGTAACATGTGCAAATTTAATCACCTCACTCATCGTACCATTTTCCAGATAGTTTATAAATATGTTGAAGATCATGGGTCCAAGCACCGAACCCTGCAGCACTCCACCGGTGATGCTTTTCCAGTCCCAGTATTGTCCATTTACCCCCCACTCTCTGTTTCCTATCCGCCAGCCAGTTTTTAATCCACGTGAGTATTTCACCCTCGATTCCATGGCTCGCAATTTTTCAAAGTAGTCGTTCATTCGGAACCTTGTCGAATGCCTTCTGAAAATCCAGATATATAATGTTGACTGGGTCGCCTTTGTCTATCTGCCTGTTCACTCCCTCGAAGAAGTGCAGCAAGTTCGTCAAGCAAGATCTTCCTTTGCTGAAGCCGTGCTGACTGGTCCTCATCAGATCATGTCCGTCAAGGTTTTCCATGATGCGGTCCTTTATCAGCACCTCTACCATCTTTCCCGGTACCGAGGACAGACTCAATGGTCTGTAGTTTCCCGGATCACCTCTCAAACCTTTGTTGAAGATTGGCTTAACATTTGCCACCTTCCAGTCTTCTGGAATCCTTCCCGATTTGATCAACAGATTGGCTATTAGTTGAAGCAGTTCAGCTATAGCCCCTTTCAATTCCTTGATTACCCTCAGACGGATGCCATCCAATCCCGGGGATTTATAATTTTTAAGCCTATCAATCTGCCTGCATACCTCTTCTAGACTGGGATTTACAGTATTAACTGCCTTTTAATGACGATATTTACCTAATGCAGTTTACAATACATTGAATAGTAATCAGGTAGTTTTGGGTCTTTTCCTTATCTATCCTGGCAGGCTCTCAATCTAACTGTACCTGGGGCAACTGTGAGTTAAGTGACTTATCTAGAGTCACAAGGAGGCAGGAATTGAACTTGCAACCTCATGGTGCTGAGTTAGCAGCTTTAATCATTAGGCCACACTCCCCTAATGTAGATCATTGTCCTCAATGGAATGTTCACAGTTTTGCAAAGCTTTTCTAGCATAGTCAAATTCCCCTTCTTAAATAACCAAAAGGGACAAGAGTCCAATGCATAGAAGGAAGTTATAAAAACATAAGAATAGCCTTACTGGGTCAGACCAATGGTCCATCAAGCCCAGTAGCCCATTCTCACGGTGGCCAATCCAGGTCACTAGTACATGGCCAAAACCCAAGAAGTAGCAATATTCCCTGCTACCGATCCAGGACAAGCAGTGGCTTCCCCTATGTCTTTCTCAATAACAGACTGTGGACTTTTCCTCAGGAAATTGTCCAAACCTTTCTTAAAATCAGCTACACTATCCACTCTTACCACATCCTCTGGCAACGTATTCCAGAGCAAACCTGACTGCTGCATTTTGTATCAGTTGTAGTCTCTGCATTTGCTTCTGGGAGATTGCCAGATGAGCAATGTTACAATAATCAAGATGGCTTAGTATTAGGGATTGTACCAGAATTCTGAATGCTGAAGCGTCGAAGTATGCTCTAATGGACCTAATTTTCCAGAGAGTAAAAAACCCCTTTCTGACTAGGGAGTCCACATTGTCTTTCATGGTTAGACCTTGGTCCAGTATTACCCCCAGAACCTTCATTGAAGGTTGAATAGGGTAGTTGAGATTGTTAATGCGTAGTGGTGTTGTAGTGACAGGTGGGTGTGATGAGGCTATAAAGAATTTAGTTTTATCTGAATTAAGCTTCAGTCTGAATTCTGTGGTCCATTGTTCCATCAGGTTTAGTGCTTCTGTTGCCGTGGGGGTGGTTTCGGAGGGAGAAGTATTGAACAAGATAATGATTGTAAAGTCATCCGCATAACTGAATAATTTTATACCCCGCTGGGCCAGCTGCACGCCTAGTGATAATATATAGACGTTGAAGAGTAGTGGGGATAATGGAAACCCCTGTGGAACGCCTGATGGGTTTCTCCATGTTTTAGAGAGGTTGCAGTTGAAACGTACTTGATAGGTGCGGGACGTAAGGAATCCTCGGAACCAGTCAAATACCTCACCTCTGATGCTGATTGTGTCTAAGCATTGTAACAATTTCTCATGATCCACCAAGTCAAAGGCCGAGCTCATGTCGAACTGCATGATTAAGGCATTATGGCCCTTGCTGAATAAGTTGCGTAAGTATTCTAGGGTCGCTGCAATCACCATCTCGGTGCTAAACAGAGGTCTGAAGCCAGACTGGGTTTCATGTAGTAGAGAGAGCTGATCAAGGTAGTCCATCAATCGGGTATGTACTAAACCTTCCATTATTTTTACGAAGAATGGAATGGATGCTACCAGTCTATAGTTGGTTACTGATGTTAGGGATTGTTTACGATTTTTTGGAATTGGGGTGATTATAATGTGACCATTATTCGTTAGGAATTTTCCATTTTTGAACTTATTGGTCAGATAACTCCACAGTGTTAGTTTAAAGTCTAATGGGGCTGCTTTCATAATGTCAGGGGGACAGGGATCTAGAATGCAGTGTGATTTAGTATACTTGTTATAGAGTTTGATGAAGTTATTCCATTCTAGATCCTGAAAGGAGTTCCAAAACATATCCACTGGTATTTCATTTTCATGTATGTTGGCTATTTGATGTGCATGTATGTTGTTTGTTGGACAATTGTTCCTTAGGTTCATAATTTTTGAGTCAAAGTGTTGTGCTAGATCGTCTGCTGATGGAAGTTTCGTGTCGTGCATGGATTGATTGTGACGTGTGGTATCAAATAAATTTGTAACCAAGTTGAACAGTTCTTTAGTGTTGACTCCTTTTGAACTCATATTGGATGTATGAATTTTGGATGAGTAGAATGCTTTTTGTTTTTCTTTTATCAATTGTTTGTAGTACTTTATGTTGGATCTCCAATTGTTCCGGTTTGATATTTCTCCCGTTTTATTCCAGATCCTTTCTAGTCGTCTTACTGATTGTTTCATTTTTAATAGTTCAGAGTCGAACCATTTATTATATTTATTTGAGCGGTTTGTTCTGTTTCGTTTAGGGGCAATTTTATCTAAGATGGATGTGCTTGTTTTCGTCCACTGTTCCCAGAAATCATCCTCTTCATCTATTTCCTCACGTGATTTGTAATGTGCCCAGTATGCCTCTGGGTTGATGTGGCCCCTTGTGAGATGTTCTTTTTTTATCTTTGGGTGAGTTTTTGCTTTTGGTTGATTCCAGATTAAGTTAAAGTAGTAGGTGAAATGATCGGACCAGATATCTTGGCACCAGATACCGTCGGATAAAGAAATAGAAGGATTTAGGATCTCCTTTGTGGACATAGCTACCAAATCTAACTGATGGCCTTTTTCATATGTTTGTGTGGATAAAGGGAGATTGTAGTTGAGTGAGGATAGGAAGTTTTTAAAATCTTTCGTGTCGGGATTGTCCTCATTCTCTAAATGTAGGTTTACGTCTCCTGCTATAATATTGTGAGATGGAGTAATTGAATTTTGTAGAATGAATTCGTAGAAGTCCTCTCTGGCCTTTGACCAGCTTTTTGGCGAGACATAAAATAGAATGCAGGAGAGGGACTCTTCTAGATCCTTGTTACTAATTTTGCATGCTAGTATTTCTAATTGGTTGGTTATCTTGGAATCTACTAAGTCAAGTTCGAGTTCTTCCTTAAGGATGACTGCCAGTCCTCTCCCTCTTCTGTCTTCGCGGTTTAACATGTGAATTTTATAGTTATCTGGTATAAGGTCGTTTAGTATTGGATCCTCTTCAGACAGTAGCCATGTTTCCATTAGAAAGAGGCAGGCTAACTGCTTGCTGATGATCCAATCTTTGATTAAGAAAGCTTTGTTCCTTACTGATCTAGTGTTGAGGTAAGCTCAGGGAACAGAGGTAGTTGTGATGGGTATGGTGAGTGTGGTGATTTTGATGGGTTTTATCTCCCTTGTCCTTTTTTTGAGGGTACGGTGTGGTCTACCGTCACTTGTGATTACTTTAATATGATTTACTCTTTCTTCCTGTTGGTTAATTAGAAGCCTAATGGATGTGTCAGGGTAATGGAATGGAGTGAAGTTTTGGATAGAGTGAGATAACGTCCCTAACGTTATTGCTTAATAAATAGATCAATAGGATCAATAAGAGCTTATTGTTTGCTGGTTGTGATTCCTTCCTGTGTTAATTGTTATGTTGGTTTCCCGTCATTACCAATAATACGTTTGCACAAAGATTGCGGGAGGGGGGAGTCGAGAGGCGGAGCTGGTTTTCCATAAGAACATAAGAACATAAGCAATGCCTCTGCTGGGTCAGACCTGAGGTCCATCATGCCCAGCAGTCCGCTCACGCGGCGGCCCAACAGGTCCAGGACCTGTGCAGTAATCCTCTATTTATACCCCTCTATCCCCTTGTCCAGCAGGAAATTGTCCAATCCTTTCTTAAACCCCTGTACTGTACTCTGCCCTATTATGCCCTCTGGAAGCGCATTCCAGGTGTCCACCACTCGTTGGGTAAAGAAGAACTTCCTAGCATTCGTTTTAAATCTGTCCCCTTTCAACTTTTCCAAGTGTCCTCTTGTTCTTTTATTTTTCGAAAGTTTGAAGAATCTGTCCTTCTCTACTCTCTCTATGCCCTTCATGATCTTATAAGTCTCTATCATATCCCCTCTAAGTCTCCTCTTCTCCAGGGAAAAGAGACCCAGTTTCTCCAATCTCTCAGCATATGAGAGGTTTTCCATCCCTTTTATCAAGCGTGTCGCTCTCCTCTGAACCCTCTCGAGTAACGCCATATCCTTCCTAAGGTACGGAGACCAATATTGGACGCAGTATTCCAGATGCGGGCGCACCATCGCCCGATACAATGGCAGGATAACTTCTTTTGTCCTTGTTGTAATACCCTTCTTGATTATGCCTAGCATTCTATTTGCTTTCTTAGCGGCTGTTGCGCACTGTGCCGTCGGCTTCATTGTCATGTCCACCATTACCCCCAAGTCCCTTTCTTGGTTGCTCTCATTCAATAATATCCCTCCCATCGTATAGTTGTACCTCAGGTTTCTGTTTCCAACATGCAATACTTTACATTTCTCAACGTTGAACTTCATCTGCCATCTCGCCGCCCATTCCCCCAATTTGTTCAAGTCCCTTTGCAATTCTTCGCATTCCTCTTTAGTCCCAGCTCCACTAAATAGTTTTGTATCGTCCGCAAATTTTATTATCTCACACTTCGTGCCTGTTTCTAGATCATTTATGAATATATTAAATAGCAGCGGCCCGAGCACTGAGCCCTGCGGAACACCACTCGTGACCCCCATCCAGTCCGAGTAGTGGCCCTTCACCCCTACCCTCTGTTTCCTACCCGCCAACCAGTTTCTGATCCATCTATGTACGTCTCCGTCCACTCCATGGTTCTTCAGTTTCCGGAGTAGACGTTCGTGAGGCACCTTGTCAAAGGCTTTTTGGAAATCAAGGTATATGATGTCTATGGGGTCTCCTCTGTCTATCCGTTTGTTAATTCCTTCGAAGAAGTGCAATAAGTTCGTTAGGCACGATCTCCCCCTGCAGAAACCATGTTTTCAAAAGTTTGTTTCTTTCCAGGTGTTCATCGATGTGTTCTTTAATCAGTGCTTCTGCCAGTTTCCCCGGAACCGAGGTCAAACTCACTGGTCTGTAGTTTCCAGGGTCACCTCTTGATCCCTTTTTAAAGATGGGCGTGACATTGGCTATCTTCCAATCCTCCGGGATCATGCCTGTTTTCAAGGATAGATTGCAAATATGCTGCAGTAGTTCCGCTATCTCCTCCTTTAATTCCTTCAAAACCCTGGGATGGATTCCGTCCGGACCCGGGGATTTGTCAGTTTTAAGTTTTTCTATCTGCCTGTGTACATCATCAAGGCTCACTTCCATGGATGTTAATTTTTCTGCTTGATTTCCATTGAAGATTTGTTCAGGTTCCGGTATGTTGGTTGTGTCTTCGTTTGTAAATACAGACGAGAAGAACATGTTGAGTCTTTCTGCGACTTCTTTCTCTTCCTTCACCGCTCCCTTCCTGTCTCCTTCGTCCAGCGGTCCCACCTCCTCCCTAGCTGGCTGTTTCCCTTTAACATATCTGAAGAACGGTTTGAAATTTCATGCCTCCCTGGCTAGCCTCTCTTCATACTCTCTTTTGGCTTTTCGAACCACACGGTGACATTCTTTTTGATACTTCCTGTGCTCCTTCTGGTTCCCTTCAGTTTTGTCCTTTTTCCATTTCCTGAATGAATTTTTCTTATTGCCTATCGCTTCCTTCACTATTTTAGTCATCCATACTGGGTCTTTTGTTCGACCCTTTTTGCACCCCTTTCTGAATCTGGGGATGTGCAGATTTTGTGCCTCGCTCACGTGTCTTTGAAAAAAGACCAGGCATGTTCTACTGTTTGCCATTTTTTGGAAGTGTTCCTAAGTTTCTTCCTTACCATTTCCCTCATTGCTTCATAGTTTCCTTTCCTGAAGTTGAAAGATGTCGCTATGGTTCTCTTTCCGTTCGGTATGCCTACTTCAACCTTGAACTTGATCATATTATGATCACTGTTTCCCAACGGTCCCACTACTTCCACTTCCTTTGCAGGTCCCCTTAGTCCATTTAGGATTAAATCCAGAGTGGCATTTCCTCTCGTCGGTTCTCTAACAAGCTGCTCCATGAAGCAATCTTGTATAGCCTCCAGGAATTCTGTCTCCCTAGCGCATCTTGAGCTTCCAAGACTCCAGTCTATCCCAGGATAGTTGAAGTCTCCCATAACAACTGTGTAACCGCTTTTGCATTCTCGCTTCATCTCGTCATCCATTTCTTTATCGCTATCTCCGGTTTGCCCGGGTGGACGATAGTATAGGCCCATCTTTATTTCATGCCCTTTCCTACCCGGTATTTTAACCCATAGCGATTCCAGTTTGTTGATCATCTCCGCTGTGTCCATTCTTGTCGATTGTATGCTTTCTTTTACGTATAGGGCTATTCCTCCTCCTTTCTGACCTGACCTATCCCGGCGATAGAGCTTGTACCCCGGCAGTGCTGTATCCCATTTGTTTTCCTCATTCCACCACGTTTCAGAGATTCCAATGATGTCTATGTCCTCTGTATTGGCCATGGCTTCTAGCTCCCCCATTTTGTTTCTTAAACTCCTTGCATTAGTATATATGCAGTTTAGATCCTGTCATTTTGTTGTCTTCATTTCTTTTCCCTGTGCTTCGGTCTTTGGTGTCCACGTCGACCTGGTTTCTCTCCCCTGCCGCGGGATGCTTTGTCTTGGTTAGGGCAACTCCTGATAGCAATGTAGCTGCCCAGAAGCAGAAGAATTAGTTTGAGGTCGCAGGGGGGGGGCCGTCGGGAGGCAGAGTTGGTCTCCCATGCCAGTCCGGTCACTCTCCCCAGCCACAGGACGCTGTGTCTTGGTTAGTTGGGGCTGCTCCCGATAGCAATGGAGCTGCCCTGAATCAAAAGAATTAGTTCGAGGCTGTGGGGGTGGGGGGGGGGTGGGGGGGGGAGGGTTGGGTAGGTGGAGCTGGCCTCCCACGCCGACCCGGTCTCTCTCCCAGTCTCTCTCCCCCACCTTGGACTCCCTCACTTGGCCAACTCCTTCCCTTGTGGCTCCTTTAGTCAGGTCAGACAGGCATGAAAAGAGGAAACCTTTAGATAAAAAAGAAGAAGTGCCGCAAGGGCCGTTGGGGGTGGAGTTGGGCTCCCACACCCGACCAACTCCTTCTCTTATGGCTGCCGCGGTGTTTCAGGGTTGAGGCAGCTCCCGATTCAAACGGAGCTGCCCTGAAGAGGAGACTTTAAAGAAAAGGCGCCGCAAGGGCCATTGGGGGTGGAGTTGGGCTCCCACACCCGACCAACTCCTTCCCTTGTGGCTGCCGAGGTCCGTTCGCGTTGGGGCAGCTCCCGATTCAAACGGAGCTGCCCTGAACAGGAAACTTTAAAGAAGAAAAGGCGCCGCAAGGGCCGTTGGGGGTGGAGTTGGGCTCCCACACCCGACCAACTCCTTCCCTTGCGGCTGCCGAGGTCCGTTCGTGTTGGGGCAGCTCCCGATTCAAACGGAGCTGCCCTGAACAGGAAACTTTAAAGAAGAAAAGGCGCCGCAAGGGCCGTTGGGGGTGGAGTTGGGCTCCACACCCGACCAACTCCTTCCCTTGCGGCTGCTGCGATGTTTCAGGGTTGGGGCAGCTCCCGATTCTGTACAGGGTGTTATCTGACAGCAGACAGCTATTCTCAGATGTGGGTGACGTCATCCACGGAGCCCGGTACACATAGTGAAAAGTGCACTGACAGTTACTGATAGTATAACTTTGTGCAACTGTCATTTTAGTGACATGTTAGCATTATTAGCGGCTAACAGTGACATTTGTGACTGTCAGTGGTCACTAGTGGACACATGGGTTAGGAAGAGGGTGGAAGGTTTTCATTGATCAGTTAAAGAAGTATGGGAACCAAAAAGGGTTAGGAACCTCTGCTATAAAGGAAAGGATACAAGCAAACCAAAAATTATTTTACCAATAAAAAATACAATGTAACAAACAAAATTGGCAAATGGTTTAAGCTACCTGTTGCAAATTCACACCCTTTTAACAATGCATTGTTAGATGGGTGTGAATTTGCAACAGGTAGCTTAAAGCCATTTGGTAATTTTGTTTGTTACATTATAAAGGAAAGGAGGCATCTATATATATATATATTTTTTTTTTTGCAGAATAACCTCCAGATAGATGCCTCCTTATAGAAATGCCCTCTTGACAGGTTTTTATTCTGAGTAGAGAATGACATGGGGAAAAATTTGTCCCTGTCACCGCCCCGTCCCCGCGACCACCATCCCTGTCACCGCCCCGTCCCCATGACCACTCTCCCCACCCCATCCCCGTCCCCACAACCACTGCCCCCGCCCCGTCCCCATCCTCGTGACCACTGTCCCCACTCTGTCCCCGTGACTACTATCCACGCAGCATCCATACAAGCCTCAGTACTGTAATATTTAGCTTATTCCTTCCTTAATAATCAAAGTTCTGGCTGCTGAATTAGAGAAAGAGATGTTCAGCTGGCAGGGCTTTGTTTATAAATTTTTATCAACACAACTAATATACTACTTTATCCTAAAGCAAAAAAAAAAAAATAATAATAGAAAATTTTTTTCTACCTTTGTTGTCTGGTTTCTGCTTTCCTCATCTTCTCATTGAATTCCTTTCATCCACTGTCTGTCTTCTCTCTGCATCTTCCATTTGCTCTGTTACTGTGCCTCTCCCTTCACCTTCACCCCCCCCCCCCCCCACACACACATTGGTCTTGCACCCATCTTCTTCCCTCCGCTCCCCCATAGTCTGGCATCTCTGTCTTCTTCCCTTCCAGCGTCTTCTCCCCACTCTCTGTTCCCCATTTCCCTTCAGCGTCTTCTCCCCACTCTGTCTTCCACATTTCCCTTATCGTCGATTCCTCTCCACCCCCCTTCAGCGTCTGTTCCATTCCTTTCCACCACCACCCTTCCCTCTCGCCATCCCCTTCAGCATCTGCTCCTTTCTACCACCCTTCAGCACCTCTCGCGCGGTCCGACCATCTCCCTCCCTCCCTCTTACCTTCGTAGCACGTTACAACGTAATTTATGCATGCCGCCAGAGCCTGTGAGCACGGTCCCCTTCTCATCCCCACAAACCATCTCGCTTCTGTGTTCCTATTTTTCCCATTTCTAATATCTCCTATCTTTATCTGGCATTTCCCCCCCTGTGTCCATATACCATCCCTATGTAAGTTCCCTTTATGTCTTTGTCCCTATGCCCTCCTGCACATAATTTCCCCTCTGTTACCTTCCTGTGTCTAGATTTCCCCTCTCTTCCACACCAATGTGTCTCTTCTCTCCAACCCCATCTAGCTGCTTTCCCTCTTTCTCCCCCCCCCCTGCTTCCAGCATCTGGCTCACCTGCCTGTCCCCTTTCTTTCTTGCCCGTGGGATTAATATTTCTCTCCCTCTTCATCCCCTTGGCCCAGCATCTCTGTTTCCCTTTCCCTCGCTCCTTCCTAGTGTGAGGAAACATGAGCGATCACGGATCTTGTGGTCCAGAAGCCCCCTCCCATTGCCATGTCCTGCCATCTCCCTCCCTCCACCTCACTGAGTCCGACTTTAATTCTTCTTCTCCCAGACACACGCTTTCGATAAGCCGCATGCGCAGCTGCTGGAGCTGTTAAATCTCCTCTGACCCAACTTCCTGTTTCCATCTGCATCAAAGGAGAAGATTCAACAATTCAAGCAGCTGCGCATGCGTGGCTTATTGAAAGCGAGCGGCTGGGAGAAGAAAAATTAAAGTCGGACTCGGCACCTAAGGTGAGGTGGAGGGAGGGAGATGGCAGGATGTGGGATGCAGCGATTGGGTGAGGATGCTGGACCCTGTGATCCATGCTGGCTTCACTGCGAAGATAAGACCATTCACCACTCCACAGGCCTTGTCTCCATCCCTGTCCCCGCAGCGACCACTAATTTTTCTTTCCCCGTTTCGGTGGGCTACCCGCAGATAGCGGTGGGTAACAACTACCATGTTATTCTCTAATTCTGAGTAAATATCTATTTTAACAAATAACTTCCACAAGTAGAACAGTGTACTCCTTATAAGTAAAAAAAAAAAAGAAATCTCATTGTAATAATTTCACTTTCAGAAGTATCCAGTTGGAAGGAATTATCTCAACATCCACTGTAGCAACCCAAGCTTTGTTAAAACCAGACAGAACTGATGAGTACATAAGAAGTATTCAGAAACGCTTGGAAGAAGACAACATAGCACGGGAGCAGAGGGAAAAAAGGCGACGTAAAATCTTAATAGAACAACTGGGAGCCCATGAGGCACAAGAGGTGAGGTGCAGCACGTGTTAACAATGGGAAGTTGCCCTAGTGTTACTTAAAAAAAACAAAAACAAACCCACAGATGCTCTTTCTCTTTGTGTAACTGCCTAATGCAAGGTCTTCATTGCAAGGACTGTGAGTTAATGGCAGCCCATGAAGACCTTCTAGGTGGCTCACACACCTATCCATCGCCTCCCTCCTCTCCCAGTGAGATCCAGTATTTTCTCACTGTTCTTGTTCACAGTGGCGCAGCTCTAACTCCTCAGGCCGCCAGCAGTGTGAGTGAAGTAAACATGCTTCCTTCGGCGACTCAGAAGCTTTTCCTCTGCTATTGCTTCCTGTCCCCGAATAGGCAGGAAGCAGTAGAAGAGAAAAAGTTTTTGGGTCGCCGAAGGTAGCATGTTTACTTCACTCACGCTGCTGGCAGCCCAAAGAGTTACAGCAGCGGAGGGGGGTAAGAGAGATCCTGGACTGCAGGGATGGGGAAGAAAGGGAAGGAAAGATGCCAGATCTGTAGGAGAAGAAAGGAAAGGGAAGGAGCAGATAGAGATGCCAGATGATGGGGAAGGGAAGGAGAGAGATGTCAAACCACTGGATGGGGAAGAGGGAAAAGAAGAGAGAAATCATATTTAATTTAAACACAACTAGCATTATATGCAAGTCACTTATTAAAAGAAAGAAATAATAAAAACATAATAGATCTACTATAGATTTTTTTTTCCCGGAAGAATATTTTATAACATACACTCCAAAAAGAAATAACAATAAGATTATATTAAATCTCCTTTTCATACTATCACCACACATTTAGTTAAACAAAACCCAATTACTTCCAATACGTACAATTTTAGCAATTGCAAACCAACAATTTCCATCCATCTTATGTTGACCTCATACAATTATTCACATAACTTGAGACATATACCATATCCAAATCGCTGCTCAGCATCAACCCTGCTGTCCATCACCATAATACTTCTTTCTTCAAAAGATCTTCTTTGTATATGGTTCTGCAGGCATACTCCAATAGGCTTCTTTAATAAAGTAACCACTTTACATTCATACAGCATCTGTATATATTAATCCATATCATTACAAAACATAGCAGATCACAAGATTGACTGTATGGAAATCACCATACAGCTGTTAAGTTGAAAATCTGTACTTCTCATAGCCAATTTTCCTCCAGATTAACTGTGCACCAAAATACATTAGAATCCATGGAAAGCAATATAATAACATCAGGGTATAAGATCAGAATCAAACCGTATCATACATGCACTGATTCCAATCATACTTCAATACCCTACATCAGGGGTGTCGAACTCAATCAGAGAAGGGGCCAAAATCTAAAATCCAGCCTAAATCGCGGGCCGAATGGTTTACTGAACAGTCATAAACTGACAATGTTAACCAGAAATGTGAATTTAAAATGAGTGGAACAATCTTTTCCTTAACAGTGCTGTTAACCAACTCACATGCTATCAAGCAAAACAGTAATATTGGTATCAAGCAAAACAGTAATATTGGAATGTACCTAAAATGCTCATTGTTTTGTTTTCTGGCTAGATGTCTGACACCGTTTTCCCCGTATCAATGAGTCAATGTTCGGTTTTATTTCTTGGGCTGTAGCAACCCGCAAAACAGCATGGAGGTTGTCATCGGTAATGCGTGATCTGTGCTTGTTTTTGTTCAGATTCATTATTGAAAACATCTGTTCACAAAGATAGGTGCTCCTGAACATGGATAGAATACGGGCAGCATGAAGTCGGAGCTCTGGCATTGAGTCAGGGGGCAGTAGAGGGTAGAAGTCCTCAATTTCAACATCCTGAAACCTTGATTTCAGGCCACTGTCAGACTGAAGCTCGATTATCTCCATCTGAAGGTGATGGGGCACATTGTTGACATCAACTGTAAAAGGATTGGCAAAGATGTCAAAGCCTGAGTGCTGTGTTCTAAAGTCAGAGAAGCGCCGCTCAAATTCACTTAGTAAACGGCTAACTTTGGTAGCCAGCCGACTGCAAGGAAAAGTACCAGAAATAGTGGTTGAGATACTCAAACAAATGGGAAAGTGGGCAAGATTGTCCTGTTCCAGTTGGGACTTCCATAGTTGAAGTTTACGCTGGAATGCTGTGATCATGTCAGACATCTTCGTGATGACTTGTTTGCGTCTCTGCAGCTTCAGATTCAGTTGGGCGAGATGCTCGCATATGTCACACATCATAGCAAAATCACATAGCCAGGCGGGATCCGACAGTTCAGGCAAGGGCTTTCCTTTACTTTCCATGAAAAGAGCAATTTGTTCTCTGAGCTCAAAAAATCTTTTGAGGACTGCGCTCTTGCTCAGCCATCTTACTTCTGTGTGGTATGGCACGTCTCCATGCTCTGCACCCACCTCCTGTAAAAACTGCTGGAACTGGCGATGATTCAGGCCACGTGCCCTTATAAAGTTAATAGTTTTAATGACTGTGGTCATTATGCCATTCATGTCCAGAACTTTTCCACACATAGCCTCTTGGTGGATAATGCAATGATAAGTAATCAAGGGTGTGTGGCAGTGACTTTTTTGTATTCTTTCCTTCATTAGTCCAACCAAGCCTTTCTTTTCTCCGCACATTGAAGGTGCGCCATCGGTAGTTAGCCCCACCAACTTTTCCCAGGGTAATTTAAAATTATTTATAGATTTCTCCACAGCCTCAAATATATCTCTACCAGTCGTCGTCCCATGCATGGCAGCTACATCCAAAAGTTCCTCAGTGACAGAGAGGTCGGTCTTCGTAGCACGTATAAAGATGGACAGCTGCGCTGTATCAGTGTTGTCTGTGCTTTCATCGATAGCAAGTGAAAAAGCGAGATAACTGCATGCCTGTTCGGCCAGCTGTGATGATAGATTTCCTGAGAGTTCTTGAACTCTGTCTGCAATGGTGTTTCTTGACAAACTGACAGTTTGAAAACTCTGTATCTGGTCTGGGCATACTTTCTCACACACTTTTAGCATGCATTGCTTCAAAAAGGCACCCTCTGAAAAACACCTTGAAGTACAGGCAATTTCTTCAGCCACTATAAAGCTTGCTTTCACTGCAGCATCATTTTTCGCTGTAGCCTTTGTAAACATTTGCTGCTGTGATTGTAGTTTGCCTTTTAGTTCTTTAACAATTTTATGCTTTTCTTCCAAAGTATATTTGCCATACTTAACATTATGTTTGGTGTCAAAATGACGACGTATATTGTACTCTTTCATCACCGACACTGTCTCATAACACAATATACACACTGGTTTGCCCTCACTAAGCACAAACATGTATTCATTTTCCCATTTGTCATTAAATTGTCTGCCTTCACCGTCAACTTTTCTTTTCCTGGACATTTTGGGATGAATATTGGCAGTAAAAGATGTAGTTTATTGGAAATCTGCGTTAGAATGAAAAAGTCAGTCAATAAATGCCTGGCTGGGTACAGATAGCAGATTCTGTTGTGATTTTTTTGTTTTATAAATCTTTATTCATTTTCTTATGTTACAACAAGTGAATTACATATATGTAATAAAAAAACAACTTAAATATACACACTTGATAAGCTTATATATTAATAAATATATTCCTTTTAGTTAGTTAATATAAATTCATATTAATATGTCAGAAATCTAACTTTATATAATACTTATTGAATATAATTATAATAATTTCCCATTCCCTCCCCCCCTTTCCATTCAATAATATTTAGATACAATTTTATTTTAAAATTTCCTTTCCATTGTTTATAGTATACATTCAAATATTGATTTACTGTGTATTGATCAGAAATATATTCCCCCCTATTCTTTCAAATTAAAGTTCTAAACTTGGGAAAATTATTATTCTTTACAAAAATCTGTTAATGGTCTCCAAATTTTTTGAAATTTATTTATATATCCTTTTTGTGTTGCTATGGTGAGCTCCATTTTGTAAATATGGCATACAGAATTCCACCAGAAAGTATAGTTTAATCTGTCATGCTTTTTCCAGTTGAATGTAATTTGTTGTATTGCTATTCCAGTTAAAATAAATAGAAGTTTGTTATTACCTGATGAAATTTGACTTCTTGCTCTCATAGATGTTCCAAATAATATAGTATCATATGTCAAGGCTACCGGATTTTCTAACATCCTATTAATTTGGGGCCAAATTGATTTCCAGAATGATAAGATAAATGGACAGAAGAATAAAAGATGGTCTAATGTCCCAATTTCAACATGACAGTGCCAGCATCTATTAGATCTAGAGCTATCTATTTTTTGTAAACGAACAGGGGTCCAAAAAGCTCTATGCAAAAGAAAAAACCAAGTTTGTCTCATAGATGCTGACACCGTACATTTTAACCTCCAAGACCAAAGTCGTGGCCATTGAGATGCATTAATTTGATGCTTTATTTCAATGCTCCAAATGTCTCTAAGACCATTTTTTGGTTTTTTATTTATATATCCGGATATTAATTTATACCACTGTGCGGCTTCATGACCTGTTGAGTCTATCTGGAAACACAAGAATTCTAAACTGTGATAATTTGTAAGATTTTTCCATTTAGGGAACCCTACCTGAATGGATTGTTTCAATTGCAACCATTTAAAATATTGAGTTTTTTTAAGATCAAATTTATGTTGCAATTGTGAAAATTCTAATAACTTACCATTTTTTATAATATCATCTAAAATACGAATATTTACTCACATCCAGTCTTTCCAGATTATTTTGAAACCGCCGATCTTGATCTTGGGGTTTAACCAAATCGTTTGAGTTGTTGATTTGTTAATTGGAATAGGAGTTAGATTTCTGTTGCGATTTTTATGCCTACACTTTATGCCAGGAACTGGCAGCTTCTGCTGTGTATTTTTTATGCCCGCACACTCACTCTCTCCTCTGCTCTGCCACCCGCACAACCACATCGGATGCCGGACTATAGGTCACGCCTCCTGAATCTCACGTGACTTGTTATCTATGCGCATGCATAATATCGTATTTTCACGCATATAACGCGCGCGTTATATGTGTTTTTACAAACCGTGCATACCCTTGCGCGGTATACGCGTGAGCGCGTAGTACAAATTTTTTTTACATAGTTCCCCCCCCCGACGTCCGATTCACCCCAAGCAGGACCGCTCGCACGCACCTGCACCCCCACCCCGAAGGACCGCCGACTCCCCGACTCCCAACACGATCGGGGCAAGAGGGAGCTCAAGCCCTCTTGCCCCAGCCAACCGCGGCACCCCCGACATGATCGGGGCAAGAGGGAGCTCAAGCCTTCTTGCCCCCCCGACTCCCCGACACGATCGGGGCAAAAAGGAGCCCAAGCCCTCTTGCCCCGCCGATTCCCCAACTCCCCGACAATATCGGGCCAGGAGGGAGCCCAAGTCCTCCTGGCCCCGGCGACCCCCCCCCCCCCCCCCGCTAGTTGTTCGGGCCAGGAGGGAGCCCAAACCCTCCTGACCACGGCGACCCCCTACCCCCACCCCGCACTACATTACGGGCAGGAGGGATCCCAGGCCCTCCTGCCCTCGACGCAAACCCCCCTCCCCCCATCAACCGCCCCCCCCCAAGACCCTCCGACCCCCCTGGCCGACCCCCACGACACCCCCACCCCCCTTCCCCGTACCTTTCTGTAGTTGGCCGGACAGACCGGAGCCAAACCCGCCTGTCCGGCAGGCAGCCAACGACGGAATGAGGCCGGATTGGCCCATCCGTCTCAAAGCTCCGCCTACTGGTGGGACCTAAGGCTCCCGGGTCTATTCTGATTGGCCCAGGCGCCTTAGGCCCCACCAGTAGGCGGAGCTTTGAGACGGATGGGTCAATCCGGCCTCATTCCGTCGTTGGCTGCCTGCCGGACAGGCGGGTTTGGCTCCCGTCTGTCCGGCCAACTACAGAAAGGTACGGGGAAGGGGGGTGGGGGTGTCGTGGGGGTCGGCCAGGGGGGTCGCGGGTCGGCTGGGGGGGCGGTCGGAGGTTCTTGGGGGGGCGGTCGATGGGGGGAGATAGATAGCAAGTACGGCCGGCGAGATCACAACCCTCCTATGTCACCGCGCGTCATTGTGATGGAACGCAGCGGCGTGCAGTGATGACAGCGCGGTGCGGGCCACATTGCAAGGCCTGGCGGGCCGGATTTGGCCCGCGGGCCTTATGTTTGACACATGTGCCCTACATCATTCACTTTTCACCATATTGCAGAAAAATCCCATAACCTGTCAAACCTCTCATGCCAAATTACAAATCGTTTGATATTCTTTTCAGGTATAGGATTCCATTTCCTTCAGTACTTTAATTAAACCACTGCAGACTAAGATGTATATAAACATCTTCACTGTCCTTCTTCTCCCTTTTACCTTGTAATACATCATTTTAAATCCTGACAGGAGAAGTTCTGCAGGAATAAAAACTGTACTTATAGGAAATTTAAATGCACTTGGAGGAATGTGTCTAGAAGTGCTGAAGAATCCCAAGGCACAACCTTGCTGTGGAAGATGCAGAGTTACCATTTTCATTTACTGAATAACATCCAGAGCATTGTTAAATCTGTTCCTGCTCCATGTGTCTTATACCACTCTCAATCCTAGGATTAACATTCTTTAAAATCTTCTCTCCAGCCATCTAGGAAATGAAAAGGTTCACATACTCCCCATTATGTTAAGCCATATTCATATCTATTATACTCAGTTCTGCCATAAGGAAAGGATGTTTTTGTTACATAGAGTTTTATGGACCCCAACACGTTTACAAAAAGTAGATAGCACTAGATCCAATAGATGCTGGCATTGTAAATTAGAAGTTGGGACGCTAGATCATTTAAATTTTTTTTGTCCCTGTATAAATGCTTTTTAGAAATTAATTTGGCCCCAAATTAATAAATTATTAGAAAACCATGTAGGACTCTCATATGATACTATATTATTTGGTACATCAATGAGAACTCAGAGTCCGATTTCTGCAAATAATAATAAGTTATTATTAATAATGACAGGGGTTGCCATGCAACAAATTACTCAAAACTGGAAAGACTATACTAAATTAAATTACACATTCTGGTGGAATTCAGTTTGCCTTATATATAAGATGGAAAAGATGATAGCGTTACAACAAGGGAATATTCATAATTTTAAAAAAGTATGGGGACCATTGGCTAGTTATTCTAATGATCAGATATCTTAGCACATGGATAGACTATATAGGGGGTTAGGGAGGGTAATTTATTTTATTTGGTAACAGGAGTATTGACAAAAAGGGGGGATATTTATTTTATATTATAAGAATATTTGAATGTAATTCAAGTGTTATGTAATAAGTGTATTTTAGTATGTATTTTCACTTGATGTAAGAAATAAAAATGAATAAATATTTGAAAAAAAAAAAAAAAGGAAAGGTCTATCATTTAAACCTCCTTCTAAACAGCCTCATTCCATGCAGCTACTTCAAGTGACTGCATTCCTCTGTCAGAATGTTGAGCCATTCAAAATTAACTGTAGAATTGCCCAGCTTCATAACTTTGGCTTTGAGTTTTAAAATATATTTCTCAAAACACCAAAAATAAACTAAAACACTATAATAAACTAAAGAAATAGGAAAAAGATATACATCCCTAGTTTCACTCTTATGTAGCCATAAGCATTTCACACTTATCCAAAAACTCCTTTAACTTAGCTGAATCTTCAAAGTTCAAAGTTTTATTTTCATGAGTAACACTCATAATTGCTGGGTAAATTAAACCATATCTGGCTCCCAATGCTCTTAACTGCGGGCGTAACTCTAACAGTTGTTTTTTTCTGTAAGCAGTCTCCTTCGCAAAATCCTGTACTATGTGTATCTTTGCATCCTGACATTTGAGATTTCTATTCTCTTTAGCCAATTTAATAATTTCCTCCACCTGTTGGTACCTGAGCATTTTAAAAATCAATGGATGTGGTCCTTTCTGATTACTAGATCTTCTTACTGGGACCCTATGCGCCCTTTCCAGTTCCAACGGATACTTGCTTTTAACTGGCAGAATTTTCGGTAAGAAATTAGTGAGAAAGGCTATGGGATCATTTTTTTCTATCCCTTCTGGTAACCCAAGCACCCTTAAGTTACTCCATCTTTCGCGATTAGACAGATCCTCCAATTCTTTCTTTAATAGCTCTATCTCCTTATGATCTTTTTGAAATTGTATTTCTGCCTCAGTTCGCTCCACACGTTTTTCTATATGCTCAATCTTTATATCTACTATTTGCATTCTTTTATTTAAATTTTCTACCTCCTCTTTGACCTCTTTATGTTTTTTGCGTTGTTTAAAACTATCTCTTTTATCTGTTGCAATTCCTTCATGAGATCTCTGTTCTCTATTTCTTCCGTTGGAAGTGGAACTAATGCAGGAGACGTCGGCTCTAACTTTGACCTCTTGACGCTTCCTGCTCCTGTTCCCGCTAAAGCGCTTTTACATTGCTTGCCCGAAGCCATTCCGCTACCGAAAACAAAACTTTACTTATGCGACTCACAAAATTTTTAATACTTGAAATTATTATATATAGCCTGACTATATGGAGCTCCTCAACTACCCGACCATATAAGAATGCTCCAAAGCCACCTTCTAGACCTGTTTTAATAACAAATAAGTAGCAAAAAGTTGCCCAAACTGACCGGAAGACCACTAAAGGGATGTAAAGACTCCTACCCCCTTCCACACACACTTCCTTAGTGGTCACTGCCCCCCCTCCAACCCCAAAGATGTGAATGAAACAGTACATGCAAGCCTGTATGAGAGCTTCAGATGTTATGGCCAGTCCTAGTAGAGCAGCAAGCAGGTTTCTCATGTAGCCTGTTGGGTGATTCAGTCAATCATAGAGATGAGGACTCAAACCTATATCCCATTCTAACCACTATACTTATGGTGGAATTTGTGAGCCTTCCAAAATTCACTCAAGTCCTATTGTACCTACATATAGCAGTCATAATGGCTATTGAGGTGGTTTACAGTTGGGTTCAGTAGGTTTTGGAGGGTTCACCATACGGGGGTTATAGTGAGATGTGTACTTGGGACCTATTATGTGAAGTTCACTACAGTGCCCTCTAAAGTAGTGCTGCCTGATTCACCGATTCACTTTGGTGAATCGATTCAAATCAATTCATTTCCTTAAAAAATCGGACTCACCGATTCAGTGAGTCCTGAGTCTCCTCCAGGTCTCCTAAAGCAGCAGCAGAGGTGAAAAGGCTGCTCCTGGCCTGCCTGCTGGGGCCTTCCCTCTGCCGCATCACTGATGACACGGCAGAGGGAAGCCCTGGCAGTCAGGCCACGAGCAGCCTGTTTACCGCTGCAGTTGTCGATTGGGAAGTGATGCACAGTGTGATGGGAGGGAGGAATGAAATCCCTTTTTCCTGTGCAGAATTTCACCACGCCAGCCGTGTTGCGGTATCAGCAGCAATTCCCACATGCTGCCTGCTGCTGATACGGAAGTCTCTCTGTGGCAGAGGGAAGATTTCCGGATTAGTGGGAGGCAGCATGTGAGAGTCACTGCCAAAACCGCAACCTGAAGAAGCAAACCTTGGAGTATAGGGGATGAAAGTTGGTGGTGCAGGGGGAAGGAAGGGGTGAATGGAATTTCAGGAAAGAAAGCTGGTGGCACAGGGAGAGGGAAGAAGTAAGAGAAAGGAAAGTTGGTGGCACAGGGGGAGGAAAGGAGTGAAAGGAACTTCAGGAAGGAAAGTTGGTGGCATAGGGGGAGAGAAGAGGTATGAAAAAGGAAAGTTGGTGGCACAGGGGAGGGAAGAGGTGAAAGGAACTTCAGGAAGGAAAGCTGGTGACACAGGGGGAGGAGAGGGAGACATGCATGGTGTGTGGAGAGGATGAAATTGCACATAATGGAGGACAGAGAGGGAAAGATGGTGCATAGAGGGGGAAAGAGTGATTTGACATAGGGGACAAGGAAGGGAGAGAGGGAGGTGTTGGACATGGGGATAGATGAAAGGGAGAGAGAGAAATACACAGGAGGTGGAAGGGGAGAAGTAGGGGGGTGTTAGATCCAGGAGCAGAATGGAGTGATAGAGAGATGCCTGCAAATGGGAATGAGGGAAGAGAGTGGGAGAGTGCAGCAGGGAAGAGATAGAGCATCTCTCCTGCCGCGGGTCGCAGCAGTTTGGATAGAGGGGTGATCGCATCGTGGTAGGGGAGATGAGGCATCTCTCCTGCCGTACTGGTTGCTGTGGAGTGGGTGGGTAGGTTGCCGGGCCGCTGAACTGATCACGCCAGCCGCCATCAGCTCAGCGGCCCCTTTTTCGGCACTTATACCTGTTTTGACTTGGTCTAAGTCAAAACTTATAAGTTCCGACTAGGCAGCCTGTCAAAATCTTTGGTTATACGTTTTGTGCGCCTAGGTGTAGGTCGGCCCACCTCCTGCCCACTGCGCGCCCTTTCCCCTCCTCTAAAAACGCCTCTTTTCTCTCTGTGCGTTTAGAGGCAGGGGAAAGGCCTAAGCTGGTTTTAGATACGTCTAAAACCAGCTTTGATTATGGGTACTTGGACGATCAGGCTTTTTGATCGTCCAAGTACCCATTTAGGCCACTTTTTTAGACTTTTTTTTTTTTGATTATGAGCCCCTTTGCATCTAATTCCTCAGAATTTCACTACTAATGAAACAGCCCTCTGATAATATTTCACTAGTTTTTCATGTATACAGTATTGGATGTAGTATAGTGTTGTTGTTTTTTAAGTTCAAAAATCTTTATTGAATTTTAAGATTATAAGGGTAAGTACAAATATGTATTTAACAAAGTCAAAGTGTCTATCACATCAATGAAAAGCAGAAATGTTGTAGAGTGCAGAATGATATAATCAGTATACAAGGGTACATATCCAATGCATGCCATTAGCCTATTCAGAAACTCATAGCAGAACATATGCATGACTATGTGGAATAAGCCAAAGAAATAAATCTACAAAAATAATTGTTCACAAGGGACTATAAGTCACAATATTGTATCAAAGGTCTCCATATCTCAAGAAATCTAGACATGTTATTCGATCGTTCAGCTAAAACTTTCTCATATTTGCTTGTAAGACAGAGTGTGTTCCACCACATATGATAATTAATTTTAGAGAGATCTTTCCAGCAGTATAACACCGTCTGGATCGCTATAGATATCATTATTGTGAACAAGCGTGACAAGTCTGCATTAATCGGAGTATTAAGCGCTTGTTCCCTAACAATAAGGATGGAATATGTCAATGTATCAGCAATCCCCAATATTTCACATATGGTAAACCACACCCTATTCCAGTAGGACTGTATGAGTGGGCAGGAAAAAAGTAAATGTTGTAATGTACCTGTTGGTAGATTGCACGACCAGCAGGCTGCAGAAGACGTGGGATTAATTTTGTTCGATAAAACAGGGGTCCATGTTGCTCTATGTAAAATGAAAAATATGGATTGCATAAGCGAAGCTGATCGAATAGATTTGTAGAAGGTCGACCATACACCTGACCAATCAATGGCATCAGATGGTAGATTCAAATCCTTACTTCATTTTATTTCCAGCTCAAGGGGACTAGTGAAGACAGCCTGTCGGATAAGTTTGTACCACATGGACGCTTTAGATTGTTTCAAAGGCAATGTGCGTAAAAGTACACATAAACCAGGGTCCTTGGTCAGGTATTGAATGCTAGAGAAAGAGCATTTTACACAATGTCTCAGCTGAAGCCAACGAAAATGTTGGGAGTCATCCAAGCCCCAGGTTTTTGACAAGTCCGAGAATGACATCCAATCGTCCGATTTCATAAGATCTTTCACCAAATGAATTCCACAACGCTGCCACGCAGGCCATGAGATAGGCGATCCGGAAATTTTGAATAAGTCGTTGTTCCAAATAGGCAGGTTGGAATCTCTCCATCTGGACGTAAAGGTAGAGTCCACTGCGTCAATAGCTGATTTATAAGCGACAAGAATACTGTCCTGCTTGTCTTTTTTGGTGAGAGTGGCACCTGCTAGATGTCTAACACGTTGCTTCCCATATAGTGCACTTTCGAGTGGAATCCATGCAGGGGGGTCATCATGTTCGTTGCTATGATAACCTACTACCCACTGTCTCATAATAAAGGCTTGATGATAATGCAAAAAACTGGGGAAATTAACTCCTCCCAAAGTACGGGGAGCCTTCAGCTTGGTCAATGCAATACGTGGTTGTTTTTGCTTCCATAAGAATTTCAGTAGTAAAGAATCAACTTGTTTGTAAAAGTGAAGTGGGAACAAGAAAGGTATCATAGATAATATGTAATTGAGCTTGGGAGCAATCATCATTTTAATAGTTTCGAGCCTACCCCACCATGTCAAAGCTAGAGGAGACCATTTGGAAGCAGCAGTTTTGACGATATCTATCATATGTGTCATGTTAAGATTCATGGTATCTTCAATAGTAGGTCCGAATAGGACTCCCAGATATTTCATAGAGGGGGCTGACCACTTCACTCCTTGTGAGATCAGATCAGATTTCGCCGCTGGGCAGTTAAGGGGCATTACCTCAGTTTTCCCCATATTCAGCTTATAGCCCGAGACATCTGCATAGGAGGTAATATCAGATAGCAAGTGAGGAAATGAAGAAGGTGATATGTACAGTAGGATGTCATCTGCGTATGCTGACAGTTTAATATCCGGTGTTGGAGACCCAAATCTAAATCCAGAAATATTTGGGTTAATACATATCCGCTGTATCAGTGGTTCCAGTGCCAGGTTGAAAAGCAATGGTGACAAGGGGCATCCTTGTCGAGTTCCCCTGGTAGGTTGGAAAGCAGATGATAAGGAACCATTGATGAACGTTCTGGTGGTAGGCATGGAGTAAAGTACTTTGATTTTAGTTATAAACGCATCTGAGAATCCAAACCAATGAAGAGTAGCGAATAGGAACGGCCATTCTATTCGGTCGAACGCTTTCTCTGCATCGAGTCCAACTGCAAGTATTTCATGTTCTTGTCTATGCACTTGATCAAGGAAATGTGAAAATAACCTAGTGTTATCACTAGAGCTTCGGCCAAGTATGAAGCCACTCTGTCTCGGAGATATCAATTTGGTGATAACCGACTGTAACCTTGTAGACAACAGTTTGGCATATATCTTGGCGTCCACGTTTATTAGAGATAGTGGTTTATAATTAGCTAGGTAACGTGGATCTTTGCCAGGCTTTGGCAATACAATAATAGTAGCTTCTGTAAAGGATCCAGAGGCTGCACCTGTAGATATGAGATGTTCCAGAAAAGGTAAGTAATAAGGTATGAGTACGTCTTGAAACTCTTTATAGAATTCCACTGTCAGCCCATCCGGTCCTGGAGCTTTCTTCAAGGCCATGGAGTGAAGAACCAGAGATATCTCTGTAGGAGTAATCTGTTTATTTAAGTAGGTGTTGTCAATATCATCCGGGCATGGATGTGGAATATTATCCAAAAAATTTGATATCAAGTGCGGGCATCGAAGTTCAGAGGTGTAAAGATTGCTGTAGAAGTCCTTAAATGCCTGCGATATTGCAGAAGGTTCGGTGACCTCCATACCTGTGTCTAGTTTAATGGAGGTGATGAGCGATTTTTCCTCTCGACGTTTAAGAAGATTGGCCAGTAGATAGCCACACTTATTGTTTTCAGCAAAATAAGATGCAGATTGTTGGAAAATTGCGTGTGAGGCTTTATTACTTAATATAGCATTATATCTGAATCGAGCTTTATTCAATTGTATTAATAAAGTGATATCTCCCGGGGTTTGTTGATGTTGTTTTTCAAGATTTCTAATTTCATCTTCCATTCGTGTTTGAGCTTCTTTAATTTCCTTATGTTTATTAGCTGTAAAATTTATAATTACTCCTCTGATAAAAGCTTTGAATGCATCCCAACAACACGTCCATGGTGTTTGCTCTGGTGTATTAAACATGAAGTATTCTCGAATTTGAGATCTTATTAAGTCACAAAAGACCGTATCTTGTAGTAGGGCATTATTAAAGCGCCATTGTTTAGGCTTTGGAGGGGGTGCTAGGCCTTTAATATTCAAAACGATGGCTGCGTGATCAGAGATGGTGATTGGTAGGATCTCAGTATCTTGAACATACATAAGGAATCACTTACAAGGAAGAAATCGATTCTTGAGTACGATGCGTGTGGAGGAGAGTAAAAGGTGAAACCTTCAACATCTGTATGCATGTGTCTCCATATATCGATCAGATTGATGTCATTTATTAAGTCTTGTAAGGCATACCATGCTCTAGTTTTTTTATATGCGCATTTTGATTTTCTGTCAATATTGGGATTTAAGACCAAATTAAAATCTCCTGCCACGATCAATTGTGAGTTAGATTCTTCTAATAGTGATTGAGTGATATTATGAAAGAATTCTGGGCGGTCCATATTTGGGCCGTATACATTAAACAGGCACATGATCTCACCTGCAATGCAGACCTTGACTTTTACCCAGCGCCCATTCAAATCTGTAGAGGAGGAAAGAATGGTTATATTAGTATTCTTCCTGATTAGAGTGATAATTCCACCTTTTTGATCCACAGCAGGAGAGAAATATGGAGGTAGAGACCAGGGCAAGTGAACCTTTGCTGATGCAGTGGCGTCCAAGTGAGATTCCTGCAACATGATAATATCGGGTTTAAGACTGTCTAGATAAGTCAGTATTTTTTTTTGTTTGATTTTGTTGTTGAGACCTTTTACATTTAAAGATATGATTTTAAGGGACATGAATGAAAGCAGTATAATTCAAATGTATGAAACATAAAACAAATAGTACAAATGGATAATGTACCAGATGTGCATCCATCCTAAAGGAAAGCCATACACAGATTGAAAAGCATGACATTTGTTTCTGGAACTCTGTAGTGGTAATAACTGGGGATAGACACCCTGTACTAACCGAGGTGCTCAAAGAAACACCTTTACATAACAAAAGTGTGAGTGCAGCAGAGTGAGGCATGATGCCAGCACAAAACCCAGTGCTCCCCCTCTGTATACAGATTGTAATGTGAACAGGAAAAAAAATTAATTTCAGAGTAGAACGCAGACAGATAGTAAGCAGAGATCAATGACAATAGAAAACATCATATTACTGAATTAGCAGCATCAGTCAGGTAGAACATATATTTGACTGATATTGCAAGCAGACTAGATAAAATGTGTTATTATTGCCATAGGCACTATCAGTCAATCAGTCAGTCAGACCTGATTTATTGGAGTTGGTGAGTGCTGTTCAATAAAGGTGGCCAGCTCTTCCGGATCAAGAAAATCTTTGGTGGTATTATTCAGGGTGACTCTCATGCGGGCCGGGTAGAAGATTCCAAATCTGGCATTCAAAGATTTGAGCTGCAGCCTGTAGGAAAGAAGCTGTTTACGTCGTCGAGCCGTTGTTTTGCTCAGATCTGGAACAAACAAGATGGTGGAGCCCTCGTGCTTAACCAGGGCTCTGATCTTTGCCCGCTGCATTATCTCTAAGACGTGCTGGTATCTTAGAACTTTAAGCACCACGGGTCTAGGTCGTGTATCACCGGCGGCAAGAGAGGAAAGTACCCTGTGAGCCCTTTCAATTTCAAATTCTCTATGGAAGGTGAGATCCAGTAGTTGAGGTATTAAAGATTCAAGCTGTTTGATGAGACCGGTATCTCTCCCATTCTTCGGAAGCCCGAGTATTCGAATATTGCAGCGCCGGGATCTGTCACTGCTGTCTTCCAGCTCTCTTTCTAACATAGTAATGCGTTTCATCTGCTTTCTGAGCTCAACTCCCTGTTGCGTGGTTACCTCCATTTTAGCCTCCAACGTGCACACGTGGGTCTGTAGCTGAGTGAAGTCAGCCACCAGGTTCGTTAATTTTTCATTAATATCATCAGTACTGGCTTTAGTTTCTGTGGCAAGCTCCTTTAGTTCAAGTAGCTCCGCTAAAATTTTGGCGTTAGTGTCGTTGGTGGAGTTAGGGAGCGGGGCCTTAGAGGGAGAGAGCGGCTCAGGCTTATGCCTTTTACTCACTTTTTTTTCTGCCATCCTTGTTAATAGACAGTTTGTGGCACTGTATATCACTTTATGAAGACGTGCCTGTGCTCCGTATTAATTTTGAATCGCGGTCCGATATTGTTTTTCTTTATGTTCAGGGGAAGCATGCGGGAGCCAGGATTTTATGCCGCCATCGTGCTCGGGCTCGGACACGCCCCCCCCCATATAGTGTTAATTTGTTGAATTTACTGTGTGTTCTTTTAAAAATCTTGTGCTTTATGTAAACATACTGTTGTTTTGTAAAATTCTGTCAAAAGAGCTTATGATAATTCATTTTCAGGAAGCTTACCGGGAGGAGCAACTCATTAATCGCTTGATGAGACAGTCGCAGCAAGAGCGCAGGATTGCTGTACAACTCATGCATGTTCGACATGAAAAAGAAATTTTATGGCAAAATAGAATTTTTAGAGAAAAACAATATGGAGAAAGACGACTGAAAGAGTTCCAAGATGCTCTTGACAAAGAAGCGGTAAATGATTATTTATTATATAACTAGGCACAATTTCATGTTATGATTTTACCCGTAAGGGCTCCTTTTACTAAGCTGTGCTAGCGGTTTTAGCACGTGCATAGCAAGTGCTACAATGCCGCGCACGCTAGACACTAACACCTCCCTAGAGCTGGTGTTAGTTTTCCTGTGTAGCATGGAGGTTAGCGCACGCTACTTTACAGCGCGCACTAAAATCACTACCGTAGCTTAGTAAAAGGAGACCTAAGAGAACAGCTTAGAATTATTAATGCATAATTCTTTCATAGATGCCACATTTTAAACTACCTGAATAATTTTGAACAGTGCTCCTAAATCTTCTAAGCATTTTAAAAAGCCAAAGGTTAAGCGAGGGGAGAATAACATAGGTACTCGTACTTTTGGAAACCTAGTGTATGCACTTCGTTCTGCAACCCCTGACCTAAACATACTGACAGGAATGTCTTTCTTTTATAAAGTTAATATATGCACTACGAATCCTCACATTTACGAAGCAACCAAGGAGAACAATTTTCAGTCAAGCCATTTATCTGGGCAAATACCTCTTCTAGCCAGGCAAATGCTTTTGAAATCTGTCCTCTTAAAATGATTTTTCCAAATTTAACCTTTGGCTTTTTAAAATGCTTAGAAGATTTAGGAGCACTGTTCAAAATTATTCAGGTTACCTCAGGTAGTTTAAAATGTGGCATAAATAGGCCTTCAAAAGAATAGAGAACTTAGGGGGTAATATTCAGCCCATGGTAATCAGCTGCTTACAGCCATCATGCTGAACTGTGCCCAGAAACTATATATTGGGCTTTGCATTTCGAGTTAGTGCAGACAGTGCATTGTTAACTTGACAGATAAAGTTAAACATCAGCTCTGTTCTAGCACTAACCAGACAGTTCATTAAATGCCTCTGAATATGAGCGGATAGATAGGTATATTTAGCTCTTGAATGAGAAAAACACCAGGCAACCAGAATACATGTTATATGGACTTGTGTGGTTGGTTAGCTTGTATTTCAGTCCTAGGGAGGAAGTTATGCGGCTGCATTAGGGCACTAACCTATTTTATTGACCCCTTAATACATATTAAAAGGCTCTAATGCTGCCTGCAGGGCCCTAAAACAGCTTTGAATACGTATTAACAAGATACAAAACATGCATATACAGCTGATTACTATGTAAATACTATACCTCAGTTTGTGTTGTGCACTAAATCCACACCACAAGGCACAATATAGCTATAAAATAACCTCAGCTAAAGATGGGGGTTATTTTACTGCATGGGAGCATCAGACCATCAAGCTGCAGCCCAGTGCTGATGGGATATTTCTTAAAGGAGCCAGCATCATGAAAACCTGTAGGCTCTTGCACAGCCCTCTCCTCAGAAAGCCTCTGTTACATCCCTGCCCAATAGTATACCTCAACCAGTCACCCCCATTCAGTGAGTCCCCCCAGGTTTCAATCCTTCTACACCAGGGGTCCCCAAAGTCCCTCCTTGAGGGCTGAATCCAGTCGGGTTTTCAGGATTTCCCCAATGATCTCCAAATAAGAACTACAAGGTCAGCATCTATGAGGCAGACTGGTTCTTTTTGTTGCATAGAGCTTTTTGGACCCCAGTTCGTATACAGAAGTTGGATAGCTCTAGGTCTAATAGATCCTGGCACTATAGTTTAGAAGCGGGGACTTTAGATCATTTAATTTTTTTCTGTCCCTATATAAATGCCTTTTGGAAGTTAATTTGGTCCCAAATTAATTCATTGTTAGAAAATCATGTTGCCCTTTCCTATGATACTATATTATTTGGTACATCTATGAGATTTAAGAGTCCAACAAGTGTTACATGAAAGAAAATCAAGTGTGTATTTATAAGATCATATGACTTTTTCTGATGCACTTGTCGTGATATGCAAAACTGAATAAAGAAATAAAAAAAAAAAAAAAAAAGAGATTTAAGAGTCCAATTTCAGCAAATAATAATAAACTTTTATTAATACTGACAGGGGTTGCCATTCAACATATTACTGGAAATTGGAAGGATTATACTAAACTTAATTATACCTTTTGGTGGAATTCAGTTTGTCATATTTATAAAATGGAGAGAGTGCTTGCTATTCAGCAAGGAAATTAACATAATTTTAAAAAGATTTGGGGGCCATTGATTATATATTCTAATAATCAGACACCTTAAACACCTTGTTATTATATAAGATATAGGTAGGGTGGGATTTGGAAATATGATATTTGCTAATTCAGTGGTCTCAAACACGCGGCCCGCGGGCCACATGTGGCTCTCCAAGTTTTATTTGCAGCCCGCGGTCTGGACTGGATAATTCCTTCCTTTTGGAGCAGCAGCGGGTCTGGCCGGTTCGTTCCGTTCAAAGCCACGGGTTGGCGGCTCCTTGCGCTATTCGCTCCTGCATCGGAAGCCTCTCTGACATCACAACATCAGAGAGGCTTCAGACGCAGGCGCGGATCTCGCAAGGAGCCGCCACCCGCGGCTTTGAATGGAATGAGCCCGGCCAGACACGTTGCTGCTCCAGTGGCGTACCAAGGGGGGGGGGCGGTCACCCTCCACTGTTCTTCATAGAGTGCGGCTCGCGGCTCGTCTAGAGCAGGGGTGCCCAACTGCTTCCCTTCCCTTCTCACTGCCGGCACCATGCTCTTTGAGCTCCCTGCTCTCTTGCCGCCCGACCTCAATTCTGACGTCGAGAGGACATTCTGGCTAGCCAGTCGCTGCCTGGCTGCCCGGAACGTCCTTTCCGACGTTAGAATTGACGTCGGGTAGCGAGAGTTGGTCGGCCCCGTGGAGATCTCGGCCTGTTCCCGATGGCGCCAGCAGCAACCTATTCCCCGGTGGCGGTGGCAAGGGGAAGGGCAGGAAGGAAGAAAGAAGGAAGAGGGGGGCAGGGAGCCAGAAGGAAAAAAGAAAGAAGGGGGGGGGACAAGGAGCCAGAAACAAAGCAAAAAATGGGACAAGGAATCAGAGAAAGACAGACATAGAAAAAGAAAGAAAAAGTTGGGGGAGGAAATGAGGTCTGGAGGAGAGGAAGCATACAGGAGGCTGAAAGAAGAGAAGAAATATTGGATGCACAGTCAGAAGAATAAAGTGCAACCAGAGACTGATGAAATTACCAAACAAAGGTAGGAAAATGACTTTATTTTCAATTTAGTAATAGAAATGTGCCAGTTTTGAGAAAGAAAAGATATTAAACTTTAAATGTGAGTGCTGCAGAAAAAATAGAGTACTTGGAGGGCCACAGAAAAAATAGTTAATGTCTTATTAAAGAAATGACAATTTTGCATAAGGTAAAACTGTTAAAGGAAAGTTTTATAAACTATAAAGAGTTTAACCTCATGCAAAATTGTCATTTCTTTAATAAGACATTAACTATTTTTTTCTGTGGCCCTCCAAGTACCTACAAATCCAAAATGTGGCCCCGCAAAGGGTTTGAGTTTGAGACCACTGTGCTAATTGGTTTATTATTAATGGATTGGGTGGGTGGGGAGGGATTCTTTTATACTTTAATGATTATAAGTAAAAATGTCAAGTGATTTGTAAAAATTTTTGATTGAATATTATATACTTGTAAGATATGAAAATGAATAAAGAATTTTTTTTAAAAAAAGGATTTCCCCAATGAATATGCATGAGATCTATGTGCATGCACTGCTTTCGATGCATATTCATTGGGGAAATAATGAAAACCCGACTGGATTTGGACCTCAAGGAGGGACTTTGGGGACCCCTGTTCTACACCCCAAGCTCCTCCCTCCAAACAGAAAGATAATTGCTAGTTGTAGTACTACTACTAAGTGTCACTAGGTGCCTGTCGCTGGTGTGTGTGTGTGTGGTGGGGAGGGGGGACTGTTTACTTAGACCCCAGAGAATTTTTATGGTACAGATGAGGAAAGGGATGGCCCAATATTCCTGGGCTGAAGCACTAAAACCTTTTATTAAACTTTGATAACTTCCCTTCTTAGAAGAAAACAAAAAACCTCAAACAGTTTGTACAGACATTTATGATAGAAAAGTTTTCTGCTTTTCTAATAAAGGGCACAAAGTTATCCAGTAGAAGGTTTTGGAAGAGTTTGATCTTTCTGGAAAATCTTACAGCTAATACAGAATATTTAACACTGGCCCCATAACTTTGCTTGAATGTTAACTATTAAGGAACATATTTTAAAAAATATTATTTCCCCATCTTTATTTAAACAAGGAAAGATATCTTGTAGAAGACCTTTGCGCTTATACTCTTTTTAACCAAACAGTATTTTAAATTTTTATCAAACTGCTTTGAATATTTTTATTTAACCTGTGAATGTTTTCAAAAAAGATAAATGTCCCAAAAATGACATAAAGGGGCAGATGTACGTTTATCTCACCAAACCTTCCAATTCACGATTTTTGAAATGTATTTTCTGCTGCAAAAGGTACATCAGTCTTGACCAATGGGTTATTTTCCTCTCTGTGATTTTGTGTAGAAGACATCATCTACCTTTTTTTTTTTTTTCTCGCTCTGCCTCCTTCCTCACTGGGCTGTGTTGAAGCTCCACAGCCTTTTCTTCTAAATGTGAGTTGGAAGTTGGCTTTCTGATCTGCTCCGAGTGAACTTTATTATTTTCGGGTTTTTATCCAGAGTTGGAGGCTCTTCGGTGCTCAAGAGGTCCCAGCAGTCCTGTGGCAGCTCTGCCTGGGAGAAGACACAGACTGTGAGCAGAAGTCTGTAGCCTAACAAGGCAAGCTAATAGGAAACCTGTTTAGCCAACTTGTATTAATAACTGTGGAGCTCAAGGTCTGTTCCTTTAGTAATGTAGTTCACTCCTGGTCGTTCTGGAGCTTGAATGCAGGCTTTTTGGCACAGTTGTGGTCTGGTGGGCTTCAGCATATCCCTTCCCCCAGTGAGGCGTGTGGAGCTGTGGGGGTCTGACGTCTTAGTTTGACTTTGGTCCAACTGGCAGCTCGAAGATTGCAGCAATTGGACCCTTTTATATGCTTGTCTGAGGCAGGAGTTTTCTCCATAATCCAGCTGCAGTGTGAGCTGAAGCACACACAGCACAGGCATAGAACAGTGAGTATAGGCTATTATAACCTATAGGAGAGTCAGGGGGGTGGGTCTGAAAATTGTTGTTCTGGAGGTTACTGAGTTGATTTAGGTTCCCCCACCCCTACCCTCTGAATGTGCCGTGTGACATGTGAGGGATGGCGGGAGTGATAGGCTTAACCTCTCTGCTCCCTCTAGGGCTAAGGAGTCACAGATGGCTCATATTTTGGGGAAAAATACCTCCCAGAGCCCTGAGATAGTGATGTGGTGAAGCGCAGATGCATGGATGCCTGAGTCCACAAGGGCAAGAGAACTGGGCATCCTGTTCAGGGCTTTACCCCTGATTTGGTGAATCTGATGTGGACAGCCTGTTCGGATTGACAGGAGATGTATGCACCATCTGGGGCCATGCAGGAGCTTGTGCAAGGGGGTCTGCCCTCACAGAGTACACCTTTCTCAAACAAGAGCCATGGATAAGTCCCAGAGTTCCAATCAGAGATGGACTGGAGGTTGGTGTCACTGCCTTTACTGCCCCAGAGTGTATTTTAATTTTAGCAGACTCAGGGTCTCAGGCAGAGGCAAGTAGTCAAGAGATGATGGTAGCCCTTGTCCAGGGAGAAGACCCAATGGTGTACCACCCTTTTAAGCTTTGCTGGAGTTTATTACAAACTTATGGAATTTAAAGCTAGTACCCCCACTAACCTCTGCTGCATAGAGTTCGATCATGAGCTGTTCTAAGACTCAGAACACACCTTTCCCTGAAACCCTTCACATCCAGACTGTATAATGCTGCTCATCGAGCATGGGGAGGCCTTGGAGGGCTCCTTGCAGGTTGCCTGGAATATGACAAAGCAGTACTTGATGGTTCCTGATTTTCAACAGCTGTGGATGCATTGGTAGTTCAAGATACCAAACATACTTTTCTGCCTATTAAGGCATACTTTTATGCCTAAGGGTGGAGTGATTTTAGAGGTTGCTCAGGATGGTAGGATGGGGTCTAAAGGTGTGGCATCTGTGGCTTCTTTGGTTCTATGTGCTTGCCATACCAGATTGCATCAAGCCCCAGTGGCGGAGGATGATGCATACTCCAAATTTTTAATTTCAGGAGTATATTATGTAGCAGATGCTCTGTACAATGTTTTCAGAGTTATAAGCAAGGTTTTTGCTTATTTAGTCTCTGCCTGTGGGAGATTGGCATCCAAGGTCAAATTCTCTTTGGAAAAGGACTGAACAATCTTCAGTGTGGCAGATTGTCACCCAGAGTCCTTGACACGGGCTCCTGGGGGGACAGGCTATAGATCCTTTTTGGGGTTCTTGATGCTTCAGTACTTAGCGGGGTCCTCTGCCCAAAGATAATTTCAAGGATCTCGATAGAGGTTTGGAAGTGTCAGGAGAGCTCAGTCTTCTAGTGCACAGTTAAATTCATGTCTACTGCGCTGCCGACATGCGCAAGTTGACAATCACACTGGCAGTGTAAATTACTGGCCGGCAATGGGGTGCATCGCTGGGGTAGTTTTTGTTGTGTTGCCGATGCGTACAAGCTGATGATCACCGTGGCCCATGAGTGCTATTGTTGCCGTCAGGTGAGGGCCCAAAACAGAAAGCAAGGCGACATCGTGAAGCCCTGTTTACTCCTCATTCATTAGGGAAATCCTGAAAACCCGAATGGCCTGGGGGTCCTCCAAAACAGGGTTGGGAACCACTGCTCTAGATGTGGTGTATTTAGATTTTAGCAAAGCCTTTGACAGTGTTCCACAGAGACGTCTAATAAATAAACTGAGTGCCCTCAGGATGGGTCCCAAGGTGACGGGCTGGGTCAAGAACTGGTTAAGTGGAAGGCAACAGAGGGTAGTGATCAATGGAGATCGCTTTGAGGAAAGGGATGTTACCAGTGTGTGCCTCAAGGTTCTGTTCTTGGGCCTGTTCTTTTTAACATTTTTATAAACGATATTGCTGAAGGGTTGTTGGGTGAGATTTGCCTCTTTGCTGACGACACCAAAATCCTCAATAGAGTAGGCACACTGGATAGTGTGAATAACATGAAGAAAGACCGGGCGAAGCTTGAAGAATGGTTTGAAATTTGGCAGCTAAAATTTAATGCTAAGAAATGCAAGGTCCTGCATATGGGCAGCAAAAACCCGAGGGAACGGTACAGTTTATGGGGATGAAGAACTTATGTGCACAACAGAAGAGCAGGACTTGGGTGTTTATTGTATGTGATGATCTTAAGGTGGCCAAATAGGTTGAAAAGGTGACGGCGAAATTTAGAAGGATGCTAGGTTGCATTGGGAGAGGTATGGCCAGTAGGAAAAAGGAGGTATTGATGCCCCTGTATAAGAATTTGGTGAGACCTCATGTAGAATATTGTGTACAATTCTGGAGGCCGCACCTTCAAAAAGATATAAAAAGGATGCAGTTTGTCCAGAGGAAGGCTACTAAAATGGTGTGTGGTCTTCGTGATAAGGCGTATGGGGACAGACTTAAAGATCTCAATCTGTATACTTTGGAGGAAAGGCGGGAGAGGGGAGATATGATAGAGATGTTTAAATATCTATGTAATGTAAATGCGCATGAGTCGAGTCTCTCATTTGAAAAGAAACTCTACAATAAGAGGGCATAGGATGAAGTTAAGAGGTGATAGGTTCCGGAGTAATCTAAGGAAATACTTTTTTACAGAAAGAGTGGTAGATGCATGGAACAGTCTCCCGGAAGAGGTGGTGGAGACAGAGACTGTGTCTGAATTCAAAAGAGCCTGGGATAGGCATGTGGGATCTCTCAGAGAGAGAACGAGGCAATGGTTACTGTGGATGAGCAGACTAGATGGGCCAATTGGCCTTTATCTACCATCATGTTTCTATGTCTGAAAAAAATTTTGTCTCCCTTTTTTACATTTCTAGCCATTTGCTCTTCCACTTGTGCTTTCGCCAGATGTATCTCTCTCATGGCTTTTTTCATTTTCACCTGGTAGTCCTTTTCTTGAGGTTTTTTTTATATTTCATGAATGCTTTAATTTTTTCCACCACTTGTTTGGAGAACCATAATGGTTTTCTTTTTCTCTTGTTTTTATTTTATTTCCCCACATAAAGGTTAGTAGCCATTTTTATTGCTCCTTTCAGCTTAGATCACTGTTTTTCCACTTCTCTTGTCCTCCCATCCTATTAGCTCTTTCATCTGGTACTTTCCCATTTTACTGAAGTCCATACATTTGAATTCTAGGACTTTGAGTTTGTGTGGCCGCCCTCCACTTATCTGTTATATCAAACCAAACCATCTGATGATTGCTACTTCCCAGGTGGGCACCCACTTGAACTTTAGAGATACTCTTTAGAGGTAGACTATGTATGATTTTTCTTGTACACTTGTTGGATGATTAAAAAGGAATAAAGAATTTAAAAAAAAAAAAAAAAAAGAGAGATACTCTTCCCATTTGTGAGGACCAGGTCCAGTATCACTTTTTCCCTCATAGGTTCTGTCACCATTTGTCTAAGCAGAGCCTCTTGAATGGCATCCACAATTTCCCTACTTCTTTCCAATTCCTCAGATGGAATTTTCTAGTCCGCATCTGGCAGATTGAAATCACCCAATAGCAGCACCTCCTCTTTCCGAACTTTTGGATATCTGCAATCAGATCTTTATCAATTTGCTGCAATTGAGTCGGAGGTCTATAGACTACACCCACGTAGATAGAAGTTCCATCTTCTCTTTTCAGAGCGATCCATATCGCTTCTTCCTCTCCCCAGGTCTCCTGTATATCTCTCGCTTGGATATCGATCTTTACATAGTGTGCTACTCCACCTTTTTCTATCATCTCTGTCCTTCATAAAAAGATTATATGTTTGCATCCCATCCATGGGAGTCACTGAACCATGTCTCTCTGATTGCAACAATATCCAAGTCTGCTTCTAACATCAGGGTTTGCAGATTATGAACTTTATTACTTAGACTTGGAGCGTTTGTGGTCATTGCTTTCCAGCTATCTTTCTTAGTAAACTCATTTCTTGTGTAGTTTTTTGTTTAGTTTCGTTTTCTGTTGCATTGCTAAGAAGTGAGTTGCTAATAATATTTACGTTGCTATCTTTACTATCATCACATCTTGTCTTTTGCTGGGGTGGCCTCCATGATTGTCCTTCATACATATGCCACCACCACCTTCTAGTTTAAATGCCTAGAAACATATTGTCTAAATTTCTAAGCAAGGATTCTTCATTTGTTCTTCAAATCCTTATAATAAAACCCTAAGCGTGCAGGCGTACTTAGGGTTTTGTGATCCCTGCCACCGTGCTGTGTCCATCTGTGCCAAATTCGATTTTCGGTGCGTGGGGCAGCTTGTGACGGTGATTTCAGTGGCAGTTTGACTCCTGCGCTGCCGGGACGCCTCTTCTCACCCCCGACTAGCAAAAATCCCGAGGCTGCCCGGGCTAGCGGATGCTGGACAGGGGGAACAAGGAAATGAGAAGGCCTACTACTGGACAGGGGGATCAGGTAAGAGTTGCTGCTGGACGGGGGGGAGGGGTTAAAAGAAAGGGAGAAGGCCTACTTCTGGACAGGGGGAGCTGCTGGACATGGGGGGGATAAAAGGAAGAGAGAAGGGCTGCTGCTGGACAGGGGGAGCAAGCAAGAGGTGGTGGTGGACAGCCGAGGAAAGAGAGAGAGAAAAAGAAAGAAAGACAGACAGACAGAAAGCGGCCAAGGAGAGAGAGAGAGAAAGAAAGAAAGACAGACAGACACATCTATTCTAGCACCCGTTAATGTAACGGGCTTAAAGACTAAGAACATAAGCAGTGCCTCCGCCGGGTCAGACCATAGGTCCATCCTGCCCGGCAGTCCGCTCCCGCGGCGGCCCAAACCGGTCTGAATCATCAGAAGGGGCTCCCTTGCCACCTTGGTTTCTCATTGAAGTCCTATCTTCCCATTGTAGTCCTAACCCTCCGGTCTTGCACATGCACGACCTGTTGGGTTTCTATACTTATTACCTGGTTAGCTTTCTATACCTGTGTTACATCCCAGCACCTCTCTCAGTATCCCACGATCCCTTTATCCCTCAGGAATCCGTCCAATCCCTGTTTGAATCCCTGTACCGTACTCTGCCTGATCACTTCCTCCGGTAGCGCATTCCAAGTGTCCACGACCCTTTGGGTGAAAAAAAAACTTCCTTGCATTTGTTTTGAACCTATCTCCCTTCAGTTTCTCCGAATGCCCCCTCGTACTTGTTGTCCCCTTCAGTCTAAAGAATCTGTCCCTATCCACCCTCTCTATGCCCCTCATGATCTTGAAGGTCTCTATCATATCTCCCCTGAGCCTCCTTTTTTCCAGAGAGAAGAGCCCCAGCCTATCCAACCTCTCGGCGTATGGGCAGTGTTCCAGCCCTTTTACCAGTTTTGTTGCTCTCCTTTGGACTTTCTCAAGTACCGCCATGTCCTTCTTGAGGTGTGGCGACCAATACTGAACGCAGTATTCCAGATGTGGACGCACCATCGCTCGATACAATGGCATGATGACTTCCCGCGTCCTGGTTGTTATGCCCCTCTTTATGATGCCCAGCATCCTGTTGGCTTTTTTCGAGGCTGCTGCGCACTGTGCAGATGGCTTCAGTGATGCATTCACCAGCACACCCAAGTCTCTCTCAAGTCTGCTGTCTCCCAACAATGCCCCCCCCAATTTGTAGTTGAACAACGGGTTCTTTTTCCCTTTATGCATGACCTTGCATTTTTCCACGTTAAAGCGCATTTGCCATTTGTTTGCCCAGTCTTCCAGCTTGTCCAGGTCCCTTTGCAGGTCCTCACACTCCTCCCTGGACCTAACTCTACCGCACAGTTTGGTATCGTCTGCAAATTTTATAACCTCGCACTTTGCCTCCTTTTCCAGGTCATTGATAAATATGTTGAAGAGTAACGGCCCCAGCACCGATCCCTGTGGCACACCGCTCGTGACTCCCCGCCAGTCAGAATATTGGCCCTTCACTCCGACCCTCTGCAGTCTACCCGACAACCAGTGATTGATCCATCTGTGCACATCCCCTCCCACCCCGTGGTTCCACAGCTTCCTAAGCAGCCTTTCATGTGGCACCTTGTCGAAAGCCTTTTGAAAATCGAGGTAAATGATGTCTATGGGTTCCCCATTGTCCACCCGACTGCTTATTCCCTCAAAGAAGTACAGAAGGTTCGTTAGGCACGACCTTTCCTTACAGAATCCGTGCTGGCTTGTTCTCAGTAGGCCATTCCTCTCGATGTGCTCGCAAATGCCGTCCTTGATCATAGCTTCCACCATCTTCCCTATAATTGAAGTCAGGCTCACCGGCCTGTAGTTCCCGGGGTCACCCCTCAATCCCTTCTTGAAGATAGGTGTGACATTCGCCAATTTCCAGTCCTCTGGTACCTCACCAGTTTTCAAGGATAGGTTGCAAACATGCTGGATTGTGCCCGCTATTTCTTGTCTTAGTTCCTTCAGAACCCTTGGGTGGATCCCGTCCGGGCCCGGTGATTTACCGCATTTTAACCTGTCTATCTGTTTGAGGACATCCTCCTTACTTACCTCTATGTGCTCCAATTTTTCGGCCTGTTCCCCACTCATGAGCTCCTCTGAGTCCGGTATATTAGATGTGTCTTCGCTCGTGAAAACCGACGAGAAGAACTTGTTCAACCTCTCAGCTACCTCTTTATCCTCCTTAATCTCTCCCTTCCTATCCCCATCGTCCAACGGCCCCACCTCCTCTCTCGCTGGTCGCTTCCCCTTTACGTAACTGAAGAATGCCTTGAAGTTTTTCGCCTCCCTGGCCAGCCCCTCTTCGTATTCCCCTTTCGCTTTTCTAACCTCTTGATGGCATTCCTTTTGGCATTTCCTGTGCGCCTGGTGATTTTCCTCCGTTGGGTCCTTTTTCCATCTCCGGAAGGATACTTTTTTGTCATTTATTGCCCTCTTTACTTCAGTTGACATCTAAACCGGGTCCTTTGATCGCTTGTTCTTGCAGCCTTTCCTGAAACTGGGGACGTACATTCTTTGTGCTTTCTGCAGGGTGTCCCTGAATAGGGTCCAGGCGCTTCCCACAGTCTCCATCCTAAAGATGTTTCTGAGCTTCCTCCCCACCATTTCCCTCATAGCAACATAGTTCCCTTTCTTGAAGTTGAGCGCAGTTGTTGCGGTCCTCCTTACTATGGGTGTCCCCCTTTCTAATGTGAATCTGATCGCGTTGTGATCACTGTTGCCTAGTGGTCCTCCCACTTCTACCCCTCTTTCAGGCCCCCCTAATCCGTTTAGGATGAGGTCAAGAGTAGCACCCCCTCGCGTCGGTTCTTTGACTAGTTGCTCCATGAAGCAGTCCCTCACAGCTTCTACAAATCCTGTTTCCCTAGTGCAGTTGGAGTGACCCGTACTCCAGTCTATTCCCGGGTAGTTGAAGTCCCCCATCACTGTTACACTTCCAGTCCTGCATTCCTGTCTCAATTCCGCTTCCAAGTCGTGTCCGACTCCTTCTGGCGTACCAGGTGGGCGATAGTACAGCCCCAGTTTTATGCCTGCACCCTTGTTTCCCGGCAATTTGACCCATAGCGATTCCAGCCCTTCTGCCTTCGTTGCCATATCCATTCCGACCGAGTGGATAGAATCCTTTATATATAGTGCTATGCCTCCCCCCTTCTTGTGGGTCCTGTCCCTCCTGTAGAGCTTGTACCCCGGCAGCGCCACATCCCATTGATTTTCCTCTGTCCACCAGGTTTCTGCAATTCCAATTATATCTAGGTCCTCCCCCTTGGCCACGACTTCTAGTTCACCCATCTTGGCCATGAGGCTTCTTGCATTTGCGTATAAGCACCGCAGGTCCCGTCGTTTATCCTCCACCTCTGCATTTACCTGGGCCGCCTGCCCTTGGATTTCGGGCAGTTCTCCCGTTCCCTGTGCTTCTGCTTTGCCCTCAGCCTTTACCCTCTTAGCTTTCAGCTTCCCCACATTCCCGCCACCCCACTTCCCCGCTTTTCCTCTGGGTTTTCTAGCCCTACCGGCCCCCTCCTGGGCTATCATCCCTTGAGCCTCTGTTTGATCCCCCTCGCCTTGTGGTACCTCTATATTGCCCTCAGCTTTCGCCCTCGTGCCACCCAGTCCCCCTGTGTCTCCATGCCCCTTAGTCTTCTCCCAGCAAGCTCTCTTTACCTGATGTTTCCTTCGCTGTCTGATCATAAGATCCTCCGGTCCCTCTGCTTCCTCCCTGCAGTCAGCCCGTTCAGCATCTGTTCTGGATACTGTTGTCCGAAGTGTCAACATCAGATCAGCTGTCGGCTTTCCCCCTCTCCTCAGTTTAAAGCCCTCTCGATCTCCTTCCTCACATTGGCTGCCAGTAGTCTAGTTCCCGCTGTGCTCAGGTGCAGGCCGTCCCGCCGGTAGAGCTTGCTCTTTCCCCAGAAGGACGTCCAGTTCCTCACAAAGTGGAAGCCCTCCTCCTGGCACCATCTCCTCAACCATGCATTCACAGCCTGGAGGTCTGCCTGCCTCTTTGCATCTGCTCTCGGTACAGGCAGGATCTCCGAGAATGCTATCCTCCGTGTGCTCCGCTTCAGCTTTCGTCCCAGGACCCTGAACTGGTCAGTCAGTGTGGCCATGCTGAAGTTCCTCCGGCTCACATCATTCGTTCCGACGTGGATTATTACCGCAGTCTCCTCTGTCTCTGCTCCGTCCAGGATCCTCTCGATCCTATCAGTGATGTCTCGTGTCTTGGCCCCTGGGAGACAAGTCACTAGCCAGTCCTCCCTTCCTCCAGCTACGTGACTGTCTACCTCTCTCAAGATCGAGTCTCCCACCACAATAGCAGACTTCCCTTTCCTCAGCAACCTCCTCTGCCTCAGGTCCGTGTCCTTGGTGTAGTGCGGTGTCTCTCCCTCGGGGTCCCGGTGAGTCGCGGTCTCCTCCTCTTGCGTGGTTCCTCCGCTAGGTCCTTCCCCGGTGTCGCCTTGTGGATCCTGGGTCTCATCTGCCGACATCCGTCTGTGCAGCTGCTGGTCCCGTTCCTCCACCTTCCTATAGGCCTCCTCGATGAATCTCTCGAGGTCTCTCACCTGGTCCACAATGGGGCCTGCTCCGTCTGTGTTCTGGGTTGACCAGCTTGTCTCCTCTGTGGTGCGCAGTCCCTCCAGTCCCTCCAGTTCCTGGACCCTGACCCTCAATCTGCCGACCTCCATCCTCAGGCTTTCCAGTTCCTGACACCGACTGCATATGTACTCCCGCCTTCCCAAGGGGAGGTAGTCGTACATATTGCACTCTGTGCAGTATACCGGAAAGTACCTCTGGGATCCTGGGTCCTCCATCGCTCTCGTAAAGTGCTGGTGTGCTCCTGATGATTGGAGCCTGTTATTTTGTTAGCTTCAGAATCCAACTGTCGTCACTGCAGGCGCTTCACAAAGGCGCGCCGAATGGCTGAGCGCCATTGGCGCTGTGCTCTTTTAAATGTTCCCTTTCGGTCAGGGAGGGGGGCGGAGCAGGGCTCCCACGCTGCCTCTCTTCGGGAACAATCTGGATACGCTGTCTCCCGCTGGTGGCCTGAAAGGGGGCCCGGCTGGCTGCTGTGCTCTTTTAGATGTTCCCTTTCGGTCAGGGAGTGGGGCGGAGCAGGGCTCCCACGCTGCCTCTCTTCGGGAACAATCTGGATACGCTGTCTCACGCTGGTGGCCTGAAAGAGGGCCCGGCTGGCTGCTGTGCTCTTTTAGATGTTCCCTTTCGGTCAGGGAGAGGGGCGGAGCAGGGCTCCCACGCTGCCTCTCTTCGGGAACTAGTATTCTATAATTGTGTGCAGCTCAATTATAGAAGACTTCCCCCCTGCCGACAACGGCCAACGTTTCGCTTAGACAAGCTGCTTCAGGGCAAACGTGATCTCAGCGTCTTCATGCTCACAATCTAAGGAAATATGGCTGCAGGTTTGTATGCACTGCTTCCTTGGTATGACTGATTGGGTGTGCCCTGAAGACTGGGTTGAGAAGAAACAGGGGAAAAGGAATGGGACTTGTATACTTCCTTTTTGTAGTTAGACATTCAAAGCAGTTTACATATATACAGGTACTTATTTTGTACCTGGGTCAATGGAAGATTAAATGACTTGCCCAAGGTCACAAGTAGCAGTGCTGGGATCAATCCCATAACCTCCTCTACAGTTAGTGCAAAACATGGCAGTTAAGTTGATTTATGAAGCCAATTGATCTGACATTTTATTTATGTATGTGTTAATGTACTGTATATATGTATTTATTTTAGTATTTATAGACCACTTATAACATAAGTGGTTTTTATCTACCGTGTTTCCCCCATTATAGGACCTCCTCCTTTAGTAAGACACCCCCCTTTTTTTCCCCACCTGGGAAATATAAGGCCCCCCCCCCCGAAAATAAGGCACTATTTGGCAAGCACCCCCACAGCCTCCCGACCACCCCCATCATGTAGAAGCTCCTACCGGTGTCCTGCTGCTTCCTCTTGGCGGTCCCGACACGATCGAGGCAAGAGGGAGCTCAAGCCCTCTTGCCCCAGCCAACCGCGGCACCCCCGACACGATCGGGGCAAGAGGGAGCCCAAGCCCTCTTGCCCCGCCGACTCCCCAACTCCCCGACAATATTGGGCCAGGAGGGAGCCCAAGTCCTCCTGGCCCTGGCGACCCATCCCCCCCCCCGCTAGTTGTTCGGGCCAGGAGGGAGCCCAAACCCTCCTGGCCACGGCGACCCCCTACCCCCATCCCGCACTACATTACGGGCAGGAGGGATCCCAGGCCCTCCTGCCCTCGACGCAAACCCTCCTCCCTCCAACGACCGCCCCCCCCAAGAACCTCAGACTGCCCCCCCCAGCCGACCCGCGACCCCCCTGGTAAGTAGGAAAGACACTCTCTAGCGTCTTGTCAGCAACAGATAGCGGCAGCCATCTTGGATCGATACAAGGTTTCAGAGAATGACACAGGGACAAAGTTTGTTCCCGCCCCTGTTCCCTGTAAGGATATTTATTATGTTTATTGTACTTCACTTTGTATAAGGCAAATAATAAATAAACACACAATACAATACAATATTTTTTTAGAAAGGCTTACAGGGTGGAAACTCTTGCGGGCTCATAATCGAAAGAGAAAAACGTCCAAAAACCGCCCTAAGTCGGCACTTGGACATTTCTCAAAAACGTCCAAGTGCCGATAATAAAAATGGGTTTTGGACGTATTTCTAAACGACCTAGGCCTTCATAGTGCCACTGAACGACCAAAGCTAAACGGGGCGTTTCGGGAAGTGTGTCATGGGCAGGAGTTGGGCAAGACGTGGGCCGGCTTAGACTTAGTTGTACAGCATGTATAACCAAAAGTTTTACAACAGAGCCTAGACGGAACTTGGACGTTGTGACTTAGACCATGTAAAACATGTAAAACATGGTCTAAGTCACAAAAACCCACCTAAAGTCACCAGATAAGCACTGCAAACACATAAAACAGACCCCCACACATTACCCCAGTGATCACCAACCCCCCCACCCCCATAAAAATTTTAATCAAAACTTTAAAATTCAGCCTCCAGACCATCATCACCTGGCCGCCTGGCATTGGACAGCCTAGTCGTCCAGCCCAGAGGCAGCTTAAGTCATCTTGGGGGTGGGTTAGGGACTCATGGAGAGAAGGACCCATGCCCATAAGCTCCTGTAATCACTACATTGATACTTAAACATGTGCACTTCCCTATACACCCCCAAACCCTTTTGTACTGGCATATAAGTGGCTCCTGCAGCCATAAGGGCTATTGGGGGTGGTAGATAAGTGGGTCTAGGGGATTCTGGAGGTGGTTTGGGGGGGCTCACCGTAACTTATAAGGGAGCTGTAGGGAGGAGAAGACATGGCACCCTTTTTGTGAAGTTCACAGCAATGCCCTATAAGGTACCCCACTATTTAGGTGGCAGTCCATCACTTTGCAGACCCCTCCCACGTCCAACAGGGCTTGTTCTAGGCGTTTTGGGCCTGGACGGAAAGTTGGACGAAAATGTGGTATAAAGATAGACGATTTAGTGGCTTGGACGATCAGATCGGCAGGACGTATAATTAGACGATTTTCGAAACAAAAAAAGTTGGACGTATCTTTCGAAAATGCGTCTTAAGCTGTTTTTTAACTTTGGACAACTTGCGAGATGGACGTAAATGGACTTAGACGACCCTTTTGATTATGTCCCTCTTGTTGTCTACCTTGGATGTTATCCGATTAGGCAAGGATGAGGGGAAAACCTTTTATGTTATATCATTGGATGTTTCTTCTGCGTTTGATACAATGAATGTGGGGCTATTGTTAAAGAAGCTGCAAGAGGATGGATTGGCCTGGTGTAACTCTCTGTTAGTACGGTACAGGTTTGTGGTAAAGAGTAAACCTTTGATGATGCTGACTAAGGGCATTCCACGGGGATCTGCTCTATCAGCTCTGCTGTTTAATATCTACAAATGGTGTCTTTAGGGCAGACCCTTGGAAGTTTGGGAGTACATTACCGCAAGCATGCAGATTAAATGCAGTTTTCTTTTTCTCAGTTGAATCAGGAATTGAATGGGTGTCTGAGAAGCTGACACTTTGTATGAAGGAATTGGGATTTGACTGGAGAAGATCAAATTAGTACGGAATGTGGCCCACACTGAAATTATGTTTATTGGAAAGAATCAGAAGTTATTGTAGATTGAGACAGTGATTGTGGGGGAAGTCTGTCTGACGTGGTTTAGGTATTCTTTTGTATCCACATTTATCCATGCAGAATCAGATTCTACAAATGGTGAAGTCCTCTTTTTTCATCTGCCTATGCTCTTGAAAATCAAACCTATGTTGTCAATATATGATTTTAGAACTGTGATTTAAAGCCTAGTGATATCTAGGCTTGACTTTTGTAAAGCTTTATACCAGGGGTGTCCACACCTTTTGGCTTCCCTGGGCCACATTGGCTGAAAAAAAATTGGGGGGGGGGGGGGGCGCACAAGCGCGCAAACACTGCAGCAAGACAGAGGAGGGAGCCGACAAGATGGTAAACACCTGGGGGCAGCAGAGGAAAACACTGCATCGCCCTCGACCAGGGCCGCACAAAATACTTCACGGGGCCGCATGCAGCCCTTGGGCCACAGGGTGGACACCCCTGCTTTATACCTTGGGATAGCTAAATCCAAGATTCATGCCCTACTAGTGATTCAGAACACAACTGCAAGATTGAGCATGTGATACCTTTATTCAATCTACTACGTACATTGACTGCCAGTAAATATATCAGGTCCAGTATAAAATCCTATCATTAATCCATCAAGTGCTCTATGGAATTGTCTACTGAGAGGATGGGAGGAGTGAGATATACAGAAACTCAAGCATCAGCTATTTCTGTGGCTGGTCCACAGCTATGGATTAACTTACCAGGAACACTTAAGGGCTCCTTTTATCAAGCTGCGCTAGCGAGATTAACACGTGCGACGTTTCATCACGCGTTAATCCCCGCGCTGGCCTAAAAACTACCGCCTGCTCAAGGGAGGCGGTAGCGGCTAGCATGGCTGGCGGTTTAGCGCATGGTATTACAAGCGGCTTGATAAAAGGAGCCTTTAGATATTGTTGCAGTTTAAGAAAATGTTAAAAATACCTTGTTCGGGTCTTTTTTGGCTGTATGATGTGACTGGAGATGGGCATAGGAATACTCATTAAAATAAGAAAGTTTTTGGAATAAGAGCTGTCGGTGAATGTTTTGTGCTGTCTGTTATATTTTAATATGTATGTATATTGTACTCAGCTTAGATTTTAAGTGGAATAGAAATTTAAAAATAAATACGGTAGCATCTCAGCTATCCGGCTTGCAATTAACTGGCAAAAAAATTGTTGGTAAAAAAAAAATTGTCTCCCACGCTCTTAAGACAATGTCCAAAGTGGTGCTCTTGACCCAATATCCTCCCTTCCCTCCTTCTAGCCCCAGAGGCGTCAGCAACAGAAGCCACAAATCTCTCTCCTACTCTCCATCTCCCGAAGCATCACAGACACCAACCTCCCTCCCTCCATTCCTGGAGCAGTAAAGCTGGTCCTGACAACTTCCTCCATTCCCGAAACAGCAGAGCCAGTCGTGACAACCTCCCTCCCTCTTTCCTCCTTCCTCACTCACCCGACGATGTAGTGTCAGACGATGAGCAGAGAAAGCACTGGTAAACAGGTAGCTTCTGGCCAGCCCCAGCAGGGCCTTTCCTCTGCTGCGCCACTTCCAACGCGGCAGGAGAAAGGCACTGCTTTGTGAATGGAGGGAGAGGGGGTTGTCAGGACCAGCTCTGCTGCTTTAGGGAAGGGAGGGAGGGAGTGGGGGGGAGAGAAAGTGGAAGAGAAGGGAGAGAGAAAGTGACCCAGAAAGAAGGGAAGAAGATGCTGGACCTACAAGTAGGGGTAGGGAATGATAGAGTGAGGTGGGATAGAGTGAGGTATGAAGAGAGATAACTATTTTTACATTAACTCTCAAATAACCGGAAACTACAGTTATCTGGTATCCACCAATCCCCATGGGTGCCAGATAGCTGAGATTCTACTGTAAATCCTTGTAATTTACTGATCTATTTTCTTTACCACATTTATTTATTATTTTTATTTATTTATTCAATTTTCTATACCATTTTCCTAGGGGAGCTCAGAACGATTTTCATTCATTTATTCAGGTACTCAAGCAGTTTTCCCTCTCTGTCCCGGCAAGCTTACAATCTATCTAATGTACCTGGGGCAATTAGACCTAGGAATTTGTTTGTAACTAGAATCTTCTGCTCTACTTATTTATTGTAGAAGGAAGTAATAATGTTTCATATTTTATAGGTTTAATTCTAAGATGTTTATTGTATTCCTTCAGGCTCTAGCACAACAAACAAAAATTGACAATGAGGAGCAGATTCGTGATGAGCTAAAAATTCATGAGAAAATTGCTGCTGAAAGGGCAGAGGCTCGTTACAGAAAGCATTATATGATGTGTCAGCAAGTGCTGGATCATATTATTGACTTAGTAACAATAACAGGAGAATATCGGCACCTGACAAACAAGTAAGTACTCTTGGAGGATCTTGTGTGATAAAATTTTCTGTGGCATTGCACCATAAATAGAGCAGTACAGAGCATTCAGCGCGCTGGCCAGCGCTAAAATCCTTTTGCGTGGTTTTGTAAAAGGGGAGGTTAATTAGGTATTTATAACGTATATATTTTGAATTTTTTTCAGCTCATTAGATGTTCTTTAAGGATACAAAAAAATGTGTTTATCAGTGATTTTGCACCACAGGTTCTATTGCCATGTATCTTTTCTAGTGTAATAAAATATGCATATTTCTGTCACTTAGGAGTTAGTGCATAAGAGGCACTAAAACTGAGTGGAGGATACAAGATAAACTGGGTAAGGAGGCTTAAAAAGGGCTAGGGGAATTAGTATTTTTCCAGTTTCCAATAAACACCTTTTTTATTATATTTTATTTATGTATTGTGACGGGGCTGGAATCGGCCTAGCGCACCAGAGACACAGCTTCCGCCACAGGCGCAAAGCCCAGCGCTCTCTGAAGGTCACACTATAATGGCAACAGAGGAAAGAGTAAAAAAGGTTGCCCACAGATAAGTTCAAACATTTATTCACCAGTTCCACTTGCACTGGATTATTTTGCAAGCCTCTTGAGCTAACCCAGAGGTAGGCAATTCCGGTCCTCAAGAGCCATAGGCAGGTCAGGTTTTCAGGATATCCACAATAAATATGCATGAGATAGATTTGCATCTCAAGGAGGCAGTGCATGCAAATCCATCTCATACCTATTCATTGTGGATATCCTGCGTGTAGTTCTCGAGGACCAGAATTGCCTACCCCTGGGCTAACCCTTATTTGGGCTCGTTGAATTCCACAACACAGTTCATCTTAGAACAATTCCTTTAACAAGTTGAAATAATCAAAAAGTCTCCTCAAAGTGAGCTTTCATTCACACAAAGTTCAGCTGCTACTTTTAACTCAGTTTTTGCAGCTTTCTGGCTCTGAAAACCTAGTGGCCACCCTGTTCTGGCCCCTTTTCTCTTCTATAGGCTTGTCACAACTGCTGTGCTTCAGTTAAACCCTTTTCAGGAGGTTTTTCCCACATGACTCCCTGAACTACATATTTCCCCACTGACCAGTCTTTAACCCTGGGCAGTGGAAAGGAGAACCATACTACCCTTTAAGATTTAATGGTCTAAATTCCTCCCTGGGTTACATAAGAAAACAAGAATAGCCTTATTGGTCAGACCAATGGTCCATCTAACCCAGTAGCTCATCCTCACAGTGGCCAATCCAGATCACCAGTACCTGAAAACCCCCAAAGAGTAGCAATATTCCATGCTACCAATCCAGGGCAAGCAGTGGCTTCTCCCATGTCTGTCTCAATAACAGACAAGATCTAGACAAATTTAAAGGAGCCTTAAAAAGTTTTTTATTCAAAGATGCTTTCGAATATTTAAATCTCCTTTCTATTTTCAACGGTTACAGCATTTCAAAAAAATATATTTTTTCCCTTATTCCCTATTGTTTTTTCAAGTTTAAGTTTCAAGTTTATTAATATGTTTGATGAATCGCTTATTAATATTACTAAGCGATGTACAAAATCAAAATAGAGAATAATATAGAGAAACTAACATTTTAACAATATACTTTCATAAAATACAAACATGAATCGGGAGGGAAAGAGTAAAAGTTACAATTTTCAATTTTTGGTAGAAAAAAGGAAAAAACAAGAGGGTGAGGGGTAGTTAAACCATAGCATGATTTGAAACCTCACTAAAAATTTTAAAAATTTAAATATTAAAAGCATCTTTAAACAGATAGGATTTTAAAGATTTTTTGAATATTGTGAGATCTTTTTCATTTCTAATATATTGTGGCAGAGCGTTCCATTTATGTTCTCTTTCCTATAATTTATTGTAGTTCTACCCCCTTTCTTTTTGTTTAATGTATGTGTTATTATGTGTCCTTCCATATGTTTTTGTTTTTAAACATTTTATTTTTAAATTTTTACTTCCCCTTTATTCTTTTGTTTATAAAATGCTTAGTATTTGATAGGCGTCTAATTAAATTTTTAAATAAACTTGGTAAACATCGTAAACTATGGACTTTTCCTCCAGGAAATTGTGCAAACCTTTCTAGAATGTCATGGCTCTGAATTACCCTTCTACATGTTAGTCACTTTTATCCTATCCCACTTCCATTATGCTTTAACAGTACCAAGGGATCCTGGCTTTATCGTTTCCTCATCTTAGCCACACATTCAACAAACATTCATTCATAAGGACACTATTGCCTCCTTACAGTCTTTTAGACCACCTTCTATTATTCAATAAACTTACACCACCTTCTCCATAGTATTTTACTCACATATGCGTTCAACTGCTTTTGGGCTCCATTCCATTTCATTATCGCTCTCCCTTCTTCTATTTCCATGAAGGGTTCCTCCCACTCTGAAGTAGGGAACAGATTGTTCCCCCGAGCAGTTTCTGAACACCTATGCTCTAACTGCCCCTTCTCAAAGCTGGCTTCTGTCTGGAAAGTAAACCCTTTCCAGTATTGCTATATCCTGGAATAAAATACCTGTGAGGTAAAGGCAGTGGGGCTGAGCTCCTAGCAGGATGGTTTGCTTTCTGAGGAACTTCCTTCCTTCCAAGTTCCTAATTGGCTCCTCGTGTTCTTAGCTGGGATTAATTTATCTGGCTGAGTCTTTAGCTTCTCCCTGCTCCCAGGGCAACCTCAAGCTGTTCTTTGAGCAAGTCGGCGCATTTCGGTCCTTCCACTGTCCTTAACTCTTGCTGTGTCAGGCTGTTTGGCTAGGGATTTTCCTGAGAGCTTACAGTGTGTTTGTAAAAAGAATGATAGGGTACTATAGTAGGAATCCTGTTCTTCTCTGCAGTATCCCCTCTGATCTTCCCTGTCTTCTCTTAGGGCTAGGAACAGACTTCTCTCCTTAGGCACTGGGACATTTTCCTTACAGGATCTGAACCAGTGACAGGTTCTTCCTGTCACAGTATATATTGTGACAGGCAAGATCTAGCCATGCCCACAAACCCTGCTACTGGTCCTACCTGTGCTAAACCAGTACGCATTCTTAGGGAAAGAAATAAAATCTGGCAAGCAGACGGACTTAGCAATCAGGACTTTAAAATCTGGCAAGCAGATGGTTTTAGCAAAGGCAGATCGTGTTTGACAAACTTGCTGCACTTCTTTGAAGGAGTAAACAGGCAGATAGACAAAGGCGACCCGGCCGACATTGTATATCTGAATTTTTAGAAGGCGATTGACAAGGTTCTGCATGAACGACTACTTTGGAAAATTGCGACCCATGGAATCAAGGGTGAAATACTCACGTGGATTAAAAACTGGCTGGATCATAGGAAACAGAGAGTGGGGGTAAATGGACAATACTCGGACCGGAAAAGCGTCACTAGTGGGGTGCCGCAGGGCTCAGTGCTTGGACCCGTGCCCTTCAATATCTTTATAAACGATCTAGACATTGGTACGACGAGTGAGGTGATTAAATTTGCAGACGACACTAAGTTATTCATAGTGAAGACGCAGGAAGATTGCGAAGACCTGCAACGTGACATAAACACACTCGAAAAATGGGCTGCGACATGGCAAATGAGGTTCAATGTGGATAAGTGTAAGGTGATGCATGTCGGTAACAAAAATCTTATACATGAATACAGGATGTCTGATGCGGTACTTGGAGAGACCCCACAGGAAAGAGACTTGGGAGTTCTGATCGACAAGTCGATGAAGCCGTCCGTGCAATGTGAGGCGACAGCGAAAAGGGCGAACAGAATGCTAGGAATGATAAAGAAGGGGATCACAAACAGATCGGACAAGGTTATCATGCTGTTGTACTGGGCTATTCCTCATCTGGAGTACTGCGTCTAGCACTGGTTGCTGTACATGAAGAAGGACATGGTACTACTCGAAAGGGTCCAGAGAAGAGTGACTAAAATGGTTAAGGGACTGGAGGAGTTGCCGTACAGCGAAAGATTAGAGAAACTGGGCCTCTTCTCCCTCGAACAGAAGAAATTGAGAAGGGACATGATTGAAACATTCAAGGTACTGAAGGGAATAGACTTGGTAGATAAGGACAGGTTGTTCACCCTCTCCAAGGTAGGAAAACGAGAGGGCACTCTCTAAAATTGAAAGAGGATAGATTCTGTACGAACGTAAGGAAGTTCTTTTTTACCCAGAGAGTGGTAGAAAACTGGAACGCTCTTCTGGAGTCTGTCATAGGGGAAAACACCCTCCAGGGATTCAAGACAAAGTTAGACAAGTTTATGCTGAATCAGAACATACGCAGGGAGGGCTAGTCTCAGTTAGGGCACTGGTCTTTGACCAGAGTGCCGCCGTGTGAGGGGACTGCTGGGCACAATGGACCACCGGTCAGACCCAGCAGCGGCAATTCTTATGTTCTAAGTACACCAGAAGGGCAGTGGATAAGAAATAGTGTCGCAGCAGCACAAGGCTCCACTTTATTACCCTATCATTTCTTCCCTAAAACTGCTGGTAAAGCTCACTTTAATGCTCCAGTAGTATTTTATGACAAACATAGGGCTAACGAGAGGGGAAGTTCCAGCAGAGCTGATGTGCACCAGGAAATTCATAAACCATGGAAGAATAAATCCCTGAAAGCTGGGAGCTGGGGGGGGTGGAGGAGCAGTCATCCCGAGCATGGAAGCAAAGAAACAGCCCAGGCACACTGAGAAGTGCTGAGGAAATTTGGACACCAATTCCTCTTCCCCATAGGAGAACTCTGCCTTAGGGACACAGGCAAATAAGGTACCAGGTTCCCAGAGAGAGGCTTTCCTGGAGAGGGGACGGTTCTGAGGAAAGTTTTACAGAAGCTGGTAGTAAGACACAGTTGCACTCACAGTTAGAAGAGGTGGGGAGCCAGTATACGAAGAGGAGAGTCAAATGGAAATAGAGAAACAGGGCTATGTTTTAAGTGACCAGGAATGTGCCATGGATTGTAGTGTTGATCTAGAGCAAAGTGTGCCTGAGAGCTGGATGTTTGAGGGAAATAGTAACTGTTTAAGTTTTGAATAAGATGATCCTGTTAATTAAGGAATGAGAATTTCAGTCTGAGTGAATGTTTGAACCAAAAGTGTGTCAAGCTTTGGTAGAAGTATGTTTGAGAATCCCAACACAGCTGAAGTTAGGTGCCATGTTTAAAAGCTGGGAGAACAGAAGGTACTTTAAGAGCCCAAAGCTTGTCCTTGCCTTATGCTAATGAACATTTGGGAACCACGGATGGGAACAGAGTCATATGGGATGGGGTGGGATGGGAACCTTCATAAAGGAGGTTAGAATTCCCCACATATTGGCCCCAGCTAGAGAGTGTTAGGGTGGTATTGTGAAGCTTACTTAGAAGTCAAAGCCAATCAATCAATCAGTGTAATATCAATCAATAGTAAAATTTCAATGAGGGTGAACAAAATAACAATGTACCACAATAGAAAAAGTCACTCCTTTTGAAATTTGTGGAGAGCGTTTTTGCCTTTGAATCTTTCCCAAGTTTAGGAAGAAACTGAGCCACCTTTAAAGTTAATTCAAATTTTCATCTTGGTTCCCTGATGCAGGATGAAAACGGCCTACATCGGAACCTTTGAAAAGATAAGTGCTTTGCTTATCATATCTGAAATAAAACGCTAGCCGCGCATGCGCACTCAACTGCGTGCTTCCGTTTTCCCTGATCTGACATGTAGGTCCGTGGCCTTGCAGGAGTGCGCATGCGCGACTCCACAGCCTTACTTGGCCAGCAAGAGTGCGGATGCGGCGACAACACAAATCGAAAAACGCTGGGCCGGGACCGCAGCCAGCCAACGATCGCCTCCACAGCCCGACGACTCCCCCCTCCCGCACCAACCGCTGCCGCTCCTGTTTGAAGCGGCCTGATGAGGTTCGCGGCCGGCTGTAGCGAACCTCGCAGGCCGCTCTCCACATGAAGCACGTTACCTCTGACGCGATCGCGTCAGAAGGAACATGCTACCATATGGAGAGCGGCCTGCGAGGTTCAATACAGCCGCCCATGAACCTAAGCAGGCCGCTTTGAACAGGAACAGGAGCGGCAGCGGCGGCAGGAAACATGGATTGATGGAGGCAGGTAAGAACGGGAGGGGAAGCCAAAAAAGAAGGGCCCTGGAGCAGCCAGTAAAGGGAGCTGTTTTGGTGGGAGAGTTGTGCTGAGTGCATGAAGCAGACAGGCAGCCATTGCACAACAGGGGGAGAGGCAAAGGGGGCTGCTTTGGGGGGATGGTTGTGCTGGGGGCCGACAGCAATCATGGGGGGAACAGAAAAGGGCCATGGAGCAGGCAGCCATGGCACAACAGGGGGCCAGAGGGAGAGCGAAAGGGGGCTGCTTTGGGGGACGGGTGTGCTGGGGCAGACAGCATTCAGGGAGGGGGGAGGAACAGAAGGGGGGCCACGAAGCAGGCAGGCATTGCACAACAGGGGGAGAGGCAAAGAGGGCTGCTTTGGGGGGATGGTTGTGCTGGGGGCCGACAGCAATCATGAGGGGAACAAAAAAGGGCCACGGAGCAGGCAGGCATGGCACAACAGGGGGCCAGAGGGAGAGCGAAAGGGGGCTGCTTTGAGGGGAGGGGTGTGCTGGGGCAGACAGCAATCAGGGAGGGGGAGGAACAGAAGGGGGCCACGAAGTAGGCAGGCATTGCACAACAGGGGGAGAGGCAAAGGGGGCTGATTTGGGGGGATGGTTGTGCTGGGGGCAGAAAGCAATCATGGGGGGGAGGAATAGAAGGGGGCCATGGAGCAAACAGGCATTGCACAACAGGGGGATAGGGGGCTGCTTTGGGAGGAGAGTTGTGCTGTGGGCAGACAGCAATTATGGGGGAGAACAGAAGGGGGCCACGGAGCAGGCATGCATTGCACAACAGGGGGAGAGGGAAAGGGGTCTGCTTTGGGGGAATGGTTGTTCTGGAGGCAGAAAGCAATCATGGGGGGGGAAATAAGGGGGCCACATAGCAGGCAGGCATGGCACAACTGGGGGCCGGGGGGAGGGAAAGGGGGCTGCTTTGGGGGGATGGTTGTTCTGGGGGCAGACAGCAATCATGGGGGGAACAGAAGGGGGCCAAGAAGCAGGCAGGCATTGCACAACAGGGGGAGAGGGAAAGGAGGCTGCTTTGGCAAGCAGGGGGACCAGGGAGACAGACAGAAAGAAAGACGCACAGACAGGGGACCAGGGAGAGACACAGACACAAAGAATGACAGACAGACAGTGTCCAGGGAGAGAGAGAGACAAATAAAAAACAAAAAAAGACATACAGACATCTACTCTAGCACCCGTTATTGTAACGGGCTTAAACACTAGTATATGTATAATAAGAGAAATTTGACTGTGTGATGCAGCGAAGAAAATGTTTTTCAAACTTTTTTAGCTCCGGCACACTAAACAGAGCAAATGTTTTTTCGCGGCACATTATAATTGAAATTATAAAATTGCAAAACCAACAAAAAATAAATTTGAGTGTTATTTAAAGTTCTTTAAGCTATGTAACAACTGTGAAACTAAAGTAGAATAGAATTACTAATTAATGTGATGGATGTGCTTGTTTTTGAGTGCAAATTTACTCAAAACTAAGCTCAATAGTCGACAAGCAAATATGCATTTCATCATCCACCATCTGCAGTCGTTATCTTTTTTCTATTTAATTTCTGTCAGAGCTAAAAATCCCAAGTTCACAAAGATAAGAAGAGCAAATGGTAACAAAACCTTGATTGCTTTGTTGCTCCAGTTAGGATAACTACTATATAAAAAATAAAAATAAAATTACTTGCTGTTAGTTTTCAAGGACCAATCACATCAAAGAATGATGCTTATCTGGGTGGTTGTATCCTTATACACATAAACATTCATAACATTGACAGACTCTTGCGTATGTGACGTATATGTCATCTATTCTAGTGTATACTTATGAAGGGAATTTTTAAACATAAAGTAAAATTCTGGAATCTCTCATGGCACTCCGGGAATCTCTTCGGGGCACACCACTGTGTTGTGGGACACAATTTGAGAGACAATGAATTAAATCGTTCCCTTCTCTATGACAAGTGAATCTAAGTACCAGGTACCAGTTTTGTGGGCTAAAAATAGAGGGACGGAAGTATGTAGTAATCCCTGAATTCTATAAAAAGCGCTATAAATTGTGCATTCAAATTTGGGTATGTGTTCAATATGCGTATGTATTTTAATTGAATAATAAGCCAATTAGCACAAATAATTGGGATCTTAACAAGTAATTATTGCTTCTAATTGGAATTAATTAAATTTTTTGCACAGTTCCAAAAAGGGGGCAATGTAATAGGTAGATCAGGGTATTCCTGCAATTTATATACACTGTTATAGAATAAGAGGGGATGCTTGCCTAATTTAGGCACTAGGATTTACACCACATTCCAGTTGACATAAATGGCCACGTCTAAAAGTAGTCATGGTTCCCGGAGCTAAGCAGTATTCTATAAATGGAAGACAAAAGAGAAGCAGACCTTCAAGAAAACAGTCTTTATTAACTATTTAAAACTCCCAGTTAACAAACAGCATTGCCTGAGGAGCTAGCTAAATTAAAGGTAGATAAATCGATGAGGCCGGATGGTGTACATCCGAGAGTGCTGAAGGTATCTTCACTGACTGATCTTTTCAATGACCTTTAGAGTTGGGAGTGGTACCGGAGTACTAGAAAAAAGCAGTTGTAGTCCCTCTACACAAAAGTGGAAGTAAGGAATTACAGGCCAGTTAGTCTGACTTCTGTGGTAAGCAAATTAATGGAAAAGCTTCTAAAACAGAGAATGGTCAAGTTTATGGAATCCTGTGGATTACAGGACTGGAGGCAACATGGATTCACTAGAGGTAGGTCTTGTCAGACAAATCTGATCAATTTCTTTGACTGGGTGACCAGAGAATTGGATAGAGGATGAGTGCTAGATGTGGTGTATTTAGGTTTTAGAAAAACCTTTGACATTGTTCCACACAGACGTCTAATAAATAAACTGAGTGCCCTCGGAATGGGTCCCAAAGTGATGGGCTGGGTCAGGAACTGGATGAGTGGAAGGCGACAGAGGTCAGTGATCAATGGAGATTGCTCTGAGGAAAGGGATGTTACCAGTGGTGTGCCTCAAGGTTATGTTTATGGGCCTGTTCTTTTTAACATTTTTATAAACGATATTGCTGAAGGGTTGTTGCGTGAGAAATGCCTCTTTGCTGATGACACCAAAATCCGCAATAGAGTAGATATGCTGGATGGTGTGAATAACATGAAGAAAGACCAGGCAAAGCTTGAAGAATGGTCTGAAATTTGGCAGCTAAAATTTAATGCTAAGAAATGCAAGGTCATGCATTTGGGTTGCAAAAACCCGAGGGAACGGTAGTGTTTAGGGGATGAAGAACTTATGTGCATGACGGAAGAGCGGGACTTGGGTGTGATTGTATGTGATGATCTTAAGGTGGCCAAACAGGTTGAAAAGGTGATGGCAAAATCTAGAAGGATGCTAGCTTGCATTAGGAGAGGTATGGCCAGTAGGAAAAAAGAGGTATTGATGCCTCTGTATAAGACTCTGGTGAGACATCATTTAGAATATTGTGTACAATTTTGGAGGCCGTACCTTCTAAAATATATAAAAAGGATGGAGTCAGTCCAGAGGAAGGCTGCTAAAATGGTGCATAGTCTTCATAATAAGGCATATGAAGATAGACTTAAAGATCTCAATATGTATTCTTTAGAGGAAAGGCGGGAGAGGGGAGATATAATAGAGACGTGGCATAAATGTGCATGAGTCGAATCTCATTTGAAAGGAAGCTCTGGAATGAGAAGGGCATAGGATGAAGTTAAGAGGTGATAGACTCAGGAGTAATCTAAAGAAATACTTTTTTATAGAAAGGGTGGTAGATGCATGGAACAGTCTCCTGGAAGAGGTGGTGGAGACGGAGAGTGTCTAAATTCAAGAAAACCTGGGATAGTCACGTGGGATCTCTTAGAGAGAGGAAGAGATGATGGTTACTGTGGATTGGCCATTTGGCCTTTTATCTGCCATCATGTTTCTATGTTTTTGTAATATGGCCATGTTTCGTCATAAGAACATAAGAATTGCCGCTGCTGTGTCAGACCAGTGGTCCATTGTGCCCAGCAGTCCGCTCTTGCGGCGGCCCTCTGATCAAAGACCAGTGCCCTAACTGCGACTAGCCCTACCTGCGTACGTTCTGGATCAGCTGGAATTTGTCTAATTTTGTCTTGAATCCCTAGAGGGCGTTCCAGTTTTCTACCACTCTTTGGGTGAAGAAGAACTTCCTTACGTTACGTCAGACTAGAAATGTTTTTATCAGTTTGGTGGAACCTAAAATTTTACTCCAGCTAGTACGTTTTTACCCCTGACCCAACTTTCTGGCGAAACATGGCCATGTTGGGCAATACTTTTTGATGTCTGCTAGTTTTAAAGATTTAATAAAGACTGTTTTCTTGAAGGTCTGCTTCTCTTTTGTCTTCCATCTTAGATGTTATAGTCCATTTGCCTTGTTGTTATTTGAGATATTCTATAAATGGCAACTAACTTTGAATGCCTTTTATAGAACAGCACTCGGTGCTATATTTTTGTCAGTTTTTTTAGGTGCAATTGATAGACTCTAGATACTATGGGGGTAATAATAAAAAAAAAAAACGTCTAAAAAGTGTCTTAAATGGCTACTTGGAAGATCAAAAAGCCTGATCGTCCAAGTACCCATAACAAAAGCTGATTTTTAGACGTATCTAAAAACAGCTTAGGCCTTTCCCCTGCCTCTAGACGCACAGAGAAAAGAGGTGTGTTTAGAGGAGGGGAAAGGGCGGGCAGTGGGCGGGAGGTGGGCCGACCTACACCTAGGCGTACAACAGGTATAACCAAAACATTTACAGGTTGCCTAGTCGGCACTTAGACCTTTTTGACTTAGACATAGTCAAACCAGGTCTAAGTGCCGAAAAAGGGGCCGCTGAGCTGATGGCCGCTGGCGCCATCAGTTCAGAGGCCCGGCAACCTACCCACCGCAACCATCATGGCAGGAGAGATGCCTCATCTCCCCTACCGCGATGCCGTTACTCCTCTACCCGAACAGCCACAACCCGCGGCAGGAGAGATGCCCTATCTCTCCTGCCGCGGGTCGCGGCAGTTCCGGTAGAGGAGTGATGGCATCGCGGTAGGGGAGATGAGGCATCTCTCCTGCCGCGATCCATCACCCCCCCTCACAATTAACATCGGGCCAGGAGAGAGCCCAAGCTCTCCTGGCACACGGCGACCCCCGACTCGAGTGGGCCAGAAGAGAGCCCAGACTCTCCTGGCCCGCGGCAACCTCTCCCCCGAGTACGATCGTAATGGTGATTGGGCGTTTAGGCAGAGGAAGGCCATAATCAAAACAAGGACGTTTGTTTTGGTTATGGACACTTTCCCTGCTTCTGCTTTGAACGTTTAAGGACTTAGGCCAAAAAGGGACTTAGACGGTTTTTTTGATTATGCCCCTCCACACCTTTATGAATTCACTTCAAGCAAGCAATGAAAAGGAACAAACTCAATCTGAAAGTTATCAATACGAGGCGTCACACCATTTTCTCTATAACAGCTCCCCAATCTTGGAATGACCTCCCACTATTTATTAGAGTGGAAAAGCACTTAGATAAATTCAAGTCCAAACTTAAGAGTTTCCTTTTTATAGATGCTTTTAGTGAATGAATCTCAAAGATTCGGTCTTTTTTTACTTTTTACTTTATATATCATTATAAATTTTATCTGTTGCCCTTCCTATTGTTTTTCCCTTAAACGTTATTAAATTTATATTGATTGTAACCCATTAATAATTTTCCCTCTGCTTTGAGTTTATATGTATAAGTTAAACTATATATAGAAATGTTTGTATTTGTTGTTTTTAATTCGATATGATTATTGTTTGTCTGATTTGTTCCCCATATTTGATTATTTATGAAATTGTACATCGCCTAGAAACTGTGATTAATCAAATTATATAACAAACTTGGAATCTAAACAAATCAACCCCATCAATCTTTTACTTCATTGTTATCAAAGAGATGATAATTTTGTTTTCTTTATCTACAGTTTAATCCCATTTCAGCTAATGCGTGAATGGAAGCAACTGTTTTGTGCTGGAAAACCAATCTATGAACAAGCATCCATTGAGCCTTTGCCTCCTCAGCCAACTTTAGAACAGCTTGTGGAGCTGGAAAAACAAGATCTGTTAGATGAGGAGGGTTTTGAGGACTACAAGGTACATGTAATGGAATAATTTATTTTACATGACATTTTCTAAACTGTTTAAATCTGATCTGTAAATAAACTTCATTGTTTTTGGTATATGAAAGAAGAAACAATTTATTCAGTTACGAAGTACTTGAGGTAAATGATTCATATCCAAGGCCAGTTAAAAGGATTACAGTATCCAGAGGTGAGTTTTCCTTTCATGAGGAGCACAGATTGCAGGGCTCTTAAACTAAAATGAAGATGATATTGAAAATTAAATGTCAGTTTTTGGATCTTCAGTACTCTATGCAATTAGATCCAAGGGTGTTTCTTTTGTCATAAACAAGCACCTTCCTACATTTTTCAGCATACGCTATGATAGATCCTCCTCCACCGCCGTCCTGCTGTCAGTTGGTTTACCTCAGGCCCCTGACCTAGGACCACTTCATTTTTCCATCTACACTTCTTCCTTTGGAGCTCTAATCTCCTCCCATGGTTTTCAGTATCACCTCAATGCTGATGACTCACAGATATATCTCTCTACACCTGAAATCTCGACAGACATTCAATCCCGGGTTTCAGCCTACTTGTCTGACATTGCTACCTGGATGTTTCACCGCCATCTAAAATTAAACATAGCCAAGACTGAACTCCTTATCTTTCCACTTAAACCCATCTCTCATCTTCCCCCATTCTCTATTTCTGGAACAATGCCCTCATTCTCCCTGTCTCGTTGGCTAGCAACTATGGAGTAATCTTTGACTTATTTCTCTCCTTCTCTTCACATATCCAACAGACTGCCAAAACCTGTTGTTTCTTTCTCTACAATATCGCTAAAATTAGACCCTTCCTTTCTGAGATCACTGCTAAGACCCTCATCCATACCCTCATCACTTATCATCTATACTACTGCAACCTGCTTCTCACTGGTCTTCAGCTAAACCATCTCTCCCCTTCTGTTCAGAACTGTGCTGCATGGCTCATAGTCCACTAATGTCACAATGCCCACATTACTCCTATCCTCAAGTCACTTCATTGGATCCCTATCCGTTTCCACATACCGTTGAAACTCCCTTTAATGACCTACAAGTGTAACCGCTCTGCAGCTCCTCAGTATCTCTCCTCACTTCCTACACCCCTTTCTCGAGCACTCCACTCATTGGTTAAGTCTCTCTCATCTGTTCCCTTCTGTTCTACAGCCAGCTCCAGCCTCCATCCCTTCTACTTTACTTTACTGTATACTTGGAAAGGGAGGCGAGACCAGCAATCCCCCACACTGCATCAGAACAGCGAGGTTCTACTTTTTCTTTGGTGGGAAGCCTCGCCCCCTTTCTTCCCTGAGCAGCCATTTCCTGCCAGTCCATGAAAGGGCTTTGATCTAAAGTGTGGCAAACTTATTCCAGCACAGTGAGGGGAAGGAAGACCAGCAATCCCCCTCACTGCACCAGAACCGCAAGGTTCTACTTTTTCTTCTGCGGGAAGCTCCCCCCCCCCCCCCCCCCCCCCGTCTTCCCTGAGCAGCCATTTCCTGCCAGCCCTTGAAAGGGCTTTGATCTTGGCTCCACCCACTGCAGAGCTTCCACTCCTCTTCAGCACTATTTGAGGGCCACTGAAAGGTTTTTCTCCAGAAAACAGCAAGGCAGAGGAAGGAGGAACGTTCCCTCCATTCTGTCCCTCCTCCTTTCGCCTGACGCCGCTCCAAACACGAGGATCGGGCTTGGATCCATCCACTGCAGAGTTCCTGCTCCTCTTCAGCCCTATTTGAGGGATGCCGAAAGGTTTTCTATTTTTTTCTTCCAGAAAACCGCAAGGCAGAGGAAGGGGGCAGGTTCCCTCCATCTTGTCCCTCCTTCCCCCACCCGACGCTACTCCAGACGCGAGGATCAGGCTCCACCAACTACAGATTTCCTGTTTTTCATCAGCCCTATTAGAGGCCGCTGGAAGGTCTTCACAGAGAACAGCAAGGCAGAGGAAGGTTCCCTCCATCTGGTCCTTTCTCCCTCCGCACGACGCTACTCCAGACGTGAGAATCGAGCCTGGCTCCACCCACTACAGAGCTCCTGCACCTCTTCAACCCTGTTTGATTGCCACCAAAAAATTGGACATATCCTTCCGGCAGACCATTTGGGCGGCCATTTTACACCAAATTATACCAAAAAGACCCCCTACAACAAAATAATCCTTGCCCTACCACAAAAATCACCAGTGAAAACATCAAAAGAAACACAGCTCGTTCCACCCAATCCTCACCTCCCAACTCCACAAAAAATGAAAACAATAAAACAGAAACAAATAGTCATCGCCCTACTACTCTTGATCCTAACATTCCTGAAAGCAAAAGGAAACTATAACTCACCAATTCCAGTTATAGTAACAAGCAACAGAAACCACCACTCAGTAGGGAGTAGCCATATAAACGTGGTTGACTACTCCACCTGCATGCACCATAGCATCCCCCAGACCTGGGGGAGAAGACCCACAGATGCCTCCCGAAACCATCCCAGGATCAAACCTACCCCCCAAGCAGACACCCTCATCTGCCCAAAAATATCACACAACACTAAAACTGAATTTACATCAATAAAATGTGCATACATGAACATCAGATCCCAAAAACTGAGATCATTAAAGACTGGATAGAAACATAAAAACTAGGATGCCTCTTCCTCACAGAAACATGGCTAATCTCAAACACCGACCCCAGAATAACGGAAGCTTGCCCACAAGGCTACAAAATACAAGTAGTTTGTAGAGACAAAAAACGAGGAGGAGGATTAGCCATCCTGGCCAAAAATACTCTAAATATAGCGCTACAAGACAAAACCTCCACCCCACACATGAATCTACTCGCCTGCCAATTATAGGACCCCACACTCAAAGGAACCCTAACCTGCCTACTTTGTTACATAACACCAGGAAAATGGAACAAAATCAGCATTCGAAGCATTTATAGCATTTATAGCAAAATCAGAATTCGAAGAATTTATACTCAGAAAAACTCCCTCACATCAACATACAACCTAATCCTAGGCAATCTTAACCTACACCTGGAAGACGAATCTTCCAACCTAACAGAAAACCTCCTCTCATTCCTCAAAACCCTATTCTACTGAATCCTAGACCCACAAACCACACAAGAGAAGGGCCATCAATTCGACATAGCAGCCTTCATGTCCCAATAACCCACCACACCAGAAATTCACACCACAAATGGAACATGGTCACACACTCTCTGGTCAGGCCATTACATGTACACCTTCAAAATCAACTGGACACAGGGCAAAACCAAACAAAATAACCAAAGATTAACATACGAAGCACACAAAAATATTGACCCACCTAAATTCTGGAACAAAGTAGACACCATGATACAAGATGGAAACCCCCAAGGACTTCATTAACCATTGGTGCACCCTAAACACATCCATCCTCGAAGACATGACACAACTGCAGAAAAAGACCAGAATATGCAGACGCTCAGATAATGGTTTTACAACGAGCTACTGCAACTCAAACGACAATGCAGACATCTTGAAAGAGAATGGAGAAAAAACAACCGAGAACACACAAAAATAACCTGGAGAACACTGAACAAACAAAAGCTAAAAGAAAGGCATACTACACCAATCAGACAGGCATAGAAATCCAAGACACCAAAAATCTTTTCAAACTACTAAAGGAACTCACAGACACCAAACCCTACCTGGCCACTAAAACTGCCCCTCCCCCCCACAGCCATTCAACATAAGAACATAACATAAGAACATAAGCATGGCCTCTGCCGAGTCAGACCATGGGTCTATCATGCCCAGCAGTCCGCTCCCACGGTGGCCCCCCCAGGTCCAATTGGCTGAATTCTTCAGAAACAAAATATCGATAGCCAGAAACACCTTCACCGGGACCCCAAACCACCTCGACAAAATCTCAATACCACCTAAAGAAAACAAGGCCTATGCAGCAGACTGGTCAGATTTCCCAGACACACAATAGCACGACCTAGACAAAGTCTACAAAAAATACAGTCATGCAGCCTGCGACCTCAACCACTGTCCCCATACCTGTTAAAAGCTGCCAGCAGTAGATTCCGCGCCCACTTCATGCAGTAGATTAGTTACGTGCTCACAGAGGGTCAATTTCTACAAGAAGTTGCTGAAATCATCATAACCCCTATTCTGAAAGACCCAAAGGGAGCAACAGATCAGCCATCCAATTACAGATCTATAGCCTCAATACCGCTATACGTCAAACTAATGGAAGGCCTCGTAGCAAAACTTCTCACCGAATACTTAGAAACCCATAACATACTTCACCCCTCACAATCAGGCTTCAGAAGCAACTACAGTATAGAAACACTACTAGTCTCTCTCCTAGACACAATACCTAAGCAAAAGCAAAAAAATGCTACTCATACAACTCGATTTCACAGCGGCATTCGACCTAGTAGTTCACGACATCCTACTACAAACACTGGAGGCAATAGGAATCACAGGCAAAGTCTACAATTGATTTTAAAGATTCCTCCGCTCAAGAAGATACATAGTAAAAGCAAACAATGAACAATCAGAATCCTGGAATAACCCTTGCGGAGTCCCTCAAGGCTCCCCACTATCACCAGCATTCTTCAACCTTTAAATAGCCACACTTGGCACATGCTTAGACAAAGAAGGCATAACGTCATACAGCTACCCATACGATATCACCATCCTCCTGCCTTTCAACCAAACCACCCCCCAACACAACGAACAAACTACACATTGTACTAGAAACAGTCTCAAAATGGATGAGAGACCACAAATTAAAACTGAACCAAGGCAAAACCAAATTCCTACATCTAGAAAGAAACAAAACCCCAACCATACCAAACCTAGAAATAAACTCCATCACATATCCCTTATAACCCAACCTAAAACTGCTGGGAATAATGATAGACAAAGGCTGCACCATGCAACTTCAAATCAGCAAAATGGTTCAGAAGGCATTCGCTACCATGCGCAACTTTAGACAAGTCCAAAAATACTTTAACAACGAACAATTCAAACTCATAGTACAAGCGCTAATCCTAGGACTTCTGGACTACTGTAACATACTTTACCTGTTATGCCCCGCCAACATGCTAAAACAATTACAAACAGTCCAAAATACAGCCCTAAGACTAATATACTTGCTGAAAAAATACGACCACATTACCTCAGCTTTCCAAGACTCACATTGGCTCCCAGTGCAAGCATGCATACAACACAAATTCTATTGCACCCTATTCAAAGTCCTAAATGGAAATGGACCAAGCTATCTGAACAACCGCCTAACCAGGAAAACACATCCAGATCAAGGAGAACTCAAGCACACTTTACCCACCCCCCAATCAAAGGCATGCAAAGCAAAAAAAATATATGACGGTCTACTAGCCACCAGAGCAGCAAAAATAGACCACCACCTCTCAAATCTGCTGACCGACTTTTTTTGCTTATTTTCTTCAATATGGGGAAGAGGAAGGGAGCTTCACAACCAGGAAAGAACTGAAAACCATACTGTTCAAGAAATTTGTCAAATGATCTAACCAAACCGTATCGACCATTCCCAGATCCCGATGCATACTATAGCTATCAACTTTGTAATCTCCCTTGAAATGCCCAGACCTAATTTCTTATTGTAAACCGCCTAGAACTGAAAGGTATTGGTGGGATAGAAGACATCAATGTAATGTAATATGTCAAGCTCTGTCTCTGGCAATATACAATTCCAGACTTAAAACCCACTTCTTTGAAGCTGCTTTCAATTCCAAACTCCAGCCTACCTGCTAAACACCAATATCTGTCTTATCATTCTCTCTGTAATTCTTCTATCTGCTAAGCACCAATATCTGTCTTATCATTCTCTCTGTAATTCTTCTATCTGCTAAGCACCAATATCTGTCTTTCCTCTGTTATTCCCTCTGTTATCATTCCCTCTGTTATTCCCCCCCTCCCCCGGAGCACTGTTTATAGATGCACCTTCTTGTCCAGTTTATCTGTCTTCACTAGAATGTAAGCTCTTTTGAGCAGGGACTACTATCTCTTCTGTGTTTTGATGTACAGTGCTGCATATGTCTAATAGCGCTATAGAAATAAGTAGTAGTATTTCTGCTGCTGCAGCCATGTTCTGCCTTAATGTCTGGCTATGCATGTGTAAACTCTGCATCCTCCCTAACAAACTCCCCTTACTGTTCCAGCAGCTCTTGGCTAGATCCAGCCACAGCCAACAGGGAGAAGAGCAAATCCAGCTCTAATTGGCCACTGACCTCTCTTGTTTGATTTTTGATGTTCCAGCACCAGCCTGTTTAAACTAGCTAGTAAAATTACTATTATTTTTTTATTTTTTATTTTATACAATTATTACAAGACATAACACTCGCTTTAGTAACACAGAGTAAATTCCAATAAAGAAAAGGAAAGGGAAATTATTAACTAAATAAATAAATCTTCTCCTCAGACCATTACTTTATGGGAGAGACATATAGATAATTTGGGAGAAAATTTTTCAAAAATAAGGTTCATGAAAAGGCTTAAATGGTAAAATTACTATTTTTATAGCATCATACAATTAATTCTTCTTTTTGGGAGTGAAGTCTAGATTCTGTATAGATTGGACAATTATAGCTTGTCAATCTACAATGTTCTGGGTGAATTACCAAAACATAAATAAAAACTGCACCTTCATTTCTGTAACACACACACACTCCACATTCCCCAACAGTGTGCTAGAATTCACCATACAGAAAAAAATATTCAAATTGTGATGCCACCCCAGAAACATTCTTCTTTCACTGCCAGACATTTGTGAAATAAAACAAAACTGTGCAAAAGACACTCAGAACTTGTATAGCAAACTTACCATATCATATCAGCCCTAACATCCAGGATTCAACCTGCAACTACCCTACCTATGAAAAACAGCACAAATAGATCTACTGTTGGAAACACAGAACAAGCAAGACTGCAATAAATCCATATACAGACTCTGTAAGGACAGTTCTATAAAGGAGTGCTTATTTTTAGGTGTTAAGAAGATACCTATTTAAAGCCTATAAAGATGGATAGGTATCCTTCTTTCATTTAAAGGATTCTAGCAAAGCAGTGTGGATATTCTTATATAATTTAGGAATAAAGGTAAAGGGCAATTAATTTGATACACTGCCTTTCTGTGGTACAACCAAAGTGGTTTACATTTATCATATGCAGGTAGCTGATATAAATATTCATGTCTAGATGCTTAAAAATGCACCTAAATCATAGCATTCTATAAATTTGCTCATGTAACTAAGCTATTTCATACTCTTGTCCAGATTCCACCTTTGAGTACATCCACCTTCAAACTATGCACCATCACATTTAGACACAAGGTTATAGAATAGCATCTAGCTGGAATATTAGCATTCACAAACATATGTACACTGATCTTCGCTATGTACACATATATGCATTTATATGCTGGCATTATGATCTTTTGTGTATGTTCTTGGCTCCCTCTATAGAATTATCCCCTAGACCAGTGGTCTTCATTGTATGACCTACCAGCCAATAACAGCCCTCCTAGACCTCTGTGGCAGCCCACGGAACCTGTGAACCTGGTCCCACTGCTGTTAAGCTGCCTGACCCCTCACCCCCAGCCTTAGACTCTGCCAGCTCTTCCAGCTGCCTCTTGTGGGGCCTCTACCAGACCCTCATTCCCTGGCCTCATCACCGGTCCTACCGTCTGTTGTCAAACCTGACCCAATTCCTCAACTCCAGGCTCTATCTGGCCCTCTGGCTACTCTTAGATTTTATTTTGCTGGTGTATAGGTCCTTGCAGACCCTTCCACTACTGGACTTCACTCCAGAGCCAGATCTCTCTCTCAGATCTCCACCAGTGTATAGGTCCCTGCAGACCCTCCCACCACCGAACTTCCTGCTGCTGCACCATTCCCCCTGTCAGGACTGATCAGCCTTTGCACTCTACTCCACTGCACCAAGCCTCCTATCAGTACCAATCTGCAGTGGCGTTCAGGGCTTCAAGTTTCAAGTTTATTAGAAATTTGATGAATCGCTTATACATAAATTACTAAGCGAATTACATTAAAATCTAAAATATGCATACATTAAAATACAAGATATGCATACAACATATAAATTTAAAAAAAAATAACTACTCAGAAAAGGGGTTAGACCAACAGACAAAACTGGATGTGAGAGGAATGAAGGGATAAAGTTACAATATTAATAATTTTGAAAAGAGGGAAACAATAAAGGGAAAAAACATTAGGAGGGGTATCTTTTTTATTTTTGATAAAGAGTCTACTGCACTGTAACTATTCCAATCAGAGGGTAAAAGCATTTTAAACAAGAAGGTTTTTAGATTATTTTTAAAACGGCTAATGTCTTTTTCGTGTCTTATATATTGGGGTAGAGAATTCCAGACTTGGGGGGCTACTATTGAAAATATATCATGTCGTCTAGTGCCGAACCGATCACTTTTAAAGAAGAGACTACCAGGAGACCTTGGGTCGAAGAACGAAGAGGGCGAGAAGAGTTATATGAAATAAGTATCCTGTTTATAAATTGCGGTTCGTTTGTGGATAAAGTTTTAAATACTAAAAGTAGAATTTTAAAGGTAATGCGATGGTTAATGGGAAGCCAGTGTGAGGCAACTAGAAAAGGGGTTACATGGTCATATTTTTTACCATTGTGAATAAGTTTAACGGCAAGATTTTGAATTATCTGTAAACGTTTCTTTTCTTTTTGAGTAATGTTTAGTAGTAATGAATTACAGTAGTCTAGCTTGGAAATAACAAGTGAATGTATAAGTATATTCAGAGATTTTGGTTCCAAAAACTTGGAAATAGAACGAATCAAACGTAATCGATAAAAACAAAATTTAACTATGTTACTAATGTGCTCATGATAGGAGAAATTATCATCAATGATGACTCCAAGTAATTTTATGGAAGTTAGGCAAGAGACCAGCATTCCTCTACCCAAGGCTTGAGCTCTCTGTGCTGGTAGCTGTTCTTTTTAGCACCACAGTCCATTCAGGGTGAGTGGACAGCTCCCAGCAGCACTTGCAGCTCTTATGTAAATCAGCTCTCCTTTCAGTCTCCATGAGCTCCACTGCTTGGGCTCCCTCTATTAGCCAGTGACAGGTACTCCACCCTGTCATATAGACAAAATCTGAAAAGGGAAACCCTGAGAGGCCAGACTATGAGCAGTATACACTGCAGAAGCAAATGTGCATTTCCTATAATACTGAGCAAATGAAAAAATTCTGGTCTCTAAAAACTGAAAATAAAATGTATTCCCTACCTTTGTTATCTGGGCATTTTATTTTTGATTGGTTTAATCCTGCAGCCTTTCAGTCTCCCCCAAGTTTTTTCATAGGTTTTTCTTTCTATTTTTTATTTCTTCTCTCTCCCTTTGTCATTTTTCCCTCTTTTTTTGATACTGTATTGGTCTTTTTTAAATTTTATTCAAATCCTCTATAATAAAATCCTGACAGGGTGCTGTGTCCCTCTGTGTCGAATTCCATTTTTGAACATGGAGGCAGGAAACACGCCAGCGACTCCCCCGTCCCACCCTCACTCACCGCCAGAGAAACCTCCATAAACATTGGAACGGGGGGGAGGGGGCACAGGTACCCCTGCCGGCATCTACTTCTCCCCCTCGCCTGCTCACCTGCCCGCCACGTTTAACTTCAAAGAAAAGCGCTGCGCCGTGCTTCCACTGTGGCCCACTCTCTGACAACTTCCTGTTTCCACTAGGGCTGGCCGCAGTGGACAGAAGACGCCGAGGCCAGCAACAGTGTGGCACAGCGCTTTTCTTTGAAGTTAAACACTGGTTTTTCTCCTTCCTGATGAAAAGATGAGAGAAGTTTGGAGCTGGGGCTGAAAATAGGGGACATGTGAGGGAAGGAGGCTTTACAAGCACCCATTAATGTAATGGGCTTAAACACTAGTTATAATAATAATAGCAAGTCAACATACTTGCATAAATATTAGAAATATAATAAATTAATCATATATATGATTGATAAGTTAATAAAATTTTGTTTGAAGGTTCATTAATTAATTATTTAACCCCCAAACAGCCAGTTTGTTACACTCAGGATAGTGCAATTGAACCAATACTCCCCCTCCCCCTTCTTTAGCCACAATAAATTAAAATAGTTGTTTTGGCTTGAAAAAAAGGAAATTTTTCCCTTCAAATGAAATACAGCATTTTGCAGGAAATTTCAAAACAAATAATGCACCTAGGGCAGGGGTGTCCAATGTCAGTCCTCGAGGGCCGCAATCCAGTCGGGTTTTCAGGATTTCCCCAATGAATATGCATGAGATCTATTTGCATGCACTGCTTTCATTGTATGCTAATAGATCTCATACATATTCATTGGGGAAATCCTGAAAACCCGACTGGATTGCGGCCCTCGAGGACCGACATTGGACACCCCTGACCTAGGGCCAAGACCCTTGGTCTATAACCCAAGAAATCTTTCCTTCTTTTCTGTGTCTCCTTAGATAAATCTGGGAACAAACGAATAGTTGAACCAAAAAACTTATCGTTCACATGCCTGAAATAAGTTTTGAAGTATTACTTCCCTATCAAACTCCAAGGCAAATGTCACTATAAGGGTAGTTCTCTTAGTTATAACTTCAAGCAAGTTCTCAAAAAGTTTGCCAAATTTAAATCACTCTTCTGTGTTCCCACTTCTTCACTAGGGGTAGAGGCAACCGGTTTTTTTTCCCCACTCATAGTGATATACAGGGCTCTAGTTATTGGTGGCAAACTTTCTTCTGGCATTAATAGGATCTCTTTCAGATTTTTCCGCATCATTGCTATCGGAGCGATTAACGGTGATTTTGGAAAATTCAGCAATCTTAAATTATTCCTTCTTTGCATATTTTCCATATATTCCAGTTTTCTCTGAATGGAAGATCTTTCCTTAATAATCTACAATTCCATACATTTTATTTGACTAATTTGTTCTTCATGTCTTTTAATAGACTTGCTCTGTTCTTTTAACATTACCCCATGTTTATTAACCTGGGAGCTAATAGAAGCACAATCGGCACATACCAAGGATACTGCCTTTTTAAGGTCAGAATTCATGGTTACAATTGCTTTTCATAGGTCGTCTAAATTGACTATAGCAGGCTTAATTAACTCCCCAAGCTGTTATTTTAGAGAAGAAATGTTCTCACCAGCTTCTGTATTGTACATCGTTGGTCTATCTTCAGTGGGAGTCTGTCTCTCCAAATACTCTCCACTCACCACTCCTCTGGGATCACTAAGCTGTTCCTCTCCACAGGTAGACTGGGTTGCCTCCTCCTCTGCAGTGCTTCTTCTCCCAGTTTGGGGAAGAGGCTGCCTCTGGATTGGGCTAGGAGAAGCCTGATCTACACTAAGGTTCACTGATGAAATTGGCATTCCTCCCAAGGTCTGGGGCGTGTCCTGTAACTGGCACGTCACTCCAGTGTCCAGCGTCATCTGGATCAAGTTTCTGGAGCTTTCAACCACCAGAGGTCCTGGTCGTGAAGCTCCCTTCCTCTTCCCCATATTGAAGAAAAAAACCAAAAAAAGTCAGTCAGCACAAGGACTCGGCAAACTCTAGGTAACAAAACAAATGGGAGAGGGTAATATAACGATGTGATGTGGAGCGCAGCGTCAAACATCCGTCTTAGTTGCCATCTCGTATCCTGGCCTTTTTAATCTTTTTCTTCTCTGCCTCTTTATCCACTCATATCTCTATTTGACCACTCCTCCTCCAAAATCTTCCTGCTTCACCTACTCTTTCTTTTTCAGCCTTATGTTTATGATACTGTGCGCCAGCTAGTTTTTATGTACTAAGAAGCCACATCAACTGAAATTTAAGGAGCAGAATTCAGCTGGCATCAGACAGCATCTCTTTAAACACTGACCACCGGAGTCCCTGTCTGGTAACTGGCACTGACTATCCTTGAACTGAGCAGCTTACCAGGAATTAACCGGGTATTGCCAATATTCAGCAGTGATACTTGAATATTTACCTGGTTACTTACCTGGTTAACTTAGGACAGTCCTTTTGCATAGCTGGTTGATAACAAAAGAAGCAAAGGTAGAAATGGGGCTAGGACAAGCCTAGGGTGGAGTTGTGGCACTGCTAGTTAAAATCAGGGTGGAGGACAACATCTATAACAGCAGTAAAGGAACAGTAGGGGTACTTTTGAATACAGCAAAAAAAGGGCCTTTCCCTGTGCCTCTGATGCAGATGCCTCCCCCAGTACCTCCGTTACTGATGGTAATTATGCCCACTGAATACACTCTCCAGGGAATTAAGTACCAAAACAATCAAAATAATGCACACCAACATAATACAACATATTGAACAAAATAGTATTGGCACCAGTGTTCCCGCTAAGGTGCGCTGGCCTGCGCGCGCGCACAAAATATTACATCGCAGCGCAAAGTTTCTCTTCACAGCGCACACACGCGTCGCAAAGGTAAGGGGAGGTAAGGTAAGGGGACGCATTGGGGGGATTGCACTTCCCCACAATTGCCATGCTTCGGTTCCTCTTCTTCCTTCCTTCCTCCCCCCCCCCCCCCGTGGGACCCTGCGGCACCATCAACTCTTACTCCCTCTAATGTCGGCCCTGCAGCTCCAGACTTCCTCGCACCTTCTCCCCTCCCCCTTTGGATCGCTATTATTTTAAATGTTATAGCCGCGGAGCTGTATCCATCAGTGGAGATGTCTAACCTCGGCCTGCCCCGGAACTCTTACTGCAACAGTGACTTCCTGTTCCTGCCTAGACGGGCGTCTGCTGCAGTAAGAGTTCCGGGGCAGGCCGAGGTTAGACATCTCCACTGATGGATACAGCTCCGCGGCTATAACATTTAAAATAATAGCGATCCAAAGGGGGAGGGGAGAAGGTGCGAGGAAGTCTGGAGCTGCAGGGCCGACATTAGAGGGAGTAAGAGTTGATGGTGCCGCAGGGTCCCGCGGGGGGAGGGGAGGAAGGAAGGAAGAAGAGGAACCGAAGCATGGCAATTGTGGGGAAGTGCAGAGCTGCAGGGAAGAGTGTTGCGGTACCCAGCTGGAGGGAGAAGGAAGATGAGGGAGGGAATTAAAGGAGATGCCAGGGCTTGGAGCGTAGGAGGAAGGTATGCCAGTCTAAGGGAAAAGGAAGGGGGAGATGTGAGAGCATGGAGGGGGAGCGAAAGATGGAAGAAAAGGAAAGGAGAGAGATGCCAGAGAATCAGGGAAGGGGAGATACCAGACTATGAGGAGAGGTGTGGGAGAGGGAAGGCGAGGAGAGAGATGCCAGACCAATGGGGTGAAAGGAGAGATGGAAGGGGGAGACATACAGTTTCTGGAAGGGGCATAGAAGGAGAGAAGATGCCATATAGGGGAAGAGAGACGGCAGACAGTGGATGGAAGGAAGAGAGTTACAAGAAGATGAGGAAAGGAGAAACCACAGAAGACAAAGGTAGAAAAAAATTTCTATTTATTTATTGCTTTAGGAGACATGTGTCACTGTTTCTGTGAAGCATTGTATGCAGAGTCCAGCTTCTTGCTGGTTCAATTTAACCTTTGTCTATGTATTTTTATTTTATCCCCCCTTTTACAAAACTGTGAAGCGTTTTTAGCACCAGCCTTGGTGGTAGCAGCTCTGATGCTCAGAATTTTATGAGCATCAGAGCTGTTACCTCCGTAGCTAAAATCCACACTACAGTTTTGTAAAAGAGGGAGGGGTTAGTTTGTGATTACATATTCCTTACTAGGCGAAGGTGTTTTCTGTGTTCTGTGTGTTCGAAAGACATGGTTTTCTGTTAGGATTGACGGTGTAGGATTGATCTGTGCTGGTCTGGCTTGTTTAGTTTTACAATGGGTGTATTGATGTACTGCTCACTGCAATATGTAAGATGCTGCCTTTTCCTAGGTACTCATGTGTGACGTGTGGTTTGTTACTAAAAATCATGTTTTTCTTACAGATGGGGGGGGGTGCCAAAAAATGATGGGCCCCGGATGTTACATATGCTAGGTACGCCACTGTATGTAAAGATACCAGAAAGCTGGCGTAGCAAAAACTTCTAAGTTTTGAGTATTTAACCCTCCCACAATCTCACGGGCACTCGTTTCAAGTTTATTGAGATTTTGATTTAAACGCAATATCAAATATTTTCAATGCGTATAACAAAAATAAATTTGGGGAAATAAATAAAACCATTTGAACCAGTGTTCCCGCTAAGCTGCGCTGGCGTGCGCTGGTGCACAAAATATTACATCGCAGCGCACACGTTTCTCGTCACAGCGCACGATCGGAAGAGGCGTACGGCAGATGGCAGGGCGGCGAGAGGAGAATCGGGCGAGTTGGCTCATAACTTGCTGGCGCCCGATATTTTTGGCTCACGGTGAAAAAAGTTTGCTCACAACACCCGCCCGCTTAGAGGGAACACTGATTGGCACTATTCTGGAAATGCATGCATATAGTTTAACAACTGGCTCCTAGTCAGCCCTGGCTCTCCCAGCCCAGCATCTTCCAGTTTGCCATGTGATGTTCAGCAGCACTGTAACAGAAATCCTGTTGCTACTGGCAGTCCTAAAATGATTACCTATCCAATTTTTAGTATGTTGCTAAATTTTCATCAGGCTTAAGATCTGCTGGCCATTGGAATACGTATTTATTTACGTTTCACATTTATTTGGTATATTGCGTATAAGGACATCTAGGCAGCTTATATGAACTAATAAGTGAAATTGAGGAAGGAAAGAAATATGCAGAGAGCTATGTTACAATAGTAGGTCATAATGTATAAAATATCCTAAGTACAGACTAGTTAAATAAATGTAAGTATAAATTTAATTTGTAAAGTACATGAGGGCGAGAGAGTGAAAAGAAACAGACCTGAACTTGAGTGAGACCTTGATATGGGATTGGGGGGGTGGGGGAGAGAGGAGAGGCTGCGGCATTGTAGTGAAGGAATCTAATCTAATCTCGTATTTATGAGATGCACTATGCCTAAATAGGTTCAAGATGATTTACAGTACAATTTAAAGAGATACTAATTAGTAAAGTATAAGGATGCTATAGGAGATACATTACAAAACAGTTTGAGAGATGGTACACTACAAGAAAGAATCTTACTGCGTATCCACTTGGCTAGAATGAACAGACAGATGTAGAAATATTAGCAGAAATTAGGGAAGCTAACAAACCGGGAAGTACAATAGGTGATTTCATTTACCCCGATATTGGCTGGATAAACATAACATCAGGCATACTAGAGAGGTAAAGTTCCTGGATGAAATGAAGGACTGCTTTATGGAGCAGCTGGAGCTGCTGTTGGTTGCAGGAGGTGCTGCTGTTGGTTGGTTGCAGGAGGTGCTGCTGTTGCGTGACTTCAATCTGCTGGGTGTGGACTGGAAAGTTCTATATGTGCAATTGGAAAGAAGTAAGGAGATTGTGGATGCATTTCAAGAGTCTCTGCTCAGACAAATGGTGACGGAACCCACCAGGGAAAAAGCGACACTAAGGAGGGAGTGGAAAACATGAAAAAGCTTCTGCAAAAGTTAGAGGAATGGTCTAATATCTGGCAATTAAAATTCAATGCAAAGAAGTTCAGAGTAAAGCATTTGGGGATTAGAAATCGGAAGGAATCATATGTGCTGGGAGGTGAGAGGCTGATATGCACGGATGGGGAGAGTAGGTCTACCAAATGTCTGAATTTCCCCAGACATGTCCTCCTTTTCGAGGATGTCCGGGAATCCGGATGGCTTTTCAAAACCCGGCACTTTGTCCGGATTTTGAAAAGCTTCCCGTCAAAATCGCATTGGGAAGGGGTATCTGCGCATGTGCAGACACAACGCAGTGATGTCACACGTGCATGCACGTGACGTAATTGCATCGCATGCATGGATGCCAATTGGGAGCAGGGCTGGGGGCAGAACGGAACGTGACAGGCAGAATGGGGCAGGCCTGGGGGCTTGGCCATGAGTCCAGATTTTCCTTCAGGAAAATCTGGTAACCCTAGGGGAGAGGGAACTTGGGGTGATAGTGTCCGAAGATCTAAAGGCAAAGAAACAGTGTGATAAGGCATTGGCTGTTGCCAGAAGGATGCTAGGCTGTATAGAAAGAGGCGTAACCAGTAGAAGGGAGAAGGTGTTGATGCCCCTGTACAGGTCATTGCTGAGGCCTCGCTTGGAGTATTGTGTTCAGTTTTGGAGACCATATCTGGCAAAGGACATAAGAAGACTTGAAGCGGTCCAGAGAAAGGTGATGAAAATGGTAGAAGATTTGTACCAAAAGACATATGAGGAGAGACTTGAAGCCCTGAATATGTATACCTTAAAGCTTGGGTAGGCAATTCCGGTCCTCGAGAGCCATAGGCAGGTCAGGTTTCCAGGATAATGACAATGAATATGTATGAGATGGATTTGCATGCACTTCCTCCTTGAGATGCAAATCTATCTCATGTATATTTATTGTGGATATCCTGAAAATCTGACCTGCCTGAGGTATTAACGTAGAGTAAAATCTTTTCCAGAGAAAGGAAAATGCTAAAACCAGAGGGCATAATCTGAGGTTGAGGGGTGGTAGACTCAAGCGTAATGTTAGGAAATTCTTCTTTACGGAGAAGGTGGGTGATGCCTGGAATGCACTCCCAAGGGAGGTGGTGGAGAGGAAAACAGTGACAGAGTTCAAAATAGTATGGGATGAACACAGAAGATCTCTAATCAGAAAATAATGGTATATATTGAAGAACTAAGGCCAGTACTGGGCAGACTTGCACGGTCTGTGTCCCGTATATGGCCATTCAGTTGAGGATGGGCTGAGATGGTTTAGATAAGCTGGAGTTAGCTTTGATAGAGATTCCAGTAGATAGAACCTATGCACAGTACCTGGCAGATCTCTGGGTTTCTGGCCCAGAAATAACTAATAAAAAGAACAATTTAAATTAAATCATTAAATTATAGAGAGTGTATGTTTGGGTAGACTGGATGGACCATTCGGTTCTTTATCTGCTGTCATTTACTATGTTACTATTATCTGGTCTTCACTAATGTTCAAGTAGGTGCCCACCTGGGAAATAGCGACCATCAAACGGTTTGGTTTGATATAACAGCTAAAGTGGAAGATGACAACACAAAACTCAAAAGTCCTAGATTTCAAACATATGAAATTTAGTAAAATGGGAGCGTATCTGAAGAAAAAGCTAATAGGATAGGAGGATATAAGGGAAGTGGTAAAACAGTGGTCTAAGTTGAAAGCAACAATAAAAATGGCTACTGACCTTTATGTAGGAAAATAAATAAAAACAAGAGAAAAATGAAACCGATATGGTTCTCTAAACTTGTGGTGGAGAAAATAAAGGCAAAAGAGTTGGCATTCATGAAATATTTAAAAACCCAAGAGGAGTACAGAAAGGACCATCAGGTGAAACTGAAAGAAGCCAAGAGAGAGATTCGTCTGGCAAAAGCGCAAACAGAAGAGCAAATGGCTAGAAATGTAAAAAGGGAGCCAAAAATTTTTACAGATATATTTTTGAAAGGAAGAAGATTAAAAATGGAATTGTGAGACTAACCCCCTCTTTTACTAAGCTACGATAGCGTTTTTAGCTGTGTTAGCGTCTAGTGCACGGGGCAATTCTACGCACGCTAAGCGCACACTAAAACCGCTATTGCAGCTTAATAAAAGAAGCCCTAAAAGATTATATGTATCGATATGTGGAGAGTGATGAGGAAAAAACAAACATGCTAAACAAATACTTCTGTGTTCACAGAAGAAGATCCTGGAGAAGGACTAAAATTGTCTGGCAAAGTTACACACAAGAATGGAGTAGATACCGTACTATTCACGGAAGAAAGTGTTTATGAACAACTTGAAAAATTGAAGGTGGACAAAGCAATGGGACCAGACAAGATCCATCCCAGGATATTGAGGAAGCTCAGAGAGGTCCTGGCGGGTCCTATTAAAGATTTGTTCAACAAATCTTTGAAGACGGGAGTTGTTCCTGGGGATTGGAGAAGAGCGGATGTGGTCCCTATTCATAAAAGTGGTCGCAGAGATGAAGCAGGAAACTACAGGCTGGTAAGCCTCACTTCAGTTACTGGAAAAATAATGGAAGCGTTGCTGAAAGGATAGTGAAATTCCTAGAATCTAATGGGTTACAGGATCCGAGGCAACATAGCTTTACTAAAGGTAAATCTTGTCAAACGAACCTGATTGAATTTTTTGATTGGGTGACCAGAGAATTGGATCAAGGACATATGCTAGATGTAATTTACTTAGATTTCAGCAAAGCCTTTGACATGGTTCCTTATAGAAGACTCTTGAGCAAACTTGATGGGCCAAAGTGGTGAACTGGATTAGAAACTGGTTGACGGACAGACACCAGAGGGTGGTGGTTAATGGAATTCTCTCAGAGGAAGGAAAGGTAAGTAGTAGAATCCCTCAAGGATCAGTGCTGTTCAGTATGTTTATGAGTAACAATGCCAAAGGGTTAGAAGGAAAGGTTTGCCTTTTTGTGGATGATACCAAGATTTGTAACAGAGTAGACACCAGGGAGGGAGTGGAAAACTTGAAAAAGGATCTGCAAAAGTTAGAGAAATGGTCTAATATCTGGCAACTAAAATTCAATGCAATGAAGTACAGAGTAATGCATTTGGGGTTTAGAAATTGGAAGGAGCCGTATGTGCTGGGAGGTGAGAGGCTGATATACATGGATGGGAAAGGGACCTTGGGGTGATAGTGTCTGAAGATCTAAAGGCAAAGAAACAGTGTGACAAGGCAGTGGCTGTTGCCAGAAGGATGCTAGGATATATAGAACAGTATTTTAGAGAATGACACGGGGAGCTCTGTCGGGCAGTGAAGGTGTCCTTTGAAGTTGACTTTGAATTTTGATTATTATTTGCTGAACAACTTGTGAGCAGTAAAAAAATTTTGAATTAGTATGGGAAGAAAGAGGGAAGATATTTGAAAACAATGATGTGATTTTGTTTAGTTGTTTTCATTTTGATTAGCATTATCTTGCACAAAGAGGAGACATTATGATGTACGGGGCAAACTCATTTAGGCTTTATTTTTAATAACATATGAGTTATCTGCATGGGGGATATATTGTTGGCATTTATGGTGCGGCTCCCCAGTACCAAGGTCTTCCTCTTCACTTCACAATACCAAGGTCTTCCTCTTCACTTCACGATACATCCCTCTCTTTAGATGTAGTGTTTGAGCTTATAGGCTTTTTCACTCTTCCATCCTACAATTTGTATATTTAACAACTAGTGTTTAAGCCCGTTACAATAACGGGTGCTAGAGTAGATGTCTATATGTCTGTTTTTTGTTTTTTATTTGTCTCTCTCTCTCTCTCCCTGGACGCTGTCTGTCTGTCATTCTTTGTGTCTGTGTCTCTCCCTGGTCTCCTGTCTGTGTGCCTTTCTTTCTGTCTGTCTCCCTGGCCCCCCTGCTTGCCAAAGCAGCCTCCTTTCCCTCTCCCCCTGTTGTGCAATGCCTGCCTGCTTCGTGGCCCCCCTTCTGTTCCTCCCCCCTCCCTGATTGCTGTGTGCCCCCAGCACACCCCTCCCCCCAAAGCAGCCCCCTTTCGCTCTCCCTCTGGCCCCCTGTTGTGCCATGCCTGCCTGTTCTGTGGCCCTCTTTTGTTCCCCCCATGATTGCTGTCGGCCCCCAGCACAACCATCCCCCCAAAGCAGCCCCCTTTGCCTCTCCCCCTGTTGTGCAATGCCTGCCTGCTTCATGGCCCCCCTTCTGTTCCTCCCCCCTCCCTGATTGCTGTGTGCCCCCAGCACACCCCTCCCCCCAAAGCAGCCCCCTTTCGCTCTCCCTCTGGCCCCCTGTTGTGCCATGCCTGCCTGTTCCGTGGCCATCTTTTGTTCCCCCCATGATTGCTGTCGGCCCCAGCACAACCATCCCCCCAAAGCAGCCCCCTTTGCCTCTCCCCCTGTTGTGCAATGGCTGCCTGCCTGCTTCGTGCACTCAGCACAACCCTCCCACCAAAACAGCTCCCTTTTCTGGCTGCTTCATAGCCCTTCTTTCCCCTCCCGTTCTTACCTGCCTCCATCAATCCATGTTTCCTGCCGCCGCTGCCGCTCCTGTTCCTGTTCAAAGCGGCCTGCTTAGGTTCATGGGCGGCTGTATTGAACCTCGCAGGCCGCTCTCCATATGATAGCATGTTCCTTCTGACGCGATTGCGTCAGAGGGAACGTGCTTCATGTGGAGAGCGGCCTGCGAGGTTCACTATAGTCGGCCGCGAACCTCATCAGGCCGCTTCAAACAGGAGCAGCAGCAGTTGGTGCGGGAGGGGGGAGTCGTCGACGCTGCTGCGGCGCAAGGGGATCGGGGCCATGCTGCCAGCGGGACAGTCCTCTCCCTTCTCCTCTCGCGCGCTGTGGAGGCGATCGTTGGCTGGCTGCGGTCCCGGCTTGAAGAGGGCAGGGGGTGTTAGCGGCCGGCAGCGGTGGAGAGCAGGGAAGAGCGCGCATGCCACTTGTCTTGCCTCGCGTGAGGCCAGACCGTAAGTCGCGCATGCGCAATTCCTATGTGTGCTACAGCTCACAGAAAACGGACCCACGCATAGGAAGTGCGCATGCGCGGCTTACCGTTTTATTATATTAGATTTTTATGTATCTTCTTGCCTAAGCCATTTGAAAGTATCTGTGATGATAGAGGCAGAGAGCACCACTGATTCTAGCCCTGGGAATTCCATATTCAGAAATAATAACACATTACTATGTGATGTATCCTAGCACCATTTTTAAATACAGTCACTGGAGCTGGGATAGTATTGATCTTTGGATAATGTTGGAAATTGTTATTGCCATACCAGGAGTTTAAAAGAATACCAAGGGCAATTACGGATTCAAATAAGACAGACAAAATAAAAACAATTAAAATATTACCAGTAACCCTGAAAACAGTATTTTCTAAGCTGGTCATCGCATTCAAGCGGGTTATCACACTTGGAGACTTTAACTTTGCAAACTACCCAAATGAGACCAGATCCCTTGCAGACTTCATCACTTTACTATCGGACCTAGGCTTCCAGCAAATGGTCCCCTCACCGACTCACTCTGTGGGCTACATCCTAGACCTAATCTTTATTCACAAAGATACTCCACCCACCACAGGAACTCTTGACTGCACCACTAAATCAGTACCCTCATCTGATCATCATTTGATCACATTCAACCACACCTATACAACAAATCAACCGTCAATCAGGAAGCAAACCCAACAATATATACAACAACGATGCTATCAACTTAGAAGGCCTTTCTTTTTTTTATTAAATGTTTTTATTGAATAATCCTCCAAAGAAAAGAATAAGAGTTATACACAAAACATTGATCTTACAAAATCTTGGGAGACCAAAAAAACCCCAACGTCTTGTACATCAAAATGCAACTAGCAATGCAATTATAAGGCATCTAGGAACAACAGTTTTCAATAGAGAGCCCAACCCCTCTCCACCTAGCTCCCCACAATCCTATGAACCTCACCCACCCACAGCATATTTACCCCAACAGAAATAATGAATAAGACCACACATGAGCAACTTGTGAATCCTTATAGAGGTAACATCAGATTAGTAGAGCAGATAAATACTCTCTCCAAAGTTTCCAATATACAATCCTTTTCCCCTTATAATCTTCAGAATAATCATGCAATTCCCAGTGAGCCATTTCCTTCATTCTGGCCTTCCAAGCTGCCAAAGAATGGGGTGACTTATCCGTCCAATGGCGTAGAACTCCTCTCTTTGCTAGTAATAGTGCAACAGAGACAAATTTACAACGCATTGAGTTTCCAATGCAGTAGGGTTACCCAAAATCAAAATCTCATAAAACCATTGTATAGTGGCTATAATATCCAAAATCCCACTCCAGTAAAGACATTCAACCAGCATATGGATCAGAATGCCTGGTGCAACTTTGCATTTTTCACACTCCTACCCAGACCAGAAATACCCCTGACTGAACCCCCTCGATGCCTAGTAAAATAGGTCCTGTGGAATATCTTGAATTGTAACTCTTGCAACTGGGCATTTTGTGAGCATGTTGTTATGTAGGCAAAACAATCTAGAATATCTTTATTAGTAAGTGCCTTTCCAACATCTGAGACCAACTGGAAGCTAAGAAGTCTAAGTAGAACAGTTGCTTTTCCTCTCTTCCTACTTTATACCTGATCAAAACAGAGTTCAAAGATATGAGGAGATGCAAGAAGACATTATCCACCCATAAGAATTTTCCCCCTTCAGGTTGGCCCTTACATATGTGGTAAAAATAATGCCTGAGCTGGACATGTGTAAAAAAGGGCATGTGCAGTATATTCCAGCTCTTTTGAAGTCTCTCATATGTAGGGAAGGTACCCTGCCCCAGAATTTCACACTGACCTAAGTAAAGTCCCTTTCCAAACTGCGGTGACTTCCTACGGGCTCCTCCACTCCTTGGTAGGAAATCCAGATTATCATAGAAACATGATGGCAGACAAAGACCAAATGGCCCATATAGTCTGCTCATTCACAGTAGCCATTTTCTCTTTCTCTCTCTGAGAGATTCTATGTGCCTATCCCATGCCTTCTTGAATTCAAAGAGTGGTAATAGAGCCCAGTTATCACAGTTGCCTCCAATAAAGCCCCTCTACCATTTCCAAGCCCTCTATAAAGCAGTAAAGTAGGGATTTGATGCTTCGGTGGACTGAACGTGCCTGGACCTCAAAGTCAAACATGCCAAGGGGTTGAGGGTAAAGGTCCAAGACGCAATCAATCCCTGTGGTGCATAGCGCAAGCTACCTGTGTGAAACTGATTAAAGTCTCTTATTGGTACCTTCTTTAAAGATTATAGGCACGAGATGGGAAGAGATTTTTTTGGTCGTCGCACCGCAGCTATGAAACTCTCTCTCCCCGGATATATCAGAGAAGAATCTGTTCTAAATAGGTTCAAAAGTTCTCTGAAAACGTTTTTTTACAAAGATACCTTTGAAAATTAAAATTCCATTTCGTTGATAGCATTACTACAGACTTCCTTTCTACTTGTTTATTTAGCATTCTGCTCCTTCTTTTTTTCCCCCAGCCTGTTATGCTACCCTTCAATGTTACCTTTTCTCTAAAATTTTGTAATTACACCCTCTCTCCTCTTGGTGTCTATAAGTCTGTTTATAAAATTTGTCTTGGTACATTGTGACCAGCCAGGTATTCTCCCTGCCAAGGTCCCAGTTAAGGCAGGGGAAAAAGTGAAAAGGAAAACCAGGAAGGGAAATTCCAAGGTCCCTCCGGTTCCTGAGCCTGAGCATATCTCCTTTGACCACCAGAGGGAGCCCGAATTAACTGATGAAGAATTGGGTGATTCATCCCCGAGCCACCACCGGGGGAGCCCAAGAGGCCCCTGGAACACTGCTGACTCAGACAGAGTAGGGCGTCGCCCTAGAGTATTTAGACCAGCAGTTGTGAGCAGACAGGGAGGTCAGCTAGGGAGAAGGTTTAAACCTTTTCTCCCTAGGGAGTCCCCGGGGCCAAGCAGGAGCAACCAGCCTACTCCCATGGAACTACTAGAGGCTGGACAAGCTGAGGAGCTGTTATGTCCAGAAGAACAATCCATGGATTGTGAAGCAAGTCTTGCTGAATGTGCTCCTGACTTTCCTGAGGCCATGTAGGTGGACTGGGCCTCAACCTGCAAACAGTGAGTTGGATTTTACACTTGATTGTTTGGGACTATTTTGTTTTGCAAGCTAGGAGTGTGTATTGTTTGGGAGAGGTTTTGCTAACACCCTGGGAGGGAATTTTTGAAAGCCTGTCTAGAGGCTTTATTGTGCAAAACCTGACACTCTCCTGTCCTGGCAGTGAATTGAACTGGCCAGAGGCTTTAATGAACTTTGAGCACTAGTGCTACTGAATAAGTGCCATGAACTGTTTTTTTTTGTGTGTGTTTTTGAAACCTGCTGCCTGGGAGCAGTCAGAACTGGCTCTGAGGAGAGCTGAACTCTCAGACACAGCTGAGACTAAATCATTGCTGAGAGCAAGCCAAGGACTTTATTGTATGCTGTTTGTTTGCTTGCTTATTGTGATATTTAGTTTGCTGCTGTTTGGGAACATTCTGACAAGTTTGGCAGCTGTATCATGAACTACTTACCTTCAGGAAGGAATGAGTAAAATTGATTTATTTCCTATGAACTTCAATTGTGGTGTTTTGTTTTGGGATTTTTGGTTCCTGTTGAAAACAGTTCAGTCCTGCAGGGTGACTCCATTTCGGGTCACACGCTGGTGTGCTATTTTGTAGTAACCACTGAGAGTGCTATTGAGCCCTGTCCTGGGCTACAGTGGGCTACAACATATACTTAAGTGTTTTTCGTTACCCGGATTTTACTATATTTGTAATTCACTTTGAAATTAATATTATAAGCGTTTGCATCAAATTTTAATAAACATGAAACATGATCCATCGCTAGAGTGCTGCTACATTATATAAGTGGAGATCAGGTAGACCCAGTCCACCTCTGCCTTTGCTCTGAACCATTTTCCAGAAACCGATCCTGGCCTGTCTGGACATCCACACAGAAGATCCTATCATGGAACGAAAAGCTTATTCTTCCCCATTTCATATCCAGTCCTAGACATAGCCTGCAAATATTAAATACAGATTCACTCCTTCGCAGATGACATCTAACTATACCTACCACTAGGAGAAACCCACAATGCCTAGATCACAAAATTCCTAAAAAGCCTCTCAGAAATCAAAAACTGGATGACCCTCAACAAATTGCAACTAAATGCCTTCAAAACAGAACTCCTATGGATCTGCACAGAATACTGCAACTGCAACTTGCTATGATGAGACTCAACTACCATAACTGCAAAAGATCAAGCTCACAGCCTAGAGAATACTCCTTGACTCCAACATTTCACTTTCCAACCATATCTCTCAAGTGGTATCTTCCTCATTTTACTACTAAACTAAATTAAACTAAAACTTAGATTTATAGACCGAGTCATCACCAGGTAGGAGCTCGACTCGGTTAACAGAATTTTAGAAATAACATGGGAATTTCTAATTAGGAAAATGTAATAAAAATTCAAAGTAGGAATAGCCAAAATAATCATGCCTTAATTCTCTGAAAAATAAGGAACTACTTTTCTGAGTCTGACTTCACCCAGCTATTCTACGTCTTAGTCCTCTCCCACATGAACTACTGCAACATGCTATCTCACTGCGAAGAACGTACATCTCCAATGTGTACAAAATGCAGCAAATAATAATAATTTTATTTTTATATACCGCCAAAGCCATGAAAAGTTTGAGGTGGTTTACAACAAGAAGCGCTGGGCAATCAGCGAAGTGGTCAAGAATTCAAAGAGATCTATACAATCTTATATAATGGAAGAAGTAGAAAGCTATAAAGTTCTTAAGGTTAATGGTTGAATTCGCAGTGCTATGGAATTCTTAGTTTACAAATCGCTTGAACAAACTCGTTTTTATCAATTTTCTAAAATTGAGGTAGGTTGAGAAGTGTGAGATAATGTTACTTAGCCAATCGTTCCATTTGCCTGCCTGGAAGGCGAGAGTTCTGGGCAGGAATCTTTTATAGTGGCAGGCCTTTATTGTTGGGTAGGTGAACAGATGTATTCTTCGTGTGGGCCTAATAAAACTTGCCAGATTAAATTGAGAAACTAGGTAAGTGGGGGCCAGACCAAGTATTGATTTATAACACAGACAAGAGAACTTGAACAGAATTTGTGCCTCCAGGGGAAGCCAATGGAGTTTTTGGTAATAGGGGCTTATGTGATCCCATTTCTTCAGCCCAAAGATCAATCGAACTGCTATATTTTGAATGACTCCGAGTCTTAGAATGGTTTTTTTGAAGGTTCCCAAGTAAATTATGTTACAATAATCGAGCATGCTTAAGATGGAAGATTGAACCAGTAGGTGGAAAGATACTACATCAAAGTATTTTCTGATAGTTCTGAGTTTCCAAAGTAACGAAAAGCATTTTTTAACCAGTAAACCTCCATCCCCACAACCCTGTCTCCCAGGCTCTATGGTTGGCTCACTGGCTATCCGTAGTCAAATGCTGTGTCTTCAAGGGCCTGATGTTAGCATTCAGATCCTTGCATGACATGACACCGGGATATGTAATGGGCAAGCTTCCTCCATATGTGCCAAACAGGTCCTGCCATTCCCATGATGAAATAGGCCTCAAAACACCCCTGGTCATTCCTTTCAACTGCAAATTGTCTAATGACATTCCTACTCCTACTTCATACTGAGCCACTGGAATCAACTACACCTGCAGATTAGATCCCTTGAAGGACTCCTCAACTTCAGGAAAGCAATAAAGAATGCCTGTTCACATAGCTCCCCCACCCACAATTGATAGATTACAAAGAAATGAATATTTTTACAAGATCCTTGGTATGTTTAGGATAAAAACTTGAATTGATAAACCTTGCACTGTAACTAAAACAAATTTAACCTGTAAACTGTATATTAGTATTAGATCCCTAGTATGTGTTAAGTTAGGATAAAAACTTTAATTGAAAAAACCTTGCATTGTAACTATTGCAAATTGCAACCTGTAAACTGTATATTATGTATATACTGGTATTAGATCCTTAGTATGTGCTGAGTTAGGATAAAAACTTGTACTTAAAAAAAAACTTGTACTATAACTATGGCAAATTGTAACCTGTTAACTTTATATTATGTGTGTTAACCTGTAACCCGTTCTGAGTTCTTTGGGGAGGACGGGATAGAAAACGAATGAAATAAATAAGAAGTCATTCTGAAAAACACAATCTCTTATGCTTATGACGATAGGGTGAAATGTTCCACTCATTATTGAATACCAATAAAAGATTGTTTCTCCATTTTTGCTCAGGAATTAAGAATCTGGAGTGAATTTCAAAATGTTCTCTCAATTTAAGTGACAAAATCTAAAGCAGCAAGTAATCCAGTTAAGTGGCATGTTCTAGTGTGTACCTGTTGTAAATCCAGGGGCTAATATTAATTGGGACTTATCTGGGTAGTGCTGTAGGTGGCCCAGGGGAGGAGCCAGAATTTATTCAGCAGTGATATTCAGTCTACTAATTGGTAACTATCTGCATATAGTTAGGGCAGCAAAAAGGCTTGTATGAATATTGTTGATATCAGGATAAGTGCCAGTGGCCACTCGTATCTGCATATTCAGCACCAGTATTCAGGTATAGACATTCATCATGTGGGTCTCAGGTACAGTCCAGTGCTGAATAACCAAGAATAAAAAAGCTGTCCATTGCAAGCTGAATATTCCCCCCATCCCCCATTATTGTTTGATGTCCTTACCAGAGTTTGAGAGCTTGATCATTGCTACTCTTGATTTTCCCGGAGCTTTCAATTCCTTGCATTCCTTGTTCTGAAGTTGGATTCTCCATTGTGAAGTCTTCCTTGTTCCAGAATCTGCTTCATTGTGAAATCTGTGTAAGTTCTGAATATGTTTCCAACTGCCTGACAGCCCTGCTCCAGTGTTGGGACCACCTGATGAGTATCTGTATGCCTTACTCTGAGCTCCAAAGTAGTGCATCTACTCAGGGGTGGGGGGTGCAGACTGCCCCGGGTGTCAGCCCTAGGGGGGTGCACAACTGGGCCCTGCACTTCAGCACGGCTGCCATACTTATTCTGAAGCAGAGTCGGCAGCTGCGCTGAAGTTCAGGAAGGTCCCGCAATGACTGCTTCTGCTGCCTCTGCTCCGGAAGACATAAGTGATGTCAGAAGGGGTGGACCTTGCCGCAACTCCCTGCGTCTGCCGGCTCAACCCCCCTCTGCTCCGGAAGACATAAGTGATGTCAGAAGGGGTGGACCTTGCCGCAACTCCCTGCGTCTGCCGGCTCAACCCCTCCGACGTCACTTACATCTTCCGGAGCAGAGGCAGCAGAAGCAGTCATCACGGGACCTTGCTGGTTTGGAGGGAGAGAGGAGCATAGAAGGGTGGTGGAGAATGAGAAAGGGGGCTAGGGTGGTTTGGAAGAGTGGTGGAGGGAGAGAAAGTGGGTCAGGGTGGTATGGAAGGGTGGTGGAAGGAGAGAAAGGGGGCAGATGTTGATGGAATTGGTGTGCAGGGGAAGGAGAGAGAGACATAAGGGGGAAGGATACTGGATGGAATTGGGTTGGAGGAAAAGAAAGGGGGCAGATGCTGATGGAATTGGTGTAGGGGGAAAGGATACCGGATGGAATTGGGTTGAAGGGAAAGAAAGGGGGCAGATGTTGATGGAAATGGGGGGGGGGAGAGGAGAGAGTGAAATGCCAGACCATGGGGGTGTGGGAGAGGGAAGGGACGAAGAGGAGAGAGATACCAGACCATTGGAGGAGGGAAAGGAAGAAGATGGATGCCAGACCAATGGGGGTGAAGGGAGAGATGGAAGGAGGAGGCATAAAGTTTCTGGAAGGGGAATAGAAGGAAAGAAGATGCCATATAGAAGGGACAGAGAGAGATAGACAGGTATTTTCTGTGTGTTCGAAAGGCATGGTTTTCTATTAGGATTAACTATGCAGGATTGATCTTTACTAGTCTGGCTTGTTTAGTTTTACAATGGGTGTATTGATGTTGTATTGCTCACTGCAGTATTTAAGATGCTGCCTTTTCCTAGGTACACTCTTGTGTGACGTGTGGATTGTTACTAAAAATCATGTTTTTCATACAGAAGGGAGGGGAGTTTCAAAAAATGATGGGCCCCAGGTGTCACATATGCTAGGTATGCCACTGCATCTACAGCCAGTGGTGGCCTCCAGCATGGAAGACTCAATTTAAAGGGAAAGCAGTTACTTTAGGTAGTAGACTTCATCTTTCATCCTAAGTCTGAAAATGGGGTAATTAGGTCAGTAGATCTCAGCTGGCTCCTTTTTTCTGCATCCCCATACTGATATGTTTGTTGCAGAATTCAATTCTGGAACAGAAAGACTTTCAGAGTCAAGGACCTGGAAACCCTAGGCTCCAAAGATAACTAGAGATCAATTATTATGGTTGCAAAAAATTCATTCATAAGTTCAGGATGGACCATGTATCCTAAAGCGGTTTGGTTTAGTAACCAGTTCCTTAACTACAGAGAAAAACTCCCTTGGTTTATTTAAGAACAGAATTTGGAGGTGGGGTGGGGTGGGGTGGGGTGGGGAAGAAATATTTTTGTTTATCAAGTAACAGTCTATAGCACCTGAGTTCATCTATATCAGGGGAGGGCACCCTCCCTCGGTCCTTGAAGATTGTAACCCAGTCAGGTTTTCAGAATTCCCCCACTGAATATGCATGAGATCTATTTGCATGCACTACATATTTATTAAGGATATGCTGAGAACCTACCGTATTTTTCGCTCCATAAGACGCACTTTTTCCCCCAAAAAAGTGGGTGGAAAAAGGGGTGCGTCCTATGGAGTGAATACCCCCCCCCCCTGTTACCTTATTTAGACTGCCACCACTGCTCGCCCCTCGCTCACCGCCACTGCTGCTGGTTGCTCACTGCCGCAGAAAGTAGAGGAAGGGAAAAGCCAGGTTGGTGCAGTGATTGCACGCCGCCGGCCCAGAAGCCTTACCCTGACGTCAATTCTGACGTCAGCGAGAAACTTCTCGTCGATATCAGAATTGATGTCGGGAATAAGACTTCTGGGCCGGCGTGCAATCACTGTACCCACCTGGCCCTTCCTAGCAAGTAGCAACATCTTCTGCTCTGGGTGCCATGCTGAGCCATGAGCTCCCCTCTCCCCCTGCTGCTGCTGCTTCATCAGCAGCAGCTGGAGGTAATTAAATCAGGCGGGCAGGCAGGCTTGGGGGGGCGGCGGAAGAGGACAGAAGCTGGAAGACAGTGAGGGGAACAGGAGGGAGGGAGGAAGGGACAATTGTTGGGCCTGAGTTGGGGGGAGAGGGAAGAGGACAAAGACTGGAAGGCAGTGAGGGGAACATAGGAGGGAGGGAGGAAGGGACAATTGTTGAGCCTGAGGAAGGAAAGAAAAAAATCAGACAACGGGGAGGGAGGAAGAGGACAAAGGCTGGAAGGCATTGAGGGGGACATAGGAAGGAGGGAGGGAAGAAGGGACAATTGTTGGGCCTGAGGAAGGAAAGAAACAAATCACCAAACAATAAAGGTAGGAAAAATGATTTTATTTTCAATTTAGTGATCAAAATGTGTCAGTTTTGAGAATTTATATTTGCTGTCTATATTTTACACTATATTTGTCTACTAGTTTTTCAGCCCGTTAGAATAGATGTATTCTAGAATAGATGTATGTGTCTGTCTTTCTTTCTTTCTCTCTCTCTCCTCTTAGCCTGTTTCTGTATTTCTGTCTTTCTTTCTTTCTTTATTTTTCCTCGGCTGTCCAGGTGCTAGAATATATGTGTGTGTGTCTGTCTTTATTTCTTTCTCTCTCTCCCTGCTTAGTCGCTTTCTTTCTTTCTTTCTGTCTTTCTTTTTCCTTGGCTGTCCATCACCCTTGCCTGCTCCCCCTGTCCATTCTCCCTTCCTTTTACCTCCCCTGTGTCCACCACCTCCCCTTCACAGCTCTCCTTATGCAGCAGCAGCCCTTCTCCCTTTGTTTTACCTCCCCCCTGTCCAGCAGCACCTTCCTTCTCCCCCTGTCCAACATTAGGCCTCCGTTCCTTTTTCTTCACCACCACCCCCGTTCATCAGCACCTCTTTACTTCTCCCCCTGTCCAGCAGTAGGCGCCCCTTCCATTTTCTCCCCCCTCCTCCTTCTTATCCCTATGATACACTTACCTTGCTCTGCCCCTGATCAGAGGTTCCCGACAGCCGCCCAGTTGCACCCATTGGAAAAGTTCCCTCTGCGGCATCCCACACCCCTCCTGACGCGACTCCCACTGTCTTTCTTTCTGTCTGTCTCTGTCCCTCTTTGTCTGTTTGTCTTTCTGTGTATCTCCCTGCCCCTGTGTCTTTCTTCTTGGTGTCTTTCTTCTTTTCTTTCTGTCTCCCTTCCTCCCTCTGTCTGTCTGTCCGAAGCAGCATTCCCTCCCCCCTCCATTTCCCTCCCCCCACACCAGTTCCCTGTGCACCTGCCCCTGTGTCTTTCTGTCTCCCTTCCTCCCTCTGTCTGTCTGTCCAAAGCAGCATTCCCTCCCCCTCCATTTCCCTCCCCCCACACCAGTTCCCTGTGCACCTGCCCCTGTGTCTTTCTTCTTGTCTTTATGTCTCCCTTCCTCCCTCTGTCTGTCTGTGCAAAGCAGCATTCCCTCCCCCTTCCATTTCCCTCCCCCCACACCAGTTCCCTGTGCAGTAACATTAGCGTTTCCTCTACCCCCTTTCCCTTCCCACAGTTGCGACTGCAAACGCGGTCCCGAGTCCTTTGTCACCCCCCTCTTCCCTTCCCTTCCCGTGGGCCCGACTACATATGGCGATTTAAGCAGCGTGTGCAGCAGTCTTCACACGCTGCTTCGGGTCCTTCTACTGCCCTGATTTACTCTGGCACGTCCGGAGCAAATCAGGGCAGTAGAAGGGCCCGAAGCAGCGTGTGAAGACTGCTGCACACGCTGCTTAAATCGGCAGTCGGGCCCGCGGTAAGGGAAGAGGGGGGGGGGCGGCAAATGACTCGGGTCCCGGGCAGCGGAAAGTTGCTGGGCTCCTCGGTGGGGGCACTGAGCGGCCGCGATCCCTCTCCTCGTTGTGAAGGGGCGGCGTGGTGCGGTCTGCTCTGATGGGAGGGGGGAAGTCTGCTCCAGTTTCGCTGCGCTTGTGGTGATGTACGCATGCGCACTCACGCCAGCAGTTCCCGACAGAGCGGCAGCGATGGGTGCGTGAGAGAAGCCTGCTGCCCGAAGAGGAGGAGCAGCAAGGTCTGAAGAGGCTGAGCTGCGGCTCCCCGTCCTGAGATTTCTGCCGTTGGCTCCTTCGGTCCCGGCTGTCTCTTTCGCCATGTTCCGGTAGGGCCGTATTGTGATGTGGAGAGCAGGGAAGGACGCGCATGCGCACTTGTCTTGCCACATCCCGACAGAAAAGGGATCAGGGAACACGCGAGGCAAGTGCGCATGCGCGGCTAGCATTTTATTATTTAAGATTATTCTATAGTTGTTACTGAGATGACATTGCACATTTTAAAAAGTCATCTGCCTTGACATCTGTGCCCTGTCCCTGCCTGCCCTATGCCATGTCCCTGCCCACCACTAGACCACGAGAGGGGGGACAGGGTACAAAGCCTGGCAAGGAAGGGGGACAGGGTGCAGATCCTGACAAGGAGTGTGGGGTTGGGTACAGAGCCTGGCAGGGAGAATTTGGTTCAGAATGTTTTTTTTTCTTGTTTTCCTCATCTAATGGTCAGGTGCGTCTTATGGAGCGAAAAATACGGTAACTAGGTTGCAGCCCTCAAGGACAGAGGTTTGCATCCCCTGATCTACATGGGCTCATTAAGATTCTTCAAGGATGGAGACAATGATTCATGCCAATTTATTTCCGCCTATCACAAAGACTTTCAAGTGAAGAGAAAAGAAGTAGCAAGGACCTCACAAACTGGGATAACAAAAATTCTTTTTATTGCAGTATATCGCAAACTGTGTTCCACGATACACTAGTGTGCCACAGCAGATTCCCGATGAGACACTGGTAAGGAGAAGAGATGCTGGTGCGGGATGACTGTTTATAGGCCGTAACTCTTGTGTGAGAGGCACGTCCTATAGGCAGTCAGCCGGCGCTGAGGACTCTGCTCACTGGTGTCTCTCCTCCACGCACCTTCCCTCCTCCAGGATCCCCCAAAGTTATGGGTTCAGGTTGTGGCCAGATAGGCTGCCACTTAGGTGTGGATATCGACATGATGACTTCACACATGTCATCCCGTTGATGTTCGCACACTTCCGGGACTGGGTTTAGTGTGCCTTCTGTTCAAAAAGTTTGGGAGACCTTCTTTGTTGGGTGACCTGACATGGGCTGCGTTTTGACAAACTTGCCTGCATCACAGGTCTCTGCAAAAAATACATAAAAAATAGCTTTAAAAATCTAATATAATAAAACGCTAGACGCGCATGCGCACTCAGACCTGCGTGATCTGAAATCCCTGATCTGTGAGATGTATGTCCGTGGCTTTGGAGACGTGCGCATGCGCGAGTCCCCAGCCTTACTGCTTCCCAGCCGCATTGCTTTCCAGCCGCAAGCATTGGACTCCCTGCTCTCCAGATCACGGTGTACAGACCAGTAGGGCACTGGGAGCTAGGGAGAAAGCAAGGGCTTAGTTCGTCTTCGTCGTCGTCTTCGCCCCTCCCCCCCAATACCCGTTGAGCCTCCCACCCGATTTTCTCTTCTCGCGGTCTGGCCGGCTACCTTAGTCCCTTGCTGCCGCCGCCACTGTCTTCCCTTCCCGCGGTCGACAAATCTCTTGGCTCCAGCAGCGGCCGCAGCACTGTAAACATGCTGCTTCGCCGCCTCTACTGCCTTGATTTGCTCTTCCGTGTCTCTGATGACGTCATCAGCAACACGGAAGAGCAAATTGGGGCAGTAGAGGCCGCGAAGCAGCGTGTTTACAGTGCTGCGGCCGCTGCTGGAGTCAAGAGGTTTGTCGACTGCGGGAAGGGAAGGGGGTGGCCGCCGCGGCAAGGGACTAGGGGAGCTGGCCAGACCGCGAGAAGAGAAAATCGGGTGGGCCACGAAGAGACAGGAAGGAACTGGAGCGGAAGAGGGAAAGGGGCCTGCTTTGGGGGAGGGGTGTGCTGGGAGGTAGATAGCTTTGCTGGGGGGGGGAGACAAAATGGGGGGCCACGGAGAGACAGTCAGGGAGGAATTGGAGGGGTAGAGGGAAAGGGGTCTGCTTTGGGGGGGGAGGGGTGTGCTGGGAGGCAGACAGCTTTGCTTGGGAGGGGAGACAGAAGGGGGGCCACGGAGACACTGTCAGGGAGGAATTGGAGGGGTAGAGGAAAAGGGGGCTGCTTCGGGGGGAGGAATGTGCTGGGAGGCAGATCGTTTTGCTTATGGGGGGAAGACAGAAGGGGGGCCATGGAGAGACAGTTAGGGAGGAACTGGAGGGGGAGAGGGAAAGGGGGCTGCTTTCTAGCACCCGTTAATGTAACGGGCTTAAAGACTAGTTATTATATATATAAATAATAATCTGAAAATGTATATTAAAAGCCATAAAACCCATTAGGGCACTATTCCTTATAGAAATCTAAAATGATTATATTGAAACATGCATGACTCAAATGGTTAATATGAAAATACAAGGAAATGATAAAAATATGATACATAAAAATAATTTATAAAAATTTAGAATAGATATCCTTTGTGTACAATGATACAATTAGTTCAAAACTTAATAACTGTATTTAGTTCATCAGTGATGATACATCAAATAAGAGATTGCTAGAAACAATTGTTGCTAAGAAATAAAAATGTTTAACCTTATCAAAAGGTGCAGGAAAATATTATGCATATGAAAAACAATCAAAATATGTATAATCAGTTCAGCTAAACATAGCATACTTTTAATCATTACAAGCTTAGCTATGTAATTAAACTCAACACTAATCATAGGAGGGGCCTTAGGTATCTGGCCAATCAAAATCTTAGGCTACTCCCACTGTATCCCAGAATGCAGTGGGAAGGAGGCCTAAGACTCCGGTTGGCCCAGCCAGCCAATCAGCCTTAGATTCTTCCCTGGTGCATCCCAGAATGTACCAAGAAGGGAATTTTGGAGTGGCAGATCTGCCCGTCGGACAGCATGAGCATCCCTCTGGCTGGACTTTCATATACAAGGTTTGGGGGGTGGGGAGTCTACAGCCTTGAGGGGGGGGGGTTAATGGGGTTCTTGTTCGTGGGGTATTGGAGCTTCTGTGGGAGGAGTTCCTGGGTGGCGGCAGAAGGGAGTGGGCATTCCTCTTGCTAGTCATCAAGCCATTCTATCAAGTCGTGTTAAGGTATTTTATCTCAGGCCACGGCAGTTAAAGGTGTGTTGTTCATAGAATTCCTATGAGCATCAGAGCTTTTACAGCCATGGCCTGTGATTTAAAAAAACCCTAATGCGGCTTGATAAAAGAGGGGGAAAGTTAATAATAATATGAGCATCGAAGCAGCATCTGAGTATTTAGCGCTCCAGCCAGTGGTAGAAACCTCTACCACAGCTTAGTAAAAGAGGGCCTAAGTGTAATTAAACTATGTATTATAAATATATGGCAAAATTACTGATCCTACCAAAGTGTAATTGTGAAAAGAAACCTGGAAGCATACTAAATCTTCTGCCAATGAAATAATATAAAATGCCATTGTATATTAATGTTCAAAACTGACACCCTTAATGATTATGTCAAACTAAAATCATATAACCAATATTATAAAATATGATAATTGAATTCATATGCTTGCCGTTGAACCATTAATTGTAGGTACAAGAATGAAACCAAAAGAAATTTTCTCTCAAATTTTGTTTCAAATGCCACTCAACTGGAACAACCGCGAAGATCAAACAATGGAAAGGTTCCAACTGCAGAAATATCCCCACCAAGCAAAAAAAGTGCATGTTTACATTGGATAAACCAAGCATAACTCAACAGCAATCCTAAATCTGTTCAAGTTAGAATCTGCCCACTGCTCTCTACCAATTTGGATTACATTTTCAATAAAATGTGTGTTCAAATCTATCATCAAGTTCAAGCCATATGGCTCCAAGATTTGAAGTTTGGTCATCTGATCACCTCTTCTTTTGTGAGGTTTCTCCTGAGGAAACAGGAAATATGTCAGAGAGGCAGACCAGAGTAGAAAGTAGAGGCTGGGCTGGCAACAGGGCAGCATTTGGGAATTGCTGCTGCCGCCAAGTTTTAAAACACCAAGACAAAGGTTAGACTCGGAGAAAAGGTTGAGGATAGAAGGGGAGAGATAATAGACTGTGGCCACTGGAGGCGAGGGAAGGGAAGCAAGTAAGAAAGGATACTGACACAGAAAAAGCCTTAGTATTACATATTTGGGCGTATGCATTATTAAGCACATCGGGAAGAATACTCCAAATCATAGTTACCAGATGCTAGGGTCCAACTTGGGGGTTAGTGCCCAAGAAAAAGATTTGGGTGTCATTGTAGATGATTTGATGAAACCTTCTGCCCAATGTGTGGCGGCGGGCAAAAAAACAAACAAGATGCTAAGAAATGCTTAAAAAGGGATGGTTAAGAAGACTAAGAATGTTATAATGCCTCCATGGTGCAACCTTGAGTACTGTGTTCAGTTCTGGTTGCCTTATCTCAAGAAAGATATAGTGGAACTAGAAAAGGTTCAAAGAAGAGCGACCAAGATGCTAAAGGGGATGGAACTCCTCTCATATGAGAAGTGACTAAAAAGATTAGGGCTCTTCAACTTGGAAGAGAGATGGCTGAGTGGAGATATGATTGAGGTCTATAAAATCCTGAGTGATGTAGAACGGGTACAAGTGGATTGATTTTTTACTCCATCAAAAATTATAAAGACTAGGTGGCACTCAATGAAGTTACAGAGAGTTTCTTTTAAAACCAATAGGAGGAAATATTTTTTTTCACTCAGAGAATAGTTAAGCTCTGGAATGCATTGCCAAAGATTGTGGTAAGAGCAGTTAACATTGCTGGTTTTAAGAAAGATTTGGAAAATTTATTGGAGGAAAAGTACATAGTCTGTTATTGAGACAGACATGGGAGAAGCACTGAAATGTTGCTAATATTTGGGGTTTTGCCAAGTAACATAGTAGATGATAGCAGAAAAAGTCATGAATGGTCCATCCAGTCTGCCCAACCTGATTCAATCTAAAAATTTGTTGTTTGAGGTTTTTTTTTCTTAGCTATTTCTGGGCAAGAATCCAAAGCTCTGCCCGGTACTGTTCTTAGGTTCCAACTATTGAAGTCTCTGTCAAAGCTCACTCCAGCCCATCTACACTATCCCAGCCATTGAAGCCCTCCCCAGCCCATCTCCACCAAACAGCCATATACAGACACAGACCAGGCAAGTCTGCCCAATACTGGCCTTAGTTCTTTAATATTTAGTATTCTTTCTGATTCTAGATCCTCTGTGTTCATCATAACATGGGATTAGAACTAAACATAAACAAGATGAAGATCATGAACACAGAAAATGATGAAGATTTTGAGCATGAAAGTCAGTTATTATAAAAAACAGATTTTGAGCTTGAAAGTGATAGAAGTTGTAAAGGATTTCAATCTCCTAGGCTCATTTGTAAACAAAGAAACAACTAGCAGGGAAGAAATACTCAGCAGAATAGCACTTGGTCGCTCTTCAATGAAGGCTCTCAACAAAGTATTCAAAAGCAAGGAAATAACACTCCAAATGAAAATCAGATGCCCATGCACTCATTTTCTCAGTGGTCAGTTATGGATGTGAAAGCTGGACACTATGGAAATAAGACAGAAAGAAGATTTACTCATTTGAGCTTTGCTGCTTGAGAAGGATTTTAGGCATGCCGTGGACCACCAGAAAAACTAAATCAATTCTGGAAGAGATCAAACCGGCTATGTCACTCGAAGCCCAAATGATGAAGTTATGACTGTCTTATTTTAGTCACACCATCAGAAGAGAGAGATCACTGGAGAATGACATCATGTTTGGGAAGATACTAGTGATCTGGATTGGCTACTAGGGTTTGTGGACGGGCTACTAGGGTTAGTAGTATGGAATATTTCTACTTTGTGGGTTTTTACCTGGATTGGCCACCGTGAGGATGGGCTACTGGGCTAGATGGACCATTGGTCTGACCCAGTAAGGCTAGTCTTATGTTCTTATGTTTTCGAGCATGGTGGTCGTAAGTGTTGAATTATCCCACCAAAATATTAAAAAACAAAAGCATGATTAATGGAAACAAACTGTAACAAAAATTAAACGTGTAAAGAGAAAGGAATTTGTGAATGAATAAAGGCAGACAATACTACAGCAGCCTACTGGCCTTGATTGTGGTTGCAAGCTCTACTATATGGATGATTTAAATGACCAAAGTAAGCACAAAAATCATTTCAACTTTCAACCAAATTGGAGATCATGCCACCCAGAATCTATATCTGTGAGGAATAATGACAAATTAGATGTCAAATGTTGACTCCAAAATGAAAATGGGAAACCAAGACGCTGCAGTTGGCTGTTTAAGGTGAGTTTACTTAACAGACTGCACAAATGAATTATGCCAAGTACTACTTTTGTAACATGCAATAGATATGAAATTTTTAACATTTTTATACTGTACAATGTAATGTTTCATGCTTTGAAGAAAGGAAAATAGTCTTCAAACCCAATAGTTCCTGTATTCTGGACCTATTCCACTAAAGGTGACAATGTTTAGTCAAGAAATACATTTCTGAAGTTCACAGTGACTTCCACCATTTGACTATAGCTAAAGACAATTCAGCACATACTGTAATTCAGCAGATGAAATGGAAGAGGACTATGATAAATTTAGGATATAAACTGCTGCTTTTACTAGCAAAATTTGTGGTCCTTTTATTAAGGCGTGCTAACTGATTTAGCACGTGCTAATCTTTAGCGCATGCTAAATTGTTTAGCGCGCTTTAATAAAAGGACCCCTTATTGCATTATTAATCAGACATTCATATTTAGACAAAAAATGATAAGAAGCTTTAGACAGCAGTGTTCACATTATTTTTGTTAGGCTAACATTTGTTTGATAATGTGTAACAAAGTTAACAACAATAATGTAACCTGTGAATGAGAGCTCTCACCATTGTTCCTTCTAAGCTGAGTGGGAGTCCTCCACCTACAATCCTGGCAGTGGTGGGGGTGAGGGGTGCTGTCTATCACATTTTTAATAGGCAAGCTTTTCAGGACTCCAGGGAACATAATGATTGAAAATATAATACTGAAGCATCATCCCCTACAGCCAGCAATGCAACTGGAGAACTTCTGCTCAGCTTAGGAGGGAACAGTGGCTCTCACAGCAAAAAATCTAAATTCAAGAACTGGGGAAGTGGACTAGTGAACCATAGAGAGGATGACCCATGTCCATAAGCCACTCTAACCACTGCATTCATGGTGAAACATGTGCATCCCCCCAAAACCCCCCAAGCTTTATTGTACTTCTATATAGATGGCATCTGCAGCCATAAAGGCTATTGGGATGGTAGACAGTGGGTCTAATAGGTTTTATTGAAAATATATTTCTATATTAATACAGGTGGGTCTTGTAGGTTTTGGAGGGTTCACCATGACCTATAAGGGATTTGTGGTGAGATGTTTCTGTGGCATCCTTTTTTCCAGAGAAAGGAAAATGGTAAAACCAGAGGACATAATTTGAGGTTGAGGGGTGGTAGATTCAGGGGCAATGTTAGGAAATTCTATTTTACGGAGAGGGTAGTGGATGCCTGAAATGCGCTCCCGAGAGAGGTGGTGGAGAGTAAAACTGTGACTGAGTTCAAAGAAGCGTGGGATGAACACAGAAGATTTAGAATCAGAAAATAATATTAAATATTGAACTAGGCCAGTTACTGGGCAGACTTGCATGGTCTGTGTCTGTGTATGGCCGTTTGGTGGAGGATGGGCAGGGGAGGGCTTCAATGGCTGGGAGGGTGTAGATGGGCTGGAGTAAGTCTTAACAGAGATTTCGGCAGTTGGAACCCAAGCACAGTACCGGGTAAAGCTTTGGATTCTTGCCCAGAAATAGCTAAGAAGAAAAATTTATAAAAAAAAAAAAAAAAGAATTTAAATTGAATCAGGTTGGGCAGACTGGATGGACCATTTGGGTCTTTCTCTGCCGTCATCTACTATGTTACTATGTGAGGTTTGTAGCAGTGCTCTGTAAGGTGCCCCCACTACTCTGTTGCTATGTCTGGGTGTCCAATCCATCACTTTGTTGACCCTTCCCATGTCCAAAAGGTTCTTTGTTCTAGGCGTTTTTGACTTGGATTAATTTTTGGACGAGAATGGGGTATAAAGATAGACAACATAGCAGTCTGGATGATCAAACAGCTGGACATACAAGTAGACGATTCTCGAAAAAAAATATATTTTGGAAGTATTTTTCGACAATGGACTTTGGACATGTCCAACTTTGAGCAACTAGCGACTTATTATGCTCCTCCATGCTATTATTCTATGAGTATAACAGCAAAATTGTTTACCTAATGCGTTATATATTACTAGACTAGGTCAGCGATTAGGCACATAAATTTAGGTGCCACCACTTATGCATACTGTATGGCTAGTGTAAATGTGAGCATCTATATCAGTGGTTCCCAAACCCTGTCCTGCGGGACCCCCAGCTAGTCGGGTTTTCAATATATCCCTAATGAATATGCATGAGAGAGATTTGCATACCTGTCGCTTCCATTATATGCAAATCTCTCTCATGCATATTCATTAGGGATATCTTGAAAACCCGACTGGCTGGGGGTCCCCCAGGACAGGGTTTGGGAACCACTGATCTATATGCAGCAGATGCCTGACTGACAATATTCAATAAAACACATGCCCCACCCTTGCTCCTCAAATCTGATTGCCCTCTTTGCATTTGTATGTTAGAACACTGAGGCGCCCAGTTAGAGAATAGTGCCATTTTTCTCCTGTTTTGTTGATTAATTTCCATTAACATTAAGCATATTATATACATTTACCTTTCCCACAGCTGCTTGACAGTCACAAAATAACAATACCATACTTTCTGTGCATTAAAATAACCACAGTCTGACATATTAGCCATATCTGACCACACTATCTGCCCATAGTGCCCTGTTGCATATATATTAAACTAAAACAACAAACAATGTAGAGAACAATCAAAGAATCATTAATAAAAAAAATATTCTGTCTGTATAATACAATACAGTCTAAATGATCATCCTAAAAATAATCTTCACCTTGATGTTCTGTGTATATCTCTATGAGGTGCCGCAGAAATGTTTTCAGCTCAACCAGCAAAGTTGGGGCAGTCTCCATCAAGGGTAGTCCAGTGATTTTCCACTTTTTTTTCCTTCAGTTGGAAAAATATGGAACAAAAAAAGTGGAAAATTTCTGGACTAACGTATATAGCCCTCAATGAAGACTACCCCAACTTTATTGGTTGGGTTAATAATTTTTCAGTGGCCCCTTGTATGTGCATCTAGCTTAAATAATATATGTGTGAATATGTGGGCCCTCAGTTAGATTGGGACATTTTATTAGTGATTCTTTCATTGTTCTCTACATTGCTTTTGTTTTTTTATATAAAATCTTTTTTCCTAGATGATTAAATAGCACTTAGCTGGCTGGCTTAGTGCCAATATTCAGTGTGAGATAGTGTAACTGGCAGAACAGTTATCAATGGCACAATACTTGCCTGATTTGGAACCTATCATATATGCAACATTCCATACTGCTTGTCAGAATCTCTTTGCCACCACAGGCGCTGATCTATAAAGTGGTACAAGGATGAATGCTGGTGCCTATTTTGTTTAATATCTACTTTAAGCTAGTAGTCGTCAAGTTGATTTAGTAGATAGACACTCAGTTCTATATGTATATGGATGACCATCAAAATCTCTTTTAGGAGCTATGGATGTTGACGTTCAGTTCCCCCATGACGATCAGTTCCTCCTCTTGTAAAACTCTACTACTAACTGCTCCTGACAACTCAACTGGCCATGTCTACCTACTTGTTAAAGACCTATTTGTTACCTTGTTGCTATTTCCTTGTTAACCGCCTGCAAATTTATACTATATACTGCATTTATGCTGTAGCTTGCTGACTCTGGTCAGCTTTACCTCTTATGTAAACCGCTTAGAACCACTCCAGGTGGTGATGGATATACGGTAGAATTTTATACATCATTCCAAAATATATTGTTACCTCATCTACTAAATTTATATCAGGATCAATTAAACAATGGTTGTATAAAAGGTACTATGGCAGATTCATTAACTATAAAGCCAAATAAAGATCCCTTGTTGGTTTCTAATTGATTTCTTTGATTAATGTAGATGGGAAATTATTAGCCAAGTTATTAGCTTTACGTTTGTCCAAAGCTCTCCCTTATATTATTGGTATTCACCAAACGGGATTTGTTGCTCATAGACATTCTTCAAATAACACTAGATTGGCCTTTCATATTTTAAATTTGACAGAAGAATTGGAAGATCCTGCATTTTCTGTTTCATTAGACACAGAGAAAGCCTTTGATCGAGTAGAATGGTCTTTCATGTATCAAGCTATGGGTTGGTTTGGTATTGGTTCTGGATTTATACAAATGATTCAAACCTTATATAGCTACCCTTCTGCTAGATTATATATTAATAATACATTTTCAGAATGTTTTTTCCTGGAAAGGAGATTTAGGCAGGGATGTCCGTTGTCTCCATTGCTATTTGATATTGTTCTGGAACCCTTGTTATTGACTATTAAACAAGCGAGGGAGATAAGTGGTATTCCTTATGCAGGTCGGGAATACAAAGTTTCTGCATATGCAGATGATATTTTGCTTCATTTGAGAAATCCTGAAACTACCATCCCAAATTTATTAGATCTGATTAATAAATTTGGAAAATTCTCTGGTTACAAAATAAACTGGAGTAAATCAGAAGTTCTTCCATTAAATGTACATTGTACAAAAGTATTATTTGATGAATTTACTTTTATTTGGAAGGAAGACGGTATTAAATATTTAGGTATTTTGATTAAAAGTACATTGGAAGAAATAATGGAAATAAATGAAAAATCTCTATTGTTAAAGGTTACAGAGATGTGTGAGAAATGGAACCCTTTACCAGTGGCGTACCAAGGGAGGGGCGGGGGGTGGGTGGTCCGCCCCGGGTGCACGCCCCAAGGGGGTGCACAACTGGCCTGTCACCGGAGAATAGGCTGCTACTACCGCCATCGGGAACAAACCGGCGCCGAGTTCTCCCTTCCTGCTTCTCTTCCCCACGGGGCTGACCAACTCTCACCACCCAACATCAATTCTGACATCGGAGAGGACGTTCTGGGCCAGCCAATCGCTGCCTGGCTGGCCCGGAACATCCTCTCCGACGTTAGAATTGACATTGAGCGGTGAGAGTTGGTCGGCCCTGCAGGGAAGAAAAGCAGGGAGGGAGAACTCGGCGCCGGCCTGTTCCTAATGGCGGCAGTGGCAGCCTTTCCCCAGCGGTGGTTGCAGCAGCATGTTTCCCAATGGCGATGGCATGGGGGAGGGCAGGGAGAAAGAAAGAACGAAAGGGGGGGACAAGGAACCAGAAAGAAAGGGGGCAGGGTGAAACAAAGAAAGAAAAAAATGGGGCACAGAGAGAGAGAGAAAGACAGACATAGAGAAAGAAAAGGGGCATGGAGAGAGAAAGAAAGAAGGGGGCAGGGTGAAAGAAAGAAATGGGGCATGGAGAGAGAGAGAAAGACAGACATACAGAAAGAAAGGGGGCATGGAGAGAAAGAAAAAAGGGGCAGGGTGAAAGAAAGAAATGGGGCACGGAGAGAGAGAAAGACAGACATAGAGAAGGAAAGGGGACATGGAGAGATAAAGAAGGGGGCAGGGTGAAAGAAAGAAAGAAATGTGGCACGGAGAGAGAGAGATAAAGACAGACATACAGAAAAAAAGGGGGCATGGAGAGAGAAAAATGAAGGGGGCAGGATGAAACAAAGAAAAAGTTGGGGGAGATAATAAGGTCTGGAGGAGAGGAAGCATACAGGAGGCTGAAAGAAGGGAAGAAATATTGGATACACAGTTAGAAGAATAAAGTGCAACCAAAGACTGATGAAATTACCAAACAAAGGTAGGAAAAATGATTTTATTTTCAATTTAGTGATCGAAATGTTTGAGAATTTATATATGCTATCTATATTTTGCATTATGGCCCCCTTTTACTAAACCGCAATAGCGGTTTTTAGCGCAGGGAGCCTATGAGCATCGAGAGCAGCATGGGTCATTCAGCGCAGCTCCCTGCACTAATAACCACTATCGCAGTTTAGTAAAAAGGGAGTAAAATATTTGTCTATTTTTGTATAGTTGTTACTGAGGTGACATTGCATAAAGTCATCTACCTTGACCTCTTTGAAAACCCGCGGAATATAATTGATAATTAACATTTTCTCTGCGTACAGTGTGTTTTGTGTTTTTAAAATTTTATCGTTGGTAGCTCATTTTGACTTGGCCACAAAGGTAAGAGGGAGGGAGGGAGGGGAGCTGCTGAAAGACATCTAGTAATCCTTGCAGACTTGACTGTGCAGGGAATTATTTTTGTAAAATCATGTTTTGTTATGTGACTGGCATTATTTAGACTTTAATTTCTATGAATGAATTTAATGAAAATTATATAAAATTACTTGCTTGTTTTTATGTGTGTGAGCTGAAGGAAAGTGGAGAGAGAGTGGGCTGAGGATGCTGAAGGGAAATGGGGAAGAGAGAGTGGGGAGAAGACGCTGATTTATAAATTGACAATTGTACAGAATATTGTTTCTTTTTATACTTTAATATAATAAGTTCAATATAAAACAATTCAAGGCTTGTGTGGATGGAATCAGGTAGTTTGTGGGGATGGGGACCGAGCTTACTGGGATTAGTCCAATAAAATGGCATTTTCTTATTTCTCATTATTTGTTTTATTTTTATTTGTTAATTTGTAAAATGGTGATTGTCATGTATCAGTTTTTTCAAATTTACATCTACTGTCTTTATATTTTGTGGTGTTGTGGTGTTGCATTGTATACAGAGTCTGGTTTCTTGGCGGTTCAGTTTAACTTTTATCTACATATTTCTATTTTTAGTTTGTGATTATTCCATATTGGGCGAGGGTGTATCTCTGTTCTGTGTGTATGAAAAGAACATAGTTTTCAGTTGGCATTGACTGCAGGATCAATTGACTGTGCGGGATCTGGCTTGTTTAGTTTTACAATGTATGTGTTGGTGTTCTAATGCTCACTGCAGTGTTTAAGATGCTGCCTTTTCCTAGGTACACTCTTGTGCGATATGTGGATTGTTACTAAAAATCATATTTTTCATATAGATTGGGGGGGGTCAAAAAATGATGGGCCCCGGGAGTCACATATGCTAGATACGCCACTGCCCTTTACACTTGTCTTGGTGGGGGAGAGTTCAAACGGTCAAAATGATGATATTGCCTGTGGTTTGTTACCAAATGGGAATGTTACCAGTTTATTTTCAAGGGTCCTTTTATCAAGGCGCGGTAGGGGTTTAACGCACGGAATACCGTGCATTAAACCGTCTGCCGCGCTAGTCGCTAACACCTCCATTGATGAGGCGTTAGTGTTTTGGCTTGCCGCGGGGGTTAGCGCGTGATGAAATTTCCGACGCGCTAACCCCCGTAGCGCACCGTGATAAAAGGAGCCCAAAAAGTTAAATGGTATTCTGACAAAATTTATTTGGCTTGGGAAAAAAGCAAGAATTCCTTTAGTATCTCTACAAAAACCAATTGCAGAGGGGGGGGGTAAATTTTCCCAATTTTTATAGATATCATCAAGCCTATATTATGCATCAAGGTATGTATTGGATCCTCACTGAGCTCTTAGAACATCAGCTAGACTGGTTATATCTTGAATGGAAAATTATGTCCCCGATGAGACTTTCACATATATTAAATATTACAATACCTAATTATGCCAAGGGCAATGTGATTTTATTGGACACATGGAAAACAATTAAATTTATTGATAAATTAACAGATGTTCCTTTAATGAAATCTACTTTGCAGTCCTTATGGTTAAACTCCAAGATTCAAATAAGCGGTGCTGGGATCGCTTGGAAGAATTGGATGCAGGCAGGTATTCGGACATTAGATGATGTTATATCTAACTAGTGTTTAAGCCCATTACATTAACGGGTGCTAGAATATATCTGTCTGTCTTTCTTTCTTTCTGTGTCTCTCCCTGCCCCGTCTCTCTCTTCCTTTCTTTCTTTCTTTCTTTCTTTCTCCCTACCGCTGTCTGTCCTTCTTTCTTTCTGGTTCTCTCTCTGGCACCCTATCTGTCTTTCTTTCTTTCCGTCTGTCTCCTTGCCCGCTGTCTTTCTGTGTGTCTGTCTTTCGTTCTAATGCGCTGCCTGCCTGCCTGTCTTTCTATCTTTCCATGGCCCCCTTCTGTCTCCCCTCCCCCAAAGCAAACCAAGGTTGCTCCCAGGCCACCTTTTCCTCTCCATCCCCTCCACTTCCCTGTGTAGCAGCAGCATTTCCCTCCCACCTTTCCCTGTGCAGCAGCATTTCCCGCCCTTCCCTGTGCAGCAGCAGCAGCATTCCCCCCCCCCCACATACACACTTCCCTGGGCAGCAGCAGCATTTCCCGGCCTTCCCTGTATAGAAGCAGCATTTCCCCCCCCACACACACACACACACTTCCTTGTGCAGCAGCAGCATTTCCCACCCTTCCCTGTGCAGCAGCAGCATTTCCCGGCCTTCCCTGTGCAGAAGCAGCATTTCCCCCCCACACACACACACACTTCCCTGTGCAGCAGTAGCATTTCCCGGCCTTCCCTGTGCAGCAGTAGCATTTCCCCCCCTACACACACACACACACTTCCCTGTGCAGCAGCAGCATTTCCCACCCTTCCCTGTGCAGCAGCAGCATTTCCAGGCCTTCCCTGTGCAGAAGCAGCATTTCCCACCCCACACACACTTCCCTGTGCAGCAGCATTTCCCACCCTTCCCTGTGCAGCAGCAGCAGCAGCATTTCCCACCCTTCCCTGTGCAGAAGCAGCATTTCCACCACCCCCACATACATACTTCCCTGTGCAGCAGCAGCATTTCCCACCCTTCCCTGTGCAGCAGCAGCATTTCCCCCCCCCCACACACACACACTTCCCTGTGCAGCAGTAGAATTTCCCGGCCTTCCCTGTGCAGCAGTAGCATTTCCCCCCCTACACACACACACTTCCCTGTGCAGCAGCAGCATTTCCCACCCTTCCCTGTGCAGCAGCAGCATTTCCAGGCCTTCCCTGTGCAGAAGCAGCATTTCCCCCCCACACACACACTTCCCTGTGCAGCAGCATTTCCCACCCTTCCCTGTGCAGCAGCAGCAGCAGCATTTCCCACCCTTCCCTGTGCAGAAGCAGCATTTCCACCACCCCCACATACATACTTCCCTGTGCAGCAGCAGCATTTCCCACCCTTCCCTGTGCAGCAGCAGCATTTCCCCCCCCCACACACACACACATTTCCCTGTGCAGCAGTATCATTTCCTGGCCTTCCCTGTGCAGAAGCAGCATTTTCCCCACACAAACACACTTCCCTGTGCAGGAGCAGCATTTCCCCCACACACACACACTTCCCTGTGCAGCAGCAGCATTTTCAGGCCTTCCCTGTGCAGCAGCAACAGCAGCATTTCCCGGCCTTTCCTGTGCAGCAGCAGCATTTTCCGCAGCCCCCTTCCCAGCCGCCGCGTTTAAATTCAGAGAAAAGCGCTGCGCCGCGATACTGCTGTCTTCGGCGTCTTCTATCCACTGCGACCAACCCTAGCGGAAACAGGAAGTAGTCAGAGAGGGCGGGCCGCAGTGGACAGAAGACAGCGAGGCCAGAGGTAGCGCGGCGCAGCGCTTTTCTCTGAATTTAAATGCGGGTGAGCCGGCAAGAAGGAGGAGGCTTAAAAGTAGCTGGTTTTGACGGTGAGTGAGGGCGGGAGGGGGGAGTCGCCGGCTGGTGCTTTGTCTCTCCATGTTCGAATTCGAAAATAGAATTCGGCACGGAGGGACACAGCACTTGTCAGGTGCCCACAGCCTCTTAAGTGCGCATGTGCACTTAAGAGGATTATTATTATAGATGGAAGTCTGCTTGATTTTTCACAACTACAACATTCATTTAGAATTTTAAAATCTCAACAATATAGGTGGTTTCAGTTGAAGTAGGCTATTCAGAGTGGGTTCCCTGAATGGAAAAAATTAAAAACTTATTTTAGCCTGCAGATTCTTTGCTACCAAACTGATCTAGTAGGACATCAGGCTGCTCAGTGGTACAAATTGATTTCTGGATTTTTGAATAAAAACCCAAAAAATAGTCTTAGAGACATCTGGAGCATCGCGATAAAACAGTATATTTCTGTGTCTCATTGGCCACAAATTTGGACTTGGAGATTGAAATGTACAATGTCAGCATATATGAGCCAAACGTGGTTATTTCTGTTACATAGGATTTTTTGGACCCCAGTTCGATTAAATAAAATAAATAGTTCTAAGTCTAATAGATGCTGGCACTGTCATATTGATATAGGGACTTTGGATCATCTGCTATATTTTTGTCCTTTTATATTTATTTTTTGGAAGTCATTCTGGGGACAAATAAATCTGGTTTTGGATTCAAATATTCTACTATCATATGAGGCTATAATTTGTGGAACAATATTACATGTGAAACCCACTCTAGATAAATATAAGAGTTGTCTATTTATGATCATGACAGGTATAGCCATTCAATTGATAACGAGTAATTGGAAAAACCATGACAGAATAAGTTACACTTTCTGGTGGGTAAACATTTGCACTACATACAGATATGAAAGAATTAATGCAGATTGTAGAGGATTTAGTGGTGTATTTAATAAAATTTGGAGCCCATTGACTAAATTTGTGAAAGTATAATAATGTATATTTATCTTATCTTTCCTTTTATTCATTTAACTTTACACAGGGTTGGAGAGAGGGGTAACTTTATTCTTCATTTTTACTATATATTATGTTACTATTATATATGGGATAATTGAAATTTTGAATGATATTTATGTTACCTATACAGATATTAGTGTAATGTATGTAATACCTACTGTTCTTTTATTTGTATGGCACTGTTTTAGTTTAAAAATCAATAAAGATTTAGGAAAGAACCAAAAGGCTTTTGTGGTATATAAATAAAAAAATCTGTTATGTTATGAATTCCCCTTGTGGGGCCTTCAGGAGTTGGACGCATTTTTGTATTATAACTTCCATGGAGAAAATGTGCTAGTTACGATCTGCAACTGTTGTTGGGTGGTTTTGTGGCTGCATAGCATATTTACATTTCCAATGAAATGGGAGCAGAGATCCTGAATTAATGAGCAATCACCCTGAAAACGCGAGTTACCTTGCAGAAGCTGCCAATCATCTTCTTGCACGGCTCCACCTCTCCTCCCATAGGGCTTTGTTGTAGCCCCTCAGTTTTCACTTCTTCCTATTTGCTGTTTCGATGGGCAGAAGTTCACCTAAAAGTGTTCTTAGACGCTCATGTAGCGGGAGTAGAGATTGTTCAGACTAACTACCTGAGCCAGAAGAGTGGTCCCTGTCCCACAGAGCATTCAAAAGCATTGTATGACATTCAATCTGATGGCAACAGCGATCCAAAAAGAAAGCTGAGAGGTTTTTCAGTCAAAGATACGAACCCTGAAATGCAGACATGGATGCCTTAGTACAACAGTGGCCCTAGACAGGGCTGCTATATGTATTTCCCCCTTGGCCCATGATAGACAGTCATTTAAAGAATAGCGACCCATTCAGATTTCATGATTCTTGTTGCCCTAATCTGGCCAAGATAGCCTTGGTATGCGAATCTAGTGCATCTGAAGAAAGACAGAGCCTCAAGCTCCCAGTTCATCTAACACTGCTCTCTCTTAGGGTCTGATTTCCCTGGAAGATCTGGAACACTTTGGACTTATGGCATTACTCTTGAACGCTTATTGCTAGAGCATAAAGGCTATTCAGAGGCAGTTATTGCAATCCTTCAGTCCAAGAAACCAGCAATGATTTCTGCCTATGCTAAAGCTTGGAAGAGCTTCTGAGGGTGGTGTAACAGCACAAAATTGGAATCCTCTATGGCATTGAATGCTACAGTCCTGTTATTTTCTCCATGATAGCCTCAAGAAGGGTCTAGCAGTTGGGTCGCTCAAGGTACAGATTGCAGGTCTTTCATGCTTTCAAGCGTGGGTGGATAAATACTGTATTAGGGAGTGCTAGGGAGGTAAAATTCCTAGATGTCATAAATGCCCCTTCATGTGTACTGTTTCTCTGCCCTATATAAACATGTGGGAATTCACTCTTTTCTGGACAAAAATATGCACATTGTTAGTATCTACATGTACTTTTACCTTGTAAGGCATGGACAATTTTCATACAGCCAGAAAATTAGCATTTACCTAGAAATGTCTCTCCTATTATTAACAAAAACTATACATTGCTTCAGCTATATTCTTAAATGTATATTAATTTTTATTTATTTTTTGTTATAGGCTATGAATGGGGAGTGGATACCACCTGAAGACTTGAGTGTGAAAGGACCTGCACCTAACAACAATGTACTTGGTCATATAATTTATAGGCTGCTGAATATTGTCATCCCTGTAAGACCTGAGACTCCACCACCTATAATTCATTCTTCTTCAATAAAGGGTTGCATTCTTGGAAAAGTTTTTTCAGGGAAAAGCACTTGCCTAAAATACTTAACACAAGGTACAATATTTATAATATGTTTCCTTTTTTTATCTTAAGTTTCTGATTCCTGTGTGACTCTTTCAATTAATGTGAGCTATATAATATTTTGTCCATGAACATAAATGCAGGACAAGAATATAGCCACACATATTTACATACTAGCTGATGCCCCGGCGTTGCACGGGTATTTAATTATAGCAATAACACTGTAAATGGATTCAAATAAAGATACTTTATAGTGGTGAATGAAATTATTTTTTACAGCTTTATAAAAAGTACAATATTCAAATTATAAAGTGAAATATTTGACAAAATGAATACAATACAACTAACACAAAACTTGATTATAAACAACATTTTTAGTTTCACCTCCAGGAGCAAGAACATATACATTCTTGGGTGAACCCACCCTTGAGCAAGCAACATAGAGTTGTCCATGGGAAAAACAGGGGGATCTTAAATCCACTCCACAGTATGTAATAGTCTGTCCTTGTGATTTGTTGATTGTGATAGAGAATGCAAGTCTCACTGGAATTTGCAATCTCTTAAACTGAAAAGGAAGATCTGTTGGAATAAGTGGTATCCGCGGGATAAATACGGTTTCACCTTGTCCCTTTCCGGTTAAGATAGTCACTTCAATTACATTGGCCAGTAACCTCTTTACACAAAGCCTTGTGCCATTGCAAAGTTTTGGTGGGTCAAGGTTGCTAAGTAAAATAACTGGAGATCCCACAGTTTTTTACATTTTTTCCATTGACTTGAATGGGTGAAATCAGATTTTCTGTTTGTAGCTCCGCCCACGTGTGCAGGTGGGCCGCGAGACCCCCAGAACATATCACCCCAGGTAGTGAGGGATCTGCATACCAAGTTTCGTTCAAATCGGTCCCACAGCTTTTTACATTTTTTCCATTGACTTGAATGGGTGAAATCAGATTTTCTGTTTGTAGCTCCGCCCACGTGTGCAGGTGGGCCGCGAGACCCCCAGAACATATCACCCCAGGTAGTGAGGGATCTGCATACCAAGTTTCGTTCAAATCGGTCCTACAGCTTTTTACATTTTTTCCATTGACTTGAATGGGTGAAATCTGATTTTCTGTTTGTAGCTCCGCCCACGTGTGGAGGTGGGCCGCGAGACCCCCAGAACATATCACCCCAGGTAGTGAGGGATCTGCATACCAAGTTTCGTTCAAATCGGTCCCACAGCTTTTTACATTTTTTCCATTGACTTGAATGGGTGAAATCAGATTTTCTGTTTGTAGCTCCGCCCACGTGTGCAGGTGGGCCGCGAGACCCCCAGAACATATCACCCCAGGTAGTGAGGGATCTGCATACCAAGTTTCGTTCAAATCGGTCCCACAGCTTTTTACATTTTTTCCATTGACTTGAATGGGTGAAATCAGATTTTCTGTTTGTAGCTCCGCCCACGTGTGCTGGTGGGCCGCGAGACCCCCAGAACATATCACCCCAGGTAGTGAGGGATCTGCATACCAAGTTTCGTTCAAATCGGTCCCACAGCTTTTTACATTTTTTCCATTGACTTGAATGGGTGAAATCTGATTTTCTGTTTGTAGCTCCGCCCACGTGTGCAGGTGGGCCGCGAGGCCCCCAGAACATATCACCCCAGGTAGTGAGGGATCTGCATACCAAGTTTCGTTCAAATCGGTCCCACAGCTTTTTACATTTTTTCCATTGACTTGAATGGGTGAAATCAGATTTTCTGTTTGTAGCTCCGCCCACGTGTGCAGGTGGGCCGCGAGGCCCCCAGAACATATCACCCCAGGTAGTGAGGGATCTGCATACCAAGTTTCGTTCAAATCGGTCCCACAGCTTTTTACATTTTTTCCATTGACTTGAATGGGTGAAATCAGATTTTCTGTTTGTAGCTCCGCCCACGTGTGCAGGTGGGCTGCGAGACCCCCAGAACATATCACCCCAGGTAGTGAGGGATCTGCATACCAAGTTTCGTTCAAATCGGTCCCACAGCTTTTTACATTTTTTCCATTGACTTGAATGGGTGAAATCTGATTTTCTGTTTGTAGCTCCGCCCACGTGTGCAGGTGGGCCGCGAGACCCCCAGAACATATCACCCCAGGTAGTGAGGGATCTGCATACCAAGTTTCATTCAAATCGGTCCCACAGCTTTTTACATTTTTTCCATTGACTTGAATGGGTGAAATCTGATTTTCTGTTTGTAGCTCCGCCCACGTGTGCAGGTGGGCCGCGAGACCCCCAGAACATATCACCCCAGGTAGTGAGGGATCTGCATACCAAGTTTCATTCAAATCGGTCCCACAGCTTTTTACATTTTTTCCATTGACTTGAATGGGTGAAATCAGATTTTCTGTTTGTAGCTCCGCCCACGTGTGCAGGTGGGCCGCGAGACCCCCAGAACATATCACCCCAGGTAGTGAGGGATCTGCATACCAAGTTTCGTTCAAATCGGTCCCACAGCTTTTTACATTTTTTTCCATTGACTTGAATGGGTGAAATCAGATTTTCTGTTTGTAGCTCCGCCCACGTGTGCAGGTGGGCCGCGAGACCCCCAGAACATATCACCCCAGGTAGTGAGGGATCTGCATACCAAGTTTCGTTCAAATCGGTCCCACAGCTTTTTACATTTTTTCCATTGACTTGAATGGGTGAAATCAGATTTTCTGTTTGTAGCTCCGCCCACGTGTGCAGGTGGGCCGCGAGACCCCCAGAACATATCACCCCAGGTAGTGAGGGATCTGCATACCAAGTTTCGTTCAAATCGGTCCCACAGCTTTTTACATTTTTTCCATTGACTTGAATGGGTGAAATCTGATTTTCTGTTTGTAGCTCCGCCCACGTGTGCAGGTGGGCTGCGAGACCCCCAGAACATATCACCCCAGGTAGTGAGGGATCTGCATACCAAGTTTCGTTCAAATCGGTCAAGCCGTTTTTGCGTGATCGCGGCACATACACACACACATACATACACACATACCTCCGATTTTATATATATATATATAGATATATAGATAGATAAGAGAGAAGCAAGCTTAAAGTGGTGTATCTACAAATATCAATGGCAAAATATAGGATTAGATTTACTGGTATTTTACTGAGCATTTATAAGCATAAATATGTGCTATTTATCTGAGATCCTATAGTATGTAACATAACCTATTAACTAATAACATTTATGGGGGCTTATTTTCAAAAAAGGTAGATGTCCAAAAGACGGCTTAAACCCACTTGGACATCTTACTGGTCAAAATGTCCAAGTGGGCATTTTCAAAACTGACTTTCTAGACATCTTTCTGGTCATTTCTCCAGTGAGTCTAAGTCTTTAGGAGCTGCATAAGAGTCATGTTTGGGTAGGCTTAGCACTTGGACATTTTACAGCGATAATAATCAAACATTTTATAAAATGTCTAGGACACAGTTTGGATGTTTTGGGCTAGACCTGTTTTTAAAACGCATAAGGACTTAAAAAGTACCCAAAATGACCATATGACTACTGGAGGGATGAAATAAGGTCCCCACACACTCCCCCAGTGTCCACTGACCCCCTCCCACCCTCAAATATTTGCACAAAACAGTACATGTCTGTCTTTATGACAGGTGCAGATATTATGGCCAGGGCAGGATTAATTCGTCGAGGGCCCCTAGGCACACAAGTACACTGAGCCCCCTGCCCCGCCCCACCCCACCATGCGCCCAGGTGGAAACAGGAAGCTGCGTCCAAGGGAAGCTTTGGGCAAGCAGCACAGCTTGCACAATTACAGTTCCTGTTGCCTTTCTTACCCACGTTGCTTGCTTGTCTTACTTTCCATCGATGGGGGGGGGTTGCCGATTGGGGTGAGGCCCGCGTTGCCGATTGATGCTGGAGGGGCCCATCGCCGTTTAGAAAAAACAATGTTGATGCCTTCTTTCATCGAGCCCCCCTGACCATTTCGGGCCCTAGGCACGTGCCTACTTGGTCTATTGGTTAATCCTGCCCTGACTATGGCCAATCCTATGGGCAGTGCAATGGACTGCAGAGAAGGGAACCCAGGCTAGGGTTACCAGATGTCCGGATTTAGCTGGATATGTCCTCTTTTTAAAGGACTGTCCAGGCATCCAGACGGCTTTTCAAAACCTGGCACTTTGGGATTTGAAAAGCTTCGAGCTTAGGGCTGCATCTGGAGGGCACCAACGCATGCATGAGTGCAACATGCTTATGTCACACGCATGTGTGTGACATCATCACGTCATACCTGTGCATGCTCGGAGGCCCTCCAAACATGTCTCCGAGCTTGAGGAGAAGAGGTTTGGGACGGGGCTGTTACAGAACAGGCCATGACTTGGGTGGAACATGGTGGGGCTAGGTAGAACTGGGTAGAGCTAGGGGCAGGGCCATGTGTCCAGATTTTATAAATCTGATAATCATAACTCATTGCAGGATGCTCTGATTTCATGCTAGAGTCCAAAAAGTGATCCTTTGCATTGCTAGAGCATTGGTAGCTCAGAGCAGTCTAGCCTGGTGGCTGAGTCCTTTTGCTGTCCAAGGGTCTCCCTTTCCAGATTACTGAGTGGGTGATCTTAATGACAAATGCCAGTCTCAAGGGCTGGGGTGCTGTGTGCATGCATGGTCCAGTTCAGGGCTGGTGGGTCCTCTCTGATCGGAAGTGGTTGATCAATCATCTGAAGTTTTGGGTGATCCAATTGCCTCTCCTCTAATTTGAAACTCGTCTCCAGCACTGAGCGGTCCACATCTTCTCAGACAACACCAATGCAGTGGCTTGTATCAATCACCAGGGGGCACCAGAAGCACCTCCCTGAGCTTGGAAGCTCAGCTTCTTTTCCAATGGGTAGAGAGCCACCTTGTGGCACTTTCAGCTGCACACATGGCTGGAGTGGACAACGTCCAGGCAGATTTTCTAAGTCATCAGACTCTGGACCCTGGAGAGTGGTCTTTGTCCCGCAGGGCATTCAACTGCATTGTGGAAAGGTGGGGGCATCCCACATTCAACATCATGGCACAGTGACCAACAAGAAAGCAAACCTGTTTTTCAGCTGCTGTTACAAGACCGGCAGCGAGGGTCTCGATGCTCTGGTTCAACCTTGGCCGAGGGAGGGTCTTCTATATGTCTTCCTCTGTGGCCCATGATAGGCTGGCTGTTGAGAAGAATAGCGACCCACAGGGGTTGGATGATTCTTGTCTCACCTAACTGGCTGAGGTACCCATAGTTTACTTACTTGATGCAGCTGCAGCTTGACCAGGATCTCAGACTACTTGTCATCCTCATCTCCTCACATAGGACCTGATTGTGCTTCAGGATCCAGACCACTTTGGTCTTACGGCCTGGCTATTGAGTTCACGACCTTAGTTTGCAGGGGCTATTCCTTGGCCATGATTGCCACTCTTCTCCGTAGCAAGAAGTCGTCCATGGTGGCAGTCTACGTGAAAGTTTGGCAATGTTATCAGGCTTGGTACATCCAGAAACTCGAGGATCCGTCAGTTCTATCGGTTCCCCAGATTCTGGAGTTCCTTCAGGATGACCTGGTGAAAGGCCTGGCTGTGGCTTCTCTCAGGGTACAGCTTGCCGAGCTTTCATGTCTAGGCCCCAATTCTCTGAGTGGCAACCTAGCTTCTCAACTGGAGTCATACATTTTCTGAAGGTTGCGCTGAGGCTGCCTTGTCTGTCATAGAATCTCAACCTGGTCCTTCACTCTTTGGTTCATCCGCCTTATGAGTCTCTGGAATGTGCATCCTTAATGGACCTCACAGTCAAATCTGTCTTTCTGGTGGCCATTTCCTCCACCTGGAGGGTTTCTGAGCTTTAGGCTCTTTCCTGCCGGTATCCCTTTTTGTGCATCATGGATTCAGACATGATTCTGTGCACTGTTCCCTTTTTTCTTCCCAAAGTGGTCTCGGCATTCCGTGTTAATCAGGAGATCTGTCATCCTTTCTTTACTTACTCCACTTTGAGGGAGCAGGGCCAGATGTTGTGGTCCTTGGATGTGCATAGGCTCCTGTTGCAGTACTTGGAGGTCACAAATGAGTTTTGTGCCTCTTATCATCTGTTTATACTAGTGGGTTCTGCCCACAAGGGGCACCATTTCCAAGTGGATCCATATGGATATTTTCTCAGCTTACATAGTGGTCGGTGAGAAGCCTCCCCCCCTTTTTTTTCTCTCTCTTGTAAATCCACGCTCTATTCCTGGAACCAACCCTGGAAACTTCTGAATCACTAATTGGCTACCTTTATAAGTACTGGTAAGCTAGATTTCTGATTTATTAACCAGCCTTTCTAAGAGTTCCATCTGTATATGTTTAGCACTTTGTCTTGGAAGTCCCTAGTCCCAGTTTCCCCTTTAATTAGTGCAGCCTGAGTCTTCTTATAGTACTGTTATTTCTGTTGTATAGGTTCCTGATGTTATAGTGACCTGTTTCAATTGTTCAGAAATTGTTGTGGTTTCATGTTATGAGCAGATTAGACTTATTGGTAGTAGAGTATCCTTGTACCTCTCTCTTTTGTCTTTGTCCTCTACAGGTGTTTCTGGCTGCTTTGTCATAAACTGGATTCCTGGAGAGCAGTCCTGAGGTAAGAGGAGAGGGGCTTAAGACTTTGTATAATAAGCTCCCTAGAAGCTGTCTGGCAACCATAGGAAAATAACCCACTAGTCCAGGAATAGAGGATGGATTTACAAGAAAGAAGATTAGCAAAGGTAAGAACCTAATCTTTCATTTTGGCCATTTTTAATTTGGATGGAGTTTTTTCTTTATAATGGCAAAAAGAATTGGATGTCTAGCTGGGCCATTTTTGAGAAAAAAAAAAGTCTTGCAGGTTCGACAATAGATATTTTCTCCCCCAATTTTTGGACGTTTTTCTCAAAACATCCAAAGTTGGACTTAGATGTCCTATGAAAATGCCCCTCCATTTAACATGATTTTTGTTCCATGGCAGTAAGTGTAATTTCCTAATTGCTCATGCCTACAAAGTATAGAAAATGTCTGTTATTTCCATAAAACTTTGTTTTTGTGACTGGGATAGTTAAATTTTCCAATTTATTTATTCATTCAATTTTCTATATGGTTTTCCCAGGGGAGCTTAGAATGGTTTACATGAATTTATTCAAATACTCAAGCATTTATCCCTGTCTGTCAGTGGGCTCACAATCTATCTAATGTACTTGGGGCAAATGGAGGGATTAAGTGACTTGCCCAGGGTCACAAGGAGCAATATGGGTTTGAACCCTCAACCTTAGGATGCTGAGGCTGTAGTTTTAACCACTGTACTACATTTGCTCTTGTGAAAATGCCAGATTTTCATCTTTTCATTCTTATAAAGTTATAAAAAACAACATATGAATCACAGTTAACATATATTTATATTAAAGTTATACATAGATGACCACAGAAGATCTAGAAGTGAGTAGTTTTTCAAGATTTGTGATTATATTGTAAGTCACTTTCACAAATCAGCCCCCAGATATAGTCTCCCATTATGTTCTCATTATATTGTCCTTGGTAGCAGCATTTGAGTATAGTATATCCTGGTGGAAGTGCTTACCTTGTTCCTCTGAGTATGCTCCTATGTCTTCCTTGAATATCTGAAGATGAGCCTCAAGAACATGGACTCTGAGAAACATCTTATAGCCTATTTTACCAGATTCTCAACCAACTCTACATAGTTTTCAGCCTTGTGATTGCCCAGGAAGTCCTGAACCACTGTGACAAAGCTGTTCCAAGCTGCTTTCTCCTTCCTAGTTAGCTTCATGGGAAATTGCTTGTACTCCAGGATCTTCTTTATCTGTGGTCCAACAAAGACACCTGATTTGATCTTTGCCTCAGACAGATTAGGTTAGATGTCGTGAAGGTACTTGAGAGCTGCCAACTTCTTATCCAGAGCTCTGACAAATTGTTATGTTAGGCCCAATTTGAAGTGCAGTGGTGGCATCAGCACCTTCTGGGGGTCCTCTATTGGTTCCCATTTGATGTTGTTTCTCCCCACAGAGAACTTGATCTGCTGCAGCCAGTCCTGCTTTTACTAGTTCACTCTTGTGTCCCTACTGTCCCAAATGCAGAGATAGCAGGGCAACTTGGTAAAACCACCTTGAAGACCCATTAGGAATGCCAATTTGAAGTTTCCAGCCGTACTCATCATACCTAAAGGCGCCTAGTAAGGTCTTGATGCTGTTCTAATCCTCTTTGAGATGCATTGACTGAGCCAGTGGAAGAGCTGGGTATTTGTTCTCATTATGGAGTAGCACAGCTTTGATGCTCCTGGATGAGCTGTCAATGAAGAGATGCCACTCTTTCAGGTTACAGGTGATTCTAATTGCCTTAAACAGACTGGTCACATTGATGGGTGAAGAAGGTGGAAAAAGCTTGGTGACATTTCCTCTGATCTGTGATTTGCACACTTTCATCCAACAAAGTTCACCTGCTTGAACCTAGATGTCAAAAGCTCTACATTGGACTTGGTGAGACTAAGATCTTTGATCAAGTCATTGAGGTTTATTTGGTTTAGAAAGTATGGGGTTTTCAGCTGCACCACTGATATTGTAAATTGGATCTACAACATCTCTCTCACTCTCTGACTTGCTACTCTCTTCTAAAGACAGCTGCTCTCTCTCTGGGGGAGTTGGTATGGGGAGCTCAGGGCAAATGTGGCACTAAGGTGCTGGATAAAGTTATATCTGGATATGTGATTGCAGATGCATGCTTACTAATTCGACGTTTAGAAGGGTCCACCATTCAGAAGTAGCAGTTGCTTGAGTGGTCAGTGGATTTCCGCCAAATTCATGGGATAGCAAACCTCATGGCTCTTTTCCCCTCTTGTCGTACTCCCGGCACCGAGTCCTGGATCGGATACCGGGCAGCGCGCAAAACACTAATGCTGGTGTGCCTTCAAAATTTGAAAGCCCTGCTGGGACAATAATATTCTGGGAAGTAAATGGTCAGAATGGCAACAGTTCTTCCCACACAATAAGGCTACCGTTCAGCCACAGTTCAAATAATGAAAGCTTTGTTCAGCAATGTAGCCAAGGTTCAAAACATATGCAAAATAAGAAAAAAACAACCCAAACAGTTCACATGTTCTGGCTTTCAGCTCTGCAGTCCTTCTGACTGCCAGGTCAGCACAAGGCTGGCCACACCCTTGCCTCAGAGTAAGTCCTAAAGTTTCTCACCAGATTCTTGCAAGCAAAAAGGAAAAACAATAATTGGTGAGTATTGCACAGTCCTGCAAAAATTCACTTGTCCTGATAAAGCACACTGTGCCTGCCTAAGTTTAATTAGGCTTTCCCCTACCAACCTTAGTAAGTTGATGGGGGTGAGGAATTGCTGAATCCACTCTTCAATAATAGCCAAAAAAAGGCACCCACAATCCCAACCCTGTGGATCTTGTGTGGATTCTGCCCCACAATCCCCACTGAGTCAATCAGTGGCTTTAACTTTCAAAACGGGGAGGAAAAAAAAACCAACACAGTCCAAAGTCCTTTTCAGGCAGGGCAGCTTTTCCCTGCAATGTGCTTCTAAATTCTCCCGCAGCCAGCAAACATACAGTTCCTTTTCCAATAATACAGTGCCATTGAAAGCATAAAAGAGCAAACTTAACTCTCATCCATTCTGTCCTCAACAAGTTCCAATGAAATGTCCATGGCTTCCTCCGGCCTCAGGCAGTCTGGCTGGTTTTACCAGTAAGGATTCCTCTGAATCCTGCATCTCCACTTCATTTCCCTGCTTGACCTCTGGAGCACCTAGCCATATGTCTGCTTCCTCTGGTGGCTCAGCACTGACTCTCCCTGGCTTGCACTGCTCCACTTGTCTTGCTCTGGGAGGGCCACGCTCCCACCTGTGTGGGGGAAGGGCATGTTTCAGCTTTCCCTGAGCTTTCTCCTGCTCTTCAATTAACCTCAGCAGGTGTGTGCCTAAAGGGTTTAGAGCCTCTTTTCTAAGCTGAGTCTTACCAGAGCCTGGTCTAGGTTCAAAGAAGTGTTTGTCCTCATTCTGTTCCAACTCCTCCCAGGGCTCCTGCTCTTGGGAAACCTCCCCAGGATCAGAGTTCTGCTCCATGCTAGTTGGAGAGCTGCTGCACTGATCAGCTCTCTTAAACTTCAGGGCTAAGTTCCTCTGCTTCCTAGCTGGAACAAGGCTAGCTGTTGTGCCGGGCTTGTGACACTCTGTACCATTCTAAAGAAGAACAAAATAAAATTGTAACAATAAAAACAATACATTTATTTCACCTATGATTAATGTACATGGATTGTCACAACATATTTCATATATGATATATTTTCAAATAATATTGAAGATTTTAGAATTAAAATATTTTTTAAAATTAAACATTCTAAGAAATTATATTAGCAGAAAACTCCGCCATTCTAGTGAGAAACAAAATTGTCTTACCTTCAGCGTTTTTTGGCAGTGCTTGCAAGTGAAGTGAGGTGCCCAAGGTTTGTATTGATCCCCAACAGGTATGCTGAAATATCCCTTGTAAGCATTGCTCATCATGGCAGATGCTTCTATGGAGTATTTTTTCCCTCTTGTCTTGATAAATTGTACTCATATATAGCAAAATGCATCTGTTGGAGGTTTGCAACCTTAGTAAAAGGGCCCTTAAGTTTACTCAGCTTGGAATAAATCTGGAATGTTCTGCAAAAAAGGTAAATTTCAAAATATCAATGTCCTTGTCACAATAGCAAATTTTGTGCATAGGCAATTAAGAAAGAACACTTATTACCCAGGAACAAACAAAATAAAATTTTGTTACATAATGTAATATATACTAATTAGTCTTTAAGCCCGTTACATTAACGGGTGCTAGAGTAGACGTCTGTCTGGTGGGTTTTTTTTTCTTTGTCTCTCTCTCCTTGGACGCTGCTTATCTGTCTGTCATTTTTTCTGTCTGTGTCTCTCCCTATGTCCTTAGTGCCCTCAGTGCCTCCTTCCTATGTCCTTAGTGCCCCTAGTGCCTCCTTCCCATGTCCTTAGTACTCCTTCCTACATCCTTAGTGCCCCCAGTACCTCCTTCCTGTGTCCATAATGCCCACAGTGCCTCCGTACTGTGTCCTTAGTGCCCCAGTGCCTGCGTACTGTGTCCTTAGTGCCCCCGGTGCCATCCTTTCTATATTATTAGTGCCCCTAGTGCCTCCTTCCCGTGTCCCCATCACTATCTTCCAGACTTTGCCCCCCCCCCCATGCCAGCCTGTCTGCCTGCCTCCCATCCGTCTGAGGAACATATTTCCATTAAAAAAACCACCCCCCCTAAAGCCAGCCAGCCTGCCTCCTTCCCATCCCTCTCAGCAGCATATTTCCATTTAAACCCCCCCACGCTCCCCCGAAGTCAGCCTACCTGCCTCCTTCCAATCAGAGCAGCATGTTTCCATTTAAACCCCCCCCACCCCCATGCCTGCCTCCTTCCCATGTTTCCATTTAACCCCCCTCTCCCCCCGGAAACCCCAGTTGACTCTCCCAGCCGACTCTCCCACCGCTAGACGGCCAACAAACCTCCCGGCTCCAGCTGCATCCGAGGCACAGTAAACACGCTGCTTCAGGCCTTCTACTGCCCTAATTTCCTCTGCCGCGTCTCTGATGATGTCATCAGGGACGCAGCAGAGGAAATCAGGCCAGTAGAAGGACGCAAAGCAGCGTGTTTACTGTGCCTGGACACTGCTGGAGCCGGGAGGTTTGTGTTTGTCTGGCATTTGGAGGTGCGGCTGGGAGGGTCAACGGGGGTTTCGGGTGTGCTGGGTAGGGTCGGCGCCGGGGAGGGGAGTCGCGGCATGTTATCTGCTGTGAGTCAGGCCGGAGCCGGGATGCTCGCTGCGAGAGAAAGAGAGAGATACATGGTAAGCGCATGCGCACTCTTGTGGCCACAGCCCGACAGATCAGGACTCAGGGAACACAGGGTAAGAGTGTGCATGTGTGCTTAGATGGTGTTAGAGTACAGTAATCTGGTAGCATACTCAGGAGCAACAACAGGAAGGTAAGCAGATTACTACTACTAATAATAAGCAGACCAGCATAAAGCACCAAGGGTAGGCGTGAAGGGCCACTACTCGGACTGGAGAAGGGTCACAAGTGGTGTTCTGCAGGGGTCGGTACTCGGACCGCTGCTGTTCAATATATTTATTAATGACCTAGACACAGGGACGAAGTGCGAAGTTATAAAATTCGCAGATGACACAAAACTTTTTAGTGGGGTTAGGACTAAACAAACTGGGAGAGTGGGCAAATAAATGGCAGATGAAGTTTAATGTAGAGAAATGTAAAGTCTTACATGTAGGAAACAGAAATCCGATGTACAGCTATACGATGGGAGGGCTGGTAATGGGTGAAAGTAGCCAAGAGAAGGATTTAGGGGTACTGGTGGACAAAACAATGAAGCCATCGGCACAGTGGCCTCTAAGAAGGCGAACAGAATGCTAGGTATTATCAAGAAAGGTATTACAACCAGAACGAAGGACGTTATCCGTCCGTTGTATCGGGCGATGGTACGCCTGCATCTGGAGTACTGCGTCCAGTATTGGTCGCCATACCCTAAGAAGGATATGGCAATGCTCGAGAGGGTTCAGAAAAGAGCAACGCGCTTGATAAAAGGTATGGAAAACCTTTCATACGCTGAAAGATTGGAGAAACTAGGGCTATTTTCCCTAGAAAAATGGAGACTTACAGGGGACATGATAGAGACTTACAAGATCATGAGGGGCATGGAGAAGGTGGAGAGGGACAGATTCTTCAAACTTTCGAAAACTACAAGAATGAGAGGGCATTTGGAAAAATTGAGAGGGGACAGATTCAGAACCAATGCTAGGAAGTTCTTCTTCACCCAAAGGGTGGTGGACACCTGGAATGCGCATTCCATAGGACAGAGTACGCTATTGGGTTTCAAGAAGGGATTAGATGATTTCCTGAAGGAAAAGGGAATAGAAGGGTATAGCTAGAGGATTATCATACATGTCCTGGACCTGATGGGCTGCCACGTGAGCGGACTGTTGGGCGCGATGGACCTAACATAAGAACATAAGCAATGCCTCCGCTGGGTCAGACCTGAGGTCCATCGAGCCCAGCAGTCCACTCATGCGGCCCAACAGGTCCAGGACCTGTGCAATAATCCTCTATCTATACCCCTCTATCCCTTTTCCAGCAGGAAAATGTCCAATCCTTTCTTAAACCCCAGTACCGTACTCTGCCCTATTACGTCCTCTGGAAGTGCATTCCAGGTGTCCACCACACGTTGGGTAAAGAAGAACTTCCTAGCATTCATTTTGAATCTGTCCCCTTTCAACTTTTCCGAATGACCTCTTGTTCTTTTATTTTTTGAAATTTTGAAGAATCTGTCCCTCTCCACTCTCTCTATGCCCTTCATGATCTTGTAAGTCTCTATCATATCCCCTCTAAGTCTCCTCTTCTCCAGTGAAAAGAAACTCAGTTTCTCCAATCTCTCAGCGTATGAAAGATTTTCCATACCTGTTATCAGACATGTCGCTCTCCACTGAACCCTCTCGAGTAACGCCATATCCTTCTTAAGGTACAGCGACCAATATTGGACGCAGTACTCCAGATGCAGATGCACCATCGCCCGATACCACGGCAGGATAACTTCTTTTGTTCTGGTTGTTATACCTAGCATTCTATTCGCTCTCTTAACGGCTGCTGCGCACTGTGCCATCGGCTTCATTGTCATGTCCACCATTACCCCCAAGTCCCTTTCTTGGGTACTCTCATTCAATAATATCCCTCCCATAGTATAGTTGTACCTCGAGTTTCTGCTTCCCACATGTAATACTTTACATTTCTCAACGTTGAACTTCATCTGCCATCTCGTCACCCATTCCCCCAGTTTGTTCAAGTCCCTTTGCAATTCTTCGCAGTCCTCTTTAGTCCGAACTCCACTAAATAGTTTGGTGTCATCCGCAAATTTTATTATCTCGCACTTCGTCCCTGTCTCTATATCATTTATTAATATATTAAATAGCAGTGGCCCGAGCACCGAGCCCTGTGGGACACCACTCGTGATCCTCAGTGTTCCCGCTAAGCTGCGCTGGGGTGCGCTGGCGCACAAAATATTACCTCGCAGCGCACAAGTTTCTCGTCACAGCGCACACAGTGTAGAGCACAGTTCTTCAACCGCCGGTCCGCAAACAAAATCTTGCCGGTCCGCAAAGGATTCGGTCCCCGCCGCAACGAAAGGCCGGCGTCAGCTGACTTGCAACTTCCTGTTGTAGTCGCTGTGCCGGGACTCCTGCCTTCGCCGGGACTCCTGCCTTCCACCGCGTTTGCCTCCTGCCTTGTCTCCGCACCTCCAGACCAGCAGCGGCAGCTGTGTATGCTTTTAACTTCGGCACAGAGCTGCCCCTAATCAATAGTTTAGCGCGGTTTCATAAGGCAGCCTCGGGGCCTTTGCTAGGCCGGCCCACATCGCATCATCGAAGCGGGCCGGCTATCAAAGGCCCCGAGGCTGCCTCATGAAACCGCGCTAAACTATTGATTAGGGGCAGCTCTGTGCCGAAGTTAAAAGCATACAGAGCTGCCGCTGCTGGTCTGAACTCTTGGGCCGCTGAAGGAGGGCAAAAAGCAGCTGTCCTGGAGGTTTCCCTTCCTCTCGCCTTTACAGGTTCCTTTTTTCCACCTTTTTTTTTTTCCTTCAAACGGCAACGGGCCCCAGCATCGACATCAATCAAGTAAGTTCCACTGTCAATCAAGCGGTTCTGCTCGGCCAAAGCTTCCCCTGTGACATGAGCCACCCTCAGGGGAAAGAAAGTGACCCACAAAGGTGAGGGGAAGGGGGGCAGATGATGGAAGTTGGGGGGGGGGGGAGAGAGAGAGAGAGAGAGAAGGGGCAGATGATGGAATGGAGGAGATGAGAGAGAGAGAGAAGGGGACAGATGATGGAAGTGAGAAGAAGGGAGAGAGAGCAGAAGGCAGATGGATGTCAGTTGAGAAGGGAGAGCAGATGCTGAATGGAAGTGGGGAAAGAACACATACTGGATGGAAGGAGGAGATAAATAAAGGGGGAAGAAAATAGTAAGATAATGGAGGGGTGAGGGAAAGGGGTGACAAGCTGTGTGTAGACACAGTGAAAAGAGGGAAACGGGACTAAATAGTAAGAAAGAATTTAATTTAGATGGAGGCAGAAAATAGAGAAGGAAGACCAGAGAAGAAAAGGGAAGAGAGAGCAGAGAATGATCAGATCTGAGTGGAGGAAATGAGAAGAGAGATATGCTAAAAACCACAGGGGGGAGGGAAGGATAGAGATGCAGTTATTTTGAAGCTACACTGTTAAGTTAATATGCTGTTGGTAGAGTTGCAGTGGCATCCTAAACATATTTCTGGCAAGCCAACTGTATATGGTGACATTATTAGAAGATGACTGTGTGAAACTTTAGGGAACTTGGATGCCAATCAGTTTTTGGAAGCCAAAGGAAAACATACATTTTTTGTATGCTATACTGTATGTTTGGCTCGTTTCTACTTCAGTTTTGTTCTTGCCTTTTCGTTTTGTCTTCCTTCCACCATCTCTTATCTGCCTTCCTTATCATCCTTTTCAATGTGATTTGGCAGCTCCTGTCAATCATAGGCTGGCTGTGCAAGATTGCTAATTCTAGATGCCTGGGTGACCTAATGCCTGTGCATGTGATTTTCTGTTTTTGTGTTTAAAACATTTTGCTGAAAGCACAACAGTGCAAAAGAGTAAAACAGATTTTATGCTGTTTATTCTAGGAATAAGCAGTGGGCTTTCCTAAGTCCATCTTAATAATGTCATGCAGATTTTTTAAGGAAATTATCCAAATCTTTTTTTAATTACATGTTGAATGAAAAATATTTTCCCAGGTTTGTTTTAAATCTACTACTTAAAAGCTTTATTGCATGCCCCTTTACTCCTAGTATATATTTATTTTTATTTTTTATTTTTTAGTATATATATATTTATCTTTTGGCATGGCCCATCAGTTATAGCATTTGCTACATGATGGGCCATGCCAAAAGATAAATGTAGCATTTGCTACATGAATTGATTTTTTGTCACGTATGGTTAAGGGGCTGGAGGAGTTGCCGTACAGCGAAAGATTAGAGAAACTGGGCCTCTTCTCCCTTGAGCAGAGGAGATTGAGAGGGGACATGATAGAAACATTCAAGGTACTGAAGGGAATAGACTTAGTAGCTAAGGCAGGGAGAACGAGAGGGCACTCTCTAAAGTTGAAAGGGGATAGATTCCATACAAACGTAAGGAAGTTCTGTGGTAGAAAGCAACATATTTATTTGGCTCATAACTTGCTGGCGCCCGATATTTTTAGCTCACAGTGAAAAAAGTTTGCTCACAACACCCGCCCGCTTAGAGGGAACACTGCCCTTCACTCCTACCCTCTGTTTCCTACCCAAAAACCAGTTTCGGATCCATCTATGTACGTCTCCTTCCACCCCATGGTCCTTCTGTTTCCGGAGTAGACGTTCATGGGGCACCTTGTCAAAGGCTTTTTGGAAATCTAGATATATGATATCTATGGGGTCTCCTCTGTCCATCCGTTTGTTAATTCCTTCGAAGAAGTGCAATAAGTTTGTTAGGCACGATCTCCCCTTGCAGAAACCATGTTGGCTGATTATCAGTAGTTCGTTTCTGGTCTGATCCAGCAGAGGCACTGCTTATGTCCTTATGCCTCCAAGAATGAGTAACCAACAAACCTTTAATGAGGGACCCATCACAGGTCATGTTTTGGCATGAATGCCTGTGTTAGGGTCAGCCTTTATAGGATACCTTGGGTGAGACATTCTAGACAGCTGGGTTATTTCCCCATACCCACATGGTGCAGAACATAGTAACATAGTAGATGATGTCAGATAAAGACCCGAATGGTCCATCTAGTCTGCCTAACCTGATTCAATCTAAAAATTGGTTGGTTGGTTTTTTTCTTCTTCTTAGCTATTTCTGGGCAAGAATCCAAAGCTTTGCCCGGTACTGTTCTTAGGTTCCAACTACTGAAGTCTCCTTCAAAGCTCACTCCAGTCCATCTACAACCTCCCAGCCATTGAAGCCCTCCCCAGCCCATCTCCACCAAACGGCCATATAAAGACACAGACCATGCAAGTCTGCCCAGCACTGGCCTTAGTTCTTCAATATTTATTATTATTTTCTGATTCTATATCCTCTGTGTTCAACCCACGCTTTTTTGAACTCTGTCACCGTTTTCATCTTAACCACCTCTCTCGGGACCACATTCTAGGCATCCACCACCCTCTCCGTAAAGAAGAAATTCCTTACATTGGTCTTGAGTCTACCACCCCTCAACCTTAAATTATGTCCTCTGGTTTTACCATTTTCCTTTCTCTGGAAAAGATTATGTTCTACGTTACCTTTCAAGTATTTGAACGTCTGAATCATATCTCTCCTGTCCCTCCTTTCCTCTAAGGAATACATATTCAGGGCTTCAAGTCTCTCCTCATACGTCTCTTGTCGCAAACCTCCCATCATTTTCGTCGCTTTCCTCTGGACCGCTTCAAGCCTTTTTGTGTCCTTCACCAGATACGGTCTCTAAAACTGAACACAATACTCCAAGTGGGACCTCACCAACGACCTGTACAGGGGCATCAACACATTCGTTCTTCTACTGTTTACGCTTCTCTTTATACAGCACAGCATCCTTCTAGCAGCAGCCACCACCTTGTTGCACTGTTTTTTCGCCTTTAGATCTTTGGACACTATCACCCCAAGGTCCCTCTCCCCCTCCGTGCATATCAGCCTCTCCCCTCCAGCATATACAGCAACTTCCGATTAATCCCCAAATGTATTACTTTGCATTTCTTTGCATTGAATTTTAGTTGCCTGATATTAGACCATTCCTCTAACTTTTGTACATCCTTTTTCATGTTTTCCACTCCCTCCTCGGTGTCTACTCTGTTATAAGTCTTGGTATCATCCCTGTGACCACTTTTGTGAATAGGGACCACATCCGCTCTTCTCCAATCCCCAGGAATCACTCCCGTCTCCAGAGATTTGTTGAACAAGTCTTTAATAGGACCCGCCAGAACCTCTCTGAGCTCCCTCAGTATCCTGGGATGGATCTCATCCGGTCCAATTGCTTTGTCCACCTTCAGTTTTTCAAGTTGTTCATAAACACTTTCCTCCATGAATGGCGCAGAATCTACTCCATTTTCCCATGTAGCTTTGCCAGAAAATCTCATTCCTTCTCCAGGATTTTCTTCTGTGAACACAGAGCAGAAGTATTTGTTTAGCACGTTTGCTTTTTCCTCATCATAACATAGCATAACATAACTTTATTTTTCTATACTGCCTTAATCAAAAGAATTCTAGGCAGTTTCCACAGAAGAGAAAAACTGGACAATCAGTGAAATACAAAATAGTAATGATAAGAATACAGCCTATTATTTAAAAAGACGTTAAAAATTTAAATTAGAACAGTAAAATTATTGTGTTAAGAATAAAAGCGCAATTAAGAGATAAATTTATCAAATAATACTGTCTTAATTTCTTTTCTGAAAGTGCCATAGGACAGCATGGCTCCACTAATATAGTTACCCAACTAGGACTGTTGCTTGCTTGCTTGAAATGCAAGCATCCTGTCTAAATAAGACCTAAGTTTACAGCCTGAAATCTTCGGGTATGCAAATAAGTTACAATTCCTGGTTATCCTCACGGGGTTATATAGCACGAAATGAGATAGTAGGTAGGTAGGTGCCAATCCCCAAACTGACTTAAAACAGAAAATTTAAACATTACTCGTGCCAGTGCAATAATCGGTAATAAGGACTGATATGATCGCTTTTCTTCAGGCCAAATATCAGATGAACAGTTGTATTCTGCACTATTCTTAATTTTCTCACAACTTTCTTTGGTGCGCCCAAATAGACAATATTACAGTAGTCCAATATAGATAATACCAATGCCTGCACCAACAGTCTAAAGCAGGGGTGCCCAATAGATCGATCGCGATTGACCGATAGATCGCCAAGGCAAAGTGAGTCATAGACTCCGTGATAGACTCACTTTGCCTTGGCGATCTACTGGGCCGATCAGCCTTCCTCTCCCCGACGTCAATTCTACCGTCGGAGAGGAAGTTCGTGCCAGCCAATCGCTGCCTGGCTGGGCCGGAACTTCCTCTCCAACGGCAGAATTGACGTCAGGGAGAGGAATGCTGGTCGGCCCGAAGCAGGGAGAGCTTGGAGCGGCGGCGGCTTTGGGGCCTGTTACCCGATGGTGGCAGCAGTGGCTTGGTGGAGGGCAGGGAGAAAGAAAGAAAGGGGGCAGGCAGGGAGAAAGAAGGGAAACAGAAAAAAAGAAAGGGGCATGAAGAGAGAAAAAAAGAAAGGGAGGCAGGGAGAAAGAAAGGGCAGGGAGAGAGGAAGGAAAAGTTGGGGGAGGGAATGAGGTCTGGAGGAGAGGAAGCATACAGGCTGAAAGAAGGGAAGAAAGATTGGATGCACAGTTAGAAGATAAAAGTGCAACCAGAGACTCATGAAATCACCAGACAACAAAGGTAGGAAAAATGATTTTATTTTCAATTTAGTGATCAAAATGTGTCTGAATTTATATCTGCTGTCTATATTTTGCACTATGGCCCCCCCTTTTACTAAACCACAATAGCGGTTTTTAGTGCAGGGAGCCTATGAGCATCGAGAGCAGCGCTGGGCATTCAGTGCAGCTCCCTGCGCTAAAAAACTGCTATTGTGGTTTAGTAAAAAGGGAGGGGGTATATTTGTGTATTTTTGTATGATTGTTACTGAGGTGACAGTGCATAGAGTCATCTGCCTTGACCTCTTTGAAAAAACCCCGGAATAGGAATGATAATTAACATTATCCCAGGACAAGCAGGCAGGTATTCTCACTAGTGGGTGATGTCATCCGACAGAGCCCCGATATGGACATCTTGAAAGCATGTCTTGCTTGAAGAAACTTAGAAGTTTCGAGATGCCCGCACCGCGCATGCGCCAGTGCCTTCCCGCCCGATGTACCGGGCGTGTCTCCTCAGTTCTTTTCTTTCCGCGGAGCTGAGAAGTTATCTTCAATCTGCGCTGACTGAATTTCAGTTTTTCTTTGCCTTCTTTGACCCGCGTTTTGGTTTATTTCTTTGAATTCACTTTACTTTACTTTATTTAAAAAAAAAAAAAAAAAAAAAAGTTCAAAATTATTTCTTCCGGCGGTTCGGCCGGCCCGGCCTCGTGGCTGCGGCCTACCTCTTTCGACATTGCAGCGTCGATTTTCCGGCCTATGTCACGGCCAATCACCGGTTTTAAAAAGTGCAGCAAGTGCCAGCGTGCGATTTCGTTGACGGACCCGCATCGACGCTGCCTTCAGTGTCTTGGTCCGGACCACGTTCCGAAATCGTGCAGGCCTTGTTCCACGCTCACTGCGCGCTCGTTTAAGCGGCGTTGCTTACTTTGGGAGTCGATGTTCAAGATGGAGACTGCCAAGGATCTGTCTGCTTCTACATCTGCTGAGGTTTCACCGATTCGCTCGAAACCTGCATCGACGACTCCCGCTTCGGGCATCGTGAAGCCAGCATCGTTTACACCAGCTGCGGCTTCCAGTTCCGCTGCGGCGCCTGCCTCTGTCTCTTCGGTTCAGGTACCGCCTTCCACTGTCCCTCCCGTGGTCATTAAGGTGCCCAAAGCTACTAAGCAGAAGCACTTGGCCGCGAAGGAGCGCGAAGACCGTGCAGGAGGACCCCCTTTCGGTGCGGATCCCTCCATATCGGCTTCGCTTCGATCTCTGCTGGAAGCTCAGTTTGTCGAGCTTATGCACACTATGGGACCCCGGCTTATCGCCAACATTCAGGGTGAAGTCCGAGCACCGGTCCCTGAGGGCGGTCCGCCCCCTCCCCCTCCCCGTTCGATCTCGCTGCTCGACGAGGGGGATCGGCGGAGGGCGGCGGATGCCTCCAGGAGGGCTTCCCTTCATGATATGCCACCTTTAGAGCCCATTACTCCTCCAAGACAACAGGGCGCTGGGACGGTCCCTGATATTCGAAGTCCTGGGCATACTGCATCGCAGGAAGAGTTCTTCCGCACTCCATACCAGACTTGGGTGGCGCTGCGTGAGTCCGCGTCCTTGCCACCTCTGCGATCCACCGCTTCGAGCCCCATCCATTCCTTAGAGGCTTCGGGGGATCGTGCGATGCACAGAAGTTCTCGCTCCCCATCCCGGCACCGGGAGGGGCATCGTTCTCGTCATTCATCTCGACACTCCTCACGTCATTCGGAAGTGTCTCCACAGAAAAAGATGCAACGTTTGGGATACTCATCGTCCGATGTTTCCCAACCGGAGGGACCAGAGTATGAGGAACCATCTACTTCTTATTCTCCATGCCGGTCTCAGCTCTCCCTAGACCCGGAAGCTTCCACTTCGTCTAGTCCGTCTCGGCGGCCGGCCTTGGCGGACCAATTGTCTTTCTCATCTTTTCTCCGACAGATGGCGGATGACTTAGATGTGACTTTGGATACTGGATCTAAATATTCTAAAGAGTATTTGGATACGATGCATTTGCCTCACCCTCCGGCGGAGACTCTTCGGCTTCCTTTGCATAAATTGCTGGACCAGACTTTCATGCGCTGTTTTGAGACACCGTATTCTATCCCTGCGGTTCCCAGCAAGCTGGATGCTCGATACCGCATCGTTCACCACAAGGGGTTTGAGGGAGCTCAACTTTCTCATCAGTCTCTGCTGGTCGAGTCTTCTCTCAAGCGTTCTCACCCTTCCCAGGTCTACGCTTCTGTGCCTCCGGGCAGGGAGGGAAGAACGATGGACAAGTTTGGTAGACGAGTTTACCAAAATTCGATGATGGCGACTCGAGTGCTCAATTACAATTTCTTCTTCTCTTCTTATTTGGATTTCTTCTTGCCGGTCCTCCGCAAGTTCGTCCCTTTCATCGATGCTGAAGCTCGTTTCCAGTTTGAGGAGGTGGTGGCAACCCTGTCCCAGTTGCGGCTGCAGCTGATGCAATCCTCCTACGATGCCTTCGAGCTCTCGGCACGTGCTGCGGCCTGCTCAGTCGCCATGCGTCGCCTGGCCTGGCTTCGCACTATTGATATGGATCCGAACCTCCAAGACAGATTGGCTAATGTGCCTTGTGCGGGAGCGGATCTTTTCGATGAGTCTATCGAGACTGTCACTAAAAAGCTTTCGGACCACGAGAAGTCTTTTCAATCCATTCTGCGTCCTAAGCCTAAGCCTCAACAGTCTCGTCCATCTAGACCGCCTCAAATCTACCAGAGGCGTTATCAACCAAGACAGGCTCCCCTTGCGAGACAGCCTGCGAAGAGGCAGCCTCCACAGAAGTCTCAGCAGAAGCCTCAGATGCCGGCTGCACCCAAGGCCACTCAGCCCTTTTGACTCTCTTCCAGGGAGCATAACCGACGTTCTGTCTTCCCTTGTTTTTCCCATCGGGGGTCGACTCCACCATTTTTATCATCAATGGGAGTCGATCACCTCGGACCTTTGGGTCCTTACCATCGTAAGAGAGGGATACTCTCTTCATTTCCAACGGGTCCCCCCGGACCACTCTCCAAGAGAGTATCCTTCCAACTCGATGCAGACCGCTCTTCTTCTACAGGAGGCGCAGGCTCTGCTTCGGCTTCGAGCCGTCGAGCCGGTGCCAGTAGATCAGCAAAACCAGGGGTTCTACTCCCGGTATTTCTTGGTTCCGAAGAAGACGGGCGATCTGCGTCCCATTTTGGACCTTCGAGTCCTCAACAAGTTTTTGGTCAAGGAGCGGTTCCGCATGCTGACCCTTGCCTCTCTCTACCCCCTACTCGAGCAGAACGATTGGTTATGCTCTCTGGACCTCAAGGAGGCCTACACTCACATCCCGATTCATCCGGCCTCCCGCAAGTTCCTCAGATTTCGGGTGGGACATCTACATCTGCAGTACCGAGTGCTTCCATTTGGCCTTTCCTCTTCGCCCAGAGTCTTCACGAAGTGTCTGGTGGTGGTGGCCGCTGCACTCCGGAACATGGGTCTTCAGGTGTTTCCATACCTCGACGACTGGCTCATCAAGGCCCCGTCAGCCCCAGAGGTCATTTCGGCGACCTTGACCACGATTTGTTTTCTGCAGAGCTTGGGCTTCGAGATCAACTTTCCCAAGTCACATCTTCAGCCCACCCAGACTCTCCCCTTCATCGGGGCAGTCCTGGATACCATCCAACTTCGAGCGTTCCTCCCTCTTCAGCGCATGGATGCTCTTCTTCTACTCTGCCAGTCGGTGTCTTCTCGCCCGTCCATCTCAGCGAGACACATGATGGTCCTCTTGGGTCACATGGCATCCACAGTTCATGTGACGCCTTTTGCCAGACTACATCTCAGAATTCCTCAATGGACCTTGGCATCTCAGTGGACTCAGGTCTCCGACCCATTGTCCCGACACATTGTAGTCACTCCTGCTCTACGGCAGTCTCTTCTTTGGTGGATGACCTCTTCGAATCTATCCAGAGGTTTGCTGTTTCACTCTCCTCCCCACCAGAAGGTTCTCACGACCGATTCATCGAACTATGCATGGGGAGCTCATCTGGATGGTCTTCGCACTCAGGGGTTCTGGACCAGTGCGGAGCGACTCCATCAAATCAATCTTCTGGAGCTCAGAGCCATCTTCAATGCTCTTCAGGCTTTTCAACATCTCCTTCACGACATGGTGGTCCTAATTCGCACCGACAATCAGGTCGCCATGTATTATGTAAACAAGCAAGGAGGCACGGGCTCGGCCTCCCTTTGCCAGGAAGCTCTTCGAGTCTGGGATTGGGCGGTCCGCCACAACACCTTCCTCAGGGCTGTCTACATTCAGGGGAAGGACAATGTCTTGGCAGACAAATTGAGCCGTCTTCTCCAACCTCACGAATGGACGCTCAATTCCAAACCCCTTCATCAGATATTTGCACAATGGGGGACACCTCAGATAGACCTCTTTGCAGCCCCCCTCAACTTCAAGCTGCCTCAGTTTTGCTCCAGGATCTACACTCCTCTCCGCCTCGAGGCAGACGCCTTTCTACTGGAGTGGGGGAATCGCTTCCTTTATGCGTTTCCTCCCTTTCCTCTCATTCAGAAGACTCTGGTCAAGTTAAGATCAGACCGTGCCACCATGATCCTGATTGCTCCTCGGTGGCCCAGACAACCTTGGTTCTCCCTTCTACTTCAACTCAGCAGCAGGGAACCAATACTTCTTCCAGTGTTTCCTTCACTGCTTACTCAACATCAAGGTTCACTGCTTCATCCCAACCTGCAGTCTCTCCACCTGACAGCTTGGTTCCTTTCAACATAACCCCTCACCAGTTCTCTCAGGCTGTGAGGGAGGTCTTGGAGGCTTCCAGGAAGCCTGCTACTCGACAATGCTATTCCCAAAAATGGACGAGATTCTCGACCTGGTGTATTTCCAATGCTACAGAACCTCAGAAAGCTTCTCTATCGTCTGTATTGGACTATCTTCTACACCTGTCCCAGTCTGGTCTCAAGTCTACTTCTATACGAGTCCACCTGAGTGCTATTGCGGCTTTCCATCAGCCTCTACAGGGGAAACCTTTGTCTGCTCATCCTGTGGTTTCCAAATTTATGAAAGGACTTTTTCATGTCAATCCTCCTATCAAACCTCCTCCTGTGGTTTGGGATCTCAATGTTGTCCTGTCTCATCTTATGAAGCCTCCGTTTGAACCTCTCAAAACGGCTCCTCTTAAGTATCTCACCTGGAAGGTGGTTTTCCTGGTGGCCCTCACGTCAGCTCGCCGAGTCAGTGAGCTTCAGGCCCTAGTGGCAGATCCACCCTTCACTGTATTCCATCATGACAAGGTGGTTCTCCGTACTCATCCAAAATTCTTACCTAAAGTGGTCTCTGAATTTCACATCAATCAATCCATCGTGCTTCCAGTGTTTTTTCCAAAGCCTCATTCTCATCCTGGAGAATCTGCTTTGCACACTCTGGACTGTAAACGTGCTCTGGCTTTCTACTTGGATCGCACAAAGCCACACAGAACTGCACCTCAACTTTTCGTCTCCTTTGATCCAAGCAAGTTGGGACGACCTGTATCGAAGCGCACCATCTCTAACTGGATGGCGGCTTGTATCTCTTCCTGCTATGCCCAGGCTGGATTATCCCTTCCCTGTAAGGTCACAGCCCACAAGGTCAGAGCAATGGCAGCCTCTGTAGCCTTCCTCAGATCGACACCGATTGAGGAGATTTGTAAGGCTGCCACTTGGTCCTCGGTTCATACCTTCACCTCTCATTATTGTCTGGATACTTTCTCCAGACGGGATGGACAGTTTGGCCAAACTGTATTACAAAATTTGTTTTCTTAAGTTGCCAACTCTCCCACCATCCCATTGGGGTTAGCTTGGAGGTCACCCACTAGTGAGAATACCTGCCTGCTTGTCCTGGGATAAAGCAATGTTACTTACCGTAACAGTTGTTATCCAGGGACAGCAGGCAGCTATTCTCACGTCCCACCCACCTCCCCTGGGTTGGCTTCTCAGGCTAGCTACCTGAACTGAGGAGACACGCCCGGTACATCGGGCGGGAAGGCACTGGCGCATGCGCGGTGCGGGCATCTCGAAACTTCTAAGTTTCTTCAAGCAAGACATGCTTTCAAGATGTCCGTATCGGGGCTCTGTCGGATGACATCACCCACTAGTGAGAATAGCTGCCTGCTGTCCCTGGATAACAACTGTTACGGTAAGTAACATTGCTTTTTCTCAGCGTACAGTGTGCTTTGTGTTTTTTTTTTAATTTTATTGTTGGTAGATCATTTTGACATGGTCATTTTAAAAGTAGCTCGCAAGCCCAAAAAGTGTGGGCACCCCTGGTCTAAAGGATAAAAAGTCAAAATAATTTTTGATGATCTTTAATTTCCATAGTGTAAAAAAGCATCGCTCTCCACATATCGGTTCCTAGCATCATTTAGTTTAGCAATGCCATCTTTCATCTCCTTTCACTGATGTATCTGAAAAAATTTTATCTTCCTTTTTTACATTTTTAGCCATTTGCTCTTCCGCCTGCGCTTTCACCAGACGTATCTCCCTCTTGGCTTCTTTCAGTTTCACCCGGTAGTCCTTTCTGTATTCTTCTTCTTGGGTATTTTTTAAATTTCAGGAACGCCAACCCTTTTACCTTTATTTTCTCTGCCATTAGTTTGGAGAACCATGTCAGTTTCCTTTTTCTCTTGTTTTTATTTATTTTCTGCACAAAGTTCTGTATCCATTTTTAAAGCTCCTTTCAGCTTAGACCACTGTTTTTCCACTTCTCTTATGTCCTTCCATCCTAAAAGCTCCTTCTTCAGGTACTCTCCCATTTTATTAAAGCCCGTACGTTTGAAATCTAGGACTTTTAGTATCGTGCAGCCGCCCTCCACTTTAGCCGTTATATCAAACCAAACCGTTTGATGATCACTACTTTCCAGGTGAGCACCCACTCGTACATTAGATATACTCTCTCCATTTGTGAGGACCAGATCCAATATCGCTTTTTCCCTTGTGGGTTCTGTCACCATTTGTCTGAGCAGAGCCTCAATCTCCCTACTTCTTTCCGATTCTGCAGACGGAACTTTCCAGTCCGCAGCCGGCAAGTTGAAATCTCCCAACAGCAGCACCTCCTCTTTCTTTCCAAACTTTTGGATATCCACAATCAGATCTTTATCAATTTGCTGCGATTGAATCATCTGTAGACTACACCCACGTAGATAGAAGTTCCATCTTCTCTTTTCAGAGCGATCCATATTGCTTCTTCCTCTCCCCAGGTCCCTTGCATTTCAGTCGCTTGGATATCGATCCTTACATAGAGAGCTACCTTTTTGACCATCTCTATCCTTTCTAAAAGGATTATGTCCTGGTATGTGTGTGGCGCAGTGGTTGGATCTACAGCCTCAGCACCCTGGGGTTGTGGGTTCAAACCCCGCGCTGCTCCTTGTGACCCTGGGCAAGTCACTTAATCCTCCATAGCCCCAGGTACATTAGATAGATTGTGAGCCCACCGGAACAGAGAGGGAAAATGCTTGAGTACCTGATTGTAAAAACCGCTTAGATAACCTTGATAGGCGGTATATAAAATCCTAATAAATTTGAAACTTGATCCCATCCATGGGATTCACTGAACCATGTCTCTGTGATAGCAACAATATCCAGGTCTCCCTCTAACATGGGGGTTTGCAGAACTTATTGCTTAGACTGTGAGCATTTGTGGTCATCTCTTTCCAGCGGTAATCTTTTTTTGTATAGTTTTTTGTTTTGTTTCACTTCCCATTGCAACGCTAAGAAGTGAGTTGCTAATATTGCTTGTATTGCAACCTTTACTACCATCACATCTTGTTTTTTGCTGGGGTGGTCTCTATAATTGTCCTTCATACATACGCCACCCCCAACTTCTAGTTTAAATGCCTAGAAACATATTGTCTAAATTTCTCTGCAAGGATTCTTTTTCATGCTGTAGTAATATGTAGCTCATCAGTACAATATAGCTTCTTGTCCTTCCATGTATTTCCCCATCCTCCTATGTACCTAAAGCCGTCTTGATGACACCAGGCTTTGAGCCACCTATTGAAGTCTTCTGTGTTTTTAGCTCTTTGTTCTCCCTTTCTATATGTTGGGCGTACTTTGGAAAAAGCTAGTCTTTACAAAAGGTTTAAAGCCCTCACCAAGCTCCCGAAAGACTTTCTGAGCTGCAAGTGTGGAGTTGTTGGCTAGATCATTTGTTCCCAGATGGATAACAACATCAGCTTTAGACTTTTTAGTTTCTTCCTTAATTATAGACAATATATGTTAGGTACTTCTAGTAGCCAAGGATCCTGTGAGACACTTTATTATTTTAGGCTCCTTGTCTTCTGTTTCAATGTTAATGATGATAGAATCCCCTAAATGCAATAATTTATTGGCTTGAGGTTTCTTACTCTTCCTTTGTGAGTGCTTTTCTTAATAAGTTGCCTTCACTGGTTCCAGTTCGATTTCAGTTCTTTCTTGAGCACTGCAATGCTCTAATGGAGCAAAGGAATTCTATAGGTGCAATTGTGAGGGTGTATGTTTCTGTGTCACATATTGTAGTCTGCCTGACCTTACTGTGATCCATTTATTCCTTGATTGCATTGATCTTTGAGGCAGTGGTTGCAAATTGGTATGATTCTGAGGAGTGATGGAAGTTGCTTTGATTGCATTCAATTCCTGCTTAAGATTTCTGAGCTCCTCCTTAATACTAGAAAGCTGAAGACAGATGAGACAAGCCCTAAGTGTCCAGATGGTGCGACTTGGAACTAAAGCCCCACAGTGATTGCACTGAATAAAGGTCATCTTGATTGGATGATATAGGAAGTGACTGATATATAGACAAGAACAAGTTTCAAGTTTCAAGTTTATTATTTATTTGTTTAATCGCCTTTTCAATATTCAAGGCGATTTACACATTAATAAAATTACAAAATAAAAATAATTTTAAAATAATTAAAACTCACAAGACACAGACGATAACTGATCAAACTGGAAACAAAAGGAAGGTTGGGGAAGAAGTTACAATGTAATTGAGCAAAGTGGGAAGCCAAATAAGGAAAACACAAAAGGATGGGATAAAAATAGTTGAATATGTGAAGAAAAGAGAATTAGAAACAAAATTTTGTTGAAAAATGATAAAAGAAACCAATAAAATCAGATAACAAATGCATCGTTAAATAAAAAAGTTTTCAGTTTGTTTTTAAATTTGTCTAGATTAAGTTCTTCACGTAAATAGATGGGAAGAGAATTCCAAGTTTGGGGTGCCGTCACCGAGAAAATATACTGACGGCGCGTATTTATTATTTTTAATGAGGGAATCATTAATAAGTGCTGTTGGTCTGATCTTAGGGTTCTATTGGAGGAATAAGGAATTAATAGTTTATGAATGAAAGCCGGAGTTTTAAACAGAAGAGATTTAAATGTGAGCAGACAAAGTTTGTAAGTTATTCTGTGGGCTACTGGAAGCCAGTGAGCTTCCTTAAGAAGAGGAGTTATATGGTTGAATTTTTTAGCTTTTGTGATAAGTCTGATGGCTGTATTCTGAATAATCTGAAGACGTCTGATTTCTTTTTGTGCTATACCATTAAATAGAGCGTTGCAGTAATCTAATTTTGAAATTACAAGAGAATGGATGAGAATTTTCAATGAGTCATTATTAAATAGCTGAGAGATAGAGCGTATCTGTCTCAGTCTAAAAAAAGAAGACTTAATAACACTGCTGATATGATCATGAAAGGTAAGTTTATGGTCCAAAATTACACCGAGTATTTTTGTTTTTTGTACAACTTGCAAAGGGAGTCCATTAATAGAGATTGGCGAAATAAGTGTAGGGTTGTCTTTCCAAGCAGGGAACCAAGCAAATGAGAATTAGGTATTTAAGTAGTGTAAACACAGGGGTGGGTGGGCCTAGGCAACCAGAGGTCTGCGAGTTGTGTTAGCAGTGAAACCTATCTTCCAGTGTAATTTTCTATTAAAACACCTTTCTATACACTGTAATAGAGCCTGCCTATAGATGTACATATTCCAAGTTCCTGCCCATTAAGACCAGCTACAAAACTTAATCTGCTACTTATCTAAGCTTATCTAGAACCTAAGTTAGGAAAGTTTAGAAGAAAAAAAAATTAGCAGTTCAAGAAAAACTCTTGTACCAAGGTTAGCCAGGAAAGGAAGAAAAAGCCTTTTTTTTTGTTTGTTTTTTTGAGGAATAAAGAGGTCTAGGTTAGAAAACAGAACAGTATACCTAAGGTGACCATACATCCCGTTTTGAACAAGACCATCCCGTTTTTAGATCCCCTATCCCATTGTCTCCACTCACAGCTTTGGGACGCCGAAATGTCCCGTTTTCAGAGACAGCGTCCCTAAGCTGTTCGTGGGGACAATGGGACAGGTGATCGCTTCCTGCCCCTCCCTGCCGCGGAGGTATAGTCAGACAGAGGAGTCTGACTGGCAGCCCAAAGATCAACTTTAAGGACCAAATCCCAGCATTAGGGCAGTGAAATTCTCATACAGCTACTATGAGAAAGCTGAAAGCAGGTTTGCAGCATGGATCTTGTCAGGTCACAGTGAGTACACAGGTTGACAGCCTGTGAGAGACATCGGGGGGAGTTTGGAAAAGTGTGTTTTTGAATGGTTTAAGTTGCAATTTTGGCATGAATTTTGTGCCATGGCAATCTTGGATTTTTAGCGATCTTTTTTTTTGTTAGCTCCCTGCTTCTTCAAAACTTTAAATTTTGCCTAGAAAATTGCTGGGATGGAGTCCTTGGGCTCTCCTCATGTGAATTCTTGCCAGGATGGTGCAAATTTAGAGATTTTAGAGCGTCTTTGCACTACGTGGCACAGATAAGGGGACTGTAGTGTCTGGCTAAGCTTCTCCGACTAAGCGTACAGTTAAGCTGAAGCAGGTGACCAAACGCTCAACTAGCCCAGCGAGATGGCCGACATTGCTTTCAGGGCTCAGCATGGCTGGTTCTTCCATCAGCCCAGCTGTGGACCCCCCGCAGCCTAAGAAACACATCTTTAAGTCATCTAAGGGTGACTTTATGTCCCAGGAGCCGGACACCTTTTCTGAATTCAGTCTCCACCACCTATTCCGGGAGACTGTTCCATGCATCTACTACCCTTTCTGTAAAAAAGTATTTCCTTAGATTACTCCGGAGCCTATCACCTCTTAACTTCATCCTATGCCCTCTTAGTGCAGAGTTTCCTTTCAAATGAAAGAGACTCAACTCATTTGCATTTACATTATGTAGGTATTTAAGTGTCTCTATCATATCTCCCCTCTCCCGCCTTTCCTCCAAAGTGTACAGATTGAGATGATGACGACCACATACCATTTTAGTAATAGAAACATAGAAAGGGCTGAAGTCTCAGGAGGCAACTCATAAATCAACCATTGGATTCAATATGGCAAGGGATCATGATGCATTACCAAAGTAAAGAGATGCCTTAAATAGTATCAGAATGTTTCCAGTGCCCTCTTGAAAGCTAGGGCTTCCTTCTCAATTACAAATTAGTTGTTCTCATGTGCAAGCAACATTTGACTTATGAAAGTCACAATGCATTATTCTGTGTCAACTTCTTGGGCCAGGTCTGCACTGAGGCCTACATCAGATGCATCAGTGTGTGCCTCTAAGGGTCAGTTGAAGTTGGTACTAATCAGAACAGGAGGATCAAGATGGCATCATGAGCGGACATAGGAGAGGAAACTCAGTGTCTGCTGTGGCTTATGTGAGAATCATAGTGAAATGCTTACCCACCAGAGACTATCTCTTCTTTGAGCCCTAGAAAGGAGACCATTATGGGCTTTGTTGTCTCAGCTACCAGAGTTATAACACATGAGAATAAGCATAATGGAGGATCTTAAGCTTAAATGCCTAGTCCTTTGCATAATGAGATGCCCCTCAAACCCATAAATGAGGCAGAGAGTGCAGTGGCTGAGTCTGTGGTAGATACAAATGAGGCTTGTGCCAGAAGATGTATGAGGAGAGACTGGAAGCCCTGAATATGTATACCCTAGAGAAAAGAAGGGACAGGGGAGATTTGATTCAGACATTCAAATACTTGAAAGGTATTAACGTAGAACAAAATCTATTACAGAGAAAGGACAATGGTAAAACCAGAGGGCACAATTTGAGGTTGAGTGGTGGTAGATTCAAGAGTAATGTTAGGAAATTCTTCTTTATGGAGATGCGTGGAATGCACTCCCAAGGGAGGTGGTAGAGAAGAAAATGGTGACAGAGTTCAAACTAGCATGGGATGAACACAGAGGATCTCTAATCAGAAAATAATGGGTATACATTGAAGGAACTAAGGCCAGTACTGGGCAGGCTTATATGGCCTGTGTCCCGTATATGGACTATTCAGTTGAGGACGGGCTGGGGAGGGTTTCGATGGTTAAGATGGGCTGGAGTGAGCTTTGATGGAGACTCCAGCAGATGGAACCTAAGCACACTACTGGGTAGGCCTCTGGGTTTCTGGCCCAGAAATATCTAAGAAAAAGGACACAATCTGAAGAGGACCAGCCAGTGCAGCTTCAGCAAAGAAAGATCTTGCTTGACGAACTTACTGCACTTCTTTGAGGGAGTAAACAGACAGATAGACAAGGGTGACCCAGTCGACATTGTATATCTGGATTTTCAGAAGGCGTTCGACAAAGTCCTGCATGAACAACTACTTCGAAAAATTGTCAGACATGGAATTGAGGGTGATATACTCACGTGGATTAAAAACTGGTTGGCTGATAGAGTGGGTGTAAATGGACAATACTCGGACTGGAAAAGCGTCACAAGTGGAGTGCCGCAGGGTTTGGTGCTTGGACCCGTGCTCTTCAACATATTTATAAACGATCTGGAAATTGGTATGATGAGCGAGGTGATTAAATTTGGAGACGATACAAAGTTATTCATAGTAGTGAAGACACATAAGAATTACGAAGACCTGCAACGTGATATAAACACATTCAAGGAATGGGCCGCAACATGGCAAATGAGGTTTAATGTGGATAAGTGTAAGATAATGCATGTTGGCAACAAAAATCTTATACACGAATACATGATGTCCGGTGCAGTACTCCGAGAGACCCCCCAGGAAAGAGACTTGGGTGTACTGGTAGACAAGACAATGATGCCGTCAATGCAATGCACGGTAATGGCGAAAAGGGTGAACAGATTGCTAGGAATGATTAAGAAGGGAATCACAAACAAATCGTAGAAGGTTATCATGCCGCTGTACCAGGCCGTGGTACACCCCCACCTGGAATACGGCGTCCAGCACTGTTCGTCATACATGAAAAATGACATTGTACTACTCGAAAGGGTCCAGAGAAGAGCGACTAAAATGGTTAAGGGGCTGGAGGAATTGCCGTACAGTGAGAGATTAGAGAAACTGGGCCTCTTCTCCCTTGAAAAGAGGAGACTAAGAGGGGACATTATCAAAACATTCAAGATAATGCTTCTTTAGGAGGCTCACTGGTATGTCAGCTCTCATGGAGGGGGGGGGGTCATTCGGTCGGTCGAAGAGTTGGTCGGGGCAGAACAGAAGGTCTGTGCAGAATTCTATGTGAATGGGGAATTCTGTGTACATTCTGCATTGTGCAGTTGCACAGAATTCCACTAGGAGTATTCTTTGAACCTTTTCTAATTACACAATATCTTGTTTGAGATAAGACAACCAGAACCAAACGCAATACTCAAGGTAAGGTCACACCATAAAGCAGTACAGAGACCTTATAATATTCTCTGTCTTATTTCCTTATAACTACTAGCATACTAAGTTCCGCATTTCACAAACTAACCCACAAACAATATTCTAAATACCCTCTACACATGCTCATGCTCCAGATTCCCTTATCCAAGTCCATACATACTCACACCCTTTAATAACATAAGAATTGCCGCTGCTGGGTCAGAGCAGTGGTCCATTGTGCCCAGCAATCCGCTCACGCTGTGGCCCTTTGGTCAAAGACCAGTGTCCTTACATTTGTACGGAATCAATCCCCTTTTAACTTTAGAGAGTGCCCTCTCATTCTCTCTACCTTGAAGAGGGTGAACAACCTGTCTCTATCTACTAAGTCTATTCTCTTCATTATCTTGAATGTTTCTATCATGTCCCCTCTCAGTCTCCTCTTTTCAAGGGAGAAGAGGCCCAGTTTCTATAATCTTTCATTGTACGGCAACTCCTCCAGCCCCTTAACCATTTTAGTCACTCTTCTCTGGACCCTTTCGAGTAGTACCGTGTCCTTCTTCATGTACGGCGACCAGTGCTGGATGCAGTATTCCAGGTGAGGCATGATAACCTTCTCCGATCTGTTCGTGATCCCCTTCTTTATCATTCCCAGCATTCTGTTCGCCCTTTTCTCCGAGTACCACACTGGACATCCTGTATTCGTGTATAAGATTTTTATTATTGACATGCATCACCTTACACTTATCCACATTAAACCTCATTTGCCATGTCGCAGCCCATTTCTCGAGCGTGTTTATGTCATGTTGCAGGTCTTCACAATCCTGTGTCTTCACTACTCTGAATAAATTCGTATTGTCTGCAAATTTAATCACCTCACTTGTCGTACCAGTTTCCAAATCATTTATAAATATGTTGAGCACAGGTTCAAGCACCGAACCCTGCGGCACTCAACTCGTGACACTTTTCCAGTCCGAGTATTGTCCATTTACCCCCACTCTCTGTTTCCTATCCGCCAACCAGTTTTTAATCCACATGAGTATTTCATGCTCGATTTCATAGCTCGCAATTTTCCGAAGTAGTCGTTCATGCAGGATCTTGTTGAACGTCTTCTGAAAATCCAGATATACAATGTCAACCAGGTCGCCCTTGTCTATCTGCCTGTTTACTCCCTCGAAGAAGTGCAGCAAATTCATCAAGCAATATCTCCCCATGCTGAAGCAGTGCTGGCTGGTCCTCATCAGATTGTGTCCGTCAAGGTGATCAATGATACAGTCCTTTATCAGCGCCTCTACCATCTTTCCCGGTACTGAGGTCAGACTCACTGGTCTGTAGTTTCCTGGATCTCCCTTTGAACCTTTCTTGAAGATCGGCATGACATTCGCCACTTTCCAGTGTTCCAGAATTCTTCCCGATTTGATTGATAGATTGGCTATTAGTTGAAGCAGTTCAGCTATAGCCCCTTTCAGTTCCTTGATTACTCTCGGATGCATGCTATCCGGTCCCGGGGATTTATCGTTTTTTAGCCTATCAAGCTGCCTGCGTACCTCTTCTAGACTGACAAGAGGACATCCGTTGAAACTCAGGGGTGGGAGATTTCATAGTGATACCCGGAAGTATTTCTTCACCGAAAGGGTGGTCGACAATTGGAATAGTCTTCTAATTCAGGTAATTGAGGCCAGCAGCGTGCTGGATTTTAAGAGAAAATGTGATAGGCATGTGGGATCGCTTCAAGGAAGAAATTAGGGGGTGGGTTAGTAGAGTGGGCAGACTTGTTGGGCCGTGGCCCATTTCTGCCGTCATCTTCTATGTTTCTATGTTTCTAACCCTGTCAGTTTCCCTTCCTCATTTCCTGCGTATAGCCTATGGGCTTCCGGTATGTTTTTCATATCCTCTTTGGTAAATACAGACGCAAAAAATGTGTTCAGTTTGTCGGCGATGGCTTTGTCCTCCTTTAGCACTCCCTTTATCCCATGGTCATCCAACAGCCCCACTGCTTCCTTTGCGGGTCGTTTCCCCTTAATATATTGAAAGAATGGCTTGAAGTTTTTCGCCTTCTTGGCTATTTTTTCCTCATAGTCTCTTTTGGCCCTTCTTACCGCCTTGTGGCACCTGCTTTGATATTGTTTGTGCTTTTTCCAATTTTCATCCGTTTTTGACCTTTTCCATTCCTTAAACAAAGTCTTCTGGTCTCTGATCGCGTCCTTCACCGCTACAGTGAGCTTCGCCGGTTCCTTTCCCTCTCTAAAGCATTGAAAACAGGACAGTCTTCACTCTATAACAAGCAATATGGCACTATAAGGGCCCCATCTTAATTTTATCCCTAGATGCCCATTTAATTAAAGAAATATCACCAGCATTAAAAATTCATTTCCTAGTAACTAGAATACTCAGCACATGCAAAGAAGTCAGTATTGACAGGACTCCACAAACAAAACTTTAAAAAACTAAACAAAAATAAACTCCAGCTTCAGTATGGTACAAAATTAAATCATTCCCGCATATTTCTTTTGCGAGAGTTCAAATTACCAACCCAAACCTAGAAAATGGGCTCTTGACAATTTGTTCAACCCGTGCTAAGGCATCATAAACACAAACACATTAGTTATTTAAAAGATTGCGCGATTAACAAGTTGTTTTTAACCATTAAGGCAATAAAGTGACGGGAAGAGGCAATGTAGGCGCCTTGAAGAAGTAGTATGACAGTGAACCGAGAAGACTAGGCCTCAATTCAGTAAAGAGAGGAGGGTCGGGATACTAACAAACTTAAGAGACCTTCTTCTCAGGGTCATCGCTCCCAGGACCACTAAAAAATGCACCTGCGGACGGTCCACTGACATGGAAGACACACTTATGGTTTAACTTATTTTCAAAACTACTATCACAGTACAAGCTGAATATCTTCAAATGATCATAAGCCACACAAATTGATATTCAAAGTTTCAAATACCAGAAAGTAATACTCTTCAATATAGGACAGCGGAAGAGACCTCAGTGTTTCTCAGGAATAACCTGTGAAACTGTCTATGGCAATGTATATATTGTCATAGAGAAATACATCCCTGGTCTCAACTATTTCCACTTCCTTATCACTCTTCACTTTTACTTATATACTTATTATCACTCTTTTGATTTTCGAAGTATTATCATATATTATCTTATGTAGAAGAGAAGAAGCACTTATCTTAATGATTTCTTCTGGTACTGTGAAATCACCGCAGAATGCAGTTTGCAAAAGAATAGCGGGATACAAAACTATCTCGCTCAAAGAAGTCAGTCTCCTTTTCCAGAGTCAACCTCTTATTTTCAATGATATCCCGACAGGCCCTGTTTCGCCCTACGGCTGCATCAGGGGATTATCTAGAAGAATAAAATAAAATACAGTGGTGCCTCACACAACGAACTTAATTCGTTCCAGGAGCAAGTTTGTTATGCGAAAAGTTCGTTATGTGAAACGCGTTTTCCCATAACAATACATGTTAAAAAAAATAATTTGTTCTGTAGCATAAAATATGCTAAGATGACATAAAAAAAGATAAATTTTTGGTTATTATTTTTATTTAGATACATCTAAAAACATAATTGTTTTTTAAAACAACACACATTTTTTAAATTTAAAGACAGACTAAGTAGAGTCTAATTTTACAGTGAGAGAGGGCAGAGTCTCAGCGGCAAAAACTGGGACTTAACTGTTCATTTTTTTTTTTTTTCTACCGTGTTTCCCCGATGATAAGGCAGGGCCATCAAATAAGACAGCCCCCCCTTTTTAGAAAAAAATGTAAAATAAGGCACCCCCCCGCAAATAAGCCACCCACCGATACCTGCGCTTACCCGAATCGGGTGGTACAGTGGGTGACTCCGTGTGGTCCCTGGCACCCCCGACACGATCGGGGCAAGAGGGAGCTCAAGCCCTCTTGCCCCCCCGACTCCCCGACACGATCGGGGCAAAAGGGAGCCCAAGCCCTCTTGCCCCGCCGATTCCCCAACTCCCCGACAATATCGGGCCAGGAGGGAGCCCAAGTCCTCCTGGCCACGGCGACCCCCTAACCCCACCCTGCACTACATTACGGGCAGGAGGGATCCCAGGCCCTCCTGCCCTCGACGCAAACCCCCCCTCCCCCCAACGACCGCCCCCCCCAAGAACCTCCGACCGCCCCCCCAGCTGACCCGCGACCCCCCTGGCCGACCCCCACGACACCCCCAACCCCCTTCCCCGTACCTTTCTGTAGTTGGCCGGACAGACGGGAGCCAAACCCGCCTGTCCGGCAGGCAGCCAACGACGGAATGAGGCCGGATTGGCCCATCCGTCCCAAAGCTCCGCCTACTGGTGGGGCCTAAGGCGCCTGGGCCAATCAGAATAGGCCCGGGAGCCTTAGGTCCCTCCTGGGGGCAGGGCCTGAGGCACATGGTCGGGTTGGGCCCATGTGCCTCAGGCCCCGCCCCAGGAGGGACCTAAGGCTCCCGGGCCTATTCTGATTGGCCCAGGCGCCTTAGGCCCCACCAGTAGGCGGAGCTTTGGGACGGATGGGCCAATCCGGCCTCATTCCGTCGTTGGCTGCCTGCCGGACAGGCGGGTTTGGCTCCCATCTGTCCGGCCAACTACAGAAAGGTACGGGGAAGGGGGTTGGGGGTGTCGTGGGGGTCGGCCAGGGGGGTCGCGGGTCGGCTGGGGGGGCGGTCGGAGGTTCTTGGGGGGGCGGTCGTTGGGGGGAGGGGGGGTTTGCGTCGAGGGCAGGAGGGCCTGGGATCCCTCCTGCCCGTAATGTATTGCAGGGTGGGGTTAGGGGGTCGCCGTGGCCAGGAGGACTTGGGCTCCCTCCTGGCCCGATATTGTCGGGGAGTTGGGGAATCGGCGGGGCAAGAGGGCTTGGGCTCCTTTTTGCCCCGATCGTGTCGGGGAGTCGGGGGGGCAAGAGGGAGCCAGGCGGAGAGAGGGCAGTTAAGCGCAGTGCCTGCGCGGAAGGATGCAGCTCGGGCGACTTCGTTGTGTGAAACGAAGTTCGTTGTACGAATCAAGACATAAAGTTCGTTGTGCGCAGCGTGCGCTGTGCGAGGCGTCCGTTGTGTGAGGCACCACTGTATATATTTAGATTCTAAATCTTTCTATCTCATGAACAACCTTCAATTTGATTCTACTTACTTTAAAATACGAGCTACTGCTTCAAAGATTTCCTCATAAAGAAATGGCGTCTCGGCGTTCTACCAAGCTTATAAAGGGCAGGCACCATACGGGGAACACGGGAGATACAGCCAATCGCTGCAACTTCTAGGTTACTTTTTAAAAAAATGCGCGCCATTCTATCTTAGTGTTAAGACCATTTGGAACACAAGTTTTTAATCTGAATATCCATTTCTGTTCCTTTTGGCAGAGGTAAGTTCTAAAATCACCTCCCTTATCAGAAGGATATAATTTTTCGATGACCCAGCAGCGCATTTCCGAAAATTTATGATTAAAATCTAAACAATGCTGTACCATGGATGCCTCTATTTTAATACATGTTAAGCACAACCTATGCTCAATAATTCTGGTTCTAAATTGTTGTGTGGTCTGCCCAATATATAATAAATTACAAGGACAGCAGATCGCATAAATTATACCACTCGTATCACAGGAAGTATATGATCTCAACAAATATTCTTTATGGTCTGTTGAATTGACAAAAGAAGAGCATTCTCTCATTATGACATACCGAACAATGCCCACATTTGTGATGACCTACTAACTCATCTGGTCTTAGTAGGTCATCACAAATGTGGGCGATTGACTCGCGTTGCCTTCCCGATCTACCGGTCGATTGCGATCGACATATTGGGCTCCCCTGCTTTAGATCATCTAAGCAATGTTGTTCTTTGAGCCAATGCTGGACAAGAGGTACCTCCAAAACCTGAGTTCTGATTTTCCTGAGATGTTCACTTATACATGTGTGAACACTACAAGACATCTGCCCAATGTATTGTAGTGTACTTGGATATTGGATGGCATGTATCACTCCATTTGTCCTACAGTCAGATAGAACATGGCCATATCTATTCAATACCCACTCAGGCATTTTTACGCTATATTGGCATAATTTATACTGTCCACAAGCTTTGTGACTTCATGACCCAGAACTCACTAGCTTGTGATATAGTTAATTGTGATTTCACTAAATGCTGTTTCAAATTCTGTCTCTTTGAAAATGCAAATCAGGGGGGGGGAGGTGGCAGACAATTCTGAATGGTACTGTTTGATTTTGAAGGCATGTGCTGAATTTGGCAAGACGCACACCAGAGAGCTTTGTTGGTCTGTTTTTTGAGGTTGTAACAACATTTGCCTGTCTGCATTTGCTGCTCTTTTGTATACAGTACTTTATTAATGGCAGCCTGCGGATAACCTCTTTCTGTAAACTTGGCCTTCATATCGGTTGCTTTTTTCTGGAAGTCACCATATGAGGAACATAACTGTCTTAAACATAAAAACTGGCCTGTTGGAATATTATTCCAAAGATGTTTCAGATGAAAACTGTCATACCTCAGTAAGTTTGTTTCTATCCATACTTTTTCTGTAAATCAAGGTGTTGAAAGATCCATGATCTAATGTAATCTGAATATCCAAAAAGGTAACTGACTTTGATGTATCTGAGATGTAAATTGTAAATTCATGTCACAGGAGTTGAGCCAATCCAAAAATGAGCTGATGTATTGTCTACCCATGGGTCTCCTGATGAAGACAATAAAACGTGGTTCGCGTTGGGATCCGGGACACACTAATAATTTTTGAGAAAAGTCTTTATCTAGTATAATAAGCACTGAAATCAAAAGCAATTTAAACATCATTGGAATTTATTTTCAATCAGTGACACATATGCAGTGATTAGGTGGTGGGTTCTCCTATAGGACTTCTGAGCATATGCGAGATTGAAAAGTAGTATTTGGAATAATTGACATATCAAAATCTTTTTGAGCACAAGTTATTACTAATTGTGTGACTACAATGCCTGCCAGGCTGCTCCATGAACCTGCTTACTACTCTACTAGGACTAGTCATAAGATCTGAAGCTGTCATACAAGTGGGTATGTACTGTTTAATTTATATCTTTCGGAGTGGGGGTCATGCTTATATCCCTCCAGTTCTCATCTGGTCAGTTTGGGTACCTTTTTTGGCACTTATTCGTTATTAAAACAGGTCTAGCCCCAGACATCTAACTTGTGTCTTGGACATATTCTTAAAACATCCAAGTCATAAGCCTATCTGAATTCTACCCATACCATGCCTCTAACATTCCCCCTTGAGATTCAGACAAACTAGTGATCAAAAGCATAGATATCTGTCTAGAAAATAGGTTTTGAAAATAGCAAAATGGAAGTGTTTGGCAAGAAAAACGTACATCTACCCCTTACCGCTTTTTGCATGTTTTTCTCTTTTGAAAATGAGTTTCATATTATCATAAATTAAAACTGTCTTGTTTTTCACAGACCATGCATTCTTCAAACCAATATGCAGACAGTTCTCACTCATCTCTCAGCCTGTACTAAAACAGACATATCCCTCTTCCTACCTTTTTTTACCTCCTCACTGAGGAAAGTTGACTATATCTACCTTTTCCCACTGTGACAACCTAGGGTCTCTGATGAGCGCAGCAGACCACCTGGGTTGTGACAAAATACTGGCCCGGCATGTCCCCTTTAGCTTGGGGTACCCTTCAGGTCTGGCAACAGCTGTGCTGTGGTTAAACTCCAGTATTTTGGGTAAGGATTTCCCTTTCCAGCAAAAATAAGGAGACTTCCACCAAAGGTTTCAAGTTCTTAGAAAGATTTATTATTCTGGGCCACTGGCCAGAATTTGTGTTTGGGTTCAAAGCAACCTGTTTCTTACAGAATAATTCAAAAGTAACAAAAGTGAAGAATTTGAGCAATAAACAAAAATACAGCTTTTCCTCCAGCAACTGCCCAACAGCCACAATAAAAACACTGGATACAGAGAGGTGCAGTACAGCAATACTTTCAGGGAGGTTCTTAAGGTAGTTAGTGGCAGTGCTAAACTTTTATCAAGGTATCTTGCCCCTGGTAACAAAGGCTTAAGTTTATCACAGTATCTTGTATGCAGGCAGCTTTTGCCCAAAGAGTTCTTACATAACTGTCTCTTGTTATAAGTGAAGCAAAAGATATAAATATCAGCTTCTCAATCTTACAGTCCAGCGACTTGTAGTCATACAAAGAACAGTTCTTAGACACAAGCTGGCTCAGCCTTCAGCACGGCTTCCAGGCACAGCTGCTGCACTGCTGCTAATTAGCTGCCTCTGTTCAAACGTACCTCAATGCCAAAATCTCTGCAAAACAAAAATAGGAAAAACTAAATGTTTTCTCTGAGCTAGTTTTGAAAAGACAAAAACCACTAGCTCAGAAACATTACAGTCCCTAAGCAGGAAAAACTTATGCCAGCACAAGACACTTTCTTTTAGGCAAAACACAAAAGCAAAACACAGTTCATAGTAATGTCCTCCTCAGAGAGTTAATGGCACAACTCAGCACACTCACTTTTACAGCAGTTGATTTCCATTAGTTCTACACTAGATTCTAGTACACTCTCTGTTGCTTCAAAATCCATAGCTTCCATGTTACTTAGCTGTTCCAGGACTGGGGCAGAATCAACTTCCTGTATCTCCCAGTCTGGCTGGGCACTCTTCACTGACTCTCACAGGCTTCCCTTCAGGGAGCTCAAAACCACTCCCCCTTCTCCCTGGCTGGGGGGGAGATGAATCAGCTCTCTAGCAAACTGCTTACCTCTGCCAGAGACCAGATTTCCCTGCTCCTTTCTTAAAGGAACAGTAAGCATTTCAGGAGAAAATCTTCTGCCAGGATTTAAAGCAGGGGTACCCAAAAGGTCTATCATGATCGACCAGTGGATCACGAAGGCAACACGAGTCAATTGTGTTACCTTTGCGTTCTACCTGCTTCCTGATGCAGAAGTGCAGAGCTGACCAGCCTTCCCCACCCGACGTCAATTCTGACGTTGGAGAGGAAGTTCCGGGCCAGCCAATCGCTGCTTGGCATTCTCTCGCTGTCAGAATTGACGTTGGGAGTGAAGTCTGGTCAGCCCGACGCTTCTGTGTCGGGAAACAGGGAGAGCTTGGGGCGGCGGTGGTTTGGAAGACTGTTCCCCGATGGCGGCAGTGGCTTGTGGAGGGCAGGGAAAAAGAAAGAAAGGGGGTAGGCAGGGAGACAGAAAGAAAGAAAGGAAAGAAAGGGGGGGGACAGAGAGACAGAAAAAAAGAAAGGGGGCAGGGAGAAAGAAAGAAAGGGGAGGGAGCAGGGAAGGAGGAAGAAAAAGTTGGCAGAGGGAATGAGGTCTGGAAACATACATTAGGCTGAAAGAAGGGAAGAAATATTGGATGCATAGTCAGAAGAAGAATGCAATCAGAGACTCATGAAATCACCAGACAACAAAGGCAGGAAAAACAATTTTATTTCCAATTTAGTGATCAAAATGTGTCCGTTTTGAGAATTTATATCTGCTGTCTATATTTTGCACTATGACCCTCTTTTACTAAACCACAATAGAGGTTTTTAGCACAGGGAGCCTATGAGCGTTGAGAGCAGCGCGGGGCATTGAGCACAGCTCCCTGCGCTAAAAACTGCTATCGCAGTTTAGTAAAAAGGGAGGGGGTATATTTGTCTATTTTTGTATAGTTGTTACTGAGATGACATTGCATAGAGTCATCTACCTTGACCTCTTTGAAAACCCCTCGGAATATAACTAATTCACATTTTCTTTGTGTAAAGTGTGCTTTGTGGGTTTTTAAAAAAATTTTATTGTTGGTAAATCATTTTGACTTGGTCATTTTAAAAGTAGCTTGCAAGCCCAAAAAGTGTGGGCACCCCTGATTTAAAGGCTCTATATAAGAGTGCAAGCTATATGTTCCAGGGCACTGACCTAGTCAGCTCTTTTGCATTGGGGCTGTCTAGCCTTAACACTTTTCCTAGGAACAAAACCATTGCTGGCAGTGGGTTTGTTACACCACAAGATTCCGAAGTTCCTCCCAAAGTTCACTCAAAGGAACACCCTAAGGAGCAAACTGCTCCTTAGTCATGCTGCTTTGTCAGCACAGTGAAAGAGGCACTCAACCTTTGGCACATCATGCCTCTGGTGCTTCTCTGCTGATCTTCACCCCATATCTCAAGTGGTGACACCCAATGGGCGGGGCCAGCAATGTCCCAGGCCAGAGGAGTTCACAAAATACCTCTCTCCCATAAGGTGGTTCTCAGGATGGAAGGAAGCTCTTGATGTTCCAACAGGTGCCTTTCCAGCAGTGTGTCTCTTTCTCTCCCTCTGGTGCTCTTTTGCCGATCTTTACTCCACTGCTGTCCTCTGAGAATATCTGCTACAGGTAAGTAACTTCACTTTAATACAGTGAAAAACTGGGCATTGCCACATGTTTTAAACTTGAATAAAGAAAAAAAAATTCTATGCTTTCATGGTCCATAATAAAGTATACTGACATCCATTCTTTCTTTGGATGAATGTCTTCCTGTAGAAAGCTCAGTGAAAGTCCTAGGGGTAGTTTTGGATTCCTCCTTTTGTTTTTTCCATTATTGAATCAATTAAAATCTCTTTGATCTTTCCTTAGGATCATTTTAAATTACAAGTATTGGCAGTAATTATTTCCCAGTTAGACTATGGCAATATAATATTTAGGAATCTCTGTTAATTGTCTTAGAAAATTGTAGATGTTATAGAATATAGTAGCATAGTCAATTTCTAATGCACATAAATTTGGCAGGGTTACCCCACTGTTAAACCAATTACATTGGTTGTTGATGAAGGCAAGAATTTACTGTAAAATGATATGCATAGTCTGGTATTTTGCAAGGTATTGCCCCAGAATATATGTCCCAATTAATTCAGATCTTTGTATCTAAGAGATCTAAAGATTTTCCCTCTGTTAAGGATTTTCAGTTGTAGAGAGCTCTTTGTAGAGAGTTGTAGAGAGCTCTTTTTTATTTCAGGCAGCTAAATTTGGAATAGCTTACTTATATATGTCTTTTAATTGACAAAAACATTTTTTCTTTGGGAAATATTTGACTACCCAAGATGGAAGTTAATATAAAATGTTAACTAAGGGGTTCATAATAAAAAAAAAACAAAAAAACAACGCCTAAAAAGTGTCCTAAATGGCTACTTGGACGATCAAAAAGCCTGATTGTCCAAGTACCCATAACCAAAGCTGGTTTTTAGACGTATCTAAAACCAGCTTAGGCCTTTCCCCTGCCTCTAGACGCACAGAGAGAAAAGAGGCGTGTTTAGAGGAGGGGAAAGGGCGGGCGGTGGGTGGGAGGTGGGCCGACCTACACCTAGGCGTACAACACATATAACCAAAACAGTTGACAGGTTGCCTAGTTGGCATTTAGACCTTTTTGACTTAGACGAAGTCAAACCAGGTCTAAGTGCCGAAAATGGGGCCGCTGAGCTGATGACCGCTGGCGCGATCAGTTCAGCGGCCCGGCAACCTACCCACCGCAACCATCGCGGCAGGAGATTACTGGGAATGCCCAGTGTTTTTATCTTTTTGTGAACCGCATCGATCTGTAAGGTTTTGCGGTCTTGAAATGTAAATGTAATGTAATATAATGTACCCCATGAAGTTTCAGCAGTAATTTTGAGGATCTTCAGACTAGCATCAGCATGTGGGTCTAGCAGGGGCAGGAAAGTGTTGATCTCTTTCCTGCTCCTGAGGAAGCCACTAAATCACTGGGGACATAAAAGGTAAGCTTGGGGAGGGTGTTTTGGTCTCCATTGCCATTAGATCACTGGGAACATTAATAGGTAGGGCCCAGGGGGGGTTGAGTCAACAGATGGCAGTGGACGAGAGACATGGATGGATGGATGGCAGGCAGAGCAGAGAGGGAGGGATGGCACAGGAAGGGGGGCAGGGGTATAGCAATGGGTAGGCCTGACAATGTATGTGCCCCCGCCCCACCTCCATACCAGCATTAGGGAAGCAGGTTGGGTTCTGCGGTACCTGCACCTTCTTCTCTTCACTCTCAGCTGGCCGGCTTCAAAAGACCAGCAGTGACTGCTACAGGCTGCTACTATTTACAGTTTCCTGTTTCTGCCAGGGCATGACATGGCAGAGGAGAGGCTTCTGGGTTAGTGGCAGGCAGCCTGTAGTGACTGCTGCTGCTGACTCTGACTCATTGAAGCCAAAGAATGACGAGAGGGAGGTGCAGGAGCTAAGAAAAGAGAGAGAGAGTTAGCTTTAAGTGTGGTGGGAGAGGGACAGGAAGGTAAGATGATGCACCGAGTTGAAAGGACAAGAGAAAGATTGTTGCAAAGGGGTAGAGAGGGGTAAAGGGAAGGGAGACAGATTGCAAGGAAAAAGAAAATGTTGGGGAATAGGGATGCATGGGGAAAGAGGGAGAAATGTTTCAAATTATGATGGAAAGGAGGAAGAGAGAGATGTTTGAGGGCACAAAAGAGGGGGAGAGAGATGGTGGATAGTGGGAGAGAGGCAGAGATGTTGGACATGGCAGAGAAAAGGAGAGAATGCTGCATGGGGGAAGGGAGAAGAGAGATTTTGGACTGAGGGAGAGAGAGAGATGTTGAACATGGGAGTGTATGAGAGGGAGGGAGAGATCCACAGCAGGTGCTAACTTTTAATGTAGTGATTCTAATATGTCATTTTTTTGAAATTTACATCTACTGTCTATATTTTGCACAGTACAGGGGGATATCACTTTTTTTCTTTCTCTGGTGTTGTGTTGTGGATTCTTGGGGATTCAATTTAATATTTTTGTGTGTTTCTATTTTTAATTTATGGTTAGTTATTCTATACTGAAAGAGGGTCTGTCTTTGTTCTGCGCATATGAATTTGATCCACTTCAACCTGGATGCAGGGGCGAAACATCGGTCCAGTTTACCTGGCAGGAAAGCATAATATATTGGCAGACAAACTGAGCAGAGTCCTCACGAGCGGACACTTAACTCCAAAGTTCTTCATCAAATCTTTATGGATTGGGGGACCCCAGAGATAGACCTCTTTGCTTCTCTCCCCCAACTTCCAGTCTTCTGTTCCATACTGTTTACTCCCAATCATCTGGAGTTGGATATCTTTCTCCTCAACTGGTGGAACCACTTTCTGTACGCATTCCTGCCAAGTTCTTTGCTAGGAAGACTCTGCTCAAACTTTGAAAAGATCAGGCCACCATGATTCTAATAGCTCCATGGTGGCCTTGTCAACCTTGGTTCCCTCTCCTCCTGCAACTCAGCAAAAGAGAACCAATCACACTGCAGATCTTTCCAACCTTGGCTAATGCAGAATGAGGGTTCTCTGCTCCATCCTAATCAAGTTCATTAGCACTCACAGCATGGAATCTGTCGCCCAACAATTAGATATCTCAACACTTTCTGCACCAGTGTCATCCATTGTTGAAGCTTCTAGAAGGCCATCCACTCAACACTGTTACCATTTCAAGTGGACTCGCTTCACAATCTGGTGTGATTATCACTCATTAGATCCAGTCACATGCCCACTACCATCAGTGCTTGAATATCTCCTGCACCTTTTCAACTCTGGTCTTCAGTCAGGGTTCCCCTCAGTGCTATCAGTACCTTCCATTCAACAATAGACAGAAAGCCACTGTCTGTTCATCCTCTGGTTTCTAGATTCATGAAATTACTTTTTCACACCAAGCCACTTCTCAGACCTCCTCCAGTGGCATGGGATCTTAATGTGGTCTGTTCCACTTTTATGAAGCCTCCCTTTGAACCACTCTCAACTTCATCTCTCAAGTATCTCACTTGAAAAGTAGTATTCCTCATATCTGTAACATCTGCTCGCAGAGTTCGTGAACTTCAAGTGCTAGTATCGGATCCACCTTTTATGACATTCTACTACCACAGGGTAGCTCTGTGAACTCATCCAAAGTTCCTCCCTAAAGTTGTCTTGGAATTTCATCTAAACCAGACTATAATTCTACCTGTCTTCTTTCCAAGAAGACTTTACACATTGGACATATTACTTAGATCAGACTAAGCCTCACAGACTTTCAATTCAGCTCTTCCTGTCATTCGAACCAAACAGACTTGGAGCTCCTGTCACCAAGAGAACTATCTCAATATGGCTGGCTAACTGCATATCTTTTTGCTATGCTCGGGCTGGGCTGACACTTGAGGGCCATGTTACTTCACATAAAGTGCAAGCAATGGTGACTTCAGTAACTCACCTATGTTACACTCCCATTGAAGTAAATTATTTAGTCAAGAAAGTCTATTTAGATGGGAAATACGTATCAACAGAAATTATGAAATGTTGGTCAATGTTGAGACCTCCTTGTAATTTTCCCAACTATTCTTATTTATATATAGTATCTTTTAACAGACCCTCAGAAATGCCACCAGCCACTCAAATGCATATCATAGTGGTTGGATTTATACATTAGTTCCTCACCGGGTCAATCCAACTATTTTTTAAATTTTTTATATTGATGATTTTCAAAAATCCCATTGAAGACATCTGCAAGGCAGCCATTTGATCCTCAACACATAACTTCACATGTCATTACTGTCTGGAGAATCATTCCAGATGAGATAGTCAGTTTGGCCAAACAATTTTGCAAAATTTATTTTCCACTTAGAAGCCAACTTCCCTCCAACTCATTTGGGTTTAGTTAGGGAGTCTCACATGTAAGAATATGCTGCTTGCTTGTCCTGGGTTAAAGCACATTTACTTATCTAAAACAAGTATTATCTAGCGGCAGCAGTCAGATTTTCTTACAACCCTCCAATCTCCCCTAGTTGGTTTCTTATCTTTTTTACTGACTTGATGGTCCCACGAATGAATGGCATGTGTGGTGTTCTTCAAGTTTTTAAAGTGACACTGCACTGATGGACTGTCCGTAACAGGCTTCATTGATAACATCACCCTACATGTAAGAATATATACCTGCTGTCTCTGGCTAACACCTGTTACAGGTAAGTAACAATGCTTTATTTTCTTTGAATTATTTCCTTAAAGAAACATCTAAATTGTATTTTATGATCATTATATCTCAAAAACTTTGCAGTTTCAGAAAAAATAATTTCTGTGTATGCATAGATAAAGCACCTATGAGCCTGATATTCAGCCAGCAATGGGCAATGCTTTTACTGTCTGCTGCTGGCATTGAGAATTTCTGGTGACCAGCAATGAATATTTTTTTTAATTTTAAGTTTGTTTTAATTGCTAAAATGTTAACTGACTATGCCAATATTCAGCACTAACAAGTTAACTTTTTAGCAGTTAAAGATAAGACTACTATGTATACTGAATATTGGTGCCTAACCGGATATAGCTGGTTATGTGCTTAGCGATATGGCAATATTCAGCAGGGGATAACTAATTATCTCCCTTTGAATATTAGCGGACAGATGCCGATATGCTATTTACTTGGTTAGCAGTCTTGTCTGGCTGGTTAAATAGCTTTGAATATTGGGGGAAGAGGTGTGCTTCTTCATAATTTGGAGCGTTAATTTAATCCCAGTGGAAGTCTATCCATTTCACTGAATAGCTTCTTCAGGAAAACTCCTATGTAATGAAACCCTGCTCCATTTGTACCCTACAGCTGACTGTATTAGGTGTTTTCTTTACAAAAATTGCTGTTTTCTGCACAATAACAATGAATATTAATCCTCTTGGTGTAATTTTCATTTGAATTCTCCATACTTGCTCCTGACATTCTGGTGCTGTGCATCAAAATGATGCACCTAGTGGTAGTCTCACATGACTACTGCTACGGTAAAATAGTTAAAAGAACTTGCAATCTGAGAATTTATGTATGTCTAGCAAAGCCTGCTGACTACCCCTCCCCCCCCTGTTTTACAGAGCTGCAGTAGTGGCTGCCACGCAGCAAACATTCTGATGCCCATTAAATCCCTATGGGCGTCTGTGTGATTACTGCAGCAGCAGCCACTACCACGGCTTTGTAAAAGGAACCCTAAGAGAACAAGGTTGGGTAGTTTTTCAGAAACTAGAGAAACAGTTTTTAGTTATTTTAGTATTTGTACAATAATAAGTTTCCTGCGATCTAGAATATAAGAAGTGGCATGAATTATGCATTACTGAGTTACATTGGTCCCATTTAAAGTACAAGAGTCTTGACCATTTTCTGATAAGAAACTTGTATACCTTTAAATAAAGAATAGGATTCAGAAAAGCTTTTTGCTGTCCCAAAGAGAATGTAGCCAAATTTTATTCAAGACAATATAAGAACTAGCTTTAGATCATAGAAGAAAATTTCATATTGATTTTTTTGTCTCAAGAAAGTGATTTTTGACTGAATTACTCAAGGATCTATAGATGACTTCACATGTTTAAAATACTGATGTGTATTTATTTTCAATTTATTAATTTTATTTTTGTTTTTATTTAATATTCCTAATGGTTTATTTTATTTCCATATTAATTTTATTGTAAACCACGTTCTAATTTTAATTTAATTTTATTGTTAACTGCTCAGAATGGTATATCAAAATTACCTCCCCCCCTTTTTTTTTTTTTTTTACAAAACCACAAAAGTAATTTGTAGCACCTGCCAGCATGCTGAATGATGTGCACTGCTCCGATGCTCATAGGAACTGTATGAGCATTGGAGCAGCGCACAGCATTTAGTGCAGTAGCCGTCACAAAAAAAACCCTTTCGTAGTTTTGTAAAAGGGGAGGTTAATTTGGTACTTGATACATAGTATTAAGATTACAGTAGTTAAATGGTTTAAATCCTTTTCTATAGATCTCTAGAAATATAATTCAAAAAGGAACTAAAGTAGTTCATTTTACTGATTTACACAACATATTGTTCACTTTCAACGTGAAAGAACGATTATAGAAGTATTTGAAGAGTAATTAAGAATAAGAAACCAAATTATTTTATTGCACAAGTCTTTACATCCTTTGTCATAGTGAATCCCTGCTAGCTCTTTGCAAAAGTTGCCTTAATAAGTTAAAAAGAGCCCACCTGTGTCCAATCACAGAAGCAGAGCTGATTCGAACACTGCTGGACGAAGAGTCAAGCTGTTTCTGTTGTATGGAGTGAATCTAAAGCAAGGGTCTAAACTTGCCGAAAGACAGATGCTGAAAGAACTCCAGGATAAAGTTACTCAAAGGTACAAAATGAGGAGTAGGCTGCAAGAGAACATCTGTATGTATGAATATCTCTTGGGACACTGTCACAGTACAACTAGAATGAATTTGGCATCGCAAGAGTTTGGCAGTCCCTCCAAAGTCAGTAGTATAGGTTAAGGAAACTGCTTAGGAAGTTGTCTGAGGCATATGATTTCCTTACAAGAAAACAGAATTGCTCAAACTCTATCTCTGATTAGGCCTACACATAGGTCATAAAAGTATCTGCCTTCTTGGCACCACATGTTTTTTGTGTACCAAACACTGAGGGACATTTTTGATAGGACATCTAAGTCCAACTTTGAATGTGTCCCACAAGACATCCAAAGTCAGACATGCAGAAACAGCTATTTTTGAAACTGGCCAAACTGCTAGACGTCCAAATATTTTTTGAAAATCACCTAATTAGATGTCGTGGCCACCATGGCGTCCAACCGTAGGACATCCAACTTTGCTTGCTATTTTCAACCACAAACATGACCAAATTCAGCCCATTTGAATGTGAGAGCGGCCAGCATTATAATAGACTGGCCACATAGACATCCCAACAGAGCAGTGGGGCACCTTAGAGGGCACTGCTGTGAATTTCACATAAAGGGTGCCAGATGTACATCTTACGATATACCCCTTATAATTTATGCTGAGCCCTCCAAAACTCCCCATAAACATACTATACCCACCTGTCTACCAACCCGATAGCCCTTATGGCTGTAAGTGACATCTACTTAGCAGTATAGTAGGGTTTTTTGTGGGTTCTTGTGGCCTCATGCTTTCCACCAGAAATGTAATGCTTACAGTGGCTTAGAGCCTGGGTCCTCCTCTCTATGGTTCACTAGCCTACCCACTAGGCTATATAAGACACCTGTATGCAGCTCTACTAGGCTTTCCTTTACCAGGTTCTGCTGTTCTAGAGACAAGTATGTACTGTTTCATTCAGAAGTTTGTGGGGTGGGAGGGGTTAATGACTACTGGGGGAGTGTGTGGGGGTCATAACTTAATATCTCCAGTAGTCATCTGATCAGTTTGTGTACCTTAGATGCTTTTAAAACAAGCCTAGCTCAGAACATTTAATTTCCGTTCAGGGCATCTTAGGAAAGGTTCGATTATTGCTGCAAGACATCCAAGTCTAAGTCTGCCCAGGACATGCCTCCAACATGCCCCCCTTTAGTTTTGGTCGCACAGTGGTTAGGATGCCTCACAAGATGTCCAGAAAGATGGTTTAAAAAAATTGGCACTTAGACGTCCTGGCAATTAGGAATCCAAGTGCCAATTTATGTTGTTTGGACATCTTAGTGTTTTGAAAATGCCCCTAATTTTCTACTTTTATAAAAACCCTTAAATGTAGGGAAAAATCCTTTATAAAATTATACCCATGATGTGTTGGATAGTGTTTTCAAAGAAACAGGATACAATTTAGGCATGTGGAAGTAGGTTTTGTGGTCTGATGAGACCAAAGTGGAACTTTCTGGCATCTACATTAAGGGATATGTATGGTGCGAAATAAACATGCCACTTTACCATGCTAACACCATCCCTACTGTAAAGCAAAATGGTAGCAATGTTATCTGGGAGTGGAACCTGATAGATATACACTGTGGTCAGTGAACTTAAAGGTGCTGACCACTTTAGGCTTTATCTGACCTGGATATTCAGTTCTAGTCCATGTCGGCACAGACGTGGAATAGTGGATCTTCAGTGTATCCTGAAATTATGCAAGTGCCAGATGATATTCCATTCTGGTACCTGTTAACCAGGCAAAGATAGGACTGATTTTTATACAGTACTGTCTGCATGGTTAGATATGCAGATACTGGCACTGAATATCTCTGGTGCCCATGTAGCTTCCAGGTCCACCTGGACCATCCCATCTCTAATTGAATTATGCTGGGGCATTCAGAGCCAATATTCAGTGGCACTACATAAGAACATAAGAAGTGCCTCCGCTGGGTCAGACCTGCGGTCCATCGTGCCCAGCAGTTCGCTCACGCAGTGGCCCAACAGGTCCAAGACCTGTGCAGTTATCTTCTATCTATACCCCTCTATCCCTTTTTCCAACAGAAAATTGTCCAATCCCTTTTTGAACCCCAATACCGTATTCTGTCCTTTCACACCCTCTGGAAGCGCATTCCAGGTGTCCACCACACGTTGGGTGAAGAAAAACTTCCTAGCATTTGTTTTGAAGCTGTCCCCTCTCAACTTTTCCGAATGCCCTCTCGTTCTTGTATTTTTCGAAGATTTGAAGAATCTGTCCCTCTCCACTTTCTCTATGCTCTTCATGATCTTGTAGATCTCAATCATATCCCCTCTAAGTCTCCTCTTTTCCAGGGAAAAGAGCCCAAGTTTCTCTAATCTCTCAGTGTATGAAAGGTTTTCCATACCTTTTATCAGACGTGTCGCTCTCCTTTGCACCCTCTCGAGTGTCGCCATATCCTTTTTAAGGTACGGTGACCAATATTGTACACAGTACTCCAGATTTGGACGCACCATTGCCCGATACAATGGCAGTATGACTTCTTTCGTTCTGGTTGTTATACCCTTCTTGATTATACCTAGCATTCTATTTGCTTTCTTAGCGGCCGCTGAGCACTGTGCCGCTGGCTTCATTGACTTGTCCACCATTACCCCCAAATCCCTTTCTTGGGTACTCTCATTCAATAACATCCCTCCCATCGTATAGCTGTACCTCGGGTTTCTGCTTCCTACATGTAATACTTTACATTTCTCTACGTCGAACTTCATCTGCCATCTCTTTGCCCATTGTTCAAATCCCTTTGCAATTCTTCGCAGTCCTCTTTAGTCCGAGCACCACTAAATAGTTTGGTGTTGTCTGCAAATTTTATTATTTTGTACTTCGTCCCTGTTTCTAGATCATTTATAAATATATTAAATAGCAGCTGTCCGAGCACCGACCCCTGCGGAACACTAGCTGGTGTAGTACCCCTGAATATTGATGATTTCATTGCATTAGTGATACAGTTGCCTTCTTCCATGTGCCAGGAGCACTCCCAGCAATTATCATATGTTACCTGCAAAACCTTAATGTGGTTTAGTAAATAGGAGACTAATGAATATAAAATAAGCTCTTACATGTCCATTTTATTAAAAAATACACATAAATTACTTTAACCAGGACAAGCAGGCAGCATATTCTCACAGATGGGTGACATCATCGACGGAGCCCCGGTACGGACCACTTTAAAAGTGCATCACCACTTTAAGACTTTGGAAAGTTTGTGATAGCCCACACTGCGCATTCGCGCATGCCTTCCCGCCCGACGCAGGGCTTGGATCTTCTGTTTTTTCGTTTCCGCAGAGCTAAGAAGACACATTTTAATGATCGTTAAACTTTTCTTGCCTTCCCATTCATGTGGCTTTCTGACTTTTAGTCAGTTTTTTCCTCTTTTTTTCTTTAGTGTTGCTTTCTTAAAAAAAACAAAGAAATCTCTATTTTAATTTTAGCTCGTTTTTAAGTTTGACTCGCTGGGGCCTACTTGTTCACTTCAGCCTCTGACCTTAATTTTCATCTGTTGTTTCCCCTTTATGTCAGGCAGTTGACTGAGTTTCATCAAGTGAAGCCGTGTTCCAGCTTTTTTTTTTTTCTTTTGAAGTCACTGCACCGTTTTCCATTTCATTGCTAAAAAAAACAAACAAACCCAGTAGGAAAAAAGAATCAGAAGAACAGGATCTTCATCAACGGACTTTCTCATCCTGACACTGTTTTTATGACTTCCCCACACAGGAGATGTGGGGCCGAAGTTTTGACATCGAAGGATCCAGTGATGTTGAATTTTTCAGCAGCTTGATGTCGATATCGACTCCAATGCCGATCTCGGCAACACTGCATTTATCGACACCAGCAGTACCGCCTGCCTCCAGTGTCGCCTTGTGCTGTTTGAGTAAGTGGGCTTCCTCCATTGGGACTCAGGTCAGACTAGCATTGAGTCAAGTCATGCTGACCTTGAAATAGTCCTGTAAGCGCCCGCTCCTGATCATGAGGAGTGGCTTGATTAGGCGTCATTCTCATGGGACTGGAGAACGGAACCATGGGTACCGGTGATAATACCAATGGTACCAGTGTTTGTATATGTCCCATACATGTCACCTGTTCTTGTGAAGTGCCTCGTCATTGATCATCAAAGCACTGGAGCTCGACACCGATGGTACCGGCGAAAAAGCAAATGGTACCAGTGTTTTTTCCTTCAGTCTCAAAAGCTTGAGCTCCACTTACAGTTCAACTCATGCTACCTTTGATGCAGTCCCGTAAGTGACCGGTCCTGATCTGGGGCTCAACATTGACTTCATCCATATGAGACAGGTCAGCGATACCGATGATACTGATGACCAGTCAACGATACCAGTGCTTCTCCTTTGAAACTGGGACTCAGCTTCACCATACTGATTTTTTTTTTTTTTTTAATTTATATTTTTACAAGTTGATAAACAACACTTGAAAGGAAAGAAACAATTGAAAAAAGAAACAAATTAATCAAATTATAAAATAATTCCACATTAGTAACTAAAGTCAAAGTCCACAATATGGGGAGAGAGAATCCATCACCTCCAAGGGAAGTTGGTTTTCAGGAAATAGTTCAAAATTAAATCAAATTACAGAGTGCAGTTGGAGTCAATTAATAAATGGCCTGGTTGGGAGAGTCCATGGAATTCACTGAAGTTCTTTTAGTTGCTTTACCCTCAAGGAAAAAGTTCAACAGATCAGATTCATAAAAAATATATCTGTTACTCTGATAAGTAATGCAGCATTTAAGGGAAAACGTAACTGAAAAGTTGCTCCTATACTCAAGACAGACTGACGATAAGCCAGAAATTTCTTACGTCTGGCTTGCGTCCACTTTTATACATCAGGAAAAATTAAAATTTTGAATCCATGAAATTCCACATTATCAGTCCTATAAAATAGACGAAGAATTGCTTCCTTATGTTGAAGAAAAACAAAAGTTACCAGTAAAGTGGCTCTAGTCACTATTTCTTCTTGAGATGTCTCCAACATACCAGTGAGATCCAAATCTCCTGGTAATGTTTCTCCTTTTTCTTTATCCTCTTTAGGAAGATTCAGGTAATATAACTTTTGTAATGGTGGCATATTATTTTCAGGAAATTTCAGAACTGAGTTTAAGAAAGAATGAAATAATTCTCTAGGTCAGGGGTGCCCAACACGTCGATCGCGATCGACCAGTAGCTCCGTGATAGACTCGTGTTGCCGTCCTGATCTACCGGGCCGATCAGCCTTCCTCTCCAGTGTTCTCTCTAGGGCCTTTTAGCTGGGCGGTCCACCCAGCTGTCATCTGCTGCTGCTGCCGCTGCTGAACATTAAAAAAAACAAAAAAATACGGCTTGGAGATTTCAGCCCATAGCGAACTTATGCTCCGTGGCACTAACGTGTGCGTGCCGGCTTCCCTTCTCTTCCCTCCAAAACCGGAAGTTATGTCGGGGGGGGGGGAAGAAGGGAAGCCGGAACGCACATGTTGAGAGCCCTGAAGCAAGCGTTCGCTATGGGCTAAGGCGGGAGACAGGTTAGTGAAGCATTTGCTCTTCTTGCTGCCGGGTCCTGCATACTTTCTGTTTCCGCGAAGGCAGGACCCGGCAGCATTTCCCCCAATAGGTCGATCGCGATCTTGGGCCAATCAGCCTTCCTCTCCCCGACGGCAGAATTGACGTCGGGGAGAGGAATGCTGGTCGGCCGAAGCAGGGAGAGCTTGGGGCGACGTCGGCTTTCGGGCCTGTTATTGGTGGCGGTTTGGGGCCTGTTATTGGTGGCGGTTTGGGTCCTGGTCCCCAATGGCAGTGGCTAGGGGGAGGGCAGGGAAAAAGAAAGAAAAAGGGCAGGCAGGGAGACAGAAGGAAAGAAGAGAAACAGAAAAAAAAGAAAGGGAGGCAGAGAGAAATAAAGGGCAGGGAGAGAGGAAGGAAAAGTTGGGGGAGGGAATGAGGTCTGGAGGAGAGGAAGCATACAGGCTAAAAGAAGGGAAGAAAGATTGGATGCACAGTCAGAAGAAGAAAGTGCAACCAGAGACTCATGAAATCACCAGACAAGGTAGGAAAAATGATTTTATTTTAAATTTAATGATCAAAATGTGTCTGAATTTATATCTGCTGTCTATATTTTACACTAAGGTCCCTTTTTACTAAACCGCAATAGAGTTTTTTAGTGCAGGGAGCCTATGAGCATCGAAAGCAGCGCTGGGCATTCAGCGCAGCTCCCTGCGCTCTAAAAACTGCTATCGTGGTTTAGTAAAAAGGGAGGGGGGTATATTTGTCTATTTTTGTATGGTTGTTACTGAGGTGATAGTGCATAGAGTCATCTGCTTTGACCTCTTTGAAAAACCCTGGAATAGGAATGATAATTAACATTTTCTATGCGTACAGTGTGCGTTGTGTTTTTTTTTAATTTTATTGTTGGTAGATCATTTTGACTTGGTCATTTTAAAAGTAGCTCGCAAGCCCAAAAAGTGTGGGCACCCCTGCTCTAGGTGATTGAAATTTAGAGAGGAAAATTTAAAAGTCTCAAGTTCAAACTTCTGTTTGCATTCTCCAAATTTTATATTTTCCTAGTGAACAAACACTTTTCCTTAAGTTGTAAGTTAGTAGAAACCTTCACTTCTGCCATTGATTTCTCTAACTTGTCCATTCTATCAGACTGTTGCTTGAATTTCTCTTCAAAAGTTTTAAATTGAGTGTTAGTATTTTGTACTAAGGCAACAAACTGGGAGCATACCTTGTGTAACATTTCCAAGCCACTCCAGATCGCCTCCATATCAATCATCGCAGGTCTTATCAGGGGAGCAGGAAGAGATATTCCGGGAGACTCCCCAATTTCACCTCCTCCTTCTCTGCTTCACTCTGGGTTTCAGTTCCTCCGAACTCCAATGTTGGCTGTAAGGAAGTCAGCAAGCTATAGATCATATCTGGGGTCAGGGGTGAGACTTGCAACGCCGATAGAGACATCAACTCCAGCGCTGTTGAAGGCATCCCTGACATCATCCCAGAATGCGGAGCAACTCTAGTCCCCAATGGGCTAAGCGATACTTCGCCCTCCAAGACCAAGGTCTGCTCACCTCGGTAAGCGAATACGCCCACTCCAGCTGTAACGGCATAGGAAGTTATAGCCGCTTGTCGCGTCAGGGAAGTGGAAGAGGAGGCAGGAAGAACACTCCTGCTTACCCCTGCGCTTAAATAAAAGAACTGTCTTCTCATTCAAATTGGTAACCAAACTTCAGGATTGCAACCGTCACGTTTGAAAGTCACTCAGAGGTATAGAGTTCTTCAAGAAGAGAGTTGCGCCCTCTAGTGATGAACCAAAGTATATTTTTCAGTCGTTGCAACTTTATTAGTTCTGGTTACACTCCAAGTTTGATTACAAAAGTAAATAAATAAATAAATGTCTTTACAGAGGGCGCAACTCTCTTCTTGAAGAACTCTATACCTCTGAGTGACTTTCAAACGTGACGGTTGCAATCCTGAAGTTTGGTTACCAATTTGAATGAGAAGACAGTTCTTTTATTTGAACTCTAATATTTTTCTGACTTCCACTAATATTTAACTATTAGTACCCCAGTGACATTATAAAGAAATTATATTTATACCCCTGCGCTTAGGCATACCAAAAGGTAAAATTCCTGTTGAAAATGTGAAATAGCCAGTAAAGTGCAGGATCCACTTGAAAACGCAACTCACTCCATCACCATTTTGGATCTCTCCCTACCATACTGATTTTGATGAAGTTTCATCACCACCCGGTCCCGACCTCATCCTTATGGGACCGGAATGTGACACTGATGGTACCGAAGAATAAACAAGCGGTACCGGTGCTCTCCCTTAAGCGAAAGATTGATAACTTGCTACGGGAGAAATTGGGTGTATGTGTGTTTTTAATGTATCCATGTCGACCCCAACTCTCTCGGTGACGGTCTAGTCTGCAAAGTCAGCGGTACCAGTGCTTACCCTAACACAAAAGATACACAACTTGCTTAGGGAAAAATTAGGTGAGCATGTTCTGATGCTGGTGCCAACCCAACTCTTGACCGTGTCCATACCGACTCCTCCAGTGCCAGTCCAGTCTGAGCCTTCGACACCGGTTGCACCTGCAGTGGAGTCTCCATTGGTGTCGCCACTCCTTGTCAAAGACTTGACACCGATGACTCGCCGGTACCGGTCTTCCTCCATTGGCAATTTCTATCAACCTTGACTGGGTTGAAGACTCTGAGCAGGAATAATTTTTTCCCTACATGATGATGCTATTTCTTCAGCTTTAGCTTCAGCTGCTCACAGCATCATCTACCGCTACCTGACTCTGCTTCTTCAGTTTTAACCAAATTTTTTAGGAAAATATTAAAATTTTTTACTTCTTCACTTTTTGAGAGAGATTTTCTCTTTAGATCACCATCTCCATTTTTTCCCCCTTTTCAAGGGCTCCTATGAGACTTGTTTTATGCAGAGTGATTATTATTTCTGCCTTTGATACGCCTCCACTTCTTTATGAATCTCTAGTGACAATATACCTTGAAAAAGTCTTCAGGATCTAGTGTCTGTATATCTGCTGGTGAAGGCAACATTCAACTCACATCAGCCTTTTTGAAGTGTTCCTTCGGAGCATATCCTCAAAATTAAGACTTTCTTTTCGGTGTTGCTATGGAAGGAGAGTCGACATTCCTACTGTACATCAAATTGATTGATGCACAGTGTTGTCTTCTGCTGCTTGACTCTGCCTTCTCAGTCCTTACAATTACTACTACAAGAAGCATCAATGAACATTGACTTTTTCTGGCTGGCGGGAACTAACAGTTAGTTTTCCCATCACTACAGCTCTTTCCTTGTTTTTTGTTGTGATACAGGATCAACCAGGTGTATTTGTTCCTCACTGCTTTCCACTGTTCCACCAAATTTGGAGGGTATCTGCTTGGGAACATTCAGACTATTCCTCAGTTTCCTACATCCCTTTATACTTCATGCCGGAGGTTTGGGAGTAGCTGTAGGGGAGAAGGAGGTCACTAAATCCTTTTAGGATAAATTTTCTTCTCCTGGTTTTGATCACAGCATTTTTTTCGTCTTTTACGTTATAGGCCCTTTAGCCTTTTGGCCTTGGGACCTTTTGCCTTTCTGCCGCTATCTGGCTCTTGACTGCCTTGAGTTCTAGGGATCTGGAGTTTTTTTCTCCTTCCCACTTAATTGGTTTTCACACCTTTTGTTTCTGCTGTTGTTTTCGCACCCAGGTGCAGTATTTTTACTCTTCCCGAGTTTTTGCTCTTTGGGTTTCAGGGAAGCCTCTTATTTTCTTTCATTCCATAGGGCTTCCTATATGTGCTTGCGTTTTTCCATCATCTAGCGCAATTTGCACTGTCAGGCCCTTCTTACGGCCTCTCATCTTTTCAATATTAAGAAGGAGTGCTTGCGTTTTGTTGCTCTAACACTCTGTTTTTGTTGTCTTCAGATTTTTCTTTTCTGGTACAACTACCATTCTTCAATTTTGGTGGTGCTCTACCAAAAGTCTTGTCTTTGGCCTCTTCTCTACTGAGAGCATTTCTTCTTCTGAAATGGCTCTCCTTTGCCTGTTTCAAATTTGAACATTTCCTGCATGGCACTTGAAGATTTCTCAGGCTACATGACTTCCATGTGACTCTGTCTTCATACTTCTTAGTAGACCCTTGCTTTTTAGCAACAGTGTCTTTTTATATCATCCTCTATTCAGCAGTTGCTTAAATGATGTATGACCTCCTCTGTACTCTTTGGAAGGTCTCTTTTTTTTTTTTTTTTACTTTCCTCCTCTTCAAGGGGTGATATTGACAATTCATCCCCTCATAACTGGGAACTGCAACTGCATGTCCTCTTAAACCAAGGACTTTACTCCTTTAAGGAGCACATTTTTTCATATCACCTTACAGTGTCCCTTTTTTCTCTTAATGTTTTTTCAACATTTCTTGAGTACTGGCAATCAACTACCCTTATACTCCATAAACACTTGGAGCCGCAGGGACTCTCCAACTTTGGCTTTAGACAATTGCTTGCCTCATTATCTTGCTGATTGTCTGTTTTTCCAGGGGAAAATAATTCTCTATCAGGCAAATTCAGCATACTTATTCAACTTCACCAATGGACTCCTAGCTTTGCAGCTTTCAGTTTAATGCGGCTCTTCATGGGTGGACTTCACAGGGTGACTCGCACCAACTTTAAGCCACCCCCATTTTGCTTCAGTCTATACTCATTACATTGTTTGAATGACAAGCATTTTTATACATTGGACAAGCAAGTTTCTTTCTATGCCTTTCATCCTTTCTTTTCCTGTTGCTATTTTTGTTCAATCTACAATAGCACTTAGCCACCATGCTTCTCTTAGCTTCTGGATGGCTCAAATAACATTGGTTCTTCCTTCTTCTATTTCTCAGCACCAGGGAGCAAATACCTCTGCCATTTTTGTCTGCTCTGCTTTGTCACTAGCATGGACATTTTCTATGTTTCAGCCTGCAATCCTTTCATCTGGTGGTTGGGTTTCTTTCATGGTGACCTCTTCTGTATCACATCTCTCTCAGACTATCCGCAAGATTTTGATGTCTCCAGGACACCAACCTCACTATATTGTTATCATAACCAACTGTGAGTTCGGTTTTTTTCTTCCCGGTGTCTCCTTCATCATCCACATCGCACTTCCTTGTTAGTTGGATTGGTGTGAAGTTTCTCCTTTGGCGACTAGAATCTTTCCCAGTACTGTTCTACCTTTTCACATGCTACTGAAGGGAAAGCTTTTTATGGCTTGTTTCAGTTTTTCCCATGCAATCAAGAGCCAACCTCTCTCTGCTCCTCTATTGGTCTTCAGATTCATGACAAAACATTTCAAGGTGAAACTACCCTTACACTTTCACCTGTAATCTGGGACATTCATGGGTTCTTTCCAAGTTAGTGAAGCCTACTATTCAACCAATGGTCACAGTTCCTCTTCCCGTTTTTTCACCTGGAAAGTTATTTTTTCCTATCTTACTTACTTCTGTCATGAGCATCAGTGAGTTGCAAGTGTTGGAGGCAGATTTAGCCTTCACAGTTTTTCTCTCTGATACTGTGCTTCTGCTCACGCAACCACAATTTATTTTCAACGGGATGGAGAAGTTTCATCTCCTTCTCTCCTTTCTGGTCTATAAGTGTGCTTGGTTTTTTACATTCTTAGCATTTTTTTGCTACCTCAGCTTGTCTGCGGTGTTCTTTGCTCACATGTTTAAAGACAATAAACTGTTTTCAGTCCAATTCTTTATATGTGAGTTTGCAAACCATTGGACTGTGTAGGGTCCGGTTGGATTTTTATCATTGTACTTTTTAAATTGAATTTTCATGTTTTATATGTCAGTGTATAATAAATTATCTCCAGAACATCTGTATCCACAGTTTTTTGTTTTTGTTTTTCATCGGTGGTTTTTTACATCACCAGGACCAACACTTATACACCTTTTCCCCAAACTCTTTGTCTCATTTGATTCTAACAAGTTGGGGACTTTTTGTTTCTGAGGAACTGGTTTCTCACTGTTTGGTTATCTGTATTTCGTTCTGTTTTTTGCTCAACCTGGTCTGCACCTGGTGAGTCAGGTCACAGCCCATGCAGTCTGAGCTAGAGCAGTTTTCTGTAGTTTTCCTTGCATTTACTTCTCTTCTGGATTTCTATACAGCTGCCCCTTGGTCCTCAGTTCACACATTCACACATTCACCTCTCATTTAGAAAATTAGTAAAAACAAAACTGTTTAACTGATTTGTTACCTAAGATTTTTAGACCCAAATTCACTAAGCAAACTGATCGGTTTGCAAGCCCTTAGTGAGCAGATTTTCCTCCGGCCCGATTCACAAACCTGTACTGCGATCTGCTTCAAATCCGTGCATGCAAATGAGGAGAAATGCATGCAAAGTAGGCAGGGACGCGATTCACTAAACTTTTCTCCTGACACACCAATTGGCTGGTCGATCAAGAACAAGCAACTAGTGAGGACCAGACGCTTGTATAAAAAACTCCGCTCCTCTCTGCCTAGACCTGCTCTCTGCCTGCCCCGACTCTCTCTGCCTCCCATGGCTTTCCTGCTCTGTGCCAGGATCTGCTCTCTGCCTGCCCCAACTCTCCTGCTCTCTGCTGCCCTTCCCCGCAGTGCAAGCCCATGGTTTTAAAGCGGGCAGCACTGCGGGGAAGGGCGGCAGAGAGCAGGAGAATAAAAAATTGCCCCCCCCGGCCCAACACCCCCCACAAGGATCGGATATGGATCTGAGGGTTAGTGAATCAAGGCCTTAGTTCATTATCTCTTCCATTCTGTATACATGTATTAGATGATTCTATATTGTAACTATGTCGCTGATTGTCCAGCTCTTCTTATTGTAAACTGCCTTGAACTACCATGGCTTTAGCGGTATATAAGAATAAAATTATTATTATTATCATTATTGTCTGGAATTTTTTTTCCAGACAGGATGTGCACTTCAGCCAGTTCGCATGATAATATTTATTTTCTTGAAGGCCAACTCTCCCACCATCCCATTCTGGTTACCTTGGAAGTCACAATATACAAAATGTGAAAAATTGGAGTTTGCCACTAATAATCTAGTTCCTCAGCACCCTGAAGTTGTGGGTTCAAACCCAAGCTGCTTCTTGTGACCCTGGGCAAGTCACTTACTCCCCAATTGCCCCAGGTACATTAGATAGATTGTGAGCCCGCCAGGACAGACAGGGAAAACTACTTGAGTACCTGAATAAATGCATGTAAACCGTTCTGAGCTCCACTGGGAGAATGGTATAGAAAATTGAATAAATAATAAAAAAAAAATAAAAATAAACTACCGAGGTTAGGAAAAGTAGGAAGAAGTGTTTCAGAATTCCACGCAAAGGTTCATTTATTTTCACCTTAGACACTTGTGGTAATCTCACAACCCACCCACCTCCCCTGGTTGGCTTCTTAGCTAGCTTATCTTAACTGAGGAGACATGGGTCCTGCGTCGTGCGGGAAGGCACTCACGCATGCACGGTGTGGGCTATTGCGAACTATCTAAAGTCTTAAAGTGGCGATGCACCCATGTGTGAGAATATCTGCCTGCTGTCCCTGGATAACACTTGTTACGGTAAGTAACTGTGCTTTCTACTCATGCTCCACTCAGATGCAGCTCTTAGACATGCCTATATGTAGGTCATGTAAAATGTGCAATTTTTTACCACCACGCAGTACTTTTACATGTGTAACCTTGGGGTAATTTTATGTGTGAAAAATCTTTTATAAAATTACCCTCATATTGCATAAGATATGTACTATGCTTTCTCATTTACCATAACAACTGTATACTCTGTCTAACTGAGTACACATTGGAGCCCCTATTAGAACATATAAAACACTGTTCTACATACTCAATTTACTTATAAAAGTACCCCCTTAACTGGCTAAGTTGAAATGGCTAACCATGCTCATATCTAACTGGTCAAAGTTTCTGTGTCAAATTTAAGCAAATATAGATTTGGCTACAAATTCTCCAAAAGGGAAATAAGTCAAAGTAATTTTTTCTCTTTGGTACTCAGTAATGTTTTGAAAATTAACTCCTTAATTCTTACTAATTTAACCTCCCCCCCCTCCTATTTTACAAAACTGTAGCGTTGTTTTTAGTGCCAGCTGCAGCAATAACAGCTCCAACTCTCATAGAATTCCTACAAGCATCGGAGCTGTTACCACTGTGGTCAGCACTAAAAACTATGCTATGATTTTGTAAAAGGGGAGGGTTAGCTAACAAAAACAACAGAAACTGGAAATCTGTTCTTACTTAGAATTACAAATGTATTTGAATTTATCGTATATTTACCATATATACTTAAATTATGTAACATGCAAATTAAAACTCACAAAAATGCTCTCTTTTTTGGTTAGCCTACAGATCTATTCATATGATTTCCATTGACACTCTGGTGCAGGAAGCTCTGCAGGCATGCCTTGATAATGAAATGAATTCCAAAGGTGGAAAAAATGTGACTGCGAAAGTGGAACCTGGGGATGTGCAGCCGGTATGCATAACTTCAGTTCTGTCTAAGCAATTTTTAAAGTACAATAGGTAATACCTAATATAATAAAACGGTAAGCTGCGCATGCGCACTTCCTACGCGTGCGTCCGTTTTCCGTGAGCTGTAAATAGGAAGTGCGCATGCGCGGCTTACGGTCTTCTTCCTCCTCCCCACCCCCCGCCGAGGTGGATGTCGGCCGCCGCGGCTGCTGGTCGCCCGAAGCTCTCTCTCTCTCTTCCTCCCCCCCCCCCCCCGAGGCGGATGTCGACATAAGTAGGGCATGGAGTTCAGGAGGAAGGTATGCTCCCCTCCTTCCAGCGGCCGCCAAACAATGCCTTCCTTCCTGCCATGATCCTCAAGGCCTGGACTGCAACACACTCAAAACGAGGCTCCTGCACTCTTGGACTGCGGCGTAGGCAGCAGTATAAACACGCTGCTTCGCGCCCTTCTCTGCCGATTTCCTCTGCCGCGTCTCTGATGACATCATCGGAGACAGACGCGGCAGAGGAAATCGCCAGTAGAAGGCCGCGAAGCAGCATGTTTAAACTGCTGCCTACGTGGCTGGAGCCCCCAGGTTTGTCGGTGGTGGGAGGGTCAGGTGGGAAGGCCTGAGAGACGGGGAGAGACGCGCTGGACTGGCAGGGGGTTGGAGAAGCGGAAGAGGAGAGACCGGTCTCTGAATGCATGTGAAGAGAGGGGGGCTCTTGGAGTGTGAGGCCAGCGAAAGACATGTGACACTCCCCCTGTGCTTCCCTCTCCCTTCTCCCCCGCAGAACAACTTCCGAGGGAAAACACAGTGCGACTCATTCAGTTCAGTAGATTTTACCTGCTGGACTTGGCTGATGCAGCATAAACACCATCCTCACCTTCTCCTCAAATTGACAGGGCTCATTCCCTACCCAAATACCTCCCTTCACACTCATCCAGTATGCTTCCGACCCACACTCCTCCCCTCCTCCCACTACACATTTATTACTCACCAATGTCTTAGCAAACTCACTAATCATTCCTTACTGCCTCTCCCACTAATTAATGTTCCCACTAACCCAATTCCGTTCCTCTCTCCATCTGATTCACACTCTCCCAATCCCTCCATCCACACTTATTTTCCAAACACTATTCCTGATCAGACACTCTCAGTCTGACCCAGATTCTCTACTGCCCTGGCTCCATGTGACACACACACTTCAAAACTGTTTCCCATCCTCGACTGCTGTGACATTCACTCAATTGCTCTTTCCTTCCACTGCTCTGACAGACACCAAAACTATCTTCCTCCTCCCATCCAATTCATTTGTTTCCCAACTTCTCCCTCAGTGACCACTTTCAAAACTCTACCCTCACCCATAAGCATCCTTTTTTTACTGTATCTCCCCAACTGCCCTGCTCCCATTCCACCCCCAATCTGGCACACTTACTCACCCAACTACCACCTTTCCTAGGATTCAGCACACTCAATTCCAAGCCACTTCACTCCTCCTCACGGATCTGACACAACTGCACAGGGAAATGGAGGGGGAGGGAATGCTGATGTGGCTACTGCACAGGGAAGTGAAGGGGGGAGAGAAATGCTGCTGCATAGGGGGCAGGGAAAAAGACAGATAGAAAGAAAGGCAGATAGTGGGAGGGAGGGAGACAGAAAGAAAAGAAGAAAGAGACAGGGGCAGGGAGAGACACAGAAAGAAAGAAAGACAGTGGGAGAGAGAGACAGAAAGAAAGACAGACAGATATATATTCTAGCAGGGGGGGAGATAAAACAAAGGGAGAAGGGCTGCTGGATAAGGGGAGCAGTGAAGGGGTGGTGGTGGACACAGGGGAGGTAAAAGGAAGGCAGAATGCACAGGGGGAGCAGGCAAGGCATGGTGGTGGACAGCCAAGGAAAAAGAAAGAAAGAAATACAGAAAGCGACTAAGGAGAAAGAGAGAGAGAAAGAAATAAAGACAGACACACACACATATATTCTAGCACCCGTTAATGTAACGGACTATAAGACTAGTGTAGAAATAAAACAAAAACATAACGGAAATAAAATAATACATTTTTTGTTAGACTAACTTAGCCTCCCCCCTTTTACAAAACTGTAGTGCGGTTATTAGCGCCGGCCATGGCGGTAATAGCTTCAACTCTCCTGAAGGTCAGAGCTGTTACAGCCATGGCCAGCGCGAAAAACTGCACTATGGTTTTGTAAAAGGGATGTTAATATAATTTATAATTAGCTTTTGAAGTAACCCCTTCTTCCTCAGATCAGAAATAAGCAAATGTTGGCAACATCAGTATATATACATAAGGGAAATATGAAAGTCAATTTTTTCATGCAGATATACAGGGGGTGTGGAAGGGTGTCAGGGGGCATCAGGGTTCATGGAGGAGTGTGAGGTATGGGGTGTCGGGGTGTATGGAGGGATGTGAGATATGGGATGTCGGAGTGTGTGAGGGTGTCAGGCTCAGCAGGAAGAGTGCTATCTTTGAAAGGGGCTGGGGGATCACTGGGGGGAGGGTCGGGAAGTGTGGAGGGGTGTTGGGGATTGTGGAGGAAATCAGGGCTCTCCCTGCTGGATCAGGGCTGATCCGGCAGGGGAATCCCCAATTGGGGATTCTCCTGCCACAAGTAGCTGATGGCAAACTCGGGTGTAGGGGAATGTAGAGGAGGTATGGAGGGGTCAGTGGGAGGAATGCTATCTTTGGAGGGGGCTGGGGGATTACAGAGTAATTTTTTTGAAAAATCAATTCATTGAATGATAAACGACACTTGAAAGGGACTTCCTGCATCTAGGGCTGGATTAAAGGGTAGGTCCAGGAGGCACGTACCTAGGGCCCAAAATTATCAGGGGTCCCCAGCGCAGCTGTCCTGGGCCCCACAGATCCAGGGGGCCCCGTGGTCCGAACTTCCGCCCATCCAGTTAGCACGAGCTCCTAAAGTGTTATATTACGGTCTCCTGGCCACACTAGAAAGGATTTTTTCTTTCTGTTTTCCCTAGCAAAGTTGTACACGTTTTTGGACCAATGAGAATTCTTCACTCGACCCCCACCTTTTTTACTTATATTTTCACTTTACCGCAGGGTTCTTTCACTGCCTTAGTATTACACTCAGCATAGCTATTTTGTGCTCAGCATTTTGACTTCTTTATTTCTGGTGTTTTTTTTCCTTTGATATTTTTTTGTTTAGATTTAGTACCTTTGCCTGCTCTCTCAGTTTGCTTGTTTGCTTTACATTATATTGAGTTTTGTCAGTTTAGGTTTCGTGTTCTCAGCTCTCATAGGAGGGTAGTGAGCCTCTTGCTACTCTGTGATTCAAGTTTCACACTGGTTCTTACTTAGCCCAGTTCCGTGCATTTTTTATTTTCTCTTTTAGATATCTCTCGGCAGGGGTTTGTGAGTCAGTGTTTTACTTCTACTTTTTAGTCCTTAGATCATATTCGGGGTCACACTGTGGCAAGTTTTGGTATTTTTCAGTTAATTTTTCTCTAGTTTATTAGCAGTCAAGCTGAGGCAGTCCTGTCAAGCCTTGAAGGAAGTGGGGAGAACTTAAGGGAGAAAGAGACAGGGCCAGGGCAGATGATGGAAGTGGGGACTGGAGAAGGGGGCAGATGATGGAAGTGGGGAAAAGAGGTAGAGAGAAAGAAAGGGGCAAATGATGGAAGTGGGAAGGACTTGTGTCAACAGCGTCAGGTGCATATGGGAAAGCAGCAGCAGTGGTGAGGAGGTGAGGGGCCCTCACCTCCTCACCACTACTGCTGCTTTCCCACATGCTGGATGTGGGACATATGCTGGGGGAAGGGGGCAGGATAACGTGATAGAATTGCCTGGGGTGGAGAGAGAGAAGGGGGCAGATGATGGAAGTGGGGAGAAGGGGGAAGATGATGGAAGTGGAGAGAAGGGGGAAGATGATGAAAGTGAGGAGAACTTGTGCCATCAGCGTTGGACGCATATGGGAAATATCTCAAGCACTGGGTCAAGACCATGCCTTCATTGTTCAAGTACTTGCCTCCACATCGTTTGCCTGAATTTCAGCACATACATTCTACTCTATCCCAGCTACGCGTTTATATGGTTCAAGCAACATATGATGCATTTGAAATGTCTTCAAGGGTGACTGCTTTCTCAGTGGCAATGCGACGCTTGGTCTGGCTGCGCATTGTGGACATGGACCCAAATCTACAAGATAGGCTGGCAAACATCCCATGCTATGGCAATGAGCTATTTGATGAGTCCATTGAAGCGGCTATGAAATGCTTATCTGAACATGAAAAATCATTTGCTGCTCTCATTCAATCAAAACCTAAACCCCCGGAGACTACGAGGTTTCAAGCCTTCTGCATCTTACCAGCGGCCTTATCCACAAAAGTCATCATCATCTTATTCCAGGCCGCCGCCCAAGACTCCAGCTGCAGCCAAAGCCCACAGTCTTTTTGACAGTCTCAGCCAGAGCATAACAACAATCTCGCTGTCTCTGTCTTCTCCATTATTTTTATCAGTGATGGGAACTAATCACTTTAGATCTCTGGGTACTCTCGATCATCAAGGAGGGTTACTCTCTTCAATTCCATCAGATTCCACTAGATCAGTGTTCTTCAACCTTTTTACACCTATGGACCGGCGGAAAAACAAAAATTATTTTGTGGACCGGCAAACTGCCTGTTTATTGCGACATTTGAAGGACTGGCTATAGGGAGAAGATCAATTTACCCCTATGGATTTTGAATTGGCTTTCTATGCCCCTCATACCTTCCGTAGTCTTTTGCATTTACCTGCTAAGGATATCCCCGCTATGTTTTGATCGCATATTTTATTGAAATCTATGTGGGCGGTGTGGGGTAGTTTCATTTGTAAGTTGGGAGGGGACCCCAGGGTGACTAACCAGATCTCCTTGAGGGATAATTTAGCCTTTCCTCCGGGACTTGATAACCCTGTTTTTTTGGACTGGGCTCGTCGGGGGATCCACACAGTGGAACAATTATTGACTCCTGAGAGCCGTTTGAGACCTCTCATGGAGTTTGGTGATCAGTTGGGCCACTGTTGGGGTGACACCTTTGCCTATTGTCAGGCCAAACACTATATTCTTTCACTCCCTCAGGAGAATTGCGCAACCTATTGGGCAGCTTCTTCAAGCTTTTTTTCACAGGGGTGATGGGCTCTCATACCTCTGTGTCGGGGTTACATAAGTCCCTCTCTCAGTTTGAACGCCCTAAGGGCATCCAAAGGCTACAAGCCAAGTGGGGCCTGGAGCTTCATACTGACCTTAATCAGTGGAACATCCTGGGTGCCTTGAGTGGGATTCCTCAGTTGATAACGGGAGCGGTATTTCGGGAGTGTTATGCTAGAGTGCTTTATAGGGCTTATTACACCCAAGTGCAATTTCATAAAATTGGGGGTATCTTTTCTCCTCTCTGTTTAAAATGTGGCCGGGACCCTAATACTTTTGTTCACTCTTTCTGGGATTGATGGACTATTCAATCCTTTTGGGGGTCTATCACAATTTATATACAGCGCCTTTACTCTTGTGCCCTCTCGGTACAGTGGAGCAATTGGTCCTGGACTTTCTGGGAGCTTTCCGAGGTTTTCCTAAAGGGGGTTCCCTCTGGTGTCATAAGGTGTGTCTCCTTGCTTGTAAATGTATCTTACAATCTTGGACGGTGTCCGAGCTGCAATCCTTTTGGGGATGGAGATCCATGGTGCATAACTTGGCCTTATGGGAGGCTCGCGAGGCGATGGGTCGCCTGCGCCGGCGTAGACATTTTTTACTCATTTGGGGTGCTTATGTCGATTCTTTATCTCCTAGAGGGCGTAGCCTCCTTTTGAGTACCATCTCATAGGCGGTCTGCTGGTTATTGAGCTCTAGTTCAGGACCAGACACAGCCCCCCTTTCCTTTTTTTTTTTTGAGACAAACCTTTTGGACATCCCAGGGGCCACAAGAGTAAGGGCCTCTGGAGTAGCTGACATCTAAGGCTAGCCACCCTTACTGATCTCTTGGGGGGGTTGTTTTGCTTTGATGGGGAAATGTGGGGGGTAAGAAAGGGCAACATTATGCTGCTACTGTTCTGCCTTGTTGATTGTTTCTTTTTTGATCTTGATTCTGTTGTTTACATATTTCTATTTTCATTCTTAATAAAAACAGATTTGAACATAAAAACACTTGAAAAAAATATAATTTCTCTTATGCATAAACTTTTTTTTTTTTTTTTTTTTGCAGCTTGCTTCACAAGCTCAGCTTGGTGCAAAGGCCAAGGAGTTGTTGAAAAGAGGAAAAAGTATCAGTGATGAACTGTTAATTGAAATGTTGATACTGGCTATTAAGTAAGATCTTGTTTCTTTAATTTTAGTTTAAAGGAGAATTATTTTTCTTAAGTTTGTGATAACATATAGATTAGATAGCAAAATCAATATACTTATGCAAATCAAATAAGAAATGGATTTCTAAAATTAGATTGTGAGCTTGATTGAACAGATAAGGAAAATATTTAAAAGTACCTGATTACTATTCAATGAATTGTAAACCACTTTCGGTGAATCTCGTCATGAAAAGGTGGTTAATTAATCTAAAATAATAAATAAGCAAATAAAACAATTTTGGAACACTGAGCAAAAACAGGTTAAGGCTTACTTCAGCCTAATAACTGGTGTAAATACCCAAGTCTAGATATTAGCCAGAATACATGCAAATGACAGTGCTCTATAATTTATGCACAGTTGTGCACTTGAACCATGTTGTACCCGTACTCTGATCATGGACAAGCCTACAGGCAAAATACTTGACATCAAAACATAACATGTAGTTTTCTGTTTCTTATTATTCTTAAGTGATCATTTACATTTGTAAACGTCTAAAATACTACCACTTGCACATTTTTTTTTAGAGAATTACTCCCTAAGAGGGTAATTCTGTACCAGGCCAGCCACTGTAAGTGCTTATTATGGTACCTATTTTTTTATTATTATTATTTAGCTCACATATTTTCAGTAGTAGTTTGTGTAACTGTGGTTTCACTCACACAGTCCTGGATGCTGGTTAAGCTCTTTGGATTAGGCACCTGGATCAGGATTTACAAAAAGTGTTAAGTCTGTTGAATTGGATGCAGATCAGGGCCAGGATAAATCCCAGTTATTGTGACCACCAGTATAACTCTGAATCCTACTTCAGAAATTTCCCTACCAAACAGTTCAGTTTTAGTTAACAGGAAATCCTCATGCAATTCTTGTCTTTTGTAGTCTAGCAAATACATCTAAATCAGTGGTCTCAAACCCGCGGCCCGGGAGTCACATTCAGCCCGCCAGGTACTATTTTGAGGCCCTCGGTCTGTTTAACATAATCACAAAAGTAAAATAAAACTGTTTCTTGATCATATGTCTCTTTAGCTGTAAATGACAATATTATTATTAAGACTTAGCCAAAAGGAAAGATTTATAAACTATAAAGAGTTTTACCTCCTGCAAAATTGTCATTTCTTTAATAAGCCATTAACTATTTTTTCTGAGGCCCTCCAAGTATCTACAAATCCAAAATATGGCCCTGCAAAGGGTTTGAGTTTGAGAGCACTGATCTAAATTGATAACAGCTGAATATTCTCTTTCCTTCCATAGTTATTTCTTCCGACCCTAGTGGGATCAATCCCATCCTGCCAGGCAGAACAACCCGACACTGCATTCACTGACTCTCAGTAATGTCCTGCTAGGTTCTTTCCCAACTTCTAGAAACACGGCCCTGACCCTCTTTGAGGTGTGGTTCCCATATCAGCCTCCAGCAGGTCACTCACCTGGTTTTCTCTTGGGATCTCCAGTCTGTTTGCCCCAGAGCCTCGTGACTTTGTCTTAATCTGCCTCTGCTACTGAACAGAGACAATCCACTTTTTTTCTTGCAGCCCTTCTTTATGCCAGGTCAGGACACCCCTCTTAACTTCTTGGGTCGTGCAGGCAGCCAAAGACCATGCTCTCAGTAATGCAGATGCTTTTATCTCATCCAAACCCACCCCCATGTCAATCCTTATTTTCATATAATAATTCTTTATATTGGCAGCTTTTTTAAGATTCTCCGGAAATTCAAACATATACTTCTCCCCTTATCTACCCCGAGAGTCAAAAAAGCTTTCAGTGCAAATCAGTATTCCCATAGGTCCTTGGTAACACCACTCAAGGCTCAAAAAACTTTCACAGCCATAAGCTTTATGTGTCATATTGCCATCCTTGAGTGATGCTGCTGAGGACTTTTGGGAATACTGATACGCATTGAAGGCTTTTTTGACTCTCAGGATAGATAAGGGGAGAATCATATTTTCATAACATCCTCAATTGTATCAGTCTTCTAACGCTGCCTACTTTAGACAGTTTTGCTAGCTTCCACCATCATAGTAATCCATCCAGTTTTGTTAGCTTCCACCATCATAGATTCAGATACTGTGGATATTTCCCTTTCCCAGAGGGCTTCAAATCTAATTTTATTCTTTAGGCAATGGGGTGTTAAGTGATTTACCCAATGTAGATTGATTCCAAGTGATTTCTACCTTTAAAAATAGTGCAGGAAAATTTGAAAGGGAGAGAAACTAATAACTGCAAATGTAGGCTATCAACAAAAAAAATCTACCAAAGGAAAGAGTGAGGACCCAAAAAAGGCGTGGAATCCAAGGTAAAACAAAGAGTCACTTCTATTTATTTATGATTGGAGATAAAGGATAATATACCATCTATTGGAATATAATGTTGCATCCAGAGAAGCATGACTCAATATGGCCATTTTTCGGCTGAAATGCTTACATGAGGAGTCTGATATGCTAGTTGGGAAACTAACCAAAGATATCCAAAGATATCTAAAGTGCTTAGTGCCATGTAGAGTCATGCTTCTCCAGAAGCAATGTTATATTCCATTAAGATATTTTCCATTGCAATAGGAATGCACCTTAGGGTACTCTGTCCATTCTTGTGGGCATACTGCAGATAGATGTCAATCACAGCTTTTAAATCTTCCTCCTCCCAGAAGTCTGCTTCCCCTTTCAGTTTCTCTTTTTGCAGGCGAGCATGAAAGGTGTCTTCTGATCTGCTTGGGAGATTGCTGTTTGGCCATTATCTTTCAAGTCTTCTACAAGACTGTTTTTCCACTTTTAGGGTATCTGTGAACCAAGGTGAGGACTTGGTTGATTTATAGTTTTTGAGGCATAATGGTGCAATGAAGTTGAAGGTTTATTCTAATGTGTTATTCCAGTTGTTGAGTGAGGCTCTGAGGCTGGTTGAAGTAATATTTAGCATTTCAGAGGCCTTGCTTCAGAATATGCTGGCATTAATCTTGTCTCTTGTTAGAGGTTTCTCAGTGGTGGTCTTGATAGTAGCTTTTTTCCTTGTGGAGGTTAAGGTTGAAGGCTAATAAGTAGTGGTCTGAGCAAGGAACTGTTGTCCAGTTGGTTTTTGTTATAAGCGTAAAGGGGTTTGAAGATATGAAGTTCAGGGTGTGACCTTTCATATGTATAGGTTCTGATGTCTTCAGGTCTAGTTGGCTGTCCAGTAAAAATCTGTGGAAGTTAGTGGTGTTTGTGTTGTCTTGAGACTCAAGTGGAATGTTTTGTGATGAAGGTTGTTTTGAATTGGAAGTAAATCTGGAGGAGGCTACCAGTTAAATTTACTAATTTCTTCAACTTCATCAAAAAGCACAAGCTACCTAGAATTTAATTGCCTATTCAAAGTACCATGGTTAGACCACCTACTCCTAAAATTCACCATAACCAAACCAATTCACCAACTAATTCACCATAACCAAACCAACCTCCCGAGTAGCATCTTAATATAGAAACAAGATAACTCCTGAATCATATTAGAATGAAATAGATAACTCATTATTATCCCTCCCAATCCCTGACCAAGACTTCCTCAACCATTGGAAAATGATCAATGAACAAACCCTAAACAATCTAACCCCACTCAAATGCAGCAAAAGAATCCAAAGATCATCAGTAAAGTGATTCAACTCAGCACATATGTCCCTAAAAAGAACTTGCCGACAAGCTGAACACTATTAGCATAAACACCCGACCCCGGAAAACAAGACTAACTGGCACCAGAAAATCCTAGAATATAAATCACTATTGAGGCAAAAGAAGAAAGAGTACTACTCTAAATAGATCAACACAGAAGATAATCTTAAAATCAACAAACTGTTCTCAATATTAAATAACCTTACCAACTTGAATAAGATCACAAAGAGTGACAACCCCTCTAGTCCAACAGCCCTGGAACTAGCCAATTATTTTAAAAACAAATATTCAATCCACACAAGACCAGCTATCCCTCACCAATCCAGCTAGACCTGCTACAACAAAACCACTTATGGAAATACCACCAGACAGATCTTGAAATGTTTTTAAGAGATTACATTCAAAGACACAAAATGGCTTCTCCTAAAATACTCCAAAGCATACTGCAGCCCTTGGCATCTGCCCACCTTACTTGATTAAAGCAGCCACCCCGACAACCATAGAAAAATAACCCAATGGCTCAACTATCACCTAAGCACTGGCCTTTTCCCCAGAGGAGTTATCTTAATGCCCATTCCCAAGAGCCCAAAATTCAGCCCCTCTGATGTGACCAATTATATGCTAGTTGCTTCCATCCCCCTATTCATCAAAATGAATGCTACTTACAACGCTTCAATATCCTCACCCTTCACAATTGGGATTCAGGAAAAAGTCACAGCACTGAGACGGTGGTCATGGCACTAGTCACATATGTAAAAGAACTACTAAGTAAGGGTCACAGCGTAATCTTAATCCAATTTGACTTAAGCAGCACATTTGACCTAGTAGACTTTGATCAAATGTCTGAGATCTTCAGCAATTTTGGATTCAGCGACCCAGTCCTTTCCTAGTTCCAAGGTTTCCTAATCACCCTACACTATGTGGTACGTAAGGATGGAGAACTTTCTGATAGCTGACACTCTCCAAGCAGGGTCCCCCAAGGATTCCAACTTTCATCATCAGTGTTCAATTTCCTAATGCAATCATTGGGAGCCAATCTAGGCTCACACGAATAAAACATTTGAACTATGCTGACAACATAATGATCATACTAACTGTAATGGTCACATTAGTCAATACCCTCACCATTCTCAAAAAAAAGTAAAAACTAGACCTCGACCCACCGCCTCAAATTAAATAAGAACAAAACCAAATTCCTTTGGCTAGGACCCTAAACTGACCCATGCTACACTCCAAGAATCACAGTAGATGACAGACTTTCCATTAGAACTATAATCCTGAATCGTAGGAGTAGAAATAGATAACCACCTATCCATGAAATGCCATGTACAAATCGATAATAAAACAATCTTTCCTTGTGATGAGAAAGCTAAGATTCATCAGAAAATACTTTGAAATAGAGGGTTTCTGAATTTTAGTCCAATCCCTAATCCTATCTCGACTAGACTACTGTAATATAATGCTAGTTCTTTGCTCTAAAGTGTCTCTCAAACATTCTCGAGCCGGGGAACACTAAAGGTAGTGGCCACGGCTTGAGGCACCCAGAAGTGCGTGGGCGGACATCACCATGATGACATCACACATTTGCATGACATCATCATGTCGACGTCAGCGCATGTGCAGAGGCCCTCCAGATGAGCCCTGAGATGCCAGTAGGGATGAAGGCCGGAGAGGCACTGGCGCCAACCAATTGCCTACAGCAGTGTTTCTCAACTACTTCAAGCTAAGTATCCCCTTAGTCTAACAAATATCAACTGAGTACCCCAACCACAGACATTCCTAGGCCCACCCAAGCTCTGCCCCAGATCCCATCCCCTTTACTAATTGTAATGCAATTTTTTCCATTCATTATTCATATATACACAGCAGATATAAATTCTCAAAACTGACACATTTCAATCACTAAATTGAAAATAAAATCATTTTACCTACCGGCAATCCTCTGCAGGCTGCTGTAATTAGCTTTAAAGGTGGGACCAGGAGGCCAGGGGGGAAGCCGGAGGATGCTACAGAGAAGGGGGAAACATGCAGGCCTTCAGCAAATTGGGCAGCACTGATGCTCTACCGTGTAAGGAAGTCAGCCGGCAGGCGCCTCTCTTCCTCCTCAGTGTGCCTCGGCACATAGTTTGAGATACACTGCTCTAAAGCATTACTATTGCGTCTACAACTAGCTCAAAATGCAGCAATAAGACTCATATACGGAGTATGGAAATCAGAATATCTGCAGCCCTACTATATGAAACTACATTGGCTGCCGATAACCGCAAGGATCAAGTTTAAATTGGACATCACTGCCTTTAAGTTCCTAAGAGGGAATGGCCCCAACTACCTAACAATTGGCCATCCTATTCCAGGGTGCCTCCAGCAGATATTCTACCAGAAATCTTTTCCAATTAAAATTCCCAGCATGCATCAATATAAAATTTACCAGGCAAATTGCCCTATCCATCCAATATCAATTAGCAAAATGCTGGAACCAAATACCATTCACACTATGATCTTGTGACTACTACCTCAGGTTCAGAAAACTTCTAAAAGCATTTCTGTACCAAGACAGTAAGCCAACCCAGAAGTAACTGCAACAATAATTGTAAAAGCACATTCTTAAACTGTCTCACAAACTTTGTGAAGCTATGACACACTAAACGTGGTGGCCGCAGCTTGAGGGCATCTGGAAGTGCATGGAGGTTGGCATGATGACATCACGCATATATGTGACATCATTACATTGACGTCCATGTATGCACAAAGGCCCTACAGACTGGGTCCTGAGCCCCCAGTGGGAGATGCTGGGTCCTGAGCCCCCAGTGGGGGATACTGGAAGGGAAGAGGCACAGAGAGGAGGAGCTGGTGCCGGCTGACTGCCTACAGGATATACCTCTCACTGTGAGAGACACGTCCAGTAGGCAGTCAGCCAGCGTTGGCACCTCTCCTCTTCCCCGGTGTCTCACAGCACACCTGGAATCTCAAATGGCACACTAGTGTGCTGCAGCACACAGTTTACGATACACTGGCCTAATGCAACTCCTGGGACAAAACAAAATCAACAATGACCTACTTGTACTTGTAACTTTATAGTTGAAACTATGACCTAATTGTATTAATTGTTATACCTATCTACCTGTACTAACAACCCTATTAAATGTCCACGTCAATCTGTCCACTGTAATTTCCTGGGTAATTGACCTAACCTCTTGTAACGTAATCTGATCTTGAACTGATAGGTTAAAGTGGAATAGAAAACCTGATTAATATAATATATGAGCAGATCAGAACCTTGGTTTCGGAGAGTTCCCCGTGTCTCTCCTTTTCCTGTCTTTAACTCTAGAGCTCTTCCATGCTTTGGAATGAACTGAAAGGGGCAGCAGACTCCTGGGAGAGGAAGAGATTTCAAAAGCTGTGATTGACATCTTTCTGCAATATGCTCGCGAGAATGGGCAGAATACTCTCAGGTTCAGCATACCATTCTATCTACTGGAAATATGTTATTAAGGAAAGAGCCTAATCTCTTTTAACCCTTTGTCTCTTTTTGTTCTCTTTTTGACTCCTTTTGTTCTTGGACTCCACACCTGTTTTTGGACCTTAATCTTTTCTCTGGTTGTTACTACCCATGAGGTATTGTTCTCCTTGTTTAATGCATCCCCCCAAAAAAAATCTTCCATATAGATATATGAAAGTTTCTATTTCTTTTTCTGCTGTTCAAAATGTTCTGTAATTTTTTACATTTATGTAATTTTGCTCCATCTTTTCCTGGTGAAATTACTGAGATTAGAATGTTTCATTAGTTTAAAAAAAGAAAAGAAAGAATAGTGAGAATGAGAGACATCTTACCCAAACGCTTTCAATAAGTGTTTTATTACAATGTTCAATCATGTTTTATAATTATTCTCTTCTTATACATACATTATAACAGTTGTGGAATATGAGTTAAAATCATACCTTATTTATATTACTTAACATTGCTGTGATACCAACTTTTAATGCTTATGCTAAGGAAACAATTTGATAAATATTCAGTTGGCGGAAATCAGATATTGTTTTGAAGTACTAACCATCATTGGCAAAATTAGACTCAGATATTCAAAGCTAGGCCCAGCCCCCCTCCCCCACCAAGAGTATGTGTCCCTTTCTTATCCCCCCACCAAGAGCATTTGCCCTCTCCCCAATACCAGCCCCCCCACATGGACTCTCCCAAAGTTCCTCTCCCACCTCTAAGCCTTGGAGCTTACTTTAGTATCCTGGGGGGAGGGGGCTAGGGGTAGGTCAGACAGGTTTCAAACCCTGATAATTCTGGCCCATGCTGCCTCATGAGGTAATTCACTGTATTACCTCATGGCTACAACTAGAGGTTGATGGCAGCCATTTTGCAACTGGCACTGGCATGAGTAGGAATGATTGGAGCTTATTCCTGCCTGGCCTACCCTCTAAACCACCAGGGATACCAAGGTAGGCCCAAGGAGCCTACAGGTGGGTGATTGGGGGAGCCCTTCAGAAGGGGGAAAGTATGTTGAGGGGAATCTGGGGTGGACTGCTCATGAGGGCATGCTCTTCGGGATATTAGGAAGGGCCACATGCTCCTAAGGAGGTCAGGAAGGGCACATGCACTTGGCAGGGGGAGGAGTTTGGGCCTGTTGGGAGAGAAAATGGAGATGTGTAGAGGTAAGATCAAATTTAGGTCAGCCTTTTTTATAGCTATTTTATCACTTAGCTATGTGGGCACTGGCACTCCCTGACTCCACCCCAGAATGTCCTTCCACTACCCAGATTTCCATTCTGCAGTTTTAGCTGATATTCAGTACATTGCCCACTTAAATTCGACTAAATACTGGTGACTTGCCCATTGAGTATGATTTGACTGGGACAAGAGCCTCTTCTGCCCGGTTAAATTGTTTTGAATATTGATCACAAAATTTTTTTTTCAGAACATGCTATTAAACTACTAATTAGAGGAGGTCTTGGATTTTATATACTACCAAATGCTTCTAATTTTTTAGATTTCTTAAATTTGTTTTCTAGTAACCTACCATGCGGTCATGGATGGATCATAGAAGATTTTCCATTGACAATTAATCAAGCAAAACTGTTTGACAGAGCTCTGACAGGAAAAGATTTTGATAAAGTTATCCTTAAACCAAAAAAAACCTTATTGGTAATAGATCCAAAGGAACCAATAAATCCGATTCCGCCTCAGTCTGGACTGGACTTTGCTGTGTTGCTAGATATTTCTGACTTTGAGGTACTGAAACGTGCTGCTAATGTAAAAGGTAAGTGTTTCATTAAATCACAGGTGTCAAACTCAAGGCCCTCAGGCCAAATCTGGCCCGCCTGGTTATTTTATGCGGCCTGCGGTCCAATGCCCACAGTTTTACCTTGTGGCTGGCTCCCTTCTCCTCACAGCTGTAGTGTGCATGGAGCTGCATGCAGCAGCTCCTCGCACGTCCCACACCTCATCCAGAAGCATTCCCTCTGACATTGCGATGTCAGAGAGAAGTCTTCCAGTTTAGAAGCAGGACGCACGAGGAGTTGCTGCATGCAGCTCCATGCACACTACAGCTGTGAGGAGGAGGGAGCCGGCCACAAGATGACATCGGGGGCATCAGACTATGGGCTGCATAAAACGGCCAGGTTGGAGCCGGCCAGAAGGTTAGACACCCACTGGAGGTAGGCACAGCATGGAGAAAGGGAGACAGCAAAGGCAGGGGGAATGGTTTTATTTTCAAGTTAATGTTTGAATTGTGTCAATTTTGAGCATTTTAATCTGCTGTCTATCTTTTGCACTGCTCTTGTTTCTTTTTCTCTGGGGGTTGTACTGCATGCAGAATCTTGAATCTCAGGGTGGTTTTTTAATATATTAGTACTTTTAGTTTTTGGTCCCATATTTGCATAGGGGTTATCTGTGTTCTGGTAGGAACGAATGTTGATAAGCATACAGTATGTTTTGTGTAGTTTAATTTTGTGGTTAACCATTACCAATATGTCTTAATAAGATTATATTGTGTGTGTATATATGAAAAATGAATGGAAAAAATGGTGTTATAATTAGTATTATTATGGGGCGGAGTCTGGGGTAGAGATTGGATGGGGTCTGGCTGCGACTTAGCCTGTGTTTTGGATTTCGGCCCCTTAATGTGATTGAGTTTGACACCCCTGCATTAAATAGCTATATGAATCCTATTGTAACAATTTTTATTTATTTATTTAAAATACAGTAAAACCTTGGTTTGCAAGCATAATTCGTTCCGGAAACATGCTTGTAATCCAAAACACTAGTAAATCAAAGCGAATTTCTCCATAAGAAATAATGGAAACTCAGACAATTCATTTCACAACCCCAAAACTTTAATACAAAATACTGTATGTACTTGTATTGCAAGACTTTGCTTGTTTAGAACAGTCACTACACTCCTGCAGTGTCTGAGAGAAAAGAATCATTGGCTCGGTTGTGATGATGTGATGTGTGTATATTGCATGTACTTGTATTGCAAGACCTTGCTTGTTTATCAAGTTAAAATTTAATAAAATGTTTTGCTTGTCTTGCAAAACACTTGTATACCAAGTTACTTGCAGTCCGAGGTTTTACTGTATTTATAATATGCACAATCCAGTTCTTGGCAAGCATACAAAATATACGGTCATTAAAAACAAACAAAGAGAGAAATAATAAAAATTAATTCTTGACATCTAAATCATATTAACAGCACATTAATTTTTCTGCAGAATTTAATATATGAGCCAATTGGTAAAGTCATAATGATGAGGCAAGAGCAACAGGGGCCAAGGCATTTAATATTATAAAAATCAACACCTAAACTTTAAATTGAATTCTCCATTAAACTGGAAGCTAGTAGAGCTCTTTCAAAATTGGTGAAGTATGAGTAAATCTAGAAGATCCAGTAAGTAAGTGTGCCACCATATTTTGTGCTACCTGAAATGAATGCAGTAAATATACTGGACAACTTAATAACAGTGCATCACAATAATCAAAATGATAGTTATAGGAAACCTAAATCTTCACCTAGAAGCAAAGGATGACCCTAAAATACAAAACTTTTAAAGCTTATTAGAACAACCGGAATTCACCACCTCCCCACAGGTCCTTACTCACAAAAGTGTCCATTTCACACTCAACAAACAGACCAAATCACAAGCTAATAGATCACATTTTATGGGTCAGATCATCATCTCCTGAACTTCTTCCTAAAAATACCCAAAATAATGATACAAAACCCAAAATAAACTAAACAGATAGCAAAACGTGGTAAGATACCCATAGAGGAATTCTGGATGGAAGTTACTGAAAAACTAGAATCGATGAATTAAGGCATAGAAGAAGGCATTACAGCTTGGCAAAACCTAACTAAGAAGGTTCTAGATAAGATTGCACTAATAAAAAGAAAAGAAAGCTGAAACAGCAAAATAACCCATGATTCACAGAACAGCTGAAGGCCAAGAGGAAAGAAGTAAGAGGAGTAGAAAGGTTGAGGAGAAAAGAAACCTACATTGACTGGAAGAAAAAAAAACAAAACAATACCAATAAGCAGTAAACAAAGCAAAAAAATCATACTATGACAAGATGATTAGTGAATCTAGAAATTCTTTCAAATGCCTTCAAAATCTACAACTCACTAATTTCCACAAAAGATATAATGGAAGACCTAGACAATCTAGCTCATTACTTTCAAGAAAAAAATCTGAATTGTGAGGACATCATTCACACAAGATCCAGCAGATAGCAGAGATCATTACCCAACCAAAAACAACCAGGATGAAGGAATCCCAGCCAACAGATGCTGGTCAAAATTCACTGCAGTGAGCATATAAGAGATCTCAAACAAGATAGACCTAATAAACAGATGCTTAGAAAATGGACTGTATCCCCAAACAATATCAACCATTATATTGATATCCATACTCAAAGCCATAAACCTTGATCTGACCAAAGTAAAAAACTTCAGGCCAATAGTGGGGATTCCATGGTCCGCAATATTACTAGAATTTTGTGTAAGCACTCAACTAACTTCATAGACCAAACAGAAGGATTCCACAAATCACAACATGGCTTCAGACCAACGTCCAAAATAAGAAATCAACTCAGTAGAGGCAAACAATCTATATTATTACAATTTGATATCTCTGCAGCATTTGATGTGGTAGACCACTATCTCCTACTCCTCAAATTAAACGAACTAGGAATATAAAGCATGGTGCTGCAATGGTTTTCACAATTCTTAAGAAATAGAGCATATAAAATCTGGAAGGAAGACAAAAGATTCCAACCATGAAAGGTCAATTGTGATGTCCCACAAGGCTCACCAATATCATCTACGCTATTTAACATCTATCTAAGTGCACTGGGAAATAACCTACCTTCAACCCAGGCTCATATCTTCTCCTACGCAGATGATATCGTCATTCTCTGCAAAGCCAGAGTCCTTCAATAACACTCTAAATTACCTGAAAACCACTATTCATGACCTAAGTACATGGACGAAGAATAATTTCCTTAAGCTAAATAAATCTAAAACAAAAATATGGTTCAGAGATTATAATTCACTACCGAGCACAGAACTAGAGCTATCCACAGGTGAGAGGCTAAAGACAGAAAATTCTTCCCCAAAACTGGGAGCTACACTTGACTCAAACTTAACCTAAAACATTCATATCACCTCTCTAGTGAAAAAATTATTCTTTAAGATGAGACAACTGAGGGCAATTAGACCAATTCTAACAGAGACTAGTTTTAAGACAGTAGTACAATCTGTCCTAATAACCCATCTGGACTACTGTAACTCACTATAAGGTAGCATTACAGAAAAAGAGTGCAAGAGACTCAAACTGCTACAAAACACAACTGCAAGGCTAATTCTAAAAAAGAATAGATACGAAAGGATAAGTCCACTATTAGAACAACTGCATTTGCTACTGATGAACAAGAGAATCCATTTCAAGATAGCCTGCATGGTTCACAAAGTGATATATGGAGAAAACTTGGAGGGACTAACATCTGATATCAAAGTCCTGCATTCCTTATTCAATAAACATGAAAAACAATGCTTCAAACTGCCCCTCCCATCACCTCAAAAAATACAGTAGAAGAAGATGTTTGAGGCTACCTTAGAATACCAAGCTCCCTACATTTGGAACAAACTGCCAATACAACTAAGACAACCCAGCACATACCTTGACTTCAGGAAGAAACTAAAGACATACCTCTTCACCCTATAACCACTCTCTTATCTTCATCCCTTCCTCCCCAAACCACCTCCACTCTAATAATGTAACTTCCAAATCTTGATGTAATTCATATTGTAAACCACAAAGATTCCTTGCAAAAGAATTGTATTTAAGACACTGTATTGTATTGTACTAAAATCGTTTACAAAATTCCTACAAAATAAGACCTACGAAGTGCATAGTGGTGATAAGAGGTCCCACAAATAGAATGTTTTTTGTGGAGTACCACAAGGATCCCCAATGTCTCCTTCCCTGTTTAAATTATATCTAAGTGCCCTAGGAAGAACTTCTGCCATCCTCGTGTTCATACATTTTCCTGTGCAGATGCCATTTTCCTCCTTTGTTTAGCCAAGGACTTTATTGAAGACACATTACATCATCTAACAAAGATCACAGAGGACCTGAATACATGGATGCAGAAAAACTTCCTCAAACTCAACGAACTGAAGACTAAAGTACTCTGGTGGTCATGACCCCCATTTTGAATCAGACTCTAACACTAGCCACAGGAGAGAAACTTAAGATTGAAAATGCATCTAAAATCCTAGGTTTTATCCTAGATTCAAATATAACCTTCAAGAACCAGATTGATTCCTTGGTTAAAAAGGTTGTTTTTTTCAGACTAAGACAATTAAAAACCATAAGACCAATATTAAACCATAATAGCTTTAGGACAATCGCACAAGCAGTACTACTTCCACACCTAGATTACTGCAACACCATATACTCCTGAATCTCAGAGAAAGAATATAAATGTTTGCAGCTACTCCAGAACACAGTGGCCAGGCTGATTTTCCACCAAAGTTGATTTGGGAGGGCTAGTCTGCTTCTGAGAGAACTACACTGACTACTTATAAAAAGAAGAATTCAATTTAAAATAGTGTGCATGGTTCATAAAGCTATATATAGGGATAACTCAAAGGCACTCATCTCAGACATAATGGTCAACAGTTCATTCCAAACTTCCAGAGCTGCAATCTAGACACTCCACTGTAGCTACCATGACTAATACTAATCTTATTGTAGGCAACACCAAATCCTTTCTCTCTGCAATATTATGACCATTGACCAATTGTAACCACAAATTCTACTGTAACTGCTGTGTCTGTTACAAATCTTATTGTAAGCTGCATCAAATCCATGTAGAAAACTGTAGGTTTATAAGAAATTGTATAGTATGGTATGGTATGGTTGATGGCAGTCACGTCAACATGCAGAGGCAGCAAGCTTCAAGCTGTAGTGGCTGATTCACCTTACACAAAGTTTCATCACAACAGAGCAGATCTGCATACTCATTCTAAGTTCCTTCCGAACATGATGTTGGATTTCCACCTTAATAAGTCAAATATCTTATGTTTTGATGTTTTGCTTACATTTTTTCCAAAACCTCATGTCCATCCTGGTGAAAGTGCATTGCAAACGAGCCATAGCCTTCTATCTGGAGTGGACTAAAGCCCATGGACCAGTGGTCTCTAATGTATGGTCCCAGGGCTGCATGCAGCTCCCAAGGTCCACCATTGCAGCCCTTAAACAGTTGGCTGAAATGCATTAATTTCAATCTTGCCCAATTGATATAGTAACTGCAAACAATCTCTTGTGTTACTCAGTGTCTCATTTATGGAATTTGCTACTGCTGACAATCCAAAATAAAGTGAGTTTTTAAAATGTGTCCTTCAAGTATTATAGAATGAATATTAGTATTAATTTTTAATGTCTAAGACCCAGTCTGAGCAAGCAGGTCAAGACAGTATTGACGCAAAACTGGAAAGATCAAAAACTGTATCACTGGAGTGATGCTTAAATAAAAACCCAGCAGTGGGGAAGGAAGACAATGCCGGATGGACTTCTACAGTCTATGTTCCTTATATGCCAAGATGGATCAGGGAGGGTGGGGGAGGTGCTGCAGTTAACTGTGACAGCAACTCCAGTAGTGGAGCAGTGTGGGGTAGTGCAGCCGATGCCAGACAGATTTTTACAGTCTCTATCCCATATGCGGGAAAAAGGATCAAGAGCAATTATATGTATTTTATTACATTACATTACATTAGAGATTTCTATTCCGCCTGTGCCTTGCGGTTCTAGGCGGATTACAATATAGAAGATATCTGGGCATTTCCAGTAGAATTGCATTACAGGAGAAGAGTAAATTACAGGTAACAGTAAAGAATTATAATACATTCAAGATTACAGAATATGTTACATAACAACAGATTCAAGTTACAGCGGATGGAGAGTAACAACATATACATGTTAGCGAAGGTGGTTACATAGCGTTGATGATTACATGACGTTGGTTACATAATGTTGATGATATAGTCTGTAGAGGTGTTTAGTTTGAGGATTGGACAGAGTGTTACTATAGGGGTGGTATTCCCAAGGGATTGATCGTGAGCTCATTAGTTGGAGGTTAGAGTGATGGGAAGTATTTTTTGAATAGAAGTGTTTTTATTTCTTTTCGGAACACTTTTATGTCTGTTGATTTGATCAGGGTCAATTTTAGCTGCCTGTGTTGCTAGAAGGTTGTCGTAAAGTTTCTTACGTCGAGTACCATTGAGAGGTGGGTAGGTGAAAAGGTTCTGTGTTCTCCTTCTTCTGGGTGAGAGGTAGTGGTAAAAGCGGTTGTTTAGGTAGCTGGGTGCGGTTCCATGGGTTACTTTGAATAGAAGACAGTAGAATTTGAATTATGTTCTTGCTTTTATCGGTATCCAGTGAGATTCTAAGTATGCGTTGGTAATGTGGTCAAATTTGCTAAGTGAGTATATGAGTCTGAGGGCTGTGTTCTGGACGGTCTGTATTTGTTTTATTGTGTTGATTGGGCATGGTAGGTAGAGGCTGTTGCAGTAGTCTACAATACTAGCACAAGGGATTGGACAATGATCCTGAATTGATCTTTGTTAAAGAATTTTCTTATTTTTCTTAAGTTTCGCATTGTGAAGAATGCTTTTTGGATGATTTTGTGGATTTGTGTCTGCATAGTGCAGCATCTATCTAATTGTATTCCCAGGATTTTGAGGGAGCTCTGTATTGGGTACTTGATTGAGTTTACTTCCAGTTCTGTTAGGGATGGTTTTTTGTCCTTCTCTAGTAGTAGGAATTTAGTTTTGTCCGAGTTCAGCTTCAACTTATGATTCGTCATCCATTTTACAACTGTTTCCAGTGTAGTTTTCAAGCGTCCAGTGGAGATGGGGTCTTGGATGTCGAATGGAAGGAGGATGGTTATGTCGTCCGCGTAGCTGAATGAAGCTATGTTTAGGGCGTCCAGGGTGGTGCCTAGGGAAGCTATGAATAGGTTGAATAGTATGGGTGAGAGGGGAGATCCTTGTGGCACTCCGCAGGGGTTTGACCCATGATTCAGATGGAATATCTTTTGACTTAACTCTATATGATCTTGTTTTAAGGAAGCCTTGGAACCAGTTGTGAACTTTACCTGAGATTCCTATAGCGTCTAGTGTCTGGAGTAGTATGGGATGGTCCACTAGATCGAATGCAGCTGAGAGATCAAGTTGGATGATTAGCAATCTGTTTCCTAGGCTGAGGTGTCGTCGGGCTATGTCTAGTAATGATACCAGAAGAGTTTCTGTGCTGTGATTAGATCTGAATCCAGACTGAGATGGATATAGGATGTTGTGGGCTTCTAGGTACATGGAGAGTTGTTGTGCTACTAGACCTTCTATTATTTTGACGTATAATGGGATGGAAGCGATTGGTCTATAATTTGATGGGTTGTTTATTGGACCTTTGAGGTCTTTCAGTATAGGGGTAATTATGATTTCACCAAGGTCCGATGGGAACTGGCCTTCCCTGAGTGTGGTTTGCATCCATAGCATGTAGCTAGCTTTCCCATTTCCCCCTGCTTCCCCCTAATCCCCAGGATGTTCCTAGCTGTGGCCGGGTCAGCCGTATGGGGAGGCAGGTGGGTAATGTGGCTGACTATCCTGCTGTCCACGGAGAACCTACATTACAGGTAAGTAACTACACTTTCTCCTAGGACATTCCATACCACATTCAAATCATCTAAGTACAGGTCTTATCTATCTCAGGGAGCAAAATGAATAATTACTGATTTGTTGCCTTAAGAATGAATGTGACTGTTGGGCAGGCTGGATAGAGCACACAGGTCTTTCTTTATCTGCTGTTATTTACTATGTTACTATCGTAACTGTACATAAGAACATAAGAAATGCCTCCGCTGGGTCAGACCCGAGGTCCATCGCGCCCAGCAGTCCGCTCACGCGGCGGCCCAACAGGTTCAGGACCTGTGCAGTAAATTTCTATCTATACCCCTCTATCCCCTTTTCCAGCAGGAATTTGTCCAAACCTTTCTTAAACCCCAGTACTGTACTCTGCCCTATAACTTCCTCTGGAATTGTATTCCAGGTGTCCACCACCCGTTGTGTAAAGAGGAACTTCCTAGCATTAGTTTTGAATTTGCTTCCTTTCAACTTTTCCGAATGCCCTCTTGTTTTTTTATTCTCTGAAAGTTTGAAGAATCTGTCCCTCTCTACTCTCTCTATGCCCTTCATGATCTTGTAAGTCTCTATCATATCCCCTCTTAATCTTCTCTTTTCTAGGGAAAAGAGTCCCAGTTTTTCCAATCTCTCAGCATATGAAAGGCTTTCCATCCCCTTAATCAGTCGTGTTGCTCTCCTCTGAACTCTCTCGAGCAATGCCATATCCTTCTTAAGGTACGGTGACCAATACTGGACGCAGTACTCAAGATGCGGGCGCACCATTGCCCGATACAGCGGCAGGATAACTTCTTTCGTTCTGGTTGTAATACCTTTCTTGATTATACCTAGCATTCTATTCGCTCTCTTAGCGGCAGCTGCGCACTGTGCTGTCGGCTTCATTGTCATGTCTACCATCACCCCCAAGTCCCCTTCTTGGGCACTCTCATTCAAAAACTTCCCTCCCATCGCATAATTATACCTCGAGTTTTTGCTTCCCACATGCAATACTTTACACTTCCCAACATTGAATTTCATCTGCCATCTCTCTGCCCATTCCCCTAGTTTGTCCAAGTCTCTTTGCAATTCTTCGCAGTCCTCCTTTGTCCGAGCTCTACTAAATAGTTTGGTGTCGTCCGCAAATTTTATTATCTCACACTTCGTCCCTGTTTCTAGATCATTTATGAATATGTTAAAAAGCAGTGGCCCGAGCACCGAGCCCTGCGGAACACCACTCGTGACCTTTCTCCAGTCTGAGTGGTGGCCCTTCACCCCTACCCTCTGTTTCCTACCTTCTAACCAGTTTCTGATCCATCTATGCACGTCTCCGTCCACCCCATGGTTCTTCAGTTTCCGGAGTAGACGTTCATGAGGCACCTTGTCAAAGGCTTTCTGGAAATCTAGGTATATGATGTCTATGGGGTCTCCTCTGTCCATTTGTTTGTTAATTCCTTCGAAGAAGTGCAGTAATAATTAAATTGTAATGTAATTGCATCTCATCACTAATAGGGGTTTTTAAATATAACTCTGATTTATCATCTGTATCTTTTTAAAATTTAGGGGCCAGACACTGCTATAAGTACTTTCATAACCAAAGATCAAGATGACACTATAAAGCATTTATTTTGAAATACTTGCATGTTACTTGCCAGTTTGCCCTTCCCTGCCCTCATCCCAAGCTTTTGTGGTATTAATTAAAGTGCCTGCAGAAGGAAAGGGCTATTTTCCCCATTTGAAATTGTTTAGATTTATCTCTCAGAACTTTTGACTAAGACTCAAATGAGATAAAACACTTACCCCAGAAATTTACAAACAATGGCCAGCGCTGGATTTAAATGATGGCCACTACATTTATATCTATACCCACATATTTAGTGCCAGCTGAAACCCAGCTATCAGAGCTGAATATCTGGGTATCAGCTGACCAATGGAAGTTATCTGGGTATAACCAATATTTGGTTATATATATGGCAGATAATATATGGCTCTGCTGTGATTGTATCCTTAGACCACCCCATCACCACCTGGCACTGAGGCAGTCAGAGAACATTTTCAGCAACATCATCCTGATACTGCCACTGAAAATCTGGGTATGATCCTGATGAGCAGCACTTATTTAGATAGAAGCCGCTCCTACCTGGATAAATGCTGCTAAATATCGAGCCCTTAGAAAATAAGACTATTCACATTGCTGTTACATTAAGAACATAAGAATTGCCACTGCTGGGTCAGACCAGTGGCGCTAGACGTCCAAAGTCGGCAGTAAGAAAATGTCTATTTTCAAAAGGCAAACTACCATATGTCTAGAAATAATTTTTTTTTTAATCCTCTGTCTGGACATCCAGGCCATAGGGATGCCCAGACTGCCAGGACGTCTATCTTTATACCACATTTCAACCAAAATTTCATCCAAGTCCCAAACGCCCAGAACAAGACCATTTGGATGTGCGAGGGGCCAATCCTGTAATGGACTGGCCACCCAGACATAGCAACAATCGCACTGCTGTGAACTTCACATAAAGGGTGTCAGATAAACACCTCACCAGAATTCCCTTATAGATTATGGTGAGCCCTTAAAATACCCTCAAAACCCACTATACCCACCTGCATACAACCCCAATAGTCCTTATGGCTGCAGATTGCACCTATATGGCAGCAGAGTAGGGTTTGGGGTTTTTATGGTGGGCTCACATTTTCCACCATGCATGTAGTGGGTTAGAGTGACTTATGGGACTTGCTACTCTTTTCTATGGTTCACTAGCCACTCACCAGGCTACTTAAGACCCCTGTGCGCAGCTCTACTAGGCTTTTCTATACTAGGTGCTGATGTTCTGGAGACAGGTATGTACGTTTGTATTCTGATCTTTTGGGTGTGAGGGGGTCCATGAGTACTGGGGGAGTGTGGGGGTATCTTACCTTGATGCACGCAGTCATCATCTGGTCAATTTAGGCACCTTTGTGGTACTTAGACCCTTCTAAAACAGGTCTAGTTCCAAACTTATAAGTTCCATCCATGATGTCTTGCAAAATGTTTGATTATCACTGCAAGAGGTTCATGTCTAATCCGCCCTTGAGACTGCCCAAAGCCCGCTCATACCACACCTCCACCATGCCCATCTCATGCTCTGGAACACCTTGCTGATGTACAGAAAGACTGTTTTGATTATCGGCACTTGGATGACCTGGTTATTAGGGCAACCAACTGCCGATTTAGACAGGTTTTTGGACATCTGGATGTTTTGATTTTGCCCCTCTTTGTGTGGATTTTAAGTTACTTCCTCTAAAATACTATCTGTTAAATTAATATGTATCTCAACAGCTATCATCTCAACAGCTGAGCCTGATTCATCTGCAACTAATCAAGATGATGAACAAAATCAGAAGGAAAAAAGGGAAAGGAAAAATGATCCAGTGATAGACCAGCTTGAATACAGGTTGGTTCATTTAACTCTTCAGCCTTTTTTTTTTTTCATGAATGGTGAATATAGAAGTCTGATCATTATTTTCCCAAAATTCTTGCACTGGAAATGAAATAATATAATATTTTTAGAAATAAGCATACATAAACCCAAAGGGACAAAAATCTAAGGGCCTGATACTCAGCTAGCTGTGATTAGAATTTTGCTGACCACTGCCATCATTATTACTGGAAATTCAGTGCCGGGCTGTGTCCAGATTCTGGCATTGAATTTCTGGATATAAGGAGCCAATGACAACATAAGCGGTTAAGTGCATTATTTAGCACTTAACTGGCTATGGTGAGCCACATAAAAATAGGATTGACTTTTATGTGATCTTATTTATGCAGTTATCTTGGCCAATTAAGTATTTAGTGCAGTGGCCTGAGAACCAGGGGATCTGGGTTCATTTCCCACTGCAGCTCCTTGTGATTCTGGACAAGTCACTTAACCATCCATTACCCCAGGTACAAAACCACAGAAAGACAGTATATCAAATTCCCTTTAACCAGCCAGGAGCATCTATGAGACAAACATGGTTTTTTATTTTGCATAGAGCTTTTTGGACCCCTGTTCGCTTACAAAAATTAGATAGCTCTAGGTCTAATAGATGTTGGCACTGTCATCTTGAGGCTGGGACATTAGATCATCTATTATTCTATTGCCCATTCATATCATTATTCTGGAATTCAATTTGGCCTCAAATAAATAGGATGATGGAAAATCCAGTAGCCTTGACTTATGATACTATCTTATTCGGCACAGCAATGAGAGCAAAGAGTCAAATTTCTTCAAACAATAACAAACTTTTATTTATATTGACCGGGGTAGCAGTACAACAAATTACATATAACTGGAAAAATTTTGATAGGTTAAACTATAACTTTTGGTGCAATTCCGTATGCCATATATATAAAATGGACTCTGAGAAAATGGCTATCTTCTTATATTAGTTTACCGGGATCAAATCTCTAAATGTACTATAATCATATAAAGAAACCGATATGGAGTATTTTCAAATCGTTTCAATGAATTATGAGTATGCCTCAGCCCCACCATTCCACTGCTGTGCTAGCTCTTAACTGCGGCGAGATTTATGTGGCACTTCATCATTGGCTGCTCATAGTCATTTTAAATCTGCTAGTCTTGTTTTTTAATTCTTTTTTTGTATCTTTTTTATGTGTACCTATAAAACCATCTTAGCTGTAAGAATCAAATGTACTTAATTGTACTTAGCTTTAAGTAGCATAGCTAAATCCAGCCAACGCCCGGCGTTGGCTGGATTTAGCTATGCTACTTAAAGCTAAGTACAATTAAGTACATTTGATTCTTACAGCTAAGATGGTTTTATAGGTACACATAAAAAAGATACAAAAAAAGAATTAAAAAACAAGACTAGCAGATTTAAAATGACTATGAGCAGCCAATGATGAAGTGCCACATAAATCTCGCCGCAGTTAAGAGCTAGCACAGCGGTGGAGTGGTGGGGCTGAGGCATACTCATAATTCATTGAAACGATTTGAAAATACTCCATACCGGTTTATATGATTATAGTATATATATAAAATGGAGCATGCATTAGCAACACAGAGAGGTTATTTTGGCAAGTTTCAGAAGATATGGGGACTATTAGCAGATTTCTGTAATGAATTAAATCATTTTCCCATAATAAAAACTCATATTAAGAAGGGAGGGGGTGGGTTTCATCTTATTTAATTTATCTCATAAAATATTTGTCAATATTTTATTATAATTGTTATATGTATTGGGAGGGGAGGGAAAAGAAGGGTTTAAATTTTAACAACAATTATTATACATATTAGGTAATACAGATATTTTAGGTATTATTGTTTATAAATACAGAATAATATGTTGTATTTACAGTGATACATGAAGGAATTCAAGTGTATGTTTTATGTGATCTTTTTAAATTTCTATGTTACACTTGTTGATATATGAAAATGAATAAAAAATTTAAAACTGGAAAAAAAATTTTAAAAAAAAACAACCAGCCAGGAGCCATTTTTGGCTGGTTAAATCACTTTGAATATTGATCTCTAAATTGATAATCTTTTATTTCTTTTTCTATAAATATGTGTGGGGAAGCATGAAATGGTATGCCTTAGGCTCTTTTGATAAGACACTTGGAGGGGCAATTTTCTAAAAAAGGCGTCTACACTTAAGTGCCATATAAGTGCACAAGTTATTTACCCATGTAAGTAACTGCCAAGTAAACTTACATGGGTAACCCCTAAAGTGTAAGTTGAGTGTTTAAGTGAATGAAATCTGGGCGGGGCATATGGGCAACACAGATTTACACTCGTGGAGGGGCATTTTCAAAACATACATCTAAGTCTGATTTGGATGTATGGCACTAGACATCCAAAGTCGGCAGTAAGAAAATGCCTAGTTTCAAAAGGCAAACCACTATACACCTAGAAATAATTATTTTTTTAAAATCCTTTATCTTGACGTCTAGTCCTTTGGGATGCCCAGACCGCCAAGTTGTCTATCTTTATACCACATTTTCAACCAAAATTTCATCTAAGTCCCAAACACCCCGAACAAAACCATTTGGATGTGGGAAGGGCACTGATATGAACTTCACATAAATGATGCCAGATAAGCATCTCACCAGAACTCCCTTTGCCCCCAAAAGCCACTATACCCACCTGTCTACAACCCCAATAGTCCTTATGGCTGCAGGTGGCACCTATATGGCAGTAGAGTAGGGTTTTGGTGGGCTCACATTTTCCACCATAAATGTAATGGTTAGAGTGGCATATGGGACTTCCTACTCCTCTCTATGGTTCACTAGCCCACTCACCAGGCTACTTAAGACACCTGTGTGCAGCTCTACTAGGCTGTCCTATACTAGGTGTTGTTGTTCTGTAGACAGGTATGTATGTTTGTATTCTGATATTTGTGGGTATGAGGGGGTCAGTGAGTACTGGGAAGTATGGGGGGGTCTTACCTTGATGCATGCAGTGGCCATCTGATCAGTTTGAGCACCTCCTTTGTAGTACTTAGACCCCTCTGAAACAGGTCTAGTTCCAAACATCTAATTTACATCCAGGATGTCTTGCAAAATGTTTGATTATCGCTGCAAGATGTCCATGTCTAACCTGCCCTTGAGACCGCCTAAAACCCACCCATAACCTGCCTTCACCACGCCAATCTCATGCTCTGAATGAATAGAGGCTGTAACACCGTACTAGATGTGCAGAAAGATGGTTTTGATCATCGGCATTTGGACGTCCCGGCAATTAGACCGTCTAAGTGCTGATTTAGGATGCTTTTTGGACATCTATGTTTTTTTGATTATGAGCCTGATGATAATTTATAAAATACTGTCTACATTATGTACCGTATTTTCGCGGATATAACGCGCACCCGTGTAAAACGCGCACACGGGTATAGCGCGCAGAAACCACACTTGTATGTACGGAAACTTTTGTATACAGCGCTCATGGGTATACCGCGCATGCTGCCCGACTCTCCTCTGGCCACCCCGACTCTCCTTTCGCTCTCCCCGACTCTCCTCTGGCCACCCCGACTCTCCTTTCGCCCTCCCCGACTCTCCTCTGGTTGCCCCGACTCACCGTTCACCCGCCCTGACTTTCCGTGCACTGCCCCGCCTCTCCGTGCGCTGTCCCGACTCTCCGTTCACCTGCCATGACTTTCCGTGCACTGCCCCGCCTCTCCGTGCGCTGTCCCGACCCGGAGTTTTCTCAGCAGAATTTCCCAGACCACCTCTTCCTCTCAACACATTGACACGCTAGTGGGTTTATTTTATAGCTTTTTCACTCCCTTCGGTCTGCCTGTCCCCCCTTGAAGTCCTGTCCCCCCTTGAAGGTCTGCCTGTCCCCCTTGAAGGTCTGCCTGTCCCCCTTGAAGTCCTGTCCCCCCTTGAAGGTCTGCCTGTCCCCCTTGAAGGTCTGCCTGTCCCCCCTTGAAGTCCTGTCCCCCCTTGAAGGTCTGTCCCCATCCTGAAAGCCTGATGCCCCCCCTCGACGTCCGATTCTTCTCCCCCCTCGGCAGGACCACTCGCACCCCCACCCCGAAGGACCGCCGACTCCCCGACAATATCGGGCCAGGAGGGAGCCCAAATCCTCCTGGCCACGGCGACCCCCTAACCCCACCCCGCACTACATTACGGGCAGGAGGGATCCCAGGCCCTCCTGCCCTCGACGCAAACCCCCCCTCCCCCCCAACGACCGCCCCCCCCAAGAACCTCCGACCGCCCCCCAGCCGACCCGCGATCCCCCTGGCGACCCCCACGACCCCCCCACCCCCCTTCCCCGTACCTTTGGTAGTTGGCCGGACAGACGGGAGCCAAACCCACCTGTCCGGCAGGCAGCCAACGAAGGAATGAGGCCGGATTGGCCCATCCATCCTAAAGCTCCGCCTACTGGTGGGGCCTAAGGCGCGTGGGCCAATCAGAATAGGCCCTGGAGCCTTAGGTCCCACCTGGGGGCGTGGCCTGAGGCACATGGTCGGGTTGGGCCCATGTGCCTCAGCCCGCGCCCCCAGGTGGGACCTAAGGCTCCAGGGCCTATTCTGATTGGCCCACGCGCCTTAGGCCCCACCAGTAGGCGGAGCTTTAGGATGGATGGGCCAATCCGGCCTCATTCCTTCGTTGGCTGCCTGCCGGACAGGCGGGTTTGGCTCCCGTCTGTCCGGCCAACTACCAAAGGTACGGGGAAGGGGGGTGGGGGGGTCGTGGGGGTCGCTAGGGGGATCGCGGGTCGGCTGGGGGGGCGGTCGGAGGTTCTTGGGGGGGGCGGTCGTTGGGGGGAGGGGGGTTTGCGTCGAGGGCAGGAGGGCCTGGGATCCCTCCTGCCCGTAATGTAGTGCGGGGTGGGGTTAGGGGGTCGCCGTGGCCAGGAGGGTTTGGGCTCCCTCCTGGCCCGATATTGTCGGGGAGTCGGCGGTCCTTCGGGGTGGGGGTGCGAGCGGTGGGGGTGCGAGCGTCCTTCCGGATGATGAATGGGGCGTCGGGCGGGGTGTGAAATATGTAAAAAAAATTTTGTATACCGCGCTCAGGCATATAGTGCGCGAAGGGTATGCGCGGTACGTAAAAACGCGTATAGCGCGCGCGTTATATCCGCGAAAATACAGTACATCTCTTCCATATTTAGACATGAGCATTTACACTGGTGTAAGAGGCTGTATGTAAAATATGCATGTATATTTGCCTTGCTATGCTAGTATGCTTTCACCCTCTACAGAAACTGCCCATCCTTGTGTGGCATTTGATGTGCTTTGCCTGCTAGTTGGGATAGTGAGAACGAGCTCCTTTTTACCTGGGTAGCTGCTCAGCTGGAAGATTGTTGGCTCTGCCCCCTTTGGCTGATGTCGCAGGGGCGTGGGTTTTAAATATACTAAAACAGCGCCGGAGGAGCAAAGCACTGACTTTGTCGCGCCAATGAAGGAGCACGACTAAGGAATAGGTTCTACTCCTTAGAGCGCTCCTTTGAGTGATCATTTGGTTGAAGCTATAGGGGTTTTGAATGAAAAGAGATGTATCACAGGGATCTACATTATCAGCTTTATTATTCAATATTGACATGTCAGCAATAGGTACAGTCTTTTAGAGCTTACATGTTCATTATTTAATATTTGCTGATGATACCTTGTTCTTTTTTCCAATGGGTACAGACGAAGGGGAAAATGAATTGAGACTAAATTCTTGCATGGAGTGAGTTGTTCATTGGATGATTGAGCATGATTTGAAGCTGAATGTTAATAAGACTGAGGTATTAACAGTGGGGAGAGAAAAAGGTGAAATTGATTTGGAGTGTATGACAGTGCTGGGGACACAGTTATCAGGAAAAAAAGGAAATGTTGGTATTGGGAGTGTGGTTAGACTATGGGGTATCAAATTTTGAAAACGATACAGATGGGCTATGCTCAATTGCATATGCTGTATAGATTGAAATCAATGTTGTTGCTTTTGGATTTTCATACTGTGGTGCAAGTGTTAATAATGGGTAAATTAGACTATCGTAATGCAGTGTATTTGGGGGTTGCGAAAACTAAGAGTAAAGCTTTACAAGTATTGATGAACTCTGTTGCTAGGATGATTATAGCTCCATTGGCTTCCTATACACCATCTCTTCCCTCTCTTCCCCTTCTTTCCATCCATATGTACCATCTCTTTCCTCCTCTTCTCATTCCTTCTATCCATGTGCCACTATTTCCTGCCGCTCCTCTCAATAACAAACCCCTCTATTGTCACCTCCTTTAATAACAGACCCCCCAGCACCTTTTCCCATCAGAGCCCCTCCAAGTTCCTCTCACTACCCACCTGTTGCCCCCTCCCCACTCCAGGGCCTATCTCACAAGAACATAAGAGTTGCTATAGTGGGGCAAAACAAAGGTCCATCAAGTCCAGGATCCTGTTTCTAACAGTGACCAATCCAATCCAATCCAGTGACCAATCCAATCCAGGTCACAAATACCTAACAAATGGCTAACTTCTATCACTTCATTCTCTGGCACCGAATTCCAGAGTTCTTTTTTTTTTCAATATTTTTATTAAGTATAATAACAAATACAGACAGAAAGAAATCCGAGTGCTATACTAACATTCTGATCCACTTTATAGCTTATACCCTCTCCATGTATCTATTCTATACCAAAAACAACTTGTTGACAAAAGTTACACAATTTGTACCCCACCCAGACTCCCCCTACCCACTTTCACATAGAGCTCCAACACAATTGCATGTACTCCAATGTAAATTAAGAAAATAGCATTGGTCAGCTGAGATTAGGCATTAAGCAATCTACTACATGTGTATGGGGAAAGTGAGTTCCAAAACGGCTCCAACATCAAACAGGACCATACGAATTCCAGAGTTTAATTACACATTGAGTGAAGAACTATTTTCTCTGGTTTGTTTTAAATCTACTGCTTAGTAGCTTAATTACATGCCCCCTAGTTCTAGTATTTTTGGAAAGAGTAAACAATCGATTCATACGTATCTGTTCCACTTCATTCAGTATTTTATAGACCTCTTTAATATCTCCCCTGAGACCTAATATCTCCAAGCTGACGAGTCCTAGTTGCTTTAGCCTTTCCTCATAGGGAGTTGTCGCATCCCCTTTATCATTTTTGTCACCATTCTCAGTACCTTTTCTAATTCTGCTATATATTTTTTGGTTTTAAATCTTTATTCATTTTTTTGTGTTACAACAAGTGTTACAAATAAACTCAATAGAAACTTAAATACACACTTGACTAACTCATATATTAATATCAAGTATAACATTAATATAATAATCCCCTGTCCCACCCTCCTTCCCAACCAATAATACATAAATCAATTTTATTGTACATTTTTTAAATATTAATTTAGTATGTAATAATCAAAATTGAAAAACCCACCCCATTTCCCTCTTAACAATTATCTTATCATGGGAAAAGTTCATTAGAGAAATCATGTTAACGGTCTTCAGATGTTTCCAGTGTTCTTTATGGGAAAAATTATCCTTCTTTACAAAAATCGGTTAATGGTCCCCATATTTTTTTAAATTTATTCATGTATCCTTTGTGTGTTGCAATAGCGAGTTCCATTTTATATATGTGGCATACCGAATTCCACCAGAACATATAGTTCAATCTATCATGTTGTTTCCAATTGAATGTAATTTGTTGTATTGCAATTCCAGTTAAAATAAATAAAAGTTTGTTATTACTGGATGAAATTTGGCTTTTTGCTCTCATAGTTGTTCCAAATAATATAGTATCATATGTCAAGGCTACTGGATTTTCTAACATTCTGTTAATTTGGGGCCAAATTGATTTCCAGAATGATAGGATAAATGGACAAAAGAATAAAAGATGATCTAATGTCCCAATTTCAATATGACAGTGCCAGCATCTATTAGATCTTGAACTATCTATTTTTTGTAAACGAGTAGGGGTCCAAAAAGCTCTATGAAGAAGAAAAAACCAAGTTTGTCTCATAGATGCTGACACCGTACATTTTAACCTCCAAGACCAAAGTCGTGGCCATTGAGATGCACTAATTTGGTGTTTTATCTCAATGCTCCAAATGTCTCTAAGACCATTTTTTGGTTTTTTATTTATATATCCGGATATTAATTTATACCACTGTGCGGCTTTGTGACCTATTGAGTCCATCTGGAAACATAAGAATTCCAAACTGTGATATTTAACGAGATCTTTCCATTCAGGGAACCCTTTCTGAATAGATTGCTTCAATTGCAACCATTTAAAATATTGTGTTTTATTGAGACCAAATTTTTGTTGCAATTGTGAAAACTCCAGCAATTTATCATTTTTAATTACATCATCCAAAGTGCGAATGCCTGCTATCATCCAATGTTTCCAGATGACTTTAAAACCGCCAATTTTGATCTTGGGGTTTAGCCATATAGTTTGGTTGGTTGATTTACTAATTGGAATTTGAGTAAGATTACTTATGTATTTTAGAGTTTTCCAGGTATCCATAAATATTTTATGATCTTTGTATAACCTTGGCATTTTGATACTAATTACATGATTAAGACGTAATGGAAACATAAGCCTCCATTCTAGCCAAAACCAGTCTGGAATATTATCTGTAGGTTCTGGGAGGATCCAATACATACCATGACGTAAGATATAGGCTTGATGATACCTATAAAAGTTGGGAAAATTTACCCCTCCCTCTTTAATTGGTTTTTGTAATGACGCTAGAGCAATTCTTGGTTTTTTATTAAGCCATATAAATTTTGTCAAAGTCCTATTTATTTTTGTATAAAACGAATCTTGAAAGAAAACTGGTATCATCCCCATTTGGTAACACACTACCGGTAAAATCATCATTTTTACAGTTTGTACTCTTCCCCACCAAGATAAATGCAAAGGATTCCATTGCTCACACATTTCTATTACTTTTTGTAGTAAGCATTTTTCATTAATTTTCATTGTTTCATCTACTGTTTTTGTTATCAAAATTCCAAGGTATTTGATATATTCTTCCTTCCAAACAAAAGGGAATGTATCAAATAAACCTTTTGTACAATGTATATTTAGTGGAAGAATTTCTGATTTATTCCAATTAATTTTATATCCTGAAAAATTTCCAAATTTCTCAATCAATTCAAGTAGATGTGGAATGGTGGATTCTGGATTCTTCAGATATAGTAATAAATCATCTGCGTAAGCAGATATCTTATATTCTTTATCTGAATGAGGTATACCCTGTATCTCCTTAGCTTGTTGGATAGCTAATATTAAGGGTTCTAAAACAATATCAAACAGCAAAGGGGATAAGGGACATCCTTGTCTAACTCCTCTCTGTAGATTAAATTTTTCTGAAAACGTATTATTAATATATATTCTAGCAGAAGGGGAGCTATACATTGTTTGTATCATTTGTATAAATCCAGGACCTATACCAAACCATTCCATTGCTTGATACATAAAAGGCCATTCTACTCTATCAAAGGCCTTTTCTGCATCTAATGAAATTGCAAAAGTAGGTTCATTCATTTTCTTTGTTAAATATAACATATGGAATGTTAATCTGGTATTATGAGATGAATGTCTTTGAGCAACGAATCCTGTTTGATGCATACCTATTATATGGGGGAGAGCTTTAGCTAATCTTAGCGCAAGTATTTTTGCTAATAATTTTCCATCTACATTTATTAAAGATATTGGTCTATAGTTTGATACCAAAGTGGGATCTTTATTGGACTTTGGCAAAACAATAGTCAAAGATTCTGCTATAGTGCCTTTAATACAACCTTTATTGAGTTGATATTGATAAAGATTTAATAAATAGGGTAATAAAAAGTTTTGAAATGTTTTATAAAATTCCACTGTATATCCATCACCACCTGGAGCGGATCCAACTCTAAGGGACTCCAAAGCTGTTCCTAATTCTTTTAGTGATATTGGTTCTTCCAAACTTCGTTTTATATGTTCAGGAATTTTTGGACCCTCTAACATTTTTAAAAATTCAAAACCATCTTTTTCTTTATTTAGATAATTTTCGGAAGAATAAAGAGATTTATAGAATTTTAAGAATTGTTTTAAAATAGGTTCAATTTGTGTATATATATTTCCATTTTCATCTTTTATTGCTATTAATTTTGTTTTTCTTTTTTTCGCTTTAAGATAGTTTGCCAATATTCTTCCTGATTTGTTTGAATTACCATAGTACAATGTTTGTTGAGAAAATAAATCTTTCCTAATCATCTTAGATGAGATCTCATTATATTTACCTTTTAATTTTAATAATTCTTGTTGAATAGAATATTCCCATTTTTCTATAAGTTTTGATTCTAAATTTTTAATCTCTTTTTCTAAGATCAAAAATTGTTTTTTAATTTGTTTTTTTAGAAAAGCCGAATAAGAAATTATTTGTCCTCTAATTGTTGCCTTAAAGGCATCCCATAAAGTTTCTTTGTTAATATCATCATTATCATTTATTTGAAAAAATTCTTTCATTTTTGTTAGAAGATTTTCACAAAAATTTTTGTCAACCAACATTGTATTATCTATTTTCCAAATTGGTCTGTTATTATTTTGATCTGTAGTTTTAATTTTGATCCACACTCCACCATGGTCAGATAGAATAATTGGATCAATGGCTGCTTGTGTCACTTGATGTGCAAGATGTTTTGAAGTAAAGATATAATCTATTCTTGAAAAAGAATTGTGAACGTGAGAACAGAAAGAAAATTCCCGACCATTAAAATGAAGTATTCTCCATATATCTATTAAATCACAAGATTGAATCAAATTATCTAGTCCCATAGATTTCATAACTCTACTTGGGTTTTTATCTAATAAAGGATCCATTACAGCATTGAAGTCCCCTGCTACTATAAGGTTTGAAGTAGCCAGTGGTATGATCAGTTGTTGAAGAGTTTTAAAGAATTCATTTTGGTTCGAATTAGGGGCGTATATATTGATTAACGTCATGGTAGTATTTCCCATATTCATTTCCACCATTATCCATCTTCCATGAATATCTGAAGCTTTTAGTTTAAATGAAGCAGAGCATTTTTTATTAATTAAAATAGCAACACCTGCCTTTTTCCCTATAGCTGGTGAGAAAAAACACTGTTTGACCCAGCCTCCTTCTAGCTTTTTAGATTCTATATGTGAGAGGTGGGTCTCTTGTATAAGACATATATCTGCATCTTGCCTTTTTAAAAATGATAGTGCTTTTTTCCTTTTTATCATATGATTAAGACCGTTAACATTTAAAGACATAATTTTAATATCCATTTATTTTTAAATTCTCAGGTATTAAATTATGTATATTTTCCCAATGTTTTAAGTATTTCATTTCTCTTTTTTCCTTTATTCCCATGATTTCCTTATATATTTCCCTTTTATTCCCTCCCATCCCTTTTATCCCTCCCTTCCCCCCCTTATTAATTACGAAAACTTGGATACGCAGGTTGAGGTTAGATTTAGATAACTCCCACAAGCTATTAATAATTATCTAAAGTACTACCATTTTTTTTTTTTTTTCTATTTTTGTATATTTTCTTTTATTTTATTATTAATTATAAGAATAAGTAAAAAGTTTTTCATTCTTATGTATTGAAAGATTATTTTCTGTATTTGTATATCTTTAAATCCATAAGAATGATTATTTTAAATCAATTATATCTAAGAACATTTCAATTACTATTCATTTCTTTTCAGGTGGTATATTATTTTTACTTTAAAAAGCTTTCCAATTTAGCCTCTTTCCTCAGAACTGTAACAAGAGTCTACAGCACAGGAATCCTCTCATCTCTTATATTCATTATTTTCTTATGATTCACGAGAGAGTTGTCAATTAAGAGGAGCTAACCTTCCCATCAGTGTTCTTATAAGTTCTATCTCAATAGCATACTCTATAGACATCTATAATTTTGAAGTATCTGAGGCCTGTGCAGACAAGAGTGAAGTCCTGTGCCAAAAACTCTTCTTTTATCTCCCATAGAGGATTCCCAGGTTGAACTATTGTGGATACTAAATTAAACTTAATAAATAAAAGAACATAAAATTTGCGTTTCAGATTTATTTTTTTCATACATTTCTTATTTGAAATGTATTTTAATGTATCTGAAACGCAAAATTAAACCTGAAGTACCACCTTCAACCGGACATACAACAAACCAATCACTTCATTTTTTTTTTTTTTTTATAATCTTCTTTGTGATTGTAGGATGATTTTCTTTCTCACTATTACTCCGCTTTCAAAATTTCGGATTCAATCAATACATTTTTAAGTTTGTTGAAGAAACTTTCTTCGTCATCATTTGAGTTCGGAGATGTGTTTCAAATCATTTATGTTCCTGTCTTTAAGTTTATTCTATGTATTCTGAATAGAATTCTAGAATTTTTGTATTTTTCAGTTTTCTTGTTTTCCATGGAGAATGTTGCAAGTTGTTTAAGTCTTTAATTCGATCCTTGTGTGTTCTTTTTCCATTGCTTTCCGTTTTGATCTATCTTTAACCGTCAATAGTCTTTAGTATGAACCCATTAATTGTTCTTTAGATTGTCATAGGTTGCTCCAGTTGATTTATAAATTCCTGTAGTTTTTTTGGATCTGTAAAGTTTTGCGTTTTGTTAGCAACGGTAACCTTCATAATTGACGGGTACAGGAGCCCAAATCTAGCTCCTAGAGATCTTAGTTGTGGTCTCATGTCTAAGAATTGTTTTCTTCTTGTTGCTGTTTCTTTTGCAAAGTCCGGGACAATGTATATTTTTGAATCTTGGCATTTAAGATTTTTGATTTCCTTGGCTAATTGGCATATTTCAATTGCTTGTTGGTGTCTTAAAAGTTTGAAAATTAAGGTTCTTGGACCTGTTTGAGTGTTATTTCTTTGTGTTGGAATCCTATGAGCTCTTTCAATTTCCAGTTCCGTTTTAAATTTCAATGGTAGTATTTTAGGTAGAAATTTTTCAAGAAATGCAATCGGATCATTCTTTTCCACTCCTTCAGGTAATCCGATTATTCTTAAATTATTCCGTCTTTCACGATTCCGGCTGTCTTCAAGATTTTTTTTTATCTCTGTTATTTCTTTCCATATGATTTTGCTGTGATTCATGTCTGTATTTAATTGTTCTGTAATATCTTCTAATGTTGAAATTCTATTTTCTGTAATGTCCACTCTTTTAGTTAAGATTGCAGCATCTTCCATTGCTTTTTGTAGTTTTTTGTTACTATCTAAGACAATTTCTTTTATTTGTCTTAGTTCTTCCATAACATCCAGATTTTTTTCTGTTGGTAATGGGATTTTAGAGGGTGTACCTGGCTCAGGTTTCGACCTCTTATTGCTTCCTGATGTTCCAGCTCCTAAGTCAGCTTTATTTTGTTTAGTTGAAGTCATATTTCAATATATATTTTAGTTTCTTTAAAATATTTGGTAGTAAGACTTTTTAATATATTTGCATATAAGGAGCTATTCGTTTATCCAACCATTCGTCCAAGCCACGCCTTTTTTTTTTTTTTTTTTTTTTCAGTATTCTTAAAGCAACTGTCAGTTATTTGTCTTAGGCTCTATTGCAGACTCGTTGTTGGCATCTAGCCTGAAAAAATTTGCAGCCTTCTTTTCTAGCTCTCTTCTTACAAGCCCAATCGCAGCTTTCACCGAGGAGAGCAATATTCCATCCAATATATTTACTTTAATCTTTCAATGTGCATATATATGTATTTCAGTGACTCTCAACTGCCTCAATGTCACTTTTTTTTTTTTTTTTTTTTTTTCTTCAGGTCAAAGAAATTACCAATCCTTTTATTTGTCCTTCCTCAGAGCCCAAAAACCTACAGTCTCTTATATCTGAATCTCTTGAATTACAGCAGCAGAGATTAACCTTTATACTGATCCTTCACAGTTTATTTTTGAAGTTAGCAGCAAGGAAATAGTTAAAAAAAAAAAACCGTTGCCAAGTAGCTTTCACTGCAGACTTCTCCTCATTTCCAGCAGAGGACAGCTATTTCAAAGCAGCCCATTTCCCTAGTTTAAACAGGCATCAGGCATTTCAGAAAAAAAAAAACTTATCTTTGTCACTAGGCAGCTCACCGGCAGACCCAGACTTTGTAAAATTTTCTTTTTTTTTTTCCCGATCTAAGATGGCCGCGGTCGTGGTGCACCGAGCAACCGTCTGCAAACCCCCACCTTCGGGAAATCTTTCCTCTTGCTATACGCCAGAGAGCTTTGATCTTGCTAAAGAGGAGGGGAAGGAAAACCTCCCTGGCCACACGGCGTCCCGGACCAGCCCTCCCTGGCAACGATTAAAGGTCAATCTTGCTGCCTCTGCCTGAGGGACCCGATCTTACCGCCTCTGCCAGCGGGGACCCGATCTTGCCGGCTCTGTCAGCGGGACCCGATCTTGCCGCCTCTGCCAGCGGGGACCCGATCTTGCCGGCTCTGTCAGTGGGGATCTGATCTTGCCGCCTCTGCCTGGGGGACCCGATTTTGCTGTTTATGCCGTTGAGACGGGTTCAGCCCTCCACACCTCACTTCCCAGAAAACAAATGAAAACGGCACTTCTTTCTCCCGATTTTCCCCTTCAAATGTCTCTCCCACCTAATCAAAAAGGTAAACTCCAATTTATTATATCATTAAGAACGTTTTTTTTTTGTAGTTTTTCTGAAATTAAGCTTGTTTATACAGGAGCTCTTTCTTCATCCAACCGTCATCGTTCGCGTCCAAGCCACGCCCCCCCCTGCTATATATTTTTTAAGATGCAATGACCAAAATTGCATACAGTATTCAAGGTGTTGTTTCACAATAGAGCAATGCAAAGACATTATAACATTCTCGTTTTTGTTTTCCATTGCTTTCCTGATAATTCCTAACATTCTATTTGCACACTGAGCAGAGGGTTGTAATGTATCTTGCTCCTTGGGAGTCACTTTAGTCAGTCAAGCAGGTGCAAATCCCAATTTCCAACTGTCTGTAGTGGCTTCTGGTAGAAAATGACTGCTGTGAGTTCTAGCAGTAGTGTTGTGGTACTACTGCTAGTGGTCAGCCTAGTATTGGGCGGAGGTGTCATGGGGAAGTCTATTTTGGAGGGAGGGAGTTTCATGAGGCAAGAGTGGCAGCAGGATCAGGAAGGGGGGAAGAAAAGGACTAATTCTTCTAAGCGGGTCCCAGACATTATTCAGCTGGGAAGTGCATATTACATGCTATCTCGTATGGTAAGCGTCAAATATTCAATATCAGTGCTCAGACATGACCTGGCATTGAATATTCAGAGTTAATTTAGTCAGCAATGGTAAGCATTTTTAAAACGCTGACTGCCACCAGCAGACTATTGACCGGATCCATTTTCTCTCCTATGGGGAAATATATCTAACTTGAGCACCTGTGATAAGCACATTTTTTCATGTGTTTATGCTTCCTAGTTAGCTACAGCAACCCACATCCCCTTATTGTTGAAAGCATAATGCTTATTCTGTGTTCTTTTTTGGGGGGAGGGGAAATTATTTGGGAGTTCTGTACTTGTACACAATCTCTTCCCTTCTGAAGCCTCCAGCAGTGCCATAATATCTAATTCCCTCCCCCAACAAACACCTCTGTTTAAGCTCCAATACCCAATTATAGACCTTGCCCTTCAACCAAAACTATGTCCTCTAGGCAAAAGCTGACTCTCCCTCCCCCCCACTCTTTGTAAATTATTTTATAGGAGTAATATGAATTCTGTTGGATTTCTCTTGTTGAGAATGAGATTGTTGTATTTTCCTGTTAAATTGTTATTGTTATTTGCTAGTAACATTGATCTTATTTTACAGAATTGGAGGTTTCCTTGACAACTGGCCTGAGCTAAAGAAGTGGTTTTCAGAAAAACAAAATATTCTAATAAAGATTGATGGTGAAATTGAAGAAAGCTTACTGTGCAAAAGGATGGAAGAAGTTTTTTTGGCTGAAGTGGTTAAAAAACCAAAAGGTAAAAGTTTAAAGATTAATAAAAATTTGATATACCGCCTATCAGTCTTCAAAGCGGTTTGTACATAATAAAAATAGTAAAATAGGGTAACATACATTAAAACAAACAGGACCTACTAGAACGATAGGATTAAGGTAAAGAAGTACATTATAAAATAGGAAAGAGAGCCATATAGGGATTATGAAATTGTACTTTAAGTATAAGTTTGCCAAATTTTGTGGAGATTTAGTGCTAATATTTCCTGATGTAGCTCAAGTTACCCAATTGAGAAGAAAGGAATTTCTTTTATTAAAACGTGGAGGGGCATAATCGAAAGAAACGTTTAATCCGTTTTTGTCTATGTCGCAAGTCGTCCAAAGTCAGACACAGCTTAGGACACATTTTCAAAAAATACATCCAAAATATTTTTTTTCACGAAAATCGTCTAACTATACGTCCTGCTGATCTGATCGTCCAAGCTGCTAAATCATCCATATTTATACTACATTTTCGTACAAATATTCATCCAAGTCAAAAACGCCTAGAATAAGCCCTGTTGGACATGAGAGGGGTCAGCAAAGTGATGGACTAGACGCCCAGACATGGCACCTCAATAGTGGGGTACCTTACAGGGCAGTGCTGTGAATTTCACAAAAAGAGTGCCCCATAAACATCTCACTACAGCTCCTTTATAGGTCATGGTTAGCCCCCCAAAACACCCCCAAAACGTACTATACCCACCTGTCTACAACCCCAAAAGCCCTTATGGCTGCAAGAGCCACTTATATGGCAGTACAAAAGGGTTTTGGGGGTTTTGGAGGAGTGCACATATTTCACCATGAATGCAGTGATTATAGTGGCTTATGGGCCTGGGTCCTCCTCTCCATGGGTCCCTAACCCACCCCCAAAATGACTTAAGCCACCTCTGTGCAGCTCTACTAAGCTTTCCTATGGCAGGCTGCCAGGTGCTGATGTTCTGGAGGCAGATATTTAAAGTTATGATTACGATTTTTATGAGGGTGGGGGTCGTTGATAACTGGGGTAGTGTGTGGGGGTCTGTACTATGTGTTTACAGTGCTTATCTGGTCACTTTATATAGTTTTTTATGACCTAAGTCACAATGTCCAAGTTCCGTCTAGGCTGTGTTGTAAAACTTTCGGTTATACATTCAATACGACTAAGTCTAGCACGTCCCATGTCCCGCCCAAATCCCGCCCTTGACACTCCTCCTGAAACGCCCCGTTTAGCTGTGGTCATTCAGTGGCACTGGGAAGGCCTAGGTTGTTTATAAACACATCCAAAACCCGTTTTGATTATCGGCACTTGAACGTCTTTCGTTTATGATCATCCAAGTGCCGACTTAGGCTGGGTTTTGGGCATTTTCTCTTTCGATTATGAGCCCTCTAGGGTACTGGCCCTCAAAGCTACATTTTTCTTAAAATTTCCATGCAAATGCTTAAGTTACAAAAGAAGGAATTTATATTTTGGGATTCTATTCAATTGTAACAATTCTTAAATACTAGAGAAATAGAGAAAAAGTAATTTCTTTAGATTGATATTTTATTATTTTGTTGCTTAAACTGATTTTTGAAAGGAGAGAAATGTAATCACCAGGAAGGATTAGCTTGTTTTAAGCCCTCTTATTAGAGCTTGATTTATTGATAAATATATTTGAACTTATTGGTAAATACATAATTGAGCTAGATAGAATTTTCAGTTAGATATTTTATTATCATTCTTGTGTTTTAGTAATCTATTATTATTTCTTCGTGAAATGAATTTTGAAAAATTGAATTAAAAAAAAAAAATTTGGAAAATAAGTTTGAAAAACTTTCATTTTGAAAGTTATGTGTACTATAGGGTCAGTAGAATGGTACTATGGAACAGGTTCCTAAAACTAATAAATTATGCCCTATTGGAAACCATAGGAGAGACCTACCTAGACACTACCAGGTCTACCCACTGCACTCATACAAAGACCCACTCATTCACTTAACACACAAAAAACAAGAAAAAAAGGAAAAAAAAGGTAGAGAAAAAGCCTCAGTTCATCTTCATATGGCAAAAAACTCCACTTATAAACAACCATTAAGCAAGGTCCAAAATGTATCAGTTCACTCAGCAGTGAGAAACACTATAATGCACTTGGAGAGCCTTTACAGTTGCTGGTGGAGTAGGCTGGAATCATTCCCCTGGTAGTGTCTAGGTAGGTCCCTCCTATGGTTTCCAATAGGGCATAATTTATTAGTTTTAGGAGTTTTGCATATCTTTCCTTAGATTTTTTTGGGGTAGTTACACTATGGAACAGGTTCCCAAACTTTCTCAGATCATGGTGCCATTAAATTCTATTATATTTTTCATGGCCGCACACTTTCAGCTATGCTTGACCACCACTAGAGTTGCTGTGGCACAGCTCCTACAGCTGCAGCTTTAAGTCCTTCCTTTGCTGGTGGGGATGCCCAAGCCCTGACATTTACAGAATGAGAAGCCAGTTTTAAGAAGTCCAGCCTCCCCACCAGCAAGTCCATAGCTGCGCACAAGATAGATGAGTTACCCACAGTGACTCTACCAACTGAATGTCCTCCTACTTTAAAGAAGGTGGAGGATCCAGAAGGACAATGTCCCATACATAAAACCTTAAGAGAGTGAGAAGAATTGCTAAGAAAATACAGAATTTGTTACAGATGTTGCTCTTTATCCAAGCATATGGCTGAAGACTGTAAAGTGGCCATTAATGTCAGAATTTTTAAAATGGTGCCATAAGTTAGGATGTGGTAGGCATCCTACCGCCACCTAACTTAATTGCTTTAATTGGTTTAATAGATGCAGTAATTGATTGCACTGTTTAAAAAACAATTAAAACTTCATTTAAAAAAAGTAGGCACCAGCAAGCACCTACCTTGATAGGCATCAGAATTGCAGCTACATCATAGAACAGCACCTAAGGTCAAAGTAGGTGCGGTTAGGCGTGATTCTCAGTCAAAACTTAGGCGCCAGTAATGTAGGCCTTTAAAACCCTGGCCTACATCAATGGCACCTAAATTTGATGTAACCCGTGATTCTGGCCATTTTTTGAGGCGGCAGCCAATGTAGGTGGCATTTCCAGAATCCAGGCCTAAATGCACAATGTGCAACAGTGAGCAATATGTAAGTGCCATACACCCTGACAAGATCAGGCCTACCTCTCCAAAACCCCCAGCCTCAGAGCCACAGCAGGGAGAAGGAGGTGGAGCAAGTATCATCATTGAGCATCATTATGAACTGAACAAAGGTGTGGAGAAGGCTTAGTGGGAGGTCACGCACCAAGATTTCTGTGGCAAAGGTATACCCAAAAGAGCAAACAGGAAAGGCATGAAAATGCATGTTGTCATCAATGAGCAAAATAACCAGTCCCTGGCAAGGAAACCACTACCCCTACCACTACCCCTACCACTACCCCACTACATCCAAGGAAACCACTACCCCTTCAGGGCACAGGAGGGGGAGCTGGGGCTGGAGGAAAGGGCACAGAAGGGGGACTGGGACTGAAGCTGGAGGGAAGGGCATATGAAGGCGTTGGAACTGAAGGGAAGGGAGAGAGCTACAGGACCTGCAGGAGAGGGAGCTGGAGGGAAGGGGAAGAGTTGCTGTGCCTGTGGAAGGGAGGCTGCTGGAGGGAAGGTAGAAAGGTGCTAGACCTGTTGGAGGAGGGTCTGCAGAGAAGGGAAGGGAAAAAGAGATGCCATACTAAGCAGATGAAGGAAGAGGGAGATAAACAGGGAGGTATTAGAAACAGGGGAAAATAATGAGCATGGAGAGGAAAATAGGTGCAGGGACACAAAGGGAAATGCTGCATGGGAATAGTACATGGACAGAGATGGGAAATACAAGACATGGAAGGGGGTATATGGACACAGAGGGAAAATGCTAGAACCTGTTCAGGGAGGACAAGGAAGGCGGGAAGAAAAGCAAGTACAGTGGAACCTTGGTTTACGAGCATAATTCGTTCCAGAAGCATGCTCGTAAACCAAATTGCTCGCATATCAAAGCAAGTTTCCCCATAGGAAGTAAGGGAAACTGCTTTGATTGGTTCCACCTCCTCCCCCCCCTCCACGAGGCTACCGGCGCTGCTCCATTCTCCCCCCCCCTTGAGGAATCCGACGCTGTTCCAAACCCCTCCCTGCGATCCAGCTTCCCCACCCCTGCGAACCGGCATCTCCCCCTCCACCGCGATCCTACTTTCCCCCCTCCCGAGCAGTCAAGACACTCTTTACCCGACTTGGCACCAGTGCCGGTGCCCGAAGATCCTCCCTCTTCTGGCGCGGCTGGGCGGTGCGTCGGAGATCCTCCTTCTTCTGGGCTGGACTGGCTTTGAGCATTTGCGCATGCTCAAAGCCTTCTGGTCTCGCTCTGATTGAGAGCGAGACCAGAAGGCTTTAAGCATGCGCAAATGCTCAAAGCCAGTCCAGCCCAGCCCAGACCAGAAGAAGGAGGATCTCCGACGCACCGCCCAGCCCAGGCCGCGCCAGAAGAGGGAGGATCTTCGGGCACCGGCACTGGTGCCAAGTCGGGTAAAGGGTGTCATTGACTGCTCGGGGGGGGGGAAGTAGGATCGCGGTGGAGGGGGGGACAATGCGAGTGGGGGAGGATGCCGGATCACTGGGGGGGATGCCGGATCGCCGGGGGGATGCCGGATCGCCGGAGGGGGCGCTCGTACAGCAAGGCAAGCTCGGTTTACGAGGCACCAAGTTTGCGAATGTTTTGCTCGTCTTGCAAAACACTCGCAAACTGGTGCACTCGTAAACCGAGATACCACTGTATCTTCATTGAATCATTAGTAGGACAAGAGTTAGCATGACTGGCCTGTCAACATCATATGATGGAACTGGTGCTTGGAAGCATCTTCACTCAAGTGTGATATCAAAATAACATTAACATGACAATGAGGGTGGAAGGAGGAACTACAAATGTAAGATAGAAAAGAGGGGGAATACATATTGGTAACCTATGAAAAACGTTGAATACGCTTCTGTAAAGAGAAATGTGTTAAGCTCTGATTTGAAGTGATCTAGGGTTGTCTGTGATTAAAGTTACGGGGAAAACGCTCCAGCGACCTGCTTGCTGCTCTAATAGGACAACCATAACCTGTTAAGCTGTCATACAGGCTGGTGTGTACTGTGTAGTTCACATCTATGGGGGATGGGAGAGGGTCAGTGACCACTGGGGGGGGGGGGGGGCATGCCTTCATGTCTTTAGTGGTCACCTAGTCGGTTTGACCACCTTTATGGCACTTATTTGTTATTGAAATAGGTCTAGCCTTAAGCATCCAAGTTTTGCCCTGGACGTTTTCTGCAATGTTCCAAAAACATCCAAATCATGTCTTTCATGTCATCCAAAACATGCCCCCCCTTGAGATTTAGATGCTCTATGCAAATAGCAGAGAAAACCATCTACAAATAGGTTTCAAAAATTGCAATTTCAACATTTTAACAAACAAAACGTCCAAATGCCACTTTTGGATGTTTTTCTCTTTTGAAAATGAGCCCCATTATGTATCTAGATTTTCAGAATGTATTTAACAAAGTTCCTCATGCAAGACTTCTGAGGAAATTAAAAAGTCATTGGATTGGGGGTGTTCTATTGTGGATTAAGAACTGGTTAAAAGTTAGAAAACAGACATTAGGGTTAAATGGTCAACATTCTCATTGAAGGGTAAATAGTGGATTTCTCTACGGATATGTGCATATTTACAGTATAAATGACCTAGAAACAGGAATAACAATTTAGGTAATCACATTTGCTAACGACATTGTTATTCAAAGTTAAGAAATTGCAAGAGGACCTTAAGGATCTGGGAGACTGAGTATTCAAATGGCAGATGAAATGTTATTTGAGCAAGTGGAAAGTCATCTAAACTTTATTCTAGTTTAGAAACTACTTTTTATTTGTATAAGTACACTCTTTTATGTCAGCATATTAAAAGACTTCTCAGTGAATGATTTTTAAAAAATATTTTTCCTTAGAATCTCCTCAACTCATTGACATTATTAAAGAGATAAAAGGAAAGATACCTAGGACACTTCCACAAAGTGATTCCTTAATGAAGTCTGGTTAAGTATATTTATATTGTTTCCAGAAGTACATGCTTGTTATCAGTGTTCCTCTTCAATTAATGCTTAATAACAAAGGGTAATAGAATCAATACAACCCCACCCCCCGAACATTTGATACAGGTAGCAATAAAGATCCTTCAATATATCATCAATCCCCTAAGCAACCAATTACAGTAATTGCAAAAATGAAAGAAAACAAGTGTGATGAGCAACCACTGGGGGCTAGATTGGACAGTTCCCCACCAGAGACTCTGCAAGAGAGCACTGCTCACCTTGGCAATCTGAAGCCCCCAGCAAGATCAGAAGGAATGAAAAATGATCTCCACCATATCTTTTACCAGTTGGAAAAAGCTTGTCAGACCTGGCTGCAAGATGTCTGGGTCCCTTTCATATGTCCTTGTACAGTCAGGGTGAATAAAAAAAGGACAAGTCAATTTCTTACATGGGTACAACATCTTCCTCTGTGTGCAACTTTTATACTTTTATATGTGGATTAACTTTAATCATAAACCTTTTATTGCAGAGAACAATTTTCTCACCAGATAGTTCATTATGTAATTTAGCTACTTTGCTCTCTGGATAGAGCTAGGGCATAGATAGAACAGTTCATCTCCGCAAATACTTCTCTCCCAGCTGAATTTAACTGGCCTCTTTCTCCTCATTAGTTTCTTTCTCTCTCTAAGGGACAGATTCTCAAAACTCAAGGAACACGGGAGTAAACTCAGGGGGGGGATACTTGGAATGGGCAGACTTGGTGGGCTATAGCCCTTTTCTGCCGCTTTTTCTATGTTTCTATTAGCAAAATGGCGGTCCTGCTGGCTGGAGGGAATAGGCATCCCTCCGGCCAGCCATCTAAATAAGGTAAGGAGGAGAGAGTAGGGGTCGTCAGAGGCATGGGGGAAGGTGAGGGTTGCGTGGCGACAGAAGAGAGTGGACATCTCTCCCGCTGTCAGATGGAGGATTGCTTGGAATCTGTGGCTTGATTTATTATTGGGGGATTTTTTTTTTTTTTTGCATTTATTCTGCCCATGTGCCCAGCACTATAACCAGCAATAGCCACATGCAAATGTAGAGAATCTTCACTACTTTCCACCAACCTCATTTGTATGAGTGTTTTTTGAAGAATAACTCACTTTTTTAAAATTGCTACTATAACAGCTGCGACAGCAGCCTCTCTGTTTGTAATGCACATTTTTGAGAATCTAGGCCTTAGAGACATGGATAAAGACCAGAATAAGACCTCAGTTTTTAACAGTGTCTGCTTTTTATTTATTTGTTTAGATTTCTATCCCATTCTCCTGGGAGCTCAGATCTTCCTGCAGGGATGTATAGTCATTTCTCGGCTTGAGAGTGGAGTGGGCGGGCAAGAGTGTATTGAGGGAGTTTGGATGTGATGTAGGCAGGAGTGATGAGGTGGAATCTCTTGTAGGCCGTAACAAGGGCTTTGAACACACAGCGTTTGTTAACTGATAGCCAGTGTTCTGCATGGAGGGCTGGGGAGCTGGGGTTGTGGTAATCAAGGTTATGTAGGAGGCGGATCACAGCATTCTGAACTCATTGGAGGTGCTTGTGTTCTTTGGTAGTGATTGCATTGAAGATGGAGTTACAATAGTCCATTCTGGAGAGTATATAGGCGTAGAGGAGTTGGGCTAGGTCAGGCTTAGTGATATATGATTTGATCCTTTTTAGCTGATGCAGATAGTAGAAGGAGGTAGATACCACTTGTGAGATATGGGCTGAGAGGGACAAGTGGCCATCCCGTACCATCCCAAGGCTGCGCACTTGGTCTTTTGCTGACAAGAGTGTAGAATCCCGGATCCAAGATGGCGATTGAGTCGGACGTCTGGCGGTGAGCTCTGTCCCAGCGTCCTTTGACTCACCCCTTCTTTTCCTGTTGCCAGTTGCGCTTTTTTACTCGGAGCAGTGCTAAAGGTTTCTTCGACCCTGCTAACTTTCAAATACTCACTTTGGAGTATCCCAATAGCCGTTCTCCTAATAGCCGTTCTGACCTATTGGGAGAACGGGATATAAATCAAAATAAATAAATAATAACGGCTGTCTGCTGTTTGTTTTGACGTGCTTAATGGGGAAGAGGAAGGGAGCTAGAAGGCTGAATCCTGCGGCAGCTGAGAGCTCCAGGAACCTGATCTAAACAACGCTGGACACTGGAGTGACGCATCATCAGAGAGACACGCCACCAGCTTTGGGAGGAACCATGGCGAACCTTAGTAACGATCGGGCTTCTTTGAGCCCGATTGAAGTACAGGCTCCTCTTCAACCTGGGAGAGAACACTCTGTAGAGAGAGAGGTTTTCCAGCTTACCCGTCAAGAGGGTCAGCTTGAGAGTCCCGGAGGAGCAGTGGGAGCTGAGTCGATGGAGAGTGAGGCTCCCACTGTAGCCACTTTGATGGCACCCAACACAGATACTGGTAAGAACTCAACTTCAGCTCCCAATAGTCAGCAGTTTGGGGAGTTAATTAAGCTTTCAATAGTCAGTTTAGACACTCTGTTGGGGGCTATTGTAACAATGGACTCCAACCTCAAAAAGGCAGTCTCGGTTCTACGTTCAGATTGTATTACTATCAACTCTTAGGTAAATGAACATGGAATAAAATTAAGAGAGCAGAGTCAAAAAATACAATAACATGATGAATAGATTAATTCACTTAAATCATTGGAATTGGAGACTGTTAAAGAGAGATCTTTTATTTATAAAAAATTAGAGTATATGGAAAATAAACAGAAGAGAAACAATTTAAGATTCTTGAATTTTCCTAAGTCTCCATTGATTCCTGGTTTGGAAATGGTCCGGAAATATCTGAAAGAGTCCTTGCTAATCCCAGAGGAAAGTTTACCACCTATTGTTAGAGTCCAATATATCTCCTCTGAGAAGAAGCAAGATCGCTCTACTCCTAGGGACCCACCAGGAACAGATGCAAGTAGACCGAATGTACCAAATTTTCTGGAAAATTCCCTTGAAGTAATAACTGAGAGGACTACACTTATTGTTACATTTGCTTTAGAGTTTGATAGAGATTTGATTTTTTGCATATACTTTACACATATGAACAATATGTTTTTGGGTTCAACTGTTCGCATATTTCCTAATATATCTTGAGAAACACAGAAGCAAAGAAAAGACTTTCTGGCATATAGACTGAGAATCTTAGCTTTGGGTGGTTCTTTTGTTTTAAAGTTTCCTGCTAAGTGTTGTGTTTCAATAGAAGGAGAACATTTTTTGTTTTTTTATCCCAAACAGTTATTGCAATCTGTTGTGGCCAGAGAAGGGGGGTGGGAGTGCCCATTGCTGCAGTGACAATACCTACAGTTTAACGAACCAGCTACTGCAAGCGTCTCTCTAATTTCTATTATGTCCTGATGATTTATTAATAATATTTTTTTATAAGTTTTCTTAGGTCTTGGATTATTAATATTTGTGGACTAAATAAATAATTAATAATTTATTTATTTTAAGCTTTGTCCGGTTTTACCCCCTCCATATTTCTTCATTGTAATTCTAATCAATATTCAAGAATATGTTCATGTTTGAAATGTAAAAATTTTGAATAAAAATAAAGATTAAAAAAAAAAGAGTGTAGAATCCCAAGATAGTATTGGGCAGGTGAAATTAGTGTTTTTCTTTCTGATCCATAGTAGTTCAGTTTTGGCAGCATTCAGCTAGAGTTTGTTGTTTGTAATCCAGTTCTTCATGTTGGTGAGGCAGTGTTGAAGGTTGGTGAGTTGGGTAGATCAGTTTTTACCTAGCAGAAGAAGAAGCTGAATGTCGTCTGCATAGGAGTGGATTTTGATGTTGTAATTTTGGGCGATATCGATAACTGGTCTGATGTATAGGTTGAAGAGAAGTGGGGACAGCAGGGCACCTTGGGGGGACTCCATATTTGATAGATTTGGGTTCTGATTTGTTTGAATTCTCTGTTGAAGGAAGGAAGTGAACCATTGAAGTACAGAGTCCTTGATTCCTAGGTCGGTGAGCCTTTGCAGTAGGAGTTGGTGGTCAATAGTGTCAAAGACAGCGCTTAGGTCTAGCAGTACTAGCAGGGCATTGCTATCTATGTCTAGTATTGACCAACTGTCATCGATCATGTCTAGAAGAATAGCTTTTTTGCTGTGGCCAGGTCAGAAGCCAGATTGAAAAGGAGAGAGAGCGTTTTGGCTTTCTATGAATGGGAGTAGCCGGTGGAGTACTGTTCTTTCCAGGATTTTGGATACAAGTGGGAGGTTCAAGACTGGGCAGTAGATGTTAGGGTCATTTGGGTCAAGGGTAGGTTTCTTTAGAGTGGATTTGATAATAACTGTTTTCCAACTGAGTGGGACCTTACCATTTTCTAGGGAGGTGTTTGTGATGGGGAGGAGGGATTCCGCTAAGGCATCGGCGGTGGATGGGAGGAGGCTGAAAGGGCAGGGGGTCTAGGATAGTGCTGGAGGGTTTGAACTCCTTCAGAGTTTTGAGAAGTTCATTATGCGTGGCTGGGAGGAGTTGGGATAGTGATCTGGATGCTGGGCTAGTCAGACCTTGAGGAGAACAGATTGGGGGGGGGGAACACCTTTGCTGGGGGTGTTTTCCAGCTTGTTGCTGATGGTGTCAATTTTGTTTTGGAAGAAACTAGAGAGGGTCTTGTTGTCTAGGTCTGTGAGGCTGTTGGGATTGCATCCTTAGGCAGCAGAGAAGAAGCAGTTTGTCAGGGCAAACAAGTGTCTAGACTGGTTGGGGACTTTTTGTAGGAGTTGAGAGTAGTAGGTTTTTTTTGCCTCCAAGATGGAGGACTTGTAGGAAGCTAGTAGGCTCTTCCAGTGTGCCTTTGATTCTTCATTTGGGTGTTTAACCCATTTTCTTTTGAATTTCCTCAGAATTCTTTTCAGGGATTGCAGGTGGTTGGTGAACCAGGGGGCTGGGGTTTTGTTGGTGGGTACCTTTGTGTTTCTTTTCTGGGCAAGGTTGTCATAGAGGGACTGGATTCCTGAGTGCTAGTTGGAGGCAGCCAAGTCGATGGATTGGAGGTGTCGGCTGCAGGTTTTGCCGATGTTATGGATACCAGCTGCCATTTCTTGTGGGTTGATTGAGTCTGCGATATGAGTGCGAATGGTGGGATTCAGGCTTCTTGGGAGGGCATGGGTGGTTTCATCTGGGAGCTGAAACGTGATGAGGTGGTGGTATGACCATGAGACTAGAGTGGTGGTGCAGTTAGAATGTTTAAGGCAGGTGTCTTCAAAGTCCTTCCTTGAGGGCCACAATCCAGTCGGGTTTTCAGGATTTCCCTAATGAATATGCATTGAAAGCAGTGCATGCACATAGATCTCATGCATATTCATTGGGGAAATCCTGAAAACCCGACTGGATTGCGGCCCTCAAGAAGGGACTTTGAAGACCCCTGGTTTAAGGTGTTGCCTGCTGAATGTGCAGGGTTTGATATAGAAACATGATGGCAGATAAAGGCCAAATGGCTCATCTAATCTGCCCATCCACAGTAACCTTATCTCTTTCTCTCTCTGAGAGATCCACGTGCCTATCCCAGGCCCTCTTGAATTCAGACACAGTCTCTATTTCCACTACCTCTTACGGGAGACTGTTCCATGCATCTACCACCCTTTCTGTAAAAATGTATTTCCTCAGATTACTCCGGAGCCTATCGCCTCTTAACTTTATCCTATGTCCTCTCATTGCAGAGTTTCCTTTCAAATGAAAGAGACTCAACTTATGCACATTTATATTACGTAGATATTTAAACATCTCTATCATATCTCCCCTCTCCCGCCTTTCCTCCAAAGTATACATATTGAGATCTTTAAGTCTGTCCCCACGCCTTATCATGAAGACCACACACCATTTTAGTAGCCTTCCTCTGGACCAACTCCATCCTTTATATATATTTTTGAAGGTGCGGCCTCAAGAATTGTATACAATATTCTAAATGAGGTCTCACCAGAATCTTATGCAAAGGCATAAATACCTCCTTTTTCTTACTTGCCATACCTCTCCCTATGCAACCTAGCATTCTTCTAGCTTTTGCCGTCACCTTTTCAACCTGTTTGGCCACCTTAAGATCATCGCATACAATCACACCCAAGTCCAGCTCTTCTGTCACCTCTTCACCTCCTAAACTGTACTGTTCCCTCTGGTTTTTGCAGCCCAAACACATGACTTTGCATTTCATAGCATTAAATTTTAGTTGGCAAATTTCAGATCATTCTTCAAGCTTTGCCAGGTCTTTCTTCATGTTATTCACACCATACGGCGTGTCTACTCTATTGCAGATTTTGGTATCATCCGCAAAGAGGTAAATCTTACCCGACAACCCTTTAGCAATATCATTTATAAAAATGTTAAAAAGAATAGGTCCAAGAACAGAACTTTGAGGCACACAACTGGTAACATTCCTTTCCTCAGAGCGATCTCCATTGATCACTACCCTCTGTTACCTTCCACTCAACCAGTTCCTGACCAGCCCGTCACATTGGGATCCATCCCAGGGGCACTCGGTTTATTTATTAGACGTCTGTGTTAAAGAATGACATGGGGAAGCCTTTTGGCTGGAGGTTTGTTGTTATCTGCAGACCCTGGTGGGCTATGCACTTCCTTTTCAGGTGGATGGGATCATCTTTTTGGCTACGGGTTATCTGGGTGGCCTCTCTGCTGGGGATTCTTTACTTATTCGCAAAGGCTATATAGTGGGTAAAAAATGTATTCTAAATCATTGGCTCCAGGACTCCCCACCCACCATTTGGTATTGGCGCAATAAATTTCATCTGCTAATGGTCTGGGAATCCCTGTCAGCTCGATTTTCTCATTATCGTGGTAAGCTTTTTTTGTCCATTTGGGCACCTTATTTGGAGACTCTTTCCCCTCTGATCAATGGCCAAGTTCTCAACCAGTTGCGGAAGCCAGTGGTACCCATGTTGCAAGTGAGTTGAAGGGGGGACTGGGGTGGGGAGGCTTCTCTTGTTGGGTGGGGCTTGGCCGAGTCTGGGTATAAGAACTCAACCCAGACTGTACAGGTCTCTGCCTGTTTGGATGGTTTGTTGTTGTTTCTGTTTCTTTATACTGTAGACTGAAAAAGCTATCTCACCTGCTATGTTTGTTTGGCCTTTATCGTTTAATAAACTGTTTTGATATGGGAACCTATCCAGCACTTCTCCCCTTAACCGTTGTCTTTCCATGTAATTCTACTGATTCCGTTTCCACTCTATTTCCCTTTTTGTCTCCCCTCCTGGGGGTGGGATATCCGTCCTACTTTCTTTATTTTCCTGCTTTTCTCTTCTCCTGTTTCTATATCCTCTTTCTTCTTTCTCTTACCTTTCTGCTCTCCTCTTTCGTTACTTCCTCCTCAGGTTTTCACATGGTTCTTTTGGGCTCTTCAGTTTTTCCCTAAGTTCCCATTTGAGATGATCTGTATGTCATATCCTTGGAGTTCTGAATGGTTCAGTTGAACCTTACAGTTCATTTGTTAACGGATGTTTTTTTTCTTTCATGGTTCTTCCTTTACTGTATTTTCTTGTGTTATTGAAAACTCAATAAAAATACTTGAAATCAATAAACTGTTTTGAAAAAAAAAGAATGACACGGGTAAAAAATTTGTCCCCGTCACTGCCCTGTCCGTCACTGTGACCACCGACCCTGTCCCCGTGACCACTGTCCCCGCCCCATCCATACAAGCCTCAGTACTGCAATATTTAGCTTATTCCTTCCTTATAAATCAAAGTTCTGGCTGCTGAACTAGAGAAAGAGATGTTCAGCTGGCAGGGCTTTGTTTATAAATTTTTACCAGCAAACTAATATACTACTTTATCCTAAAGCAAAAATAAATAAATAAATATAAATTTTTTTTCTACCTTTGTTGTCTGGTTTCTGCTTTCCTCATCTTCTCCTCATTCATTTCTTTCCATCCACTGTCTGCTTTCTCTGTTTCTTCCATATGCTCTGTTACTGTGCCTCTCCCTTCCATCACTTCCTCCATTCCCACCCCAATTGGTCTGCCACCCATCTTCTTCCCTCCGCTCCCCTCATAGTCTGGAATCTCTCTTCCCCATTTCCCTTCAGTGTCTGTTCTTCTGCACCCTACCTTCCCCAGTTCTCTTCAGCGTCTGTTCCTCCCCATCCCACCTTTCCCAGTTCCCTTCAGCATCTGTTCCTCTCCACCCCACCTTCCCCAGTTCCCTTCAGTGTCTGTTGTTCTCCACCCCAACTTCCCCCAATTCCCTTCAGCGTCTGTTCCTCTCCTCCCCACCTATCCTACCTTTCTCCTTCCCTGCTCCTTACCTTTGCGACAGGCAATTTCTCTAAATGTGCTTCCTACCAGCAGCCGGAACATTGAAATCGCATGTGGCTGCAAGAAAGGTCGTCTCTGATGCAACTTCTGGTTGCGTCAGAGATGACCTTTACGGCAGCCTCACGCGATTTTAATGCTCCGGCTGCTGGTAGGAAGCACTTTTAGAAAAATTGCCTGCTGCGAAGGTAAGGAGCAGGGAGGGAGATGCTCAGACGGCGATCGGGTTCAGGTGGCGATCGGGCGGCAGCAATCAAGAGGCAAGGAGGGAGGGAGATGCTTCAACGGCAGCTATCAGTATGGAGGGAGGACGTGCGATTGATGACCGTGCGCGTTCCCTCTCTTCACTGCGGAAACAAGACCATTTACCACTCCACGGGGTGGTGAATGGCCTTCTCCCCGTACCCGCAGTGATCACTTCTTTTCTCCGTTTTGGTGGGTAACAGCCACTGGGTCATTCTCTAGTCTGTGTGAAACACTGTCAAAGGCTTTGATAAAATCTAGGGCACATCCTCTATCCAATTCTCTGGTCATCTAGTCAAAGAAATTGATCAGATTTGTCTGACAAGATCTACCTCTAGTGAATCCATGTTGCCTCCGGTCCTGTAATCCACAGGATTCCAGAAACTTGACAATTCTCTGTTTTACAAGTGTTTCCATTAATTTGCTAGGTCCTAGGCCAGAGAAGAGAGGAAGTCATTGCTCATGCCAGTGGCGTTGGGGTAGTCTGGGAAGTTGAAGTTTCCTAGGATCTGTGGGAGAGGAAAAGTTTGGTGATGAAGCTGAGGAGAGTTTCTAGAGCATCTGCTGGAGTGCTCTGTAAAGTAGGATGAATGTGACTTTCTCTTGTGGGGTTGATCGTGAAGGCAAGGGCTTCTAGTGTGGAGAGGGTCATAGAGTCTATTAGTTTGGGGGACGTGATGGTCTTGATGATGGCTGTTACTCCGCCTCCCTTGCCAGAAGTGTGGGAGCAGCCTAAGGCTTGATAGTCTGGGGGCATAGTTCACCCAGCGATACCCAGTTATTGTCGTAGAGCCAGGTCTCTGTGATCATAAGAATGTCTATTGTCGAAGAGAAGGTCATGGAGGGTGGTGGTTAGGTTGGTGCCTGATCTGGCGTTGATGAGGGTCAGTATGGGTGGGTTATATTTTGTGTTAGGGGTGGCAGGTGGGATGGGAATGAGATTTAGGGGATTTCTGGAACAGTGGTTTTTGTGTTGGGAGCCTAGGTCACCATATTTGCCTTGGCCTATGATGATTAGCATAGTGAAGCAGATAGTAGCAAATAGAGCTGGGTTGACTGGTGCGTGGAGGTGGTTGTATGAAGGATGCCACTGTGTGTGGGTGGTCCATGGTGGGAATGAGGACAGGGGGGTGACTGGGAGCATGTTGCTTTGGCCTCTAGGCTTGGTCCCTTGATCCACGCGAAGGGCCACACAAAGGGAAGGGAGGCCCTCCTGGAAGTCGGCCCTTAAAAGGGCTGAAGAGGGGGCTGGAAGGAGCCCGATGAAGAAGTTGGCGGGGCTTCCTGTGGAAGAAACTAGCTGAGAGTAGGATCTGGTGCAGTGAGGGGAAATGAATTGGCTTTTCTTCCCCCTCACTGTTCTGGATTTCTGAGCACTCTGTGGACCTCTGAGCCCCTAAAAAGGGCTGAAAAGAGGGCTGGAAGGAGCCTGATGAAAAAGTGGCTGGGGCTTCCCGCTAAAGAAACCGTCATTTACTATGTTACTATCCCCCTCCTTTACTAACACGTAGCACGGGTTTTAGTGCCAGCAATGACGGTAACTGCTCCGACCCTTCTTATAACCCGTGCTACATGTTAGTAAAGGATGGGGTATGTTATAGTAAACCTTCGGAAATTCCTCTTTTACTGCAGCTAAAAAATCCGTATGTGTTGTGAAAATACACACACACATTATGACATCTGAAAATCCATTGACATTCATTCATCTCACCTGTGTAACCTTTCTTTTACTCACGTGGATTCTGACTAAAGGTTGTTTGTTTGTTTTTTTAAAGTATATGTACATATTGTATATATGTTTAAATGAGTCTTATGTGCCCTTATACGAAATCTTAGCACGTTATTGGAATTAGTGCATGCTAAATACTAAGAAGTCCATAGATATAAAAAGGGACCCTAAGTATTTTAGCTAAATATTCATATGTTTCAATGTGCTAACTGTGTATGTGTGTATTTAAGATTCTATACAAGAAGAATTACAGAAACCCAGAGACCCTAACATGGTATCAACTCCTGCTTCTGAAGTTCTAATACCTTCCCCTTCTGAAAAACCTTGTGAACCTGGATCATTGGAGTGGGTATATGTAAATGAACTAATTCCTGAGGTAAAAAAATGTATCTTTGATCCTAATACATTGGAGAATATTAAACATTAAGGGGAAAAACTCCTGCCTGGTTACATTGCAGTGAGTAAGATTTTTTAGCAGCATTTAAGAAGCTGGTGCTGTTGAAAATCTGGTAAAACCACCACTGCACCATCCAGTTAGAGCCAGGGTAGTACAAGGGCAGAGTCAGAACAGAATTGAGAATTACTTGGTTAAGTGGTGATTTTCAGCTAACTAACTAGGTAAGGGCCCAGATAAATCTAGGACAGTTTAATGGCTGTCCAAACTTTATCCAGCCAATTATCTTGGCACCAGGATGAATATTGGTCAGGACTGGATAACTTCCGGCAGCCACTTATATTATGATCCAGGTACAGGGTTATGAAACCCTGTACCTGGATTAGTCCCAGCATTGAACATCTAGGTCATAAGCCCCTTGTGTCAGCATCTTTAAATTCACTGACCTCGCTGAAAATCAAGGGAGGGTAGGGTAATATTTTATTGTATACAGTGGAACGTTGATTATCCGAACTTCAATTATCCGGATGTCCAATTATCCGGACCGGTGATGGCGTCAGTTTAAATTCAGAAGTACATACTAGAGACAGGTTATTAAAGCTTCTCTCTCAAAATAAGAAAATTAAAATGTAGGCAAAGTGAAAAAGAGTTGTTTTGTCATTAAAAGACAAAACGGACATTGTGGAAAAGTTAAAAAAAAAGGAATGTCCAGAAAAACATTAGCAGAAGAATATGGTTTTGGAACATCAACAATATCTGACAAAAAAGGTCAAAGTGATGCTATTGTCAACTACGTTTCAGTTCTTGAAAAAGAGGAAAGGAGTTCCAGAAAAACTATGAAAAGGTCAACTAATGAGCAGGTAGATAAAGCTCTATATCTATGGTTTTTGCAAAAAAGATCATTGGGCTATACAATATCTGGGCCTATTTTAGCTGAAAAGGCAATGTTTTTCAATCAGCAACTTCATGGAGAGTCTGAATTCAAAGTCAGCACTGGGTGTGGCTTTGAAATTTTAAACACCGCCATGGAATCAGGCATATTGAAATTCTTGGTGAAAAACTTTTCGCAAACTTACCAGCAGCTAATGACTTTCTTGTCCAATTTAATGACATCAAAATCTATGATCCTGATTGTGTTTATAATACAGAAGAAATGGGTCTGAATTGGAAATAACTGTATTGGAAATAACAGTAAATCACACTGTTGGTGGGGGGGAAATGCAACTGGAAGTTGTAAGTTGGAGCTATTGCTAATTGGTAAATCTAAAAACACTTGTGCTTTCAAAAATGTACATAAGCTCCCACTGTTATAGAGAAGCCAAAAGAAAGCCTGGATGAATTGTGAAATTCTCCTTGACTGGTATAACAACTGCTTCATACCAGAAGTGAAAAGATTCCAACTTCATACAGGAAAAGAAGAAAACGTAGTTTTATTGTTGGACAATGCACCATCACATCCTATGGCTGAAAGCTTAGAACAAGAGAATGGTGGATTCAAAGTAAACATAAGAACATAAGCAGTGCCTCTACTGGGTCAGACCAGAGGTCCATCACGCCCAGCAGTCCGCTCACGTGGCAGCCCATCAGGTTCAGGACCTGTATAGTAATCCTCTATCTATACCCCTCTATCCCCTTTTCCTTCATGAAATCATCTAATCCTTCTTGAACCCCAATACTGTACTCTGACCTATCACAACATCTGGAAGCGCATTCCAGGAGTCCACCACACTTTGGGTGAAGAACTTCCTAGCATTGGTTCTGAATCTGTCCCTTCTTAACTTTTCCGAATGCCCTCTCGTTTTTGTAGTATTCGAAATTTTGAAGAATCTGTCCCTCTCCACGTTCTCTATGCCCTTCGTGATCTTGTAATTCTCTATCATGTTCCCTCTAAGCCTCCGCTTCTCTAGGGAAAAGAGCCCCAGTTTCTCTAGTCCTTCAGCATATGAAAGGTTTTCCGTACCTTTTATCAATCTCATCGCTCTTTTCTGTACCCTCTCGAGTATCGCCATATCTTTCTTAAGGTACGGCGACCAATATTGGATGCAATACTCCAGATGCTGGCGCATCATCACCCAATATAACGGCAGGATAACTTCCTTCGTTCTGGTTGTAATACCTTTCTTGATTATACCTAGCATTCTATTCGCCTTCTTAAAGGCTGCTGCGCACTGTGCTCACGGCTTCATTGTTTTGTCCACCAGTACCCCTAAGTCCCTCTCTAGGCTACTTTTACCCATTACCGCTCTCCCATCGTATAGCTGTACATCAGGTTTCTGTTTCCTATATGCAAGACTTTACATTTCTCCACGTTAAAGTTCATCTGCCATTTATTCGCCCCCTCTCTCAGTTTGTTCAGGTCCCTTTGTAAATCTTTGCAGTCCTCTTTAGTCCTAACTCCACTAAATAGTTTGGTGTCTGCGAATTTTATAACTTCGCACTTCGTCCATATTTCTAGATCATTTATGAATATATTGAACAGCAGCGACCTGAGCACTGACCCCTGCGGAACTCCACTCGTGACCCTTCTCCAGTCTGAGTATTGGCCCTTCACTCCCACCCTCTGCTTTCTTCCCGCCAACCAATTTTTGTACATCTCCTTCCACCCCATGGTTCTTCAGTTTTCGTAGTAGGCGTTCATGGGGTACCTTGTCAAAGGCTTTTTGAAAATCCAAGTATATGATGTCAATGGAGTCCCCCATCCCCAACCCATGAAAAGGGGCACACACTTGACCTCATCAGCTTCCTCGACCTCACCGCCCACAAAACTCTAGCCGGCGATGCTTGCTGGGATCATGTACCCTGGTCTGATCACCTCTTAGGGACCTTCTGTCTCCCCATCTTCAAGTCGCCTTTTGGGGCCCCGCCCCGCACTCCCAGTTCCATCACCTTCCGCAAAAAAATTACGAACGACCTGTTCTGGAATAAATTTCTCAACCTATTCTCCTCCATTCCTCAGCCTGCAGACCCAGAATCCTACTGGCATAATTGGGTCACACTTTCCCAGTCCACTTACCATTCCCTCGCCCCTCTTTCCACCAAAACCATCTCCTACTCCCGTAAGGCCCCTTGGTTTCTCCCCTATCACAGAGAACTAAAACAGAAATGTCGAGCTCTGGAGCGCAAATGGAGAAAATCTAAATCCCCTATCGACAGGCAGTCCTGGAGGGCCAACATCAAGTTCTACAATACAGTTCTGAAAAAAGCAAGACAGAACTTCTACGGAGATAAAATCACCAGATCCAACAACCAGAGCAGTACTCTATTCAATATCTGGCGTTCCTTAACTTCCAAAAAAGGCTCCACCTCAGTCCCCTCCTCCCCCTCAGCTGGTGTTCTGGTGAAATTCTTCAACGATAAGATCACCACCTTGAGATCCCCCTTCCCGCCCACAGTCTCCTACAACTCCCTGGTGCCCACCGACTCCATTTCTACCCCAACGACCTCCTATCCCATCCCAGTGGACAGATCCTGGTCCATCTTTGAGCTCGTATCGGAATCCTCGGTCCTCAAATTTTGCCTCAAACTGAAATCCTGCAACTGCTCCTTAGACCCATTCCCCTCCTACCTATATGAGAAAATTCCCGCACAGGCCATCTCTTCTATCACCGAACTCATCAACTCCACCTTACGCTCGGGCCTTTTCTCCCCAGAAATGGGTCATATTGCCCTGACCCCTCTACTGAAAAAATCTGACCTAGACCCCTCCACACCATCCAGCTATCACCCAATAGCAAATATCCCTCTATTAACCAAGTTACTCGAGTCCATCATTGCTACCCAACTCGCATCTTATTTACAGAGATTTTCTATCCTCTTACCTTACCAATATGGATTTTGTCCCAATTTCAGCACCGAATCCCTACTGACCTCCTTAATCTCTAAGGTCCAGTTACTCCACTCTCGAAACAAGTTTGCCGTCCTCCTTCAATTTGACCTTTCCGCTGCTTTTGATGTTGTTCACCATGACATCCTAGTCTACCAACTCTCCGAGATAGGCATCAACTCCACAGTCTTAGACTGGTTCTCTAAATTCTTACTCTCTCGCTCTTACACCGTCAACATGAATGGCACCTCATCCGCCCCCTGGCAACCAACGTGTGGAGTCCCGCAAGGCTCACCTCTCTCTCCTATCCTGTTTAACATCTATATGTCCTCCCTTAAACTCCTCCACCTATCACCCCTAGAAACAATTTACACTTACGCTGACAATATCCTAGTCCTCCTCGAGACCGACCCAAACCTTACCAACCTCTCGGAGAACATATCCTCCTGTATAACGAACCTCCAGTCCTGGGCCCATACTGTCAAAATGAAATTGAACGAGTCCAAAACTAAACTACTTTGGCTCGGCCCTAAACTTGACCAACTCCCCACCTCCATCTCCCTGTCCTCTGGCTCCACTCTGCAGCTGGAGTCCTCAAGCAATGTTCTGGGCATCATCATCAACTCCACTTTATCTTTCAACGACCATCTCAATTCCTTGGCAAAAAAATGCTATTTCAGCCTTCACATGCTGAGGAAAGTAAGATCCTATTTCCATCAAAACCACTTTACTGTTCTCGTCCAATCTATCATCCTGTCCAGATTGGACTACTACAACTCAATCTACCTAAGCCTTACCAAGAAAAGCCTTCATAGACTTCAGCGGATCCAGAATGCCGCGGCCAAGCTCATCTTTGCAAAAAGTAAATTCGACCATGTCTCACCGCTCCTGTCCAAGCTCCACTGGCTTCCGATTATCGCCAGGGTCCACTTTAAATGCGCCTGTCTAACTTTCAAAATCTTCCATGGCATCCTCCCTCCCTTCATCCCACTCTCCTGGAACTCCTTAAACCTTAATACCACCAGACCCACTCACAAACTTAAATTATCCTTTCCTTCGTTAAAAGGTATTTCCCGTGCAGGAAAACTAGGGACCTCCCTCCTCTTCAGACTCCCTGAACTCTGGAACAACCTTACCTCCCCCCTCCGGACCCTGAGCTCTCTCCAACTCTTCCGCAAACATCTGAAAACCTGGCTGTTTTCAAAAATGTAATACTTACCCATCTTTGGCATCGTAAGCCCCAATCACTCTTTCTCTATACCCTTACTCTATACACATTAACCTTCATGGAGTTCCTTTCTCTCTCAACTCCTGTAAACCGTGCCAAGCTCTACGATCGTGGAGATGATGCGGTATATAAACCTAAAGTTTAGTTTAGTTTAATTCCTTCGAAGAAGTACAATAAGTTCGTTAGGCACGATCTTCCCTTGCAGAAGCCATGTTGGCTTGTTTTCACCAGTTTATTCCTTTCTAGATGCTCATCGATGCTGTCTTTTATCAGCGCTTCCGCCATCTTCCCTGGAACTGAAGTCAGACTTACCAATCTGTAGTTCCCCAGGTCAACTCTCAATCCTTTTTTAAAGATAGGCGTAACATTAGCTATCTTCCAATCCTCCGGGATCACGCCTTTTTTCAGGGATTGATTACAAACCTGCTGTAGTAGTTCCGCTATTTCTTCCTTTAGTTCTTTCAATACCCTAGGGTGGATTCTGTCCAGGCCCGGAGATTTGTCAGTTTTTAATCTATCTATCTGCTTATGTACATCTTCAAGGCTTACCTCCATGGATGTTAATTTTTCTGCTTGATCTCCTTTGAAGATCTTTTCAGGTTCTGTCACATTGGATGTGTCCTCTCTTTTAAATACTGATGAAAAGTGTTTAGTCTATCCGCCACTTCTTTTTCCTCCTTCACCACTCCCTTCCTATCTCCTTCATCCAGCAGTCCCACCTCTTCCCTTGCCGGCTCCTTCCCTTTAACATATCTGAAGAACGGTTTGAAATTTTGTGCTTCCTCCAAATGTGACATCTGTAATGCAGCCAATGGATCAAGGAGTTATCGTTTCCTTGAAACGACTTTAAACTAAAACTTAAATTTATATACCGGGTCATCTGCATAAAAATGGAGCTCAACTCGGTTGACAGGAAACAATTGTTACAGAAACTTCTATTGGCTGATATTGATGATGAATGTGGTATGATCCAATTCATAAAAGAACTAAATATAAAATATTGTTAATACATGGTTGCTGGGGCTTGGAAATCAGTTTAAAATCAAACCCTAAAAAATGCATGGAATAAATCAGAAAGATATGGTGATGGAGAAGAAGATGATGTCCTTAAAAACATCACAGAGGATATTCTACAGGTTCCTGGCTGCTCTGCTTGTAATGTGAGAAAGTCAGCGAATGGATATGCAGTGACGCTAATGATACAGTGTATCAGGTCATAACAGATGATGAAATTGTGGAATTAGTACAAGACAAGGAACAAGAGGCATAAGAAACTGATGATGGCCAGCAGGTTATTGCTGATGTGGGACCAACACATGCAGAAGCCTTTGAATGTTTCAATACAGCAATGACTTGGCTAGAAAAGCAGGAAGAGAGCAGTGTGATCCAGCTTCTTTGTCTGAAAAGCTTATGTGATCTTGCAGCACAAAGACACATTGCGGAAGAAGTCAGGGAGCTCGAGGAATTCATTGAAGAAGCCTACAGGAGGAGGGTGAAAGAGAACGAACTGCAGAGGAAAGAGGAAGTTACACTAACATGGAAGGGAGAACAAGAGAAAGATGACTCCAAAGAAGATGCCCACAGAGGAAAACTGCAGGAAGGGGAAGAAAGGGCTAGTTGATGCCCAGAAGAAGAAGCAGCGAAGCATTCCGAGGACATAGACCTGCGAAAGAAGGGAAAGTCTGCGATTCTAGTGGGAGACTCAATCCTAAGGCATGTGGACAGCCACAAAGCAGGTGGGACAGAGGATCGACTAGTGTCCTGTCTCCCAGGAGCGAGAACAAAGGACATCATCGACAACATTGGAAAGATCCTAGAAGGAGCAGAGACGGAAGAGACTACAGTAATGATCCACATCGGGACAAATGATGTCAGCAGGAGAGACTACAGAAGAAGCACACTGATAGAACAGTTCAAGATTCTGGGAAGGATGTTGAAGATGAGGACTCAGAAGATAGCGTTCTCAGAGATCCTACCAGTACCGAGGGCAGATGTGAAGAGGCAGACGGAACTACAATCAATAAATGCATGGATGAGGAGATGGTGTGGAGAAGAGGGATTCTACTTCGTGAGGAACTGGACAATGTTTTGGGGCAAGAGCAAGCTCTTCAGGAGAGATGGACTGCACCTGAGCATGGCGGGAACTAGACTTCTAGCAAACAACGTCAGGAGAGGAATAGAACAGGCTTTAAACTGAAAAGAAGGGGAAAGCCGACAGTCAACCAAGTGTCGACGATTCAGAAAAAGGTAGAAACATAGAAACATAGAAAGATGACGGCAGAAAAGGGCTATAGCCCATCAAGTCTGCCCACACCATTTACCTACCCTCTTAAGTCTACTGACCCCCTGAAGTATAATTGTAATTATACTGTCACTCTACTGACCCGCTCATTCAAGTCCTAGTGACCCTATCCCTTGGCATGACCTCGTAAGGATCCCACATAGGCATCCCATTTGTTCTTGAAGTCTGGGATGCTGCGTGCCTCGACCACCTGCACTGGAAGCTTGTTCCATTGCTCAATCACTCTCTCCGTGAAGAAGTACTTCCTGGCGTCTCCACGAAACTTCCCTCCCCTGAGCTTGAGCGGATGTCCTCTTGTGGTCGAGGGTCCCTTGAGAAGAAAGATATCATCTTCCACCTCGACCCGTCCCGTGATGTACTTAAATGTCTCAATCATGTCTCCCCTCTCCCTACGCTCTTTGAGAGTGTAGAGCTGCAATTTGCTCAGTCTTTCTTCTTACGGGAGACCCTTTAGCCCCGAGACCATCCTGGTGGCCATCCGCTGATCCTGCAAAGATACTAAGGGGGAAAAATGCTGGGAAGAAACAACGGGCAAAACACAGGAGTTGACTAACCCAGAAGAGGAGGATAAAAGGACTGTAGCACAAGAGAAGAAAATAAAGATCGAAGCACAGGGAAAGGAAATGAAGACAAAAAAATACCAGGACTTAAGTTGCATATATACCAATGCAAGGAGCCTGAGAAACAAAATGGGGGAATAAGAAGTCATGGCCAAAACTGAGAACATAGACATCATTGGGGGTCTCCAAAACATGGTGGAATGAAGAAAACAAATGGGATACAGCACTGCCGGGGTACAAACTCTATCGCCAGGACAGGTCAAGTCAGAAAGGAGGTGGAATAGCCTTATTCATAAAAGAAAGCATACACTCGACCAGAGTGGACACAGCAGCGACGACCAACAAATTGGAATCGCTATGGGTTAAAATACCAGGAAGGAAAGGGCCTGAGATAAAGATGGGCCTGTACTATCATCCACCTGGGCAAGCCGAAGCTATCGATGCAGAAATGGAAGCCGAGATAAAGCGAGAATGCAAAAGTGATAACATGATTAATATGGGAGATTTCAACTATCCCAGGATAGACTGGAGTCTTGGAAGCTCAAAATGCGCTAAGGAGACAGGATTCCTGGAGGCTACACAGGATTGCTTCATGGAGTAGCTTGTCAGAGAACCGACGAGAGGGAATGCCACTCTGGATCTAATCCTTAATGGGCTAAGAGGACCTGCAAAGGAAGTGGAAGTAATGGGAACGTTGGGAAACAGCGATCACAATATGATCAAGTTCAAAGTTGAAGTAGGAATATCGAAGGGAAAGAGAACCATAGCGACAACTTTTAACTTCAAGAAAGGAAACTACGAAGCGATGAGAGTAATGGTAAGGAAGAAACTTAGGAACACCTCAAAGAAATGGCAGACGGTAGAGCAAGCCTGGTCTTTATTCAAGGACACAGTGAGCGAGGCACAAAAACTGTATATCCCCAGATTCAGAAAAGGGTGCAAAAAGAGTCGAACAAAAGACCTGGCGTGGATAACTAAAGAAGTGAAGAAAGCGATAAGTGATAAGAAGAATTTATTCAGGAAATGGAAAAGGGGTAAAACTGAGGAGAACTGGAAAAAGCACAGGAAATATCAAACAGAATTTCACCTTGTAGTTAGAAAAGCCAAAAGAAAATATGAAGAGAGGCTAGCCAGGGAAGCATGAAATTTTAAACCGTTCTTCAAATATGTTAAAGGGAAGCAGCCGGCTAGGGAGGAGGTGGGACCGCTGGATGACGGAGACAGGAAGGGAGTGGTGAAGGAGGAGAAAGAAGTGGCAGAAAGACTAAACATGTTCTTTTCGTCTGTATTTACAAAAGAGGACACATCCAACATCCCGGAACCTGAGCAAATCTTCAAAGTCGACGGCACAGTGCGCAGCGGCAGCTAAGAGAGCGAATAGAATGCTAGCTATAATCAAGAGGGGTATTACAACCAGAACGAAAGAAGTTATCCTGCCGTTGCATCAAGTGATAGTGAGTCCACATCTGGAGTAGTGCGTCCAATAATGGTCACCGTACCTTAAGAAGGATATGGCGATACTCGAGAGGGTTCAGAGGAGAGCGACACGTTTGATAAAAGGTATGGAAAACCTTTCATACGCTGAGAGTTTGGAGAATCTGGGGCTCTTTTCCCTGGAGAAGAGAAGACTTAGAGGAGATATGATAGAGACCTACAAGATCATGAAGTGCATAGAGAAAGTGGAGAGGGACAAATTCTTCAATCTTTCGAAAACTTCAATCTTTCGAGAACGAGAGGGCATTCGGAAAAGTTGAAAAGGAACAGATTCAAAACAAGTGCTAGGAAATTTTTCTTCACCCAACGGGTGGTGGACACCTGGAATGCGCTTCCAGAGGGCGTGATAGGACAGAGTACAGTATTGGGGTTCAAGAAGGGATTGGACAATTTTCTGAAGGAAAAGGGGATAGAGGGGTATAGATAGAGGATTACTACACAGGTCCTGGATCTGTTGGGCTGCTGCGTGAGCGGACTGCTGGGCACGATGGACCTCTGGTCTGACCCAGTAGAGGCACTGCTTATGTTCTTATGATACTGGAAGGGGTGAGGGAAATAGGTGGCAAGCTGTAGGTAGACACAATGAAAGAGGGAAATTGAAGACTGAATAGTAAGAAATAATTTAGACAGAGGCAGAAAATAAATTGAGAAGAATGAGCAGGGAAGAACAGGAGAAAGAGAGCGGAGAGAGAGATGCCAGAGCAGGGAGGAAGGAGAGGAGACAGATACCAGACCTGGGAGGAGGAAAGGAGGAAGGACACAGATACCAGATCTGAGGGGAAGAAAAGAGGAGAGACAGAGATGCTAAAATCTGCTGAGAGGGAGGGAAAGATGGAAGGGAAGAAGACAGATGCCACACCATGGGGGGAGAGGAGAGAAATAGATGGATGTCAGATCAATGGAGGAGGGGAGGAGGGAGAGATGGAAGGGAAATTTAGACAGTTTCTGGAAGAGGCATAGAAAGAGAACAGATGCCATATGGAAGAGGCAGAAAGAGGGCAGACATTTTCATCATTTTCTTTGAGGTGCACTGTTGTTGAGCATTGTCTACACCATTAGGCGGGGAGATTGCTGGCAAGTTCTGAGACAGAAGGAACAGCGGTGGATTTATCTATTGTAATCTGTCCACTCTTCAGGTTTGAATAACCGGATTGAGTGTCCGGCATTTTTTGAATGAGAACAGATCCCTAATGGCCGATAAGGTATTAGAGGAGTCTGTTGCATAAGTGCTTGGTGGCATTCTGAGACCTCAGCACCATTAGCTCCAGTGAATTGGACTTTATTTTTATTTATTTATGCAGGAGGAAAGAAAAGGCCAGGGCTTATCCTATTAGGTAAATTTGTCGAATAAGTGGGTTTTTAGTGCTTTTCTGAATGAGTGGTAAGACAGGATGTTTAGGAGAAGGCCACTTAGGGAATTGTTCCAGATTCCTGTTTGAAAGGATAGTGTTCTGTCAAGGAATTTCTTATAGTGGCATCCCCTTGGTGTTGGGAATGTGAATAGTAATGTTTTGCGGGAGAGGCGGGGGTTTATCCTGTAAGATGAAGTGACAGGAGGTAAGTGGGAGTTGTGCCAATAATGTCTTGTAGCATATGCAGCCGAATTTGAAGATGATTCTGGCCTCGATTGGTAGCCACTGAAGTTTCTTGAAGTAAGGGGTGATATGGTCAGATATTTTCAGGCCAAAGATCAGTCATACCACCATGTTTATGCTCAAAACTTGGATGCTGTTTCAGTGAGAACTGACCCCTGATGCAGCTTGGTGAAACGGAGACTTCTCCATCAGGTGTTTCAGCTTGCACTACCTCTGGAGTACTGTTTGAAGCAGTGGCGTCATGTGGACTCTGGTTGGGCAGCAAGTGCAACTAAGTGGACTGTTTCTTACCATTTGTGTAGCATTTGAACTGGGTATTTTTTCATCTGGAAGTGGACTTACATGTTTAATTCTGATGTGCTTATGCCAATGTTTCTGAAATTGGCAAGTTTTTCTCTCTGACTGCTATTGTGCCTCAAATGATATTTGATACTATTTATATGATATTCATTCAAGGCCTAGAGGATTTCATCTTGGATGTTATCTTGAGGAGTGGAGGCGTTTTTTAACCAATAAAGCCAAACTGAAGTTTTTCTCCACTTCTAGAATTTTTTCCAGAGATACATGTTATATTGAGGGGATGGGGGTGGGCTTGTAGTGTAGAAGAATTTGCCCGTGGTACCATATAGGGCATGTGTGTGTTTGAGTGATTTCGATGACTCCAACATTGACTGGATAAATATTACATCGGGGAAAGCTAGGGAGGTAAAATACCAAAATGTCATAAATGACTACTTCTTGGAGCAAATGGTCCAGGAACCAACATGAGGGGGTGCTATTTTAGATTTTGTCCTTAGTGGAATGCGAGGAATAGTACAGGAGTTACTGTGTTGGGTCCACTGGGAAACAATGATCATAACATGATCAATCTGAGCGGATACTGGGAGTGATGCTGCAAAAGAAATCTACTGTATCGGCATTTAATTTTCAAAAGGGTGACTATGATAAAATAAGGAAAATGGTTAAAAAGAAGCTAAAAGGATCAGTTGCAAAAGTTAGGACTGTAAACCAGGCATGGGTGTTATTTAAAAATGCCATCCTGGAAGCCCAGGCCAGATATATTCAATGTATCAGCAAAGGCGGAAAGAAGAGGAAATGAGAGCTGGCATGGTTAAAAGGTGAAGTGAAAAAGGTTATTAGAGCTAAAAAAAACCCCGTCCTTTAAAGAATGAAAAAATGATCTGAATGAAGAAAATAAGAGATACAAGCACCACAAGTAAGATGCAAACCATTGATTTAAAAAAGCTAAGAAAGAATATGAAGAGAAATTTGCAAAAGAGGCAAAAGCTCATAACAATTTTTTTAGGTATATCATAATCAGAAACCCATCCGTCCAACTTATTGTAAGTTTGGAGGGGGGGGTGTTGGGGGTGAGGGGGGTTGTGGGGTTAGGGGGGCCGTTGGGGGAGTGACTGGGGGTGAGGGGGCAGTTGCGGGGAGGGTACGCCATGGGCAGGAGGGCCTGAGACCCTCCTGCCTGTATTTTAGAGGGGGTCACGAGGGGTTGGGCTCCCTCCTGCCGGTATTGTGTCAGATGGGGGGGGTCGCAGGGCTCGTGCCTCAGCAGGAGGGGTTGGGCTCCCTCCTGCCAGTATTGGCCATCTCTCCTGCCAAGATCGTTACCCCCCCCGAACTGCCACGAAACGTGGCAGGAGAAATTGGGCATCTCTCCTGCTGTGATTCACAGCAGTTTGGGGGGAAGGATCGCAATTGAGGCAGGGGAGATGAGGCATCTCTCCTGCCACGATAATTGTGGTGGGAGTGGGCAGGTTGCCAGGGCTTATGAGCTGATTGCGGCAGCCGCGATCAGCTCAGCGGCCCTTTTTTGGAACTTATACCTGCTAAAGTTATTGGTTATACTTGCTGTACGACTAAGTCTAGATTGGCCCACCTCCCATCCACCTCCTGCCCTTTCCCCTCTAAAAACACCTCTTTTCACTTTAGGCGTTTAGAGGCAGGGTAAAGGTGTAAGCTGGTTTTAGATATATCAAACCAACTTTGATTATCGGTACTTGGACGATCTGGCTTTTTGATCATCCAAGTACCGATTTAGGCCACTTTTTGAACTTTTTTTTTTTTTTTTTTTAAATTATGAGCCCTATAGCATCTGCCATAATGAACTTTTCTCCAAAACTTAGAGTTCAGATCAGGGACCGGGAGAATATCCGTGCTGCTAAGTACTGAGCAGATGCGGCCAGAATTTCATAGGACTTTTATTACCTCTGCTGCTTCAGGGCAATTTATATCACATGCTTTATCTACAAATATTCCCAAAGGTGTAAACTGTATGTAAGAATAGTTACAAAGCTACAATGCTGCATATATTTAAGTATAACCTATTGGTGTAATTTAAAAATAATTTATAGTTACAATTGATTTTGAATATATTAGCAAGAATCAGTACTACTCACTAATGGGATTTTTTTGCTATTGATTTGAGTTTGTCTTTTGGACCACTAGGTCAGACACTAGATTGTCTTATTGCTGTTTGCATTATTTTTTTGTGTGACATGGCACAGTGGGTTAAGTTTTACGGCTGACTTCATCAGTTCAGTGTTAGATTCTTCACCAGTATTACGTTGGGAGCAAACAAATATGGATAACAAATTACATTGGGATGAATTAACTGTATTGTTAAAAAGATACATCAGAGCAGAACTGCACGGAGCTACTTTGACTGAATATTGTAAGAAGGAGTATGTTCCAAGAGGTCTTAGAATCTATAAATAGCCAAAATTGTTTAATGAAGATACTGAATTTAATAAACAATGGATTGCTATTCTGAACAAATGTTTTTTAGACCTGATGGTATTAATTAAAGATCAACCCAGAAAAGCTATTATGACTATAAAAATTGAAATATAGGACATAAGAACATAAGAATTGCCGCTGCTGGTTAAGACCAGTGGTCCATTATGCCCCGCAGTCCGATCACACGGCAGCCCTCTGGTCAAAGACCAGCACCCTAACTGAGACTAGCCCTACCTGCGTACGCTCGTGTTCACCAGGAACTTGTCTAACTTTGTCTTGAATCTCTGGAGGGTGTTTTCCCCTATGACAAACTCTGGAACAGCGCTCCAGTTTTCTACCACTCTCTGGTTGAAGAAGAACTTCCTTACGTTTATAAGAAAACTATCCCCTTTCAACTTTAGAGAGTGCCCTCTCGTTTTCCCTACCTTGGAGAGTTTGAACAACCTGTCCTTATCTACTAAGTCTATCCCTTTCAGTACCTTGAATGTTTCGATCATGTCTACTCTCAATCTCCTCTGTTCGAGAGAGAAGAGGCCCAGTTTCTCTAATCTTACACTGTATGGCAGCTCCTCCAACCCCTTAACCATCTTAGTCGCTCTTCTCTGCACCCTTTCGAGTAGTACCGTGTCCTTCTTCATGTACGGTGACCAGTGCTGTACGCAGTACTCCAGGTGAGGGCACACCATGGCCCGGTACAGTGGCATGATAACCTTCTCCGATCTGTTCGTGATCCCCTTCTTTATCATTCCTAGCATTCTGTTTGCCCTTTTCGCAGCTGCCACACATTGTGTGGACGGCTTCATTGACTTGTCGATCAGAACTCCCAAGTCCCTTTCCTGGGAGGTCTCTCCAAGTACCGCCCCGGACATCCTGTATTTGTACATGAAATTTTGTTACCGACATGCATCACTTTACATTTATCCATGTTGAACCTCGTCTGCCATGTCGATGCCTGTTCCTCGAGCTTGATTATGTCACGTTGCAGATCTTCACAATCCCCCTGCGTCATCACTACTCTGAATAGCTTTGCATAGTCCGCAAATTTAATCACCTCGCTCGTTGCACCTATGTCCAGATCGTTTATAAAGATGTTAAAGAGCACGGGTCCAAGCACCGAGCCCTGCGGCACCCCACTAGTGATGTTCTTCCAGTCCGAGTATTGTCCATTTACCTCCACTCTGTTTCCTATGCTCCAGCCAGTTTTTAATCCACATGAGGACAAATTGAAGCAACTAAAACAAAATTCTACCGAAAATGAATTTAAACAACATCAAGATGATACTCAGAAAGACAAGTTTAAAAAATTTTAAAGAGATGAGGACGATTATGTCAACCAGAGAATATGCCCATGGTTAAGTTTTAAAGGACAAGAAAAAACTACCAATGAGAAAAAGGTCACATTTTATAAGACATCTGAATCATCCAGTGTAAGCCTTAGCTCAGATGATGATTTTTTAGGATCAAGACCCCGATATCAATGAAAAAACAGATGGAGAAGAGGAAATGGACGGGGTCATGGACAGAACCAGAGACCACAAACCAGATCACAAATTTATCTGACCATCAATTGACAGCAAGTGAACAGAAAATATTACATAAAGGGCTAGCATTTGTTCCGTCTAAAATAACCGACCATTTCCAAACAAGAGTTGAAGTAGAGAAATTCCTTTGGCTACTACGAATTAAAATGTTTTTTTGCAAACATAGATTCTGATGCAGTTGATGATACATCCATAGTTACCCCAAAATCAACCTGGATCCCCACAACTCCAATTGACCCAGTTCTGGAAACGTTCTATAAATTGGTATTGCTTGATTTGGGAAGACACATGGATACAACATATAAAAGATGGGATAACATATCTAAAGAAGATAGAGCCGCTTTGGTATCTCTTCTAAATGATAAAAATCTAATAATTAGGTGTGCAGATAAGGGTGGGGCCATTGTGCTATTAAATAAAGATACTGTATTTATCTAAAAGAAGGTAGGAGACAATTGATTAGTGAAGAGTATGAAATACTCACTGCAGACCCCACTAACAATATACAGATCAAGATCAATAAAATTACTAATGATGCATTAGAGAAAGGGTATCTCACTTAAAAAGAATTTTGTTTCTTAAACGTAATGAATCCGAAGACTCCAATATTCTATCTACTCTCAAAAGTCCACAAGTCGTTGGAGAATCCCCTGGGAGACCAATTGTATCTAATAAAGGGGCATTGCTTGAAGCACTATCGATATATGTGGATAAATTTCTTCAAACCTTTCTTCAAGCCTTATATTGGTGACAATTGGACATTTGTTCCTTGTACACCATTATTCCACAGGATGAAGCTTTGACGATCTTACATGAAACCCTGGATAAAAGAATACACCTACATGCAGTCCCTACAGAATTTATTATAGAAATAGCATCAATAGCAACGAAGTAAAGCTTTTTCATGTTTGAGAGTAATATCTTTCATCAAAAAACAGGGGTAGCCATGGGTATAACCATGTCCCCAATTGTAGCCAATCTATTCATGGCGGTTGTACCCTTACGCACACAGACACTCATAACATTGACAGACTCTAGTGTATGCAACGTATATGTCATCTATTATAGTGTATATATATATATATGAAGGGAATTTTTTTTTTTTTTTTTTAAAGTAAAATTATGGAATCTCTCATGGCACACCCGGAATCTCTTCAGGGCATACCACTGTGCCTTAGCACACAGTTTGAGAGACACTGGCTTAGATAAACAACATGACTTTTTTTTCTCTAAGACTTTTGATCATTGACCTCATAAAGAGAGGGAGGAGAGGGGGGACTTTAGGAGATATCTTGCTCAAAGGGAACAAAGATAGATTTTTCGTTTGCAATCCCTGATCCCAAAGGGCTTAAACAAAAATTTGGAATGGCTGCATATTTTTATTTTTTTTAATAAAATCTTTATTCATTTTACAACTTACAACAAGTGAATCAAGAAATAACATTTGAACTTAAAAACATCACTTGATATTCTATTACAGTCATCTTAAATTAATGAAATTTATCTATCCTCCCTCCCCACCCTATCATTTCATATACATTCACTTATATTATACAATATACTTTTTTTTTTGTTCATCCAAATCTTTAATAAAGAATCAGAACCCCTCCCAACCCTACCCCCTCATTATCAATTCTATTATTAAGGGGAAAATGTTATTTATTCATTACAATAATCAGCCAATGGCCCCCAAACATCCTGAAATTTACTAAAATGTCCATTCTGTGTGGCTAATGCTCTTTCAATCTTATAAATATGGCACAAAGAATTCCACCAGAAACTATAGTTTAATCTACTCCAATTCTTCCAGTTAAATGTAATATGTTGAATGGCGACTCCAGTCATAATTAGCAAAAGTCTGTTATTTTTTGAGAATATTTGACTCTTTGCCCTCATTGACATACCAAATAAAATAGTATCATATGTTAGGGCTACTGGATTCTCTAACAAACATTTTATTTGGCCCCATATTGATTTCCAGAAAGCCAAACTAAATGGACAATCCTATATAATAAAACCCTAGCCGCGCATGCGCACTCTTAACTGTGTGCTTCCGTGATCCGTAGGTCTGTGGCCGCAGGAGTGCGCATGCGCGAGTCCCCAGCCTTACTTCTTCCCAGCACCTACACTCGCCGGCAGGACTGGCCGCCAGTGCTGGACTCCTTGCTCTTCACAATATTCGACTCCTCTCACCAGCCGCACCAGCTTTGGAGAAGGTTTCCGATGCTGGTGGGGATCGAGAGGAGCCGCGGCGACACCTCACAGGGTGGGAAGCGCCGACAAAACATTCCAGCCACTACGTTCTTCGCGGTCCCGACTCCAAACCTGCCGATTCCAGCAGCGTGTGCAGCACTCTACACATGCTGCTTCGGGGCCTTCTACTGCCCTGATTTGCTCTGCCGCATCTATGATGATAAAAAAATCTCCCAAGCCCCAAGAAGGAAACTGAGATCAGGGGGAGAGACTGCCTGTAGTGCCGAGGAAAGACCACGTCACCTAAACTATATATATGAATTTTTATAGAGAGCCCTCAGTCACACAGCCCTCCTCCGGACCCCCGGAGTTAACGGCTGCCACTGGCTTACACCCAGAAAGGTGTCAACTGTGAAACATCCCCGGGCTCTCTGTGAATTTTAGTGCTAAATAACACAAAAGTGCTAAAGAGTGCAAACAAAATCAAAACACACTCACTACAGGTAGTCTCTACCCCTGATCCAAGGGGGCTAACAAGAAAGTTCAAGTGTCCAATTTTAACCAAATAATGCCAAAAGAAGGTACTTAGCTTCTCTGAAAAAGCAGCCAGCAAATCACCAAACGTCCTACGGGACTCCGTTTCGGGGGAGCACTCCCCCTTCTTCAGGAACGACTGACGCTGAGCAGAAGCCTCGGAATCATCAGGCTACAGCAGTTTGGCAGTAGAAGAAAATGGCCATTTTCTTCTACTGCCAAACTGCTGTAGCCTGATGGTTCTGTTAAAGAAGCACTAGTAAGATGACTCCAATCCCCCATCGTTATGCAAGGCTCAGGAGTTCAGACCTCTGTTGCAGAGGCAATACCATGCCTGGCATCCTGATGAAATGAAAACCTTGTCTGTTGTTGCTGTGGTTACTCCGAACTAATATTCGAAATCCTGTAAAGTACTTTCAAAAATAGCAAAGCGGTGTCTTCTGATTTCGAAAGCTCTCAATTGTTTTTCCCTGTAAAACGTATTCCATACGCCCACCTCCGTTCAGCTTTTCAACTTTAATAACGGAGTTCACCTTTCAAGAGGGCTCTGGGATTTCTATGAAGTTTTGTGCTTTCACCTGCTTTTTCTCTTCCTCTTCCTTGATTTGATTTTCCATTTTTCCCAGCTCCACTTGCCTCTGTAGTGAGGAGGTGTGAACACGTGTAAAACATAAGAACATAAGACAATCATTGTCTGCCAGGCATTTCGTACTGCGCTGATGAAGCCGTACTTCAAGTCAGAGATCCTGCAACTCAGATTCTTTTTCTAATTCAATATACTTCCTTTTTCTTCCTTAGTGGTGTGGCACAATTCCAGGCTTCAGTTCCAAGTCTGGAATACTCATTTGTTACATTCTATAAACCATGGAAACCAGCTAATTTGCATAAATCTTGAGCATTCATTTAAGTATTCTAAATAGAATTTTATCTATTAACACCTTGCATCACGGATGGTTATAGCAGTTAATTCAAAAAATATTCCATCCTTCATTCTTTCAAATTCCCTACATAAAAATCCCATCTTCGTTTAAATAAATCCTTAAAAATTAATCAAATAAATAAGTTATTAAAAGTGAGTGCAATTAAATCCTTTTTTCATGCAGTCATCGGTTGTTCACATGAATCTAAAAGGACCTTTAACTTTTCAGGATCCTCAAAACTCATTGTCTTATTGGCATAAGTAACCCTCATTATAGCAGGGTACAGCAATCCATATTTGGCCCCTAGATATCTCATTTGTGGCTGCAGTTCTAGTAATTTTTTCCTTTTATCCGCGGTGGCCTTAGTGAAATCCGGCACTATATGAATTTTTGAATCTTGACATTTCAAGTTTTTATTTTCTTTTGCAAGCCGTATAATTTCCATGACTTGCTGATGTCTTAAAAGTTTAAAAATAAGTGAACGTGGCCCCAGTTGTTTACCTGTTTTCCTTGTAGGGATCCTGTGAGCCCTCTCAAATTCTAATGGATACTTTGTCGTGAGAGGCAGGATCTTTGGGAGAAAGTTTTCTAGGAAGGAGATTGTATTATTTTTTTCAACTCTTTCTGGGAGCCCAATTATTCTTAAATTGTTCCTTTTCCCCCTGTTAATACAATCTTCAAGCTCTCTTGAGAGAGTGTCCACTTTCTCCCTATATGATTTGCATAACCGTATTTCAGATTCATGTGCTGCCGTTCTCTTTTCCATCTAATCTATTTTAACTTCGATCTGCTCCATGCATAATGTGAGGTTTAAAACTTCATCCTTCACCTCTTGCAGCTTTTGAGTATTGTTCAAAACTATTTCTTTAATTAGTTTCATCTCTGCTAAAATGTCGCCGCTATCCTCTTTCGGCAACGGCACTTTCGAAGGAGTCGCCGGTTCTGTCTTTGATCTTTTTGCACTCCCCGATCCTGTACCAGCCACTTCATTCTTCATCTGTTTGCTTGATGCAATTTTTAAAACTAATCTAATTACCACTGAAAAAACCCCAATTCAATAGCTTAAATCTTCTTTCAAAAAGCCTGTAATTGCGGAGCTTAGTCTTCACCTGACCATCCGGCTGCGCCTCCAAGCCACGCCCCCGGCTGCATTATTATTACTAAAAACTTTTATTAATACATTTTGACCTCTAAGACACATGCCATGATTTTTTAAGATCATTGTACTAAATCTCTTAAATCACTTTTTGTGTTGCTTAGTAGAGCCCATTATGAGTCTGGTTTGGTTCCTTTCTTTCTTTATTAATTACGGTAGCTGTGAAGAATACTTTTTGGATAGTGTTTTAAATGTTTTATGAATAAACGCTTTTGAATAATGGCTGCACCAATCGGAAAGCAGTAAATGATGTCATAATAAGAACACTTAAAAAGCCGCCGTCGCCAATATGTCACTGTCTGAATACCCCAGCAATTGGAGTTAATTTAAGAAGTATAAGATTAGCAATTATGCAGCATTGTAGTGTGAACTATTCTTACATTTAACAGTTTACACCTTTGGGAATATTTGCAGATAAAATGTGCAATGTAATTTGCCCTGAAGCAGCAGAGGTAATAAAAGTCAAGCAAAATGCTGACTGCTTCAGCTCAGTTCTTAGTAGCAAGGATATTCTCCCGGTCCCCATTCTGAATTCTTAAGTTTCAGAGAACAGTTCATTAAGGCAGATGCTATTTGTGCAAGTGGGTGACCGGAGCAGACTGAAATATCTTACCAAAGAGATAAGTCCACTTGTTAAATGCTATACTTTTCTCTGTTTGATTTGCTACTATATAGCTGATTAAATGAGCAGTGCTGATTTTACTCCAGTAGTTTGAGAATAGCATATAAAAAATTAAAAAGAAAAATAATAAGAAAAATAGAGAAAATAAAGAGAAAAAGCAGATGAACAAAAGGTTTTTTTTCCAAAGACTATATGTATGAGCCATAGTAGGCAATTTTGGCTGATTTGTTTGACACGTATCAGTTGTGCAGTTGGCTCTTTACTCTGAGGCCTTTTTCCCCATTGATATACATTTAAATATATTTAAGTATAACCTACTGGTATAATTTAAAAATAATTTATAGTTACAATTAATTTTGAATATATTAGCAAGAAACAATAGTGGGATTGCTAGTGGGATTTTTTTGCTATTGTTTTCAGTTTCCCACTTAAGTAAGTATTCATGAAATTTATTTCATGTATATTTTTATAATGGCATAATTACTGGGAACTACGTGCATTCTTTTCATTATGAGTATTCTGCTGAACTTTCACTTTGGAAAGTACCCTGGGAAATCTATGTGCAGATATTTACATCTATTTGGTGTGCATATTTTTTCTGATGAAAAATGAATTCCTAATTTTTCAAGCCCAAAAGTATGCATGCACTTGTAAGCTTTGCCCCATTCTTTGCCTCATGAAAGCCCTCTTAACCTGTGACTTATGTTACATGTCTACAGTTGTACCTAGAATGGACCTTTTGATAAAATACATTTCTATAGAAATAGCTTTGAAGGTTACCATTTTACTGTCTCAAAGATTAAAGGAACAATTTTAACCAATAAAATATATGCATACTTTCACTTTGAAACATTCTGTGGGTACAGAATATCAACAAACTTTAGCACCTGCTTTGTGCAGGTACATTGCTATGAAAAATAGCACAAAATAAAAAGTAATCTATATGTTACTTTCCTCCCCTGTTCTAAATATACCCAACACACTTATGTTCACTAAATGCAGCTAAAAATATACACATTGTCAAGCAATGCATATATATATTTAGCCATACACCTAAATGGCTTGTAAAGTTGTTTTTCTCAGAAGAACTAAAAGATTTAAGAAGTTTTTGTAATGTCATGATGATTCAATATTTAGATTATTTACATTCAAAAGGAATGAAGCTTTGCACTAAACTTAAAAACGATGATGTTGGACAAAATATCAATATACATTCAGTGAACTTTGGAAAATCCTTTAAGGATATATGTATTCAATTAACAGGAAATACCACAATATTTAGTACCATATTGGAAAACTGTAGAAGATACTTATGTAAGCACCATTAAAACTATACTAAGAAATCTGAGAGAAGAACGTCTACATGTGATCCATCATCTTTATGATACAAAGTAAGTGAACATTAGAAACGGAGATTACATGTAAAAAGTGAATGTTATCTGGCTAATATTTAGCAGTCTTGGTAAGTGGTTATTTAAACCCAGGTTGTTGTGCTAAAAAAATCCAGATATTTGGCACCACTGGATACAGTCCAGCATTGAATATTGAGATAGAATGGTGATCAGTGCTGCTATCCAGATTACATTTGAATACTGTGCCCTTTATTTCTGTGTATATGTTTACTTTGAACTTTCTGTGTGTAAAGAGTAGCAATGAGCATTTCTTGTACAATCCTACTTTGCAATCCTACTTTATTTCTTGTACAATCCTACTTTATTTCGGAACCAGTGGGTTATTTCTATCTACCTGCCAGGACTTTGTAGGAAGCCTCAAACTTCAAACCCTCCTTCTTCTCTTACCTCATCACTGTTTCTGTAACCACAGTCTTTCTTCCTGTAGGAGCTTGTCTTTTCTGCTAGTGTTTTATTTCATGTAATTTCAGTCTTTATATTCACAGTTTTTGCCTCGTGCTGCGGAGGTTCCCTGCGGGGACAACTTCAACTGTGGGCGATCACAGACCTTTGGGAAAAGTTTGCTTTGCAGGGTTCCCTGCTTGTCAGTAAGCCCTCTGAACAACCTGTACATCAGTTTGGGGCTCAGGACCATTCCCTTGGGAGCTAGTTCACCCCAGGTTCATCTGCTAGTGGGTTGAGTGCAGGCTGCGTGGTTCCGTGGAGGTGCACCCAGGATCAGACTGTGTTCCTCGACCAGGTGTGCCGCACGGTGTGTCCAAGGGTGGCAGAGGTAACCAGCCATGAACATCAAGCCAATGTGGCAGTCAGAAGATTCAAAGTTCAGCTTTCCAGCAAGTTGAGGCAGAGGATCTCCCTGTGAGCTGTTCAGCTCTATCTGCAGTGTTTTCCTGTCAGCACATGTTTCTGTGAGTTCCAGCTAACAGCTTGAATCAGAGATTTTGGGGATCTTTAAAAAGGGTATTTTAGATGGTTTCCCTCCATGCCCTACTCCCCCCCCCCATCCCTAAAATCCTATTTTTGAGGGTTTTCTGTGCTATTTTTAGTCAAAAGAGGCCCTCAAGGGCCATCTTGGATTTTTCCAGATTTGATTTTAAAGTTATTTTTTTTATACTTGCCAGCTTCATTTTTGAAAGAAAACAACATAGATGACCTCCCCAGGGCAGGATGTCATGGATTCATGCCTCATTTGTGGTAGATGGCTGTCAGATGTGCAGCCATATTACACGTGTTGCGGCCCATAAGGGGTGAGAGGCTTGCCCTGATTCGGTGCATTTGACCTCCATGAAGGGTCTGACTCCCGTGAAAATGGTGTTGGGGGGCCCTGGGGAGTGTGCAGGCGATGCTACAGCAAAACTCAAGCACATCTCGGGGGATAAATCTGGTAAATTCTCCAAACAGTCCCCAACTGGAGTGCAGAGGTCAGCTCCTGCTGCGGAGGATGGGTTATCCCTGGATTTTGTTGATGTGCTTTATCAAGCATAATTGAATGAAAAAAAAAAGTCTCTTCCTGTCTCCCTTCTGCCGGCTTCCATGCCAGGCACAGGGACCCCTGCGACTGTGGTCCAGGGTCTTTTGCCTTCCTTAGAGGGTGCCGGCAGGTACTGTGACTAGTCAGGTTCCATGCCTGCCATGATCCCTGTAATTCTCCCAAGCAGCCACTGGGGGAGCCCAAGAGCCACACGCTAGAGCAGGGGTGCCCACACTTTTTGGGCTTGCGAGCTATTTTTAAAATGACCAAGTCAAAATGATCTACCAACAATAAAATTTATAAAAACCACGAAGCACACTGTTCGCAGAAAATGTTAATTATCATTTATATTCTGGGGTTTTTTCAAAGAGGTCAAGGCAGATGACACTTCAGTAACAACTATACAAAAATAGACAAATATACCCCCCTCCCTTTTTACTAAGTCGCGATAGCAGTTTTTAGCGCAGGGAGCTGCGCTGAATGCCCCGCGCTGCTCTCAACGCTCATAGGCTCCCTGCACTAAAAACCGCTATTGCAGCTTAGTAAAAGGGGGCCAAAAGCGGTCCAGAGGAGGGCGACGAAAATGATAGGAGGCTTGCGCCAGAAGACGTATGAGGACAGGAAAGGAGGGACACGGGAGATATGATTCAGACGTTCAAATACTTGAAGAGTTCGCTGCAGTGGCGGGAGCTAGGTCGGGCACAATTATAATTTTACGTCCTTGATGTAGCATGGACGCCTTTCCCTTCGCAGCATTTAAGATTTGTAAGGCTTGCTGGAATCGGAGTACCTTGACGACCAGCGGGCGTGGGCGCTTGTTTCCAGGCTGCAGGATGGAAGGAGAGCGGTGAGCGCGCTCGAGCTCTAAGGTAGGGGAGAACTCGATGTCCAGGAACTTCGGGAGCCACGAAGTCAGGAAGGCTAGCATATCATTACCCTCAGCCCCTTATGGCATTCCAAGGATCCGTAAATTAGATCTACGGCTGCGGTTAGCCATATCCTCGAGGTCAGTTGTTAGTTTAGAAATGGCCGCCGAGTTAGCATTTATTGTTGGTAGATCTTTTTCCACGGCAGTGACTCGTTCAGAAAGTGAGTCGAAACGCTGTTGAGATGCAGCTATTTGTGTATGGATTAACTCTAGTTCCCCTCGCATATCTTGTGATATTTCCATGTGCGATTTCATTAGAGATTTAATATTCTGCAATTCTGTAAGGATCGGGTCGATCTCCTCCACAAGGTCTGCAGCGGAGCCAGGCTTCTCAGGAGAGGGGGGAGCCGACTTGAGACGTTTGCTTGCTGGAAGTGTGTCGGCTTTGGATTTTTTGCTAGCCATGTTATGTTAGAAATTAGGATAGGAGTTAACAAGGCTGTAGCTGAGAAAAAAATTTCAAAAAAAGCAGAAAGAACGGGCAAAATCTGGAATATAAGCTTAGAAAAGGGTAGGAGCAAGCAGCTCACGCGACCATCCTGTTCAAGTCCAAACTGTTCTACTTTATTAATTGATGGATGAATTCATGTTGTATAATTAATTCATACATTGCTCACGTCTCTTCCCCTATTCCACTTGCTGATGAATTATTGATAACCCTCTTTTAATTATCTTATCTGTGAAGCTTTGCTAAATTGTTTTATATTTTCTATCCTCCAATTCTTATTACCCATCATGAATTGTGTTATCCCCTTTGTTCAATGTTATAACTTTTTTAGCCTACATCTCATGAGTTTTATCCTCCACATGTACAGCTCCAACTTATCAACTGATTGATGAATTCATATTTTTCTTCTAGACACACTCCTTTTGATATTGCCTAACAGTTTTATGTCCCGTTCCTCACCTTGTGTTTTAGGTTTAATCTGGGTAGCTGGTTCTATATCCAGGAGTCTGTCCCCTTCAGACAGCATTTTGATTCAGACACGCCTCCTGGATATCTTATATGTTTAGCATCCAGTAGTATTGTGCTGCACTTGCTCCCTGACCCAGGGTAGCCGCGAATGTTAATGTTACTGTTAATCTCATCTTTTTTATTATTAACATGACATTCTTTTTCTGCTTTGTTACTTGGTTTATCAAATTGATCTTCACATAATGTAACATGTTCATCTGGTTTCACATTCACCATACAAATGTTATTCCTTTTCGCATTCTGAATAAGATATACAGATAGCATTTACCATTGATGGTATTTGACCAAAAATATATCCCCCTCCTTTTTTTTTTTTTTTTTTATATATTATCTTTAATATTATATATAATTTTCTCATGTTTTATGCATTGTATTTTGTACATTTATCAGTTTTTGCTGGTATTTTTTTCTGATCCCGACCCACATATGTTCATACTGTACACTATATTATTTCCGGACTTGGGCAACTCATTCAGTCGACATTTATCATGGTTGGTATCTTAAGAAAACATATGACTTTCAATTTGGATGGTCCTTGTGACTTCCGCTCCACTTGTTTATCAAACTGGTGCTCTCTCCCCTCTTTTCTCTATCCTGGAGAGGACTTCTTTTCCTTCTTCATTTTCATGATTTCCTTCTCTTCTTCATGCCTAATTTACTAGTGTGCGGGACGGACATTCCATGTCATATCCTTTTTGATTTCAACTTTTTCTTCCACTTGTATGTCTTCTCTTAAATTAGTATCATGGAACGTCAACAGTATTAACCAATCTCTCAAATGTAAGAAAATTATAGATTATCTTAAAGCGAAAGATTATGATGTTCTCTTGCTACAGGAGACTCATCTGAATCTCACAGACTGTTCCAAACTTCGTATTCCTGGATATGCTACACATGCATTTTCCCCTGCTTTCCATAAAAAAAGAGGAGTATCCATTTTGGTGAAGACTTCGTTACAAGCTCGCATCTTACATCAATCGTCGGATTCTGAAGGCCGATGGATTGCAATATCAGTTGTTCGGTGACTTATCCTTTTCTATTGTCAACATCTATGCTCCAAACATTGACTCATGGAAACCTTGAGGGACGTATTTCTAGATGTAGCTGATTATCCTTTAATACTTGGCGGGGACTTTAATCTCCCGTTAGACACCAATCTAGATAGGCACTCTCACTCGCAGTTTCGCCCCTCTAAAATGCGATCTGAACTTCACAACGTTATTCAAGATCTTGGCCTTTGTGACCCGTGGAGACTACTCCATCCGGGTGAACGATCCTTCACGTTTTATTCTGCCCCTCATCGTTCTTATTCTAGACTGGACTTCTTCCTTATTTCTAAATCTCTTCTCCCTACGATCCGTGCTGCTATTATTCATCCTATTATTCTTTCGGACCACGCCCCCATTGGGTTACATGTGGAATTACAACATACACGCCCCAATCGAATATGGCGGCTCAATACAGCCATTCTTTTGGACTCTGCTTTCCAAGATAAACTACGAAGCTTTATCACGGAGTTTTTCAATAATAACGTTTCTTCCATCGAATCCTATACCACCATATGGGAAGCTTTTAAAGCGACCCTCAGAGGTGAAGTAATCAGCTTCTCTGCTTGGAAGCGTAGGTCAGATCATTCTAATATGGAATCTTTGGAGAAAGACATCTCTTTATTGGAACGCCAGCAGATTACGAATAATTTTACTCAAATGTCACCGGATTTAGTTCAGAAAAAGGCTGAATATAACATATTATCTCGACTTAGAGCACAACAGGACTTCTTAATATCCAAAGCAGGCACTTACATGTCTGCCAACAAAGCTGGCCGTTCTATGGCCCGTTACTTAGCTAATCATAAGCAAAGATCTAGAGTGGCTGCACTAGTGAGAGAAGATGGTACCTTTGTCACAGATGATAGCTCCATATCCCAACTCTTTACCACTTTTTATAGTGCCTTATACTCGTCGTCCATCAATTCCTCCTCTATTCCTAGTTCTATCTTCTTTCAGGATATCTCCCATCCCTCCTTGGATTGTTCCCAGGCCTCATGTCTTGGGGCTCCTATCACAGAAACCGAGATTCTTGAAGCCATAAAATCCCTCTCCTCACATAAATCTCCAGGGCCCGATGGACTTCCAATGGAATTTTATAAAACTTTCTCTACTGATCTTATCCCTTGGCTGAAACTCCTCTTCGATTATCTGTTCTCCAATCCTGATGATCAAGGTGGCTTCACGGAAGCGCACATTATTGTTTTACCCAAAGCAGGGAGAGACGAAACACGGGTAGCCAATTATCGGCCTATTTCTCTACTCAACACTGACTGTAAGATTCTGGCTAAAGTCTTAGCGTCTCGATTAGATAAGATCTTAGGCAATCTCATTCATCCAGATCAGTTAGGCTTCATGAAAGCTCGTTTCATTGGTGATAATGCACGTACCTTCCATTCTGTTCTAGACATCGCCCATTCTACCACTGAACCAATGATAGCTATTTCCTTGGACGCAGAGAAAGCCTTCGATATGGTGGAGTGGAATCATTTACTTGCGGCTCTCCAATGGTTTGGATGTGGCTCAGACTTTATACAATGGATCAAATTACTATACAATAAGCCTTGTTCTAGACTACGGATCAACGACTCTTTATCTACTCCCATCTCTCTCCGCAGAGGCACTCGACAAGGTTGTCCTTTGTCTCCCCTCTTATTCAACCTAGCTCTTGAACCGTTGCTGCTGGCGATTCGTCAACATCCGCATTTGCTTGGCATTCCTGTGGGTTCCTTACAAATTAAAACCCTAGCTTATGCTGACGATCTGTTGGTGTTTCTTTCAAAACCAGCCTCCTCCATTCCTATTCTTCTCCAAATAGTATCTGACTTTTCGCGCTGCTCTGGTTATCGAATAAACTGGGATAAATCCGAGGTTATGCCTCTCAATGATTCTACTTCATTGGCTGATTGTGGTCCTATCTCATTTCGTTGGGCCAGCTCTTCCTTAAAATACCTTGGTATCCTATTCCATCATGATACTGATACCATGATGTCTATCAATTTAGACGCTTTAACATCCAAGATCGAAACACTGGTGAAGAGGTGGTCTCCTCTTTCCTTGTTGTGGTGGGGACGTCTTGAGGCTATCAAAATGACTATTACACCGACTGTCAACTACTATCTTTCCATGCTCCCTAGATTAGCCCCCAAAGAGTTTTACAAATGTATTGAAGCGAAACTCTCAGCTTACCTCTGGTGCAAGAAAACACCTCGTATTTCCCTAAAAATTCTCAAAGCCTCCAAAGAAAATGGGGGCATGGGCTTTCCGGACTTTTTTCTTTATCATATAGCCTCGTTTATGCGGTATAGTTCATTCTGGACATTGGATCCTAGTTCTTCTGAAGAACTAACTGCCTGGTTTCGAGTTGAACAGCACCTTGTTTGTCCGATCCCATTAACCCACTTGTCTTTCCTTTCTGCTTCTTCATTACCTTGTAAATCTACCACCATATATGCCACCCTCCAAGCGGTTCAGCATTTTGATCGTATTTCCGGATCCGACAGACGCAACACGAACAGTTCTCCTCTCTGGTACAATCCCTCTTTTTGTATTGACAATCGTCCTGTTCACTGGAGATCCTGGATAGACAGGGGGATATGGACTTTAAATCAGGTCATAGATAAGGGTAAACTCCTCTCTTTCGCTCAACTCATGGACAGGTTTGACCTACCTTCAACGGAATGCTATCATTGGGTTCAACTCTCTCACTGTTTACTTAAATGCTCCCCATCCATTTTTTCATATGCCCAAACTTCTCCTTTCATGACACTTTCAAAATTAGCTCTAGAATTAGGTCATACCACGTCTCTTTTCTATAAAGAACTCAGATCACATTTACACCCTAGAGCCAAGAGATCTACGGATATTTGGTCATCCTATTCCACCTAGCAGGGATCCGATCAGGACTGGGACCATTATTTTAGTAAAATAATTCGGCCGACAGCATCCGCCAGTTTATCTCAGTCGCTTTATTTTCTCGTGTACAAAGTTTTTTGGACTCCTCACAAGATGTATATGGCAGGCATTAGAGACTCTAACAGGTGTTGGCATTGTGCTTCGGAGTTAGGGGACCTCCATCATATGATATATGCATGTCCTATTCTTCAGGACTTCTGGACACAAGTATGGCGTCTTATTCAACGTATTCTTCCCATTTCATCCGGGTTCTCTTTTGATATCTTGCTTTACAGGACTTTGGCTGTGTCTGACCCCCTTTCCACCAGTCAACAAGCTCTTCTTAACATTTTAATTGCTTTAACAATTCAAATGATTCTCCATAACTGGAAATCTGCGGATTCGCTTAATATTGTTTTCTGGTGGAATTCTATTCTCATGATTCATTCCTATGAGCTAAAAGCTGCTGAATTTACAAACCGTCTGCAGCGCGTTTCCAAGATATGGGAACCTATTCAACATTACTCTCCTTAATCATTGTCTTTCCTTTAATTTCTCTTGATCTTGCTCATATCTAAACTTCTCTCCCTTTTCTTTTCTATTCACTACCCCAGGTTGGCATGGGATGTCCGCCCCGCATTCTTTCCTCATTACTCATCATTCTTTATTCATATCTCCTTCATTACTAGCTTCCCTCTTCCTTCTTCTATTTGATCTACCTCTTTTTCCTCATCTTCTCTCAATTTCCCTCTCTACTTCCTTTCTCCTCTCCAGGTTCTACAGTGGGTTCTTTTGAGCCTCCAGGTTTTACATATGCTTTTTATTTCCCTCTTTTGTAACAAAATATTATAAATATCTTATTATATGCATTTTGTACTATGTATTTTTCTGATATCTGGATGGTTCGTCTGAACCTCTTTGTTCATTTGTTCATCATTTTTTTTGTTCTTTATGTAACTCTGTTTTGGTTACTAAAACTCAATAAATATATTTGAAATCAAATACTTGAAGAGTATTAACTTAGAACAAAATCTTTTCCAGAGAAAGGAAAATGGTAAAACCAGAGGACATAATTTGAGGTTGAGGGGTGGTAGATTCAAGAGCAATGTTAGGAAATTCTAGTTTACGGAGAGGGTGGTGGATTCCTGGAATGTACTCCCGAGAGAGGTGGTGGAGAGGAAAACGGTGACTAAGTTCAAAGAAGCGTGGGATGAACACAGAGGATCTAGAATCAAAAAATAATATTAAATATTGAACTAAGGCCAGTACTGGGCAGACTTGCACAGTCTGTGTTGGTTCATAGTTAGTCGCGCGCGAGACATCAGCGCGCTGACAATGGAGGGCAGACAATTCTAAGACACCAGCGCGCTGCAGGAAAACTTAGTTTTAAAGAGCTCTGAAGTGGGTGTGAGTGGGGAAACCCCCACTTTACTGCATAGTGTTCGCGCTGCTTTTGGAGGAAGAGTTTGGGGGGTTGGAACCCTCCATTATAGAGAAAACGGAACTTTTTCTGATTTTTTTCTGGAAAAGTTCAGTTTTCTCTATAATGTGGAGGGTTGCACACCCCACACCCCTCCAACGGCAACACGAACAGTATGCAGTAAAGTGCGGGGGGGTTCCCCCCCCCACACCCCCTGTCGGAGTTCTTTAAAACTAAGTTTTCCTGCGGTGCACTTGTGTCTTGTGCTGAATTGTCAGTGCTCGATTGTTGGTGCGCTGGTGTCTGGCGCGCGATTGTCCCGTCACCGTCTGTGTATGTATATGGCTGTTTTGGGGGAGGATGGGCTGGAGAGGGCTTCAATGACTGGGAGGGTGTAGATGGGCTGGAGTAGGTTTTGACGGAGATTTAGGCAGTTGGAACCCAAGTACAGTACCAGGTTGAGCTTTGGATTCTTGCCCAGAAATAGCTAAGAAGAAAAAAAAATTTTTTTTTAAGTTCAATAAGTTTATATTGAAGTTTTTGTAACAAAATATTACTTTCATCATCATCTTCTTAGAAGAAAAAATAAAAAAAATATAAATTGAATTAGGTTGGGCAGGCTGGATGGACCATTCAGGTCTTTATCTGCCGTCATCTACTATGTTAATATGTAGTACAAAATATAGACAGCAGATATAAATTCTCAAAATGGACACATTTTGATCATTAAATTGAAAATAAAATCATTTTTCCTACCTTTGTTAAACTAAACTAAATTAAAACTTAGCTTTATATACCGGGTCTTCAGCCAGAAAGGAGCTCAACTCGGTTAACAGTAACTAAAAAAATGCTTTAAAAAGTAACAATCAGAAAATATTAATATGACTAATTTCCAAAGTGTTTGGCAAATAAAACAGTTTTTAAAGATTTATGAAAAAGTTGAAAAGGACCAGGACCCCATAAATAAGAGGAGGTTCGTTCCATAGTTGAAAAAATTTGAAAACCAAGGATTGACTGAAATTCTTGACTTCTTTGATTCCTTTCACTGAAGAAAGGGAGAGTTTGAATTGTTGGGTGCCTCTTGCATAGGAGAATCTATAAGCACTCCAGAATAAAGGGACAAGAGGGATGAAGATACCATATAAAATTTTAAAAGTAATACATGCACATTTAAAGTGAATCCTGAGATAGACCGGAAGCCAATGAAGGTTTAAAAGCAAAGATTTGTTTTCGTGGGTGATTTCATGAGTCTCTGGTTGCACTTTCTTCTTCTGACTGTGCATCCAATATTTCTTCCCTTCTTTCAGCCTACTGTATGCTTCCTCTCCTCCAGACCTCATTCCCTCCCCCAACTTTTTCTTCCTCTCTCCCTGCCCCGCTCCTCTTTCTTTCTTTCTCGCTGCCCCCTTCTTTCTTTCTGTCTCCCTGCCTCCCTTTCTTTCTTTCTCTCTCAATGCCCCCTTTCTTTTTTTGTCTCCATGTCCCCCCTTTCTTTCTTTCTGTTTACCTTCTTTCTTTCTGTCTCCCTGCCTGCCCCCTTTCTTTCTTCCTGCCCTCCCCCCAAGCCACTGCCGCCACCATCGGGGAACAGGCCCCCAAGCCACCGCCGCCCCAAGCTCTCCCTGCTTTCTGGAAGCATCGGGCCGACCAGCATTCCTGTCCCCGACATCAATTCTGACATCGGAGAGGAAGTTCCGGGCCAGCCAGGCAGCGATTGGCTGGCATGGAACTTCCTCTCTGACATCAGAATTGATGTCGAGGAGAGGAAGGTTGAGCGGCCCTGGTAGATCGCGAGCGATGGGCTTCGCGATAGACTCGCATTGCCTTCGCAATCTACTGATCGATCACGATTGACCTTTTGGGCACCCCTGTGCTAGAGCAAGCTCAGGCCAGTTAGGGCGTGGCTCTAATCCTAAAAAGGCTGCAGATTTGACTATGCTATTAGAGAGGATAAAGCATCTCCCCAAAAAGCAGCTTCCCAGCCTAAGCCAGGGTAATGTGCCAGACCCTATGGAAATAGAGGAGGCAGGTTCTTCTATTGAATTTGCAAATGGAGTTCAAGAAAACGCTGATTCCACCGGAGCTGTTCCAGAATCGATGGGACATGGATTTGGCTACCAGGCATTCCTGAATGCAGAGCTGTGAGTTTTTGGTTTTGAGCTTGTTGAGTTTGGGACATTATACTTTTTGAAAAGACTGTGTTTCTTTTTGCTGCAAACGTGCTGTTTTCTTTTGGAGAATATTTTGTGCTTTGCATTTGCTGACTGAACTGTTTGGATGAGGAAACCTGAGTTAAGGACACTACATGTAAAACCCTAGCTGGGTTTTGGGGGTTTTTTGGACTTTGTGTGGGGTTTGGGCACTAGTCAGTGTCTGGAAGAGAAATTGAGGGATTTTTTTCTCTGAGTTTTCTCTTGTGAGTCCAAGCCAGTAGGAAGCTGAAGTTTGCCCATAAGGTTACCATTTATTTTTTTCCTCAAAAGGGGACACCTACTAATTTCAGACCTGCCCCCAATCCCGCCCTAGCCCCACCCCTATCTGCCCACAATTTCTTCCATTCATTTTTCATGTACACACAATATCTTATTAATTCATAATGGTAACCATAAAATTTTAAAAAACAAAAAGCACACTGTATGCAGAGAAAATGTTAATTATCTTTTTCTATAATTATTTCTATTAAATTTCAAATTTTCATGATAAATCATAAATATAATAACTGTACAACGGACATTATAACCCCACAAATTTTTAAAAGGTAAAGAAAAAGATGAGTGCCTTATGGGCTTGCCTTCCTTTTCCAATGATGTACTAGAAAAAACAACCACTTTATTCGCTAAAAATGTAGTTAATTGTGACGCTTTAAAAATATATATTTAATTCCCTGAAGATTAATCAAACATTTACAGGGGAATCTGAGAGTAACCCCTCTTCTATTAAACTACACTAGCGTTTTTAGCGCAGGGAGCCACACTGAATGGCCCGCGCTGCTCCCAACGCTCATAGCAACTCTAGCAACTAGCGTGGTTTAGTAGAAGAGGCCCTAAAAGTTGCCCCCAACTTTATGACCTGGGGTCGTAGAAGGAAAAATTGCTTCCACTTTTTTTGGGTAATCCTCGACACATCCAGAAACATTCCAGTTTTTCTATTTATAAACAATTTATTCCGATATTTAAAGAACATTTGTAACAGCGATTCTCTATCTAAATCCAATGTGAACTGGACAAAAAGTGTGGCCAAGGTCACCACTTCATCTCAGATTTTTCCCAAAAGTTTGTTAAATCCAAACTATCCATTGAGAAATCTTGCTGACCCTTCTCTGATTTCTTCTTACCAAATGGTATATAATAGATTTTAGATATTGGTGGGTAAGAAGACTCTGAAACCTTCAAAATTTCAGACAAATACCGTGTTTCCCCGAAAATAAGACAGTGTCTTATATTAATCTTAGGCCCCAAAAAGGCACTAGGTCTTATTTTCGGGGTATGTACATGATCATCTCTCCCTTTCTCTCCTTCACCCCACATGTGCAGTAGCTTTTCTCCCCTCCCTACCATCCCTTGTGCAGCAGGACCCTTGCCCAGTTTCCCTTTCTCCCATCCCAATGACCAGACAACAAAAGGTAGAAAAAATAATTTTATTTTCTGTTTTGTGATTACAATATGTCAGATTTGAAACGTATATCATAGAAACATAGAAAATGACGGCAGAAAAGGGCCATAGCCCATCAAGTCTGCCCACCTAACAGACCCATCCACCTAGGCTTATTTTCCTAGAGATCCCACTCCTAACGACCCTACTCCTTAACTCCACCCCCTTAGGGATCCCACATGGTCATCCCATTTCCTCTTAAAATCCGGCACACTGTTGGCCTCGATCACCTGCAACGGAAGCCCGTTCTAATGATCAACCACTCTTTCGGTGAAGAAATACTTCCTGGTGTCGCTTTCGCCCACTACTTATGAGGAATTTAGGAAACGTCTGAAAACACACCTGTTCCTAGAGTATCTAAACAACTGATCCTCTCTTCTCTCTCCCCTCTATAGCGATTAACTTGTTCTATTGATCACTCTCTCCTCAAAAATGGATTTCCTGTCCTATTAACCCTCTTTCTTCCTCCCCTCTTAAAGTCAATCAATATTTACCTTTGCTTAATCTTTGTAAACCGCATAGAACTTCACGGTATTGCGGTATATAAGCTGTTATTATTATTATTATTATTTCTTCACCTGCCAGAGCTTTTGTTAGACCACAAACGTGAACTAGGATTTAACAGAAAGAGGAAAAGTCTTTTTTGTTTGTTTATTTTGTTTACACCACAGCGCCAGTGTGGTTAGGAGAAGGCAAAGGGGGTGAAGAGGCTATAAAATAAACCCACCAGGATGTTTGAAAAAAAAAACACCCAATTGGGCAGGAAAATCGAATCGAATTGAAAAATCGATTCAGTAGGCTGAATCGAATCGATTCAGCCTACTGGTTTTTTCTCAGGTTTTTTCTCCCTATATGCATGACCTTGCATTTCCCTACATTGAATTTCATCTGCCATTTATTCGCCCAAACAAACTGGAGGAGTGGGCGAATAAATGGCAGATGAAATTCAATGTAGGGAAATGCAAGGTCATGCATATAGGGAGAAAAAACCTGATGTTCAGCTACCAAATGGGGGGATTAGTATTAGAGGGAAGTAACCTTGAAAGAGATTTGGGTGTATTGGTGGATACAACAATGAAGTCAACGGCGCAATGCGCAGCAGCCGCGAAGAAGGCAAACAGAATGTTGGGTATTATTAAAAATGGTATTATGACCAGAACAAAAGAAGTCATCCTGCCGTTGTATCGGGCAATGGTGCGCCCGCACCTGGAGTACTGTGTTCAGTATTGGTCACCGTACCTCAAGAAGGATATGGCAATACTTGAGAGGGTCCAGAGAAGAGCGACACGAATGATTAAGGGCATGGAAAACCTTTCATACACTGAAAGACTGGAGAGGCTAGAGCTCTTCTCCTTGGAAAAGCGGAGACTCAGAGGAGACATGATAGAAACCTACAAGATCATGAAGGGCATAGAGAAAGTAGAGAGAGATAGATTCTTCAAATTTTCAAAACATAAAAGAACAAGAGGGCATTCGGAAAAATTGGAAGGGGATAGATTCAAAACAAATGCTAGGAAGTTTTTCTTTACTCAGCGGGTGGTGGATACCTGGAATGCGCTTCCAGAGGACGTAATAGGGCAGAGTACGGTAATGGGGTTTAAGAAAGGATTGGACAATTTTCTGTTGAAAAAGGGGATAGAGGGGTATAGATAGAGGATTGCTGCACAGGTCCTGGACCTGTTGGGCCGCCGCGTGAGCGGACTGCTGGGCGCGATGGACCTCGGGTCTGACCCGGCAGAGGCATTGCTTATGTTCTTATGTTCTTATGAAATTTTTTTTCCTGAATCGGGCAGCACTAGTAAGTAGAGCTCGCAGCAGGTTCTGATGGGAGGGAGGGAAGGGAAACTGCCGGCGAATCCCGGGACTAGGACTTATTTTGGGGGTAGGGCTTCCTTGAAAATCCTGCTAGGCTTATTTTTGGGGTAGGTCTTATTTTCAGGGAAACACGGTATCTATTGAACATATCAAGAGGTGTAATAGAAATTGCTTTAGGAAAATTGATTAGTCTGAGGTTTTGTCTTCTAGATATCTCTAATTTAAAGTTGGCATTGATTTTGTAGTGTCTCAATTTTAGTCTCTTGAACTGTATGATTTACTTCCAGTTTTTCCACTCTGTCTTTTAATTTAGAAGAGTCAGAAAATACTCCAGCGCAATAGGAAGTTAAAATTTGAATCTGGGTGCCCAAAGATACTTGTAATGAGGAAATGGCTTCCCAAATAGAATCCAGGTCAATCGTTGGTGGTTTTAACTAGGGTTGGAATCATTAAAATTAATTCTAAATCAGATAATTTCACAGTACCTTGATGCAAATTGAGATGAAGTGGGTCCTTCGTTTCCCACGTTGTCTTCAAGTCTTCACTGGATCGCAGCTGAGTTGATGAATCAGCCTGCGATGCCTGTGCCACAGAGCCATCTCTCTCTCCACGGTCTGCAGGCTGAGCTGTGCTGCTCTCCTCTTTCCCTGCGTTGATCTGGAGCTCTTCGTTCTTCTGGGGAGAAGCTGATTGCCTCGAGGGAGGACATGGAATCCTCCATTTGGTTCCTGCCTCCATCTAAGGACTTTTCAGCCATTACAAATGGTAGCCCCCGCTCCACAAAAGCATCCATTGGAACGGACAAATGCTGAGCCGACCTGGGTTCAGCTAGATAGATCTGGGTCTTAGCCTTCCTCTTAACCATTGAGCAGGTAAAAATTTTTCTGTGGTGTCCTGTGGAGTGCTTCAGGCAGCCATCTTGTTCAGTCTCTGCCCCTCCCTGAAAGGCGAAAAAATGTTAATTATCATTTATATTTGTTTTATTTTTCAAAGAGGTCAAGGCAGATGATTTTAAAATATGTAATGTCACCTCAGTAACAACTATAGAAAAACAGACAAATATAATGCAAAATATAGACAGCAGATATAAATTCTCAAAACTGACACATCTTGATCACTGAATTGAAAATAAAATCTTTTTTCCTACCTTTGTTGTCTGGTGATTTCATGAGTCTCTGGTTGCACTTCCTCCTGACTGCATCCAATATTACTTTCTTTCTGCACTCAGGACACATTATTGGAGTCATCTAGTGCGTTTAGCAAAGAAATTATATTTAAATCAAAACATGTTATCATCAGGAACAGGCTAATAGCAGGATTTCTTACCATTTACTTTGGTAATTAACATTGCTTTAAGAACTGCAACTTGCAACTGTGTTCAGAACTTTGTAAAGATTCACAAAACTTTCAAGAAAACACATATTTCTTCATAGTTCTTATATATTAATGAAAAGAACAGGAATGAACATGTGACAAAAAATAATTTATGTCGTCTTATATTTGTCTGCAGAACAATTTTGCTTAAGTATATTTGGTGTTGGTTTCAAATAAGAATGAAATTCTTGGCAGGATTACTTACAGTTTACTTTGGTAATTAACATTGCTTTAAGAACTGCGACATGCAACTGTTTTTTCACTCGTCCACAACTTATTCATAAGAGAAACCCTTTCTACGGGTGCATTAGTGCCGGGCAGACATAAAATATGTTCAATAATTATATGAAAGTTTGTATGATTCAAATTATTGGTGTGAAAGTGTTTGAACAATTCCACCCAACAACTTTCGGTTGAAACACTCCCAGTGTTCCATTCTGTCACTTTTTGTAGTGTAATGTAGTTAGAAATAAGTGAATACTCATTAAATACTTCTGTATCTTGGTTACAATTAAGAAATCCCTTTTCAATCAATACATTCATTACACTTTGAATTTCTTCCCAAGTAGGTATTTTGGTTAAATTTGACCATTCAAATATTTTTAACTCTTCACAGAACCAAGTCCACTGCTCCAGATATTCTTTGCTTATTTTATAGAACTCAGCAGCTGTAGTTTTAATATATTCTTCTTCAACACCACTGCAGCCATTTTCTTGCAATTTTGCCATTAAATTACGAATGGAGTGGGGAAGAAACAGAGTACTTTGTTTCAAGGCCAAATTGTCTTTAAGTTGATTTATTTCCTTCATGGCATCAATTTGCAGATATACTCTAACCCTCGATCTTTAACACAGCTTGATGGAATGTTGCTGACTGTGCATGCATAAAAAAAGCCATAATTCAGAGCTAGGATTTTCAAAAAAAGTTTTCAATATGTTTGGACATTTATCAATACTCATAAAGTAGTTTTTTAATGACTTGTAGAGTTTCAAAACTCTTTCAATAGCTGGCATAAGCGCAAGCCACCTAGTTTTACTATAGCCTAGTAATTTTTGATATTCTGTGTCAACTTCGTTACAAAATTATTTCAGAGTTTCCACGCGAACACTATAGATATAAAAATGTGAATATATTTTCACAATAACGCATTCAAAGTCTACAGGTAGACAATCTGCGGCAGTTTTAATTGCGTTAGGAATTGGATGTGGAGGTCACATAATTCACATCAATGTTCTTCCAAGGAATAAATTTAATTTTGCATAAACATTGTTGACACCTCGTCTTTTCAATCTGCCAAAATTGCAGTTAGTATTATCTCCACAAAATGCCACGATTTTTGAAGTCAAATTAATTTCTGTCAATACTTCTATTAGATAATTGACAATAACGTCTGATGTTTCGCCCGGTTGGTCTTGAAATTCTAAAAGTTTGACTTGTGTGCCTTCGTACGGTAAAAAGAAGCGAACTAAAACAGGGAGTATTTTTGTGGACCCGTGGTTTGAAGCATCGGTTAATATAGAAACACAGTTGCATTCGCTGAGGTGATCTTTTAATTTGCCTATTACTATTGGCGCTAACACATTTACAACAATAGCTTCTGTTTTCATACGAGAACATCTAAATTTCTGTTCAAAGCATGATTGAATTAACTTAGAAGCACAATCGTTTGAGCGAAAACTGTGGTTCTCTTGCACCGTATGATAAGCCCAGGCGCCTTCCGTCGCAGCAACTTCAAGATCTTTCGAAGTTGGTGAATCCATTTTCTTAAAAAAATTAAGCATCGAAGAACTTGAAGCGGCTGCAATATCAGAATTTTTATGTTTTTCTGATCTTAAATGTTGCTCAATATCGCTACCACCTCCGTGGGCTACGCTAAATTCTGTACAACACTTATCACATCTGACGTCCGATGGAGTACTTCCTTGCTGCTTTATAAACGGGTACTTAGCTTGTAAGTTAACATTAAAAGTGCACTTGCATTTAGGCCAGAGGTGTCTAACCTTTTGGCTTCCCTGGGCCGTATTGGCCGAAAAAAATGTTTCTGGGGCCGCACAAACGTGCAAACACTGCAGCAGGACAGAGGAGGGAACCGGCAAGACGGTAAACACCTGGGGGCAGCAGAGGAAAACACTGCATTGCCCTTGACCAGGGCCGCACAAAATACTTCACAGGGCCACATGCGGTCCTCGGGCCGCAGGTTGGACACCCCTGATTTAGGCATTGTTAAAATGAAGGGTGATCTAAACTGTATATGAAAGAACAGTTTGTTTAGCTCTTATACTGACAACTGACTCTGAATAAACTGGAGGAAATGTTTTTTCACTCAGAGAATAGTTAAGCTCTGGAACGCAATGCCAGAGGATGTGGTAACAGCAGATAGCGTAGCTGGTTTTAAGAAAGGTTTGGACAAGTCCCTGGAGGAAAAGTCCATAGGCTGTTGTTGAGAAAGACACGGGGAAGTCACTGCTTGCCCTGGATCAGTAGCATGGAATGTTGCTACTCTGGGGGATTCCGTAATCTTGCTATTCTTTGAGATTCTACCTGGAATCTTGATACTCTTTGGGATTCTGGAATGTTGCTACTCTTTGGATTTTGGCCAGATAATAGTGACCTGGATTGGCCACCAAGAAAACGGGCTACTGGGCTTGATGGACCATTGGTCTGACCCAGTAAGGCTATTCTTATGTTCAAGTTAATTTTTCTCTGCAGGCTGATATTTATCTGTCTGCTGAGTTGGAAAAAATCAAATAAAGAAGAGCACTTATCTTTTAGCCCGACAGCTGCCCAGCCATTTCACTGCTAAGTTTCTTCAGGGTTTATGTCTCTTCAAAATCACTTCTGCCCTAAACCAAACATGAACTGCATTAATAATTACATTGGTGAAATCACAACAAAACACACTTAATGCGTAATTGCATTGTATAAATCTTGCCCAAAAGTAATTTCTCAAGACTTCCCTCGCCTGAAGACTCAGATCCTCCTGCTCCCCCCAAACAAGAACTTACAGTGATCCCCAACAAAAATCCCTCTGTGCAAGTCCTCCATCATGTCCCCAAACTGTAACACCACCTGTAACTCTTACCTTCCCCCATTACTAAGGGCTAGATTCACTAAAGCTCACCAATCTGGACACAGTTGGGCTGTTGGATCTGTACCCCCGGCCCTCCCCAACTACCATCACCTGCTCCATCAGGGGAGCGGAAGATCCTCCGCGCGGCCTGGTCTCCCTCACCTCAGCAATGACTGGGACCACGGCTCCCGCTCTATTGACCACCAAACAGCACCCTTTGTCCCTTTCTATTCCTTCCCTCCCATGTCCTGAGTTTGTGTCCCCTCCCCCTCACTGCTTTCCAGCATTTCTTGTCCCCTGCCTTGTTAAACTGCTCATTTGTCTCCAGCAGCACTCCCGCATCACTATATCCGATATCCGCACCCCCACCCCCTCTGTTCCATCTCCACCACCATATTTTAAAGAAATCATATCGGCCTTCTGCCCCTCTCTGCCTTCCAGCATTTGTCCCCAGCAGCACTCCCCACATCACTATGTCTGATATCCGCAGCCCCACCCCCTCTGTTCCATCTCCACCATCATATTTTAAAGAAACCATCTCGGCCTTCTGCCCCTCTCTGCCTTCCAACATTTGTCCCCAGCAGCTCTCCCCGCATCACTATGTCTGATATCCGCAGCCCCACCCCCTCTGTTCCATCTCCACCACCATATTTTAAAGAAATCATATCGGCCTTCTGCCCCTCTCTGCCTTCCAGCATTTGTCCCCAGCAGCACTCCCGCAATCACTATGTCCGATATCCGCACCCCCACCCCCTCTGTTCCATCTCCACCACCATATTTTAAAGAAATCATATCGACCTTCTGCCCCTCTCTGCCTTCCAACATTTGTCCCCAGCAGCTCTCCCCACATCACTATGTCTGATATCCGCAGCCCCACCCCCTCTGTTCCATCTCCACCACCATATTTTAAAGAAATCATATCGACCTTCTGCCCCTCTCTGCCTTCCAACATTTGTCCCCAGCAGCTCTCCCCACATCACTATGTCTGATATCCGCAGCCCCACCCCCTCTGTTCCATCTCCACCACCATATTTTAAAGAAATCATATCGACCTTCTGCCCCTCTCTGCCTTCCAGCATTTGTCCCCAGCAGCACTCCCGCAATCACTATGTCTGATATCCGCAGCCCCACCCCCTCTGTTCCATCTCCACCACCATATTTTAAAGAAATCATCTCGGTCTTCTGCCCCTCTCTGCCTTCCAGCATTTGTCCCCAGCAGCACTCCCTGGGGATATTGGACATAGTGATGTGGGGAGTGCTGCTAGGGGACAAATGCTGGAAGGCAGAGAGGGGCAGAAGGCTGAAATGATTATTTTTATCATGAAATGAAAATACAAAGAAAATATACAATAATCCTTAAACAAATATGGAACAGAGGGGGTGGGGGTGGGATATTATATCCCCCCACCCCCTCTGTTCCATCTCCACCACCATATGAAAAAAAAAGTCATCTAGGCCTTCTGCCCCTCCCTGCTCAGCTTTTTAGCATTTGTCCCCGGCCTTTACTTACTTTTTTAACTGCTGCTGCTGGTCCTCTTTCAATTGTTCATGCAGCTTCAATTGCTCCTTAGTACCCAGCACTCCCTTCAAGGGCCCAAGGTGGTTTGGCGTTTGGACGGCACAGGATGGATGGGCTGGCACAGATCGGCTCGGCAGAAGACGACGAGCCAGCTACCCTACACGTGGCTGACCCACTAGCGTTTCTTCGACGTGAACTCTGACGTCGGAGAGAAAGTTTCTGGGCCAGCCACATACAAAAGAGAGTGCTGCTCCAAGGGGCAGGACGAGGCAGAGCAGCGAATCGGCAGCATCAGGGGCAGGATCGCCATGGCGGCGGGTTTGAGCCAGGACGCAAATCGGCAGCACAGGGCAGCAAACTCTCGAAAACTACAAGAACGAGAAGGCATTCGGAAAAATTAAGAGGGGACAGATTCAGAACCAATGCTAGGAAGTTCTTCTTCACCCAAAGGGTGGTGGACACCTGGAATGTGCTTCCAGAGGGTGTGATAGGACAAAGTACGCTATTAGGTTTCAAGAAGGGATTAGATGATTTCCTGAAGGAAAAGGGGATTGAAGGGTATAGATAGAGAATTACTGTACAGGTCCTAGGCCTGATGGGCCGCCGCATGAGCAGACTGCAGGGCGCGATGGACCTCTGGTCTGACCCAGCAGAGGCATTTCTTATGTTCTTATGTTTTTATATGTCTCTCTAGCTATAAATTACAATATTATTGTTAAGACTTAGCCAAAAGGAAAGATTTATAAACTATAAAGAGTTTTACCTCATGCAAAATTGTCATTTCTTTAATAAGATGTTAACTGTTTTTTTTCTGAGGCCCTCCAAGTACCTACAAATCCAAAATGTGGCCCTGCAAAGGGTTTGAGTTTGAGACTACTGATATAAACCATTCACTCTGTCTCAATGCCTTTTTGCCCAAATTAAATATCCTGTTAGCAGACTGTAAAAATCAGGTAAGTACCCATGTCTTGGCCAGCAATAATATCCAGCTCAAAAAAACAAGGAACTCAAAATACAAAGCATACTTTGAAAAAAAAAAAAACAAAACCCCAAACACCAGCTGCCTCACTGCTACTCACTTTTTCATTTAAGTTCCATAAACTCTTCTTGGTCCTCTGAAGTAGGGTAGACTGAAGTAGGGTAGGCTTTCTGGATTTCCATTTCCATAAAATTCTCTGGAACCTGAAAGTTAGAAGTAGGGCAACTTTCCTCTACCTCCTGCATGGGCCAATCTAAAACCTCAGAGTCTGCCTGCTCTCGCCAAGGCTCCTGCCTTGCTTCATCCTGCTAGAGTGATTTTGCCATGTCACTCTCCACTCCCCTTCCTGCCTTTAACCAGCCCAAAGCCATTCCCCTTCAGCCTGTAGAGGGGAATGGGCTTTGGTTTCACTGCAGGCTGCCTCAGCCTAAGCTTCCTCTTTCTGCTTTGCCTTAATTTTATGGGGACAGCCACCTTGGCTTTAGCTACCCAGCTGAAATACTAACAGGGTGCAAATGCTTTGATTCCGCCTGCTCCAGATTACCACTGCTTTTATAACATGGACAACGGAGGTCAGACTCAAGTTGGTCACTAGAGCTGATCTGGTCAGCTCTTCTGCATAGGATCTTGGCAGTTCTAGGTGCAAATCCAGCACGGGTGCTTGGTTTGTCACACAGCTCATCCAGATGTGGCTTGTTTTCTATGACTTAGGCCTCTGTTGCGCCTTCCTTCTCCGACCTGGATTCTTAATCTAGTTCTCCGTTCTTTGGCTCATCCACTATATGAGCCTCTGGAGCAAGTGTCCCTTATGGATCTCACAATTAAGACGGTCTTCCTGGGGCTATTACCTCAGCTCATAGGGTTTCAGAGCTTCAGGCTCTCTCTAGCAGGGATTCTTTTCTGCATATTATGGATTCCGTTGTGATTCTGCATACTGTTCCTTTCATTCTTCCAAAAGTGGTTTCTGCTTTCCATGTGAGTCAGGAAGTCCGGCTTCCAACTTTTGCTGCCTCTGGTTTGAGGGAGTAGGACCAGGTGTTGCAGGCCTTGGATGTGCACAGGATTATGTTGCGGTATCTGGAGTTCGCCAACGAGTTTCACCTTCCTGACCACCTGTTTGTTCTGGTTGTGTTCTGCCCACAAAGGTAAGCTTGCTTCTAAGGCCACCATTTCCAGGTGGATCCATATGGCTATTTCCACGGCTTATGTGGCAGCTGGAAAGATGCCCCCCCCCCCCTCAATGGTGCAGACTCATTCTACCAGAGCTGTTTCGTCCTCTTGGGCAGAGTCGTCAGCTGTTTCTCTGGATGAGATGTGCAGGATCGATGTGGCAGCCAAGCAGAATGCTGCTTTTGGTGCCTCTGTTGTGGCAAGGGTTACCAGCTGTCTGGATTTCCCTGGACATGCCCTTCTTTTCAAGGATATGTCTGGGGGTCCAGACAGCTTTTAAAAAACCCAGCACTTTGTCCGGGTTTTGAAAAGCTACCCGTCAAAATCACATCAGGAAGGGGCACCCGCACATGTGTGGATGTAACACGGTAATGTCATTGTATCGCGTCTGCGCATGTATGGATGCCATCAGGGGGCAGGGCTTGATGCGGAACAGGGCGTGACACAGGTGGAATAAGGCGGAACTGGGTGGGCCTGGGGGCATGGCCATGGGTAAGGATTTTTCTTCTGAGGCAGCAGGCTCATCAATCCCACCCTGATTTTTTGGCACTGCTCTGTTATGTTTCACTGGTCCCAGAATAAAGTGGGATAGTACAAGAACGAAAGATTAGGTTCTTACCTTTGCTAATCTTCTTTCTTGTAAATCGACACTTTATTCCAGGAACCCACCCTATATCTTGCTAATTCGCTGATCATCTGCTTTTACAAGTACAATAAAACCTTGGTTTGCGAGCATAATTCGTTCCAGAAGCATGCTTGTAATCCAAAGCACTCATATATCAAAGCGAATTTCCCCTTAGGAAATAATGGAAACTCAGACAATTCGTTCCACTACCCAAAAACTTTAATGCAAAATACTATACGTACTTGTATTGCAAGACCTTACTCATTTAGAACAGTCACTACACTATTGCAGTGTCAGAGAGAGAAGAACCATCGGCTCAGTTGTGATGTGTGTATACTGTATGTACTTGTGTTGTAAGATTGCTTGTATATCAAGTTAAAATTTAATAAAATGTTTTGCTTATCTTGCAAAACTTGCAATCCAAGGTTTTACTGTACTGGTAAGCTGGATTTCTGTTTTCTGACCAGCCTTTATAAGAGTGCCATCGGAACGAGTTTAGCATTTAGTTTGGACGTGTCCCTGGTTCAGGCGCCCCCTTCTGATAGTGTGGGCTGTGTCTTCCTAGAACACTGTTTTGTCCTTCAGTTATCTAATGTTTCATAACCTTTTTTCTTATTTTTCATTGTTGCTGTTTTGCTTTTGTTGAAATGAGCAAAATTGACTTACTTGCCGGGAAGTTTTCCTGTTCCCTCTCTCTTGTTATTATCCTCTACAGATGTTCCTGGTTGCTTTAAGACTGACTGAGGTTGCAGAGACAGTGATGAGATAGGAGGGGGAGAGGTTTAAGTCTCTGAAGTTTGAGGCTTCCTACAAAGTCCTGGCAGGTAGACAGAAATAACCCACTGGTCCTGGAATAAAGTGTGGATTTACAAGAAAAAAGATTAACAAAGATAAGAACCTAATCTTTCGTTGTGTGTGGTACAATTAATTAATGAATTTAGAAATGGTAAATAATTATTTCTGTGCTTTTTCAGAATTAAGTTCAATGATTTCTTGAAGCGTCCTGACCATAAGCAGGAGTTTGTTTCTCAATGGCAAAATGATTACAACTCCATTCCAGAGGATTTAATGGAAGATGAGGAAACAAAAGCAGAGCTACATCAACGAGTATATGTATGTACTATATAGGGGCAACTTGATTAAGTATACTAAAAGTTAGGTGCGTTGAGCGCAAATTTTATAATGACATCTATGCACCCAGATTCCATTATAGAATACTAGCAGAACACTCCTCCTGCACCAGGCATCCCGAGCCACTGTCCCCCCCAAACCCAAAATAATGGCAGGAGGGATGCCCAATCCCTCCTGCCCTGAAGAACACCCCCATACCATGCCCCCTCCTGCACCAGGCACTCCCAAACCACTGCCCCCTGAACCCCCACCAAAATGGCACTGGATACACCCCACCCTCCCTAAACATCCCTGAACCTTCCCTGTACTTTTTTAAAAGTTGGAAGCAGGAAGCCCACTTTTAGGCTCCTGCTTCAGGCTGCCAGTCCTAAATGATAGGCCTTCCTCTCCCCAGTGCATCATGTGATGTGAGTCAATCAGGCCTTAGGCCCCTCTCTCTGTATCCAGGATTAACTGTACCATCAATTTGATAAATGATCCTGGATGCTAACTGCGAGTCAAGTTTTTCAGTGATGGCCCCAAGACTTTGAAACTCGTTACCAATTTATCTTAGATTGGAAAAATATCTTAAAGTCTTCAAGTCACAGCCGAAGGCTCATTATTTCAGAAAGGTTTTTACTGGGGAATCCCTACAGACGCTTCCTATCCAAGAATAAACTAAACAAAAGCAACTTAATCACCTTAACCTCATGTGTTTTTCTTTTCTTTTATTCATTTCCCCTTTCCCTTATAAATATTGTAACTCATCCCTTCCCTGAATATCCTTTTGTCCCAGTTTGTTTGCAGTATTGGTCTTTCCCCTGTCTGTTTTTTTAAAATCTCGTATCCATTGTTTATAACTTTGTTAACCACCTTGATTTGACTACAATTGTTAAGAAATGCGGTATATCAAATAAACTAACTGTAACTGTATCCTTGGGAGGGGTAGGATTACCAGACATCCAGATTTCCCCAGACATATCCTCCTTTTGAAAGCAAGTAGTGGGGGCAGGGCTGGGACGTGACAGGGCGGGAATGGGTGGAACTGGGCGAGTCTAGGGGGTCCAGATTTTCCAAATGAAAAATATGGCAACCCTAGGGAGGAGCCTTAGGCGATTGGACCAACCAAGGCCTTTGGCTCCTCCCCATGCATCACATGATGTACCGGGGAGGAGAAAGCCCGTCATTTAGGTCTGGCGACCTAAAGCAGGAGCCTCAGAACGAGCTTCCTGCTTCCAAATTTTCTTGGCTCCGTTAATCATGCTAGGACAATCAATTGGTTTTACCGTCTACGCTTATGCAGATGATATCCAATTAATGCATCCCCTCAACTTAGATAATCGAAACGATATTCATACCATCAACAAAAGCTCAATAAGATTCATGACTGGTTAAATTTGAACAAATTATCACTCAATGGCATTAAAACAAAAACTGATATTTCCTTTCAAGAAAGATAGTTCTCTCTCTCCTATTAAAATCAAATCTATTCCAATACAGATTGTTCGTAGTATCAAGCTTCTAGGTATCACGTTGGATAAATCTCTCACTTTTCATGATCATATAAGTACAGTTATAAGAAAAAAAATTTATCGTTTAAGAATGATACGCTCTCTAACTAAATTTCTTGACATATCGGCTTTAAATATTTTAATTCATTCACTAGTCATTTCTTGTCTGGATTATGGCAATGTCTTATACCATGGTATTACCAAAAAAGAGTTAAAACATTTACAAATAATCCAGAATACAGCAGTAAAAGTCATTTATAAGGCCAAAAAATACGACCACGTAACTCCTCTTCTGATAAAAGCCCATTGGCTTCCCATCCATCATCGTGTTATTTATAAAACTCTGTTATTGCCTTTTAAAACAAGAAACACTGGACAGCCAGAATTCATTAATAAATTTTTGATACCGCACACTACATCACGTTTTCTTCATTCTTCGGAGCAAAATTTATTAGCAATTCCAACCCTGAATCATATTAACACTAGAAGAAACACTATCTTTTCAGTAGTTAACATAGAAGCATAGAAACTGACGGCAGAAAAGGGCCATCTAGTCTGCCCATACTAATGACCCACCCCCTAACTTCCTCCGTGAAGAGATCCCATGTGCCAATCCCATTTTTTCTTAAAATCTGGCATGCTGCTGGCCTCAATTACCTGTAGTGGAAGACTATTCCAGCGATCAACCACCCTTTCGGTAAAGAAATATTTTCTGATGTCACCATGAAATTTCCCACCCCTGAGCTTCAACGGATGCCCTCTTGTTGCCGTGGGACCTTTAAGAAAAAAGATATCTTCTTCCACCTCGATATGGCCCATGACATATTTGAACGTCTCGATCATGTCCCCCTTCTCTCTGCGTTCCTCGAGCGAGTATAGCTGCAACTTATCCAGCCGTTCCTCATACGGGAGAGCCTTGAGTCCTGAGACCATCCGGGTGGCCATTTGCTGAACCGACTCAACTCTCAGCACATCTTTGCGGTTTATTTTAGAATTCAGTTTATGTATTGTTTTTAAGATTTTACATGGTATCTTTGCTCCTCTTGTTCCTCTGCTATGGAATGTTTATAGATTTTCATATGCGAGAGGCATTCATCGATTTAAACTTTCTCTTCTTTCTAGGAAAGGAATTCAAGGAGTTAAGAATTTTAGCAGCTCTGTGGCGTTTAAATTTCCCCAATTATGGAATGAACTTCCCCTAATTTTGAGATGTCCCAGTTCCTTCCAACTCTTACGTAAACTTCTAAAAACTTTTTTATTCGCTAAACATTATGGGGCTCATAATCGAAAGAGAAAAACGTCCAAAAACTGGCCTAAGTCGGCACTTAGACGAACATTTCCCAAATACGTCCAAGTGCCGATACTAAAAATGGGCCTTCATAGTGCCGCATAACGACCAAAGCTAAACGGGGTGTTTTGGGAGGAGTGTCAAAGGCTGTGTGGACGGGATGTGGGCCAACTTAGACTTAGTCGTATAGCATGTATAACCGAAAGTTATACAGTCCACGATCAACGGAACTTGGACGTTGTGACTTAGACCATGTAAAACATGATCTAAGTCACAAAAACCCACCTAAGGTCACCAGATAAGCACTGCAAACACATAAAACAGACTCCTACACATTACCCCAGTGATCACTGACCCTCCCCCACCCCCATAAAAATATTAATCACAACTTTAAAATTCTGTCTCCAGACCATCATCACTTGGCTGCCTGGCATAGGAAAGCCTAGTCGTCCAGCACAGAGGCAGCTTAAGTCATCTTGGGGGTGGGTTAGGGACTCATGGAGAGAAGGACCCATGCCCATAAGCCCCTGTAATCACTGCATTGATATTGAAATATGTGCACTGCCCTATACACTCCCAAAACCCTTTTTTACTGGCATATAAGTGGCTCCTGCAGCTATAAAGGCTATTGGGGTGGTAGGTAAGTGGGTCTAGGGGATTCTGGAGGTAGTTTGGGGGGCTCACCATGACCTATATGGGAGCTGTAGTGTGGAGAAGCCGTGGCACTCTTTTTGTGAAGTTCACAGCATTGTCCTGTAAGGTACCCCACTATTTAGGTGCCATGTCTGGGTGTTCAGTCTATCACTTGGCAGACCCCTCTCACATCCAACAGGGCTTGTTCTAGGCATTTTTGACTTGGACGAAAAGTTGGATGGAAATGTGGTATAAAGATGGATGATTTAGCGGCTTGGACAATCAGATCGGCAGGACGTATAATTAGACGATTTTCTAAAGTAAAAAAATTTTGGACATATTTTTCGAAAATGTGTCTTAGACTGTTTTTTACTTTGGACGACTTGCGAGTTGGATGTAAATGTACTTAGATGCCCCTTTCGATTATACCACTCCACGAAAACTAACTCTCTAGTATTTCAGTTTTCTTTATTTTTTTAATTTATTGTTAACCGCGTCAAGCTTCCTTTGGTTGAAGACCTGGTATATAAGGTTAAGTTTTAGTTTAGTTTAGTTTACACTATCTGTATCAGGCTCCATGGATGATGTCACCCTCTTCCTCCTTGATATGTCGCTTTGAGCCTGTATAGGTATGTGCAACGCACAAATGGAAGATTAGATTAGGGATTAGACATGTGAGAATATTTGCCTGCTGTCCTCGGGTACCACCTGTTACAGTGCCAATATTGTGAGTATCATATTTGTTATGAGTGTCCTAATTGCTATTTTAATGTGTACAGTACTGACATTGTTTCATGTTATTGCTATTACTATAATTTAATTTGTCTATAACTAAGTTTACCTCATGTACTAATTGTGTTTTTTGCTAACATTTAGTCAGGGTTTTTTTTTTAATAGTTATACTATTATTGCAATTCAAACTGCCTATGACCAGCAATAACTACTGTAGACCACTTTATGTAAATCTCTTCAGAAAAGTAGCTAATAAATCTAATAAATAAATATATAAATAATGAAATGTTTTATGGTTCCTATTTTGTTTTTAGGACTTACGAGATCGCCTTTGGAATATCAGTGATAACAGAAAAGAGGAAGCTGAACTGGAGCGTGAAGATATCATCAATGATAGTTGGTTGCAAGATCACATTGGAATCTTAGTAAATGACTACTTTACTCTGATGCAGGTATGACTAAATGACCCTGCAAGGACAAAATCATTATTCCAAGTTTCTATTTACTATTAGGACCCTGCAATTTCCTCTTGCCTTCATTTAAAACTTTTTTTTTTTTGCACACTTGTTCTTTTCTTTCGAAAAGTAGCAGCCACAAAATATACAAACATTGGATGGGATTTTAAGACAAGATGCCTATGTTGAAAGTTCAAGAACATGCTTCTTTTATTAAGGCTTATACCCAATACTAGTATTTTATCCCGTTACATTAATGGGTGCTAGAATATATGTCTGTCTGTCTGTCTTTATTTCCGTCTCTCTCTCTCTGTCCTGCTGTCTTTCTTTCTGTCTGTCTCTGTCCCTGGCCCCCTTTTTCTGTCTGTCTTTCTGTGTCTCTCCCTGTCCCTGTGTCTTTCTTCTTTTCTTTCTGTCTCCCTTCCTCCCGCTGGCGGTAGAATATATGTCTGTGTTTCTTTCTGTTTTTCTCCATACTCTCATTCATCTTGTCATCTCCCTTTTGACCTCATACAAATGGCACACCACTTTCAGAATACCCCTCCCTCTCTCCACTGGTCAGGCTATATCTCCCTGTCCCTTTCTCTTCATCCCCTAGCATCTTCTTATCCCAGCTCTCTGCCCTCCCATGGATTCTTCTTTCCTCCATTTTCTGTTGTTCTTCCTTCCCCCCTTGATGCTGAACAATAAGATGGAGGGAAAAAAACAGATGCTGCATCTCTCTCCCCTTTCCACCCCCAGACCTAACATTTCTCCCTCCCTTCCATCCCTAGGTCCAACTTCCCTTCCCCAGGTCCACCATCTCTCCCCAATAGTCCTCCCTTCAAGTATCTCTTTCCCCAGATCCAGCTTCTCTTCCTTCAGACCACTACCTACCATCTCTCTCTCTCCTCTGTTCCTGGCCCCATAAGCTGTCCCCCATGCCCAGTCTGGCACTTATTTTAATACTCTCCCCCTTTGTACTTAGTGTATTGAATTTTATTGATTTTTTCATTTAACAACAAGTGTCATAAATTTACATACAATTATCTTAACAATACACTTGATATTTCTATAATGTATTTTATACATAACATTTCTTATCTTATTTTTCTTATGATTTTATATATCATATAATTATAATTATTTTTCTTATAAAGTCATATAACATATATATTGTTATGATTTTATCAATTATTTTTTAAAATTTTTTGAACCTTTTTCTCCTCCCTTTATTATATTGTTTTCATGTAAGAATATCATCTATTAATAATATTTTAAAAAAGTTAGTCCAGCTATTTTGGGGGCATTCTGGGGGGTGGAATTAGCACTTGGCCAGCACTTAACCGATCAGTTTAACTGCATCAATAGGACAGCATAAAAAGTCAGGCCTCTCTTTATGCAGTAATCAGTTGCCTGTTAAATCTAATATAATAAAACGGTAAGCCGCGCATGCGCACTTCCTATGCATGCGTCCGTTTTCCGTGAGCTGTAGCTAGGAAGTGTGCATGCGCGGCTTACGGTCTGGCCTCGGAGCGCCAGCTGCCGGCCACTAGCAACCCCCTGCCCTCTCCGTCGCCTCCCGGCTCCAGCGGCGTGACAGTTCCCGACAAACGTCCTTAGTCCAGCAGAGGCTGCAGCACTGTAAACACGCTGCTTCGCGGCCTGCTACTGCCCTGATTTGCTCTGCCTGATACATCAGTCTCCTTCCCTATTAGGGTGCATACTAAGGCTCATTTTCAAACAAAGATAGACGTCCAAAAGAAAGCATTAACTGCCATTTGGACATCTTACTAGTCAAAACATCCAAGGCCTAGATGCACTAAACAGGATCTGTAAGACCGCGTGGGTCCACTCCAATCCGATTTTTGGCCAATTCTAAAAGAGTTATTGATGCACAAAAAGGTTTGCATACAAATAATTTGTGTGGAGGTTCATCATAATACCCGGTCTCTCCTGTCCAATTCATTGCTGTGAAAGCAACTCTCACACATGTGCAGAGACGGCAGGGGAAGCCTCCTGCCACTCAGCAGTTTGGGGCAGGAAACCTTTTTTTTTAATGGCCACAGATGTGGGTGTGTTAAATACACACAATATCTGTCTCATTTAATTAAAAAAAAAAAAAAAGAAGAAGAAGAAGAAAAAGGACCCCCTCCTGCTGATGACGCCCTCCAACAAACCGGTTCGCTGAGACATCCACTCGATGAACCGGCACCAGGGACCGAACACCCCCACAGCAGTGAAACGGCAGTAGGGATGCCCACTCTCTCCTGCCATGCCGATCCCCCCTCTGCAGCCTAAGAAACGCAAGTCTCAGTCATCTAAGAATGACTTTATGCCCCAGGGACCTGACATTTTTTTCTGATTTCATGAGATTTTTGTGGTTCGAATTTCAGGCCAGAAGTTCTGTGGCTCGAAGTTCTCAGCCTCCTCCATCGACGTCTTTGGGCGGCGGGGTGACATTGTGAATCTCCCCTCATCCTCCCGCTCCGTCAGTTCAGGTTTCAACTCCTGTTCTGAGGGATCCAGTAGTTGATCCTGACCTCTCTGATCCTTTATTTGATAGTGCAGCCAGTCCCATATTAGGAGATCTGGACTTGGGTACTGGATCCACAGATCCCTTAGGGTTTCGGATCCTGGGGATGATTCGTTTGTGCTGTGCTTATTTAAATTTGCGGCTTTGCCTGACCTGATTACAGAATCTTTGCAGGAATTGAACTTGGCCACTCAGCAGTGTGTGCTCTCAATCTGCAACTTTTCCTTGGCATTCGGATATGAGTTTTATGGTCTCTGAGTAGTCTGACTCTCCAGAAGGCCCTTTGAGAAATGCAA